>NC_090836.1:63168200-63793200 GCF_028021215.1 Eschrichtius robustus
TTTTTACATGAGCATATAAGAGGGGCTATATTTAAACTCCCTTGCTAAGATAATATATTTTCAAGTATTTTGCTATTTACTACTATGAGTTATGTATATATTTAATTTTCATCTTCTATTTTTCATGAGTTTAAGTATTGTTTTTTATATTTTAGAATATTTGGATTTCATTTACTGGGACCTGATGGTTCCTATGTATTTACTGTTTTTCTCGTAAGTTGTTGGACTTTTTTTTTTTTTTTAACCTGTAGGAGTGTCTTGTATACAAGAAAATTAGCTCTTTTATGTAATATAATTTACAAATATTTTCTAGTTTTATGTTTAACTTTTGACTTTATTTATAATGTAATTTATTTTTGCCAAATAGAATTATTTTGTTTCATTGTAGAAAAAAAATGTATCAATACTTTTTTCATGAGTTTTGAGGTTTGTATCATACTTAGACAAGCCTTCCCCAAATATTATTATCTCACGTTTTCTTCTAACGATTCTTTTTTTTTTTAACTTTTAAATATTTGATCCACTTTGCTTCTGGACATTATGTAAGCTGGTATAAGAATTAGCCTCCTGCTTAAAGTAACTATAAAGACTGGACAAAACATATAAAATAACTGTTTTTAGGCATTAGAAAACAACCAATACAAGGCTATGATCCTTGCAAATAGAAAAGAACTCAGTGGGAACCCTGTATTTGCCTTGGTTTTCTCTCTGTGAGCATCCTATTGTGCAAACCATAGCCAAAGCAAGCAAAGATTGTGTATTTTCTGGGCAAAGGAGATATCAGTGTTGATTGATGTTAAGTAGCCTAGGATTTAGGACAGGATCCCAAAGAGGAGGGAGCTGCAGAGAAGGACCCCCAAAAGTCTTGTGTACAAGTTCTCTGCAAGTCCTTGGGCAGCTCCTAAGTTGCACTCCTCAAAGCGAGATTCTGGAAGGATTAGATAGCAACAGTTACTTGCAGGCTGAAGACCTGCACAGAGATTTCAGAAGCTGCACAGTGCTGAGAAGACAGAGCTGCAGTTTGGGCCTAGCCAAAATGGAGAGGTGCTGACGAAAAGCCAGACCAAGCAGAACATTAAAATCCGAAAAATATGTATCTGATTTTATAAAAATTTCAAACTAATTAATGACTAAAGAAATACTATAGATAATAGCCAAAGAAAAATTGATATACTGGAAAATGTATGTGTGGAAAATATGGCAGAGACAGTCCCCTTAATTTACAAAGAATTCATACAAATCAAAAAGAAAAAGAGAAACAACCCAAGAGAATAACATGCAGAAGATATGAAGAGGTCATTTACTAAAAAGAAAAGAAAATGACCATGAATCATATGAAAATATATTCAGTCTCACTCATAATTGAAGTAATTCAGGTAAAAACAAAAATAAATGATCACTTTCCACTCATCCATTTGAGAATATAGAAAAGCTTAATTGATACTCTGCATTTGCGATAGGGCAATAAATTGGTACAGTCTTTCTGGGTTTGGCAGTGTAACAAAATTTAAAATATACTTACCATTTCATCTTGTAATCTCCTTATCAGGATTTTATCTTAGTAATATCTTCATGAAAGTTGGCCAAGATATACATACAAGGATACACATTGGAGCATGTTTTAATAGCATGAAACTGAAATTTAAAAAACCAACGACTCCAGTAATAGGGGACTAAGCAATTAATTTACTGTACATTATTGTGTAACCATTGAAAAAACTGGTGTACTTTTCTATGTACCAGTATGGAAAGGTCTCACTCGTTAGGTGAAAAAGTAAGATAAAAAACAATAATAAGTAAGAACAGGTCTTTTTGTTATAACAGTTACTATTACCAAAAAATGTAGTGATTCAAGATAAAAGTGGGAAATTTCAGTTTGGTGGGTAGCTGTGCTCCATTAGTCATTCAAAGACCTAGGTTGCTCCTATTTTGTTTCTTCACCATCCCCTGGGGGCAGTGTCTTTGTCAGCATGATCAAATCCAGGCTGCAGACATAAGCTAGCTCAATCTCATAATAAGGGAAAAGAAACATGTTGGCAGCATGAATACCAGGTGGGGAGTGGTGCACATCACTGCTACTGCCATTCCATTGGATATAAAATTAATCTCATGGCCACATCTAAGTTGCAGGAGAGGTTGGGAAATGTACTGAGACTAGCCATTAATGTGCCAAGCTAAAATACCGTTATTTCAGTATTTCAAGAGATATTTAGATTGACAGCTAGCAGTCTCCATCACAAGCATGTAAGTACTGAGAATTTTTATGAAAAACTTTCTTCTGGAAGGAATCATAAGAAGCTGTTAACAGATGTTATCTCTGGAGAGACAGATGGAAAGTGGAGGATGGAGACATTTTTTCCCCTTTAAAGGTGCCCTTTTCTGCTTCCTCCTTTCTATCATATACTTATAAATAATAGATATGTATTACTTTTGTTTATCTTTTACATCAACAAGGGATGTCTGGATTGAGTTTGGAGACATTTCCAGAAGGTATAAATGACAAGATTTGCAGGTCATTGTATTAAGTAATCAGAGAGAGGAAGTAGTCAAGGAAGATTCTCAGATTTATGATCAGGCGTGAATGGTACTGGCATTAACTGCAAAGGGGAACACTAAACATTTTGGGAGGGAAGATAGTGAGTTCCATTTTGTACATAATGAATTCGAGTTGGCTGTGAAATACTCACTTTGAGATGTTTAGTAAGCAAGTGGTTATTTAGGTCAGAAGCTCATGAGTGAGGAATGGCATAGAAGAAATATTTGGAGTGCCAGGAAACATAGGGTAATTTAAATCATGGGAATAGATGAGATTGCTTAGCAAGAGAGTATGGAATGAGAAGAGAATAGGACCTATGGAATGTCATGCCAAATTTAAGGGCAGTTAGTGGAGGATAAGTGGGAGACCTAAGAAGAGTGGCCAGACAGGTAGAAGAAAAAGCAGAAGAGTATGGTATCAGGGAAGGTGTGGGGAAAGAATATTTTTAAAAGGAAAAACTTGCCCAAAATTTCAAATTCCAAGATGTCAAGCAAAGTCAAGACTTAAAAATATCAGATCTAAAGAGAAGTCCATTAATAAACATAGGAAAACTCTTTCTATGGAGTAGAGGAAACTGATGCCAGGTTGGAATGAATTGAGAACTGTTTTGTTGTTGTTTTTATTTTGTTTTGTTTTTAAAATGGGGAATATTTGAGCATATTTAAATATTGACATGAAGGATCTAATACAGAATAAAAGTAATTCTTTATAAAGAATAAAGGCAGGGTATATGTAAAGATACAAGTCCCTGAGAAAACGGAAGGCTTTAAAAGAGAAAAAGGAAGGGTTTAAAAGAGATTAGCGCTAAAAAAAACTATACTTAAAAAAAAAAGCAGACAGAACCGTAGGACAAATGGTAAAAGCAAAGCTATACAGACAAAATTGCACAAAGAAGCATACACATACACACTCACAAAAAGATAAAAAGGAAATTATATATATATATATATATCATTGCTCCCAAAGTGCACCGCCTCAATTTTGGGATGATTCGTTGTCTATTCGGGTATTCCACAGATACAGGGTACATCAAGTTGATTGTGGGGATTTAATCCGCTGCTCCCAAGGCTGCTGGGAGAGATTTCCCTTTCTCTTCTTTGTTCGCACAGCTCCCGGGGTTCTGCTTTGTGTTTGGACCCGCCTCTACGTGTAGGTCGCCTGAGGGCGTCTGTTCTTCGCTTAGACAGGACGGGGTTACAGAAGCAGCTGATTTGGGGGCTCTGGCTCACTCAGGCCGGGGGGAGGGAGGGGTACGGATGCGGGGCGAGCCTGCGGCGGCAGAGGTCGGCGTCACGTTGCACCAACCTGAGGTGCGCCGTGCGTTCTCCCGGGGAAGTTGTCCCCGGATCACGGGAGCCTGGCAGTGGCGGGCTGCATAGGCTCCCGGGAGGGGAGGTGTGCTGAGTGACCTGTGCTGCTCACAGGCTTCTTGGTGGCGGCAGCAGCAGCCTTAGCGTCTCATGCCCGTCTCTGGGGTCCGCGCTGTTCGCCGCGGCTCGCGCCTGTCTCTGGAGCTCCTTTAAGCGGCGCTCTGAATCCCCTCTCCTCGCGCACCAGGAAACAAAGAGGCAAGAAAAAGTCTCTTGCCTCTTCCGCAGGTCCAGACTTTTTCCCGGACTCCCTCCCGGCTAGCTGTGGCGCACTAGCCCCCTTCAGGCTGTGTTCACGCAGCCAACCCCAGTCCTCTCCCTGCGATCCGACTGAAGCCCGAGCCTCAGCTCCCAGCCCCCGCCCGCCCCGGCGGGTGAGCAGACAAGCCTCTCAGGCTGGTGAGTGCTGGTCGGCACCGCTCCTCTGTGCGGGAGTCTCTCTGCTTTGCCCTCCGCACCCCTGTGGCTGCGCTCTCCTCCGTGGCTCCGAAGCTCCCCCCTGCCTACCCCCCACCCCACCCCGTCTCCTCCAGTGAAGGGGCTTCCTAGTGTGTGGAAACTTTTCCTCCTTCACAGCTCCCTCCCAGTGGTGCAGGTCCTGTCCCTATTCTTTTGTCTCTGTTTTTTCTTTTCTCTTTTGCCCTACCCAGGTACGTGGGGAGTTTCTTGCCTTTTGGGAAGTCTGAGGTCTTCTGCCAGCGTTCAGCAGGTGTTCTGTCAGAGTTGTTCCACATGTAGATGTATTTCTGATGTATTTATGGGGAGGAAGGTGATCTACGCGTCTTACTCCTCCGCCATCTTGAAGGTCCCCCCAATGGAACAGTATAGAAAGCCCAGAGATAAACCCATGCACATATGGTCACCTTATCTTTGATAAAGGAGGCAAAAATATACAATGGAGAAAAGACAGCCTCTTCTGTAAGTGGTGCTGGGAAAACTGGACAGCTACATGTAAATGAATGAAACTAGAACATTCCCTAACACCATACACAAAAATAAACTCAAAATGGATTAAAAACCTAAATGTAAGGCCAGACACTATCAAACTCTTAGAGGAAAACATAGGCACAACACTCTATGACATAAATCACAGCAAGATCCTTTTTGACCTACCTCCTAGAGAAATGGAAATAAAAACAAAAATAAACAAATGGCACCTAATGAAACTTAAAAGCTTTTGCACAGCAAAGGAAACCATAAACAAGACCAAAAGACAACCCTCAGAATGGGAGAAAATATTTGCAAGCGAAGCAACTGACAAAGGATTAATCTCCAAAATATACAAGCAGTTCAGGCAGCTCAATATCAAAAAAACAAACAACCCAATCCAAAAATGGGCAGAAGACGTAAATAGACATTTCTCCAAAGAAGACATACAGATGGCCAACAAACACATGAAAGAATGCTCAACGTCACTAATCATTAGAGAAGTGCAAATCAAAACTACCATGAGGTATCACCTCACACCAGTCAGAATGGCCATCATCAGAAAATCTACAAACAATAAATGCTGGAGAGGGTGTGGAGAAAAGGGAACCCTCTTGCACTGTTGGTGGGAATGTAAATTGATACAGCCACTATGGAGAACAGTATGGAGGTTCCTTAAAAAACTAAAAATAGAACTACCATACAACCCAGCAGTCCCACTACTGGGCATATACCCTGAGAAAATCATAACTCAAAAAGACTCATGTACCACAATATTCATTGCAGCTCTATTTACAATAGCCAGGACATGGAAGCAACCTAAGTGCCCATCGACAGATGAATGGATAAAGAAGATGTGGCACATATATACAATGGAATATTACTCAGCCATAAAAAGAAATGAAATTGAGTTATTTGTAGTGAGGTGGATGGACCTAGAGTCTGTCATACAGAGTGAAGTAAGTCAGAAAGAGCGAAACAAATACCATATGCTAACACATACATATGGAATCAAAAAAAAAGAAAAATGGTTCTGAGGAACCTAGGGGCAGGACAGGAATAAAGACGCAGACCTACTAGAGAATGGACTTGAGGACACGGGGAGGGGGAAGGGTAAGCTGGGACGAAGTGAGAGAGTGCATGGACATATATACGCTACCAAATGTAAAATAGCTAGCTAGTGGGAAGCAGCCGCATAGCACAGGGAGATCAGCTCGGTGCTTTGTGACCACCTAGAAGGGTGGGATACGGAGGGTGGGAGGGAGACACAAGAGGGAGGAGATATGGGGATATATGTATACGTATAGCTGATTCACTTTGTTATACAGGAGAAACTAACACACCATTGTAAAGCAATTATACTCCAATAAAGATGTTTAAAAAAAATGTAGCACCAACATCAACAACAAAAAAAGTGCAAACAATTAATTATATGACTTTTGAACTAAAAAAAAAAAAGAGAGAGAGAGAGAGAGATTAGCCTTAGAAAGAATGAGGACCAGTTCTTCAGTTGTATTAGAAAGGAAAGAAAGAAGGGGTAGGTATATTTGTCATATTTAGTGACAGAAAATTTCTCGAGTTCCAGTCTAAGAGCTATTATGATTCTCTGTGAAGTAGAATAGATCATGTCCTGAGAATAAAGGGAGAGACAGTGAAGCTGGAATTTTGAGGACTGGGAAGATATGAAATTGTTATTATGGAACATGAGAGCAGAAGCTGAATAGAGAATGATAGAGATATTCTCTACCTAGTTTAATGATTTTCCTCCAGCAGCACCCAGCAGCCCTGAAGCAGGCATGGAACATGCAGACAGTAAGATTCCTTCACTTTTTCCAGCACTGGGGTTTTGTCAGGTGGATGTAAAGGAAAATAGTGCAAGCGAGTTTCAGGATTTTAGGTAGAGAACATGCAAAGTGATGGACCTAAGCTAGATGGAGAAAAGACAACACGATGGATAGGGAGAAAAATAGGAGAGAGAGTACACTTGTGGAACCAGTGAAATTAATGGACAAGTGTGACGGGAGTAAATGAGTTAGCAACCTGGAAGGACAGGAGGTTGCAGTCAATGAGTGGAATGTGTGATTTTGTGAGTTCAGAAGTAGAGCAGATTTAGGAGATAACAAGATGCAGAATGTGGCTACAAAAGTGACAATTATGGAGCATTAGGAAGTTTTATGATGGTGAAGACATCCAATAACATAGAGACCAAGTTATTGGATGAATTATCGATTAGCATATTGTAATCCTCTAGGTCCCAAATTTGTAGGCAATGGCACAATTTTGACTAAAAAGCAAAATGGTGAGCCAGATACCAAAGTGAATAAGGAGGCATGATCAGAAGGTAGATGGTATCTTGGGGAGGATTAGAGGATGGTACAACTAAATAATATCAGCCTCAAGGAGCTTTATAGGTGTTTAACTGTGTTCCCTGGTCCTTTAGGTGCAAGATGTGGAAGTGAAGAGAGGAGATGTGACCAACTGATTTTCACAGAAAGTGATATAAAGTGAGGTCGCTTTGCATATACAGGGATAATTTGAGGCAGAAAACAACAGGATCCATACCTTCCTTGACCTTGAATAGGTCCAAGAAGTAGTCATGGAGTTTTGGGCAAAGACAAATATATTAGATGAATCAGAAGAAGAGCCAGATAGAATCTCTAAAAGATAATCTTTGCTGCTTATTGCATTGTATTTTTCTCTAGCTTATGGGGATAGATTCTTTAAGTCTACTTGGGAAACCTATAGATGTCTGGATATGAACCAGAAGCCAGCACTGTGATATTTCTCAGTGCCATATGAATGTAGTAAAAGTGAAAAGAGTTACCGTAGGTGGCCTAGTTTTTCTGGTTGTATAATATGGAAAAATCAATATCTATTTGATGTACTCTGGCCATTGTTCCATGGACAATATACAGACTATATGAGTCTGCACATGGAGAACTTTGAAGAGAAGAATCTATCTACAAATTGTAATTCCTAGATTGTCAATCCATGGAGCTGGATTATCTCCTTCATGAACAAAGTGGCAGGCAATAAGAGTTTCCATCACCACCAGAATTGTGTTCTCATTCTGGAACAATGTAGACCTATTATAAAATTTGAATAATGGTTTTCTAATGGACTTTGGGTTGGGCGTGGGAATAGTTTACCCATTGGGCTACCCAGGTGACATGTCCTTATCTAGGGCCTGGACACATATCCTATAGGTGGCAATATACTGAAGATATGGCCAGATGCGAGTCTAAGAAAAGTTCCAGAAGACAATGTTCAGAGTCAGGACTTGGTCTCAGCGAACCCCTGGGCTGCTTCTTGGAAAAGGCAAATGCCTAAAGACAGAGAATATCATCTGTTTCTTCAGGCACCACCAGGGCAGCTATGAAATTTCAATGGACTTTGCTAGTTGTAGATACTTATCTGTTGTTTCCTCCTAACCCAGCCCAATAATTCCAGTTGCAGCTGTGGACTTGTACTGTAGATTCAGACTCAAGTTGCTTTAGGTTAAACTTTTTAGAAACTCAGAGCAACAGAAAGATTAACATAAGAGAGTATTAGCTTGCCATTTCTGGCTACCTAATATAAACAGTTTTATAATATTCATATCTTTGAAAAGGAGGGCCCATTGTATTCTAGCACAGTGTGAATTTATTTATTTTGATTAATTAATTGATGTATTTATTTATATATTTATTTGCCTTTCCAGAGTTATTCCAGGCCATGGGTATCAGACATTATGGTCATGGGATGATTGGCCTATGCTCCGGGTTTTGGGTTTTGTTTTTGTTTTTTTTCACATATTTATTGGAGTATAAATGCTTTACATTGTTGTGTTAGTTTCCGCTGGACAACAAAGTGAATCGGCTATATGTATACATATATCCTCATATCCCCTCCCTCTTGATCCTCCCTCCCACCCTCCCTATCCCATCCCTCTAAATTGTCACAAAGCACCGAGCTGATCTCCCCGTGCTATGCAGCAGCTTCTGACTAGCCACCCATTTTACATTTGGTAGTGTGTATACATCAATGCTACTCTCCCACTTCACCCCAGCTTCCCCTTCACCCCTGTGCCCTCAAGTCTGTTCTCTACGTCTGCGTCTTCATTCCTGCCCTGCCACTAGGTTCATCAGTACCGCATTTTAAAATTCCATATATATGTGTTAGCATACGGTATTTGTTTTTCTCTTTCTGACTTACTTCACTCTGTATGACAGACTCTAGGTCCATCCACCTCACTACAAATAACTCAATTTCGTTCCTTTCTATGGCTGAGTAATATTCCATTGTATATATGTGCCACATCTTCTTTATACAGTCGTCTGTTAATGGACATGTAGGTTGCTTGCTCCAGGTTTTAAAGGCAGTCTGTATAGTGAGTAGCTTTTTGCATAGGTACAAGAACAGAGGTCCCCCACCCCAGGGATTTTAGAACAGTATAAGCTCTGCTCTTGTGTTGGAGACATCTATTTCAGTGATAAAGAATTAAGGCAGTAAAAGTAAACTACGGTATTAGGTAAAGGTGACTGGATCAATTCTTGGATTTCTTGACGGCTAGTATTCTAACTGGGATCCAAACAAAATTCATTTCCTTCTTGAAATGGTTTGATTGTGGAACAGTGAAATTAGAGAACGATATATGATCTGCAAATAACAACAGATATCTGTATATCCTTGATGTACTTGAAAGCTTGCCATTTGAGGGTATCAGATACCTTATTGGGTATCATCAAAAACTTCTGGTAAGATCTGACTCAGAAATTTGATATTCAGGTTTTTGAATATGTATTTCTAAGGTTTGGCCATTCTTCTAGATGGCCCAGAGTGGCCTAACCAGGGACTTAAATGCCTAATGTTTGTTTTTATAGCTTGCAATTATACACTGAGTAAATAAGCAATCATGTTTAAATAACCACAATTAATGACTCTCTTCTCACTCAAAAGTATCTTTTCCCTATCTATCTTCTCTATCTTTCTTATTCAGATATTTTAAAATACGCTTCCCAATTCATATCTGTTTTTGGGCTTCTTTTCCTAACTTACCTCTGGGCAATTGATGTAATAATTTTTTACTTCTCCCCTGTGCTCTGTACAATGGATTAAACCAACTTTGTAAAATCCCATTTACATTTATTTGCTTGTTTATATACTTATGTATTTTTCATGTAGACCTCAAAATAATCTATGCAGCTGGGTATTTGTGACAATAGGCATTTCAGGATTTTGCAAATGTTTCAGAAAACTAATATATCATCTATATATAGCTTTTTATATGTATGTGCCAATCAGGAAACAATTAGTTATAAAACATTCTATAACATCCATTTTTAAAGGAAAATTTTGATACAAAATAAAATGAAAGAAGCTCTAAAACTCCCTCATATTTAAATTACAATACTTTAAAATTAATGGAAATTAATTTCAGAAGAGAGTATTTCTGGGGGAAAAATAGAGGGGGAAGATTACATCTCCAATTTAAGTACCCCCTTAGGTCCATTTTTAAAATTAAATAGCCTTTATAAATTAACTAAAAATTGGTTAACCATATTATTTAAATAACATAAAATCTGAGGCTTTTTCTAACAAAATGTTTTCTGCTTTTTTGTAGAGGAGCTCTGTCAAGAAGTCCTTATCAACGAGGATTAATGTGTTCTCGATGTAGCAGCTATGACAGATGCACAGATTTTCTATGCAGTAAGTTAAAGAAAATAACTGAAACATGAAAAAAATCCATAATGCATTTGATGACAAGAAAAAGAAGTGGTGAACACTAGTCTTTCATTGCCATGTTAATATTGTTCCTTTGTTCAGAATGGTATTGTTATATTATCAAAGGTGGTATCAAACAGTATCATCTTTAGATTTTTTTTAAACTACACAACCTCTTCTGCCCTCTCTTACTATTATTCCTGCCCCTAAGTACATACTAGAATCTGAAAGAAGGAATGAGAACTAACAGTTATGCCCTGAAAAAGCTTCTCAGTTAATTCCTGAAATAGCAGCCTGTTTGAGAGTGACTGCTCTAAAGGATAGGGTATTCCAAAACATTCAGAAAGAGGAAAGAAGTAAAGTAGCAAATATTTAATAGCCTTTTATTTTCATTTTTCCCCTAAACATTCAAAAGATAAAAGTAGAAAATATGTTTTATTAAATTTTTCTTTTAGTTTTTCTGAACATGAGAACGTATAATCCAAAAGTATAACTATATCTGGAATATATGATGCTTAGAGGAATGTGGTAGGGGTTAAATTCAGACAGTAAATAAGGGGCATATTAGGCTTTTATGTTAAAGAAACTAGTGAACAATTTCATTATATGCCACTGCTGGAGTGACTCCACCGTAACATTTCTTCCCTTGCTTCATTTGAATCAAGATGCAAAACCTTGCTCTTCCTCTTCGCCTTTTCTTTCTCTTCCTGAAAATATCCAGACCTAAAGCCATTGGGTAGGTCAGAAAGAGGTAGGCATCCACACAGAGGGCATCCAGATGTGACATGTTAGAACCTAAGCAAGAAGACAAGGGATTCATACATGATGTGGTAGGCATGGGGAAAGAGCCTAAGTAGGGGGAGAACAGTGTCCACATGGTATGGCCTTGTATGGGAAGTTAGAGCCCTCATGGAGTGAGGTGAGTGTACCTGCATGAGGTCAGGCTTGGGGTATAAGATCAGGGTAAAGGGATGTCCATGCAGGAGTGGCTCACTATGTGGTGTCAGAGTCCAAGCAAAGTGAGGATAGAATCCACATGGTGTGGGAAGGAGAAGCCTGACCTAGCGTATCAGAGTCTGAGCAAGTAAGGAAGGCATCCATGGAGGTATGGTCTGGAACTGTGTTGGAGCCCAGGCAGAATGAGGAGAGGATTCACATATAGGGTTGATCTGGAGAGAGGTATTAAAAACTAAACAGGTAAGGGGACATCCATATTTTAGGGCAACCTCACATGAAGTGTCAAAGTCCAAACTAGGTGAGGAAGCCTTTAATGTGGGGGAGGTGGCTTGGCATGGGAGGGGTCAGAGCCCTAGTGGGGTAAGAAAGGAATCCATACATTGGAGAGGTCCAAAGCTAAGTTTCAGAGTCTGAGCAGGGTAGGAGAGGGGTACAAGTGGAGGATCCACCTGTAGGTTGCCAGATTACATGGTGGGCACCAAGTTAAATTTGAATTTCAAAAAAACAAAAAATATTTTTAGTATAAGTATATCCCAAATATTGCATGGGCTATACTTAAAAAAAAATTTGTTGTTTTCTGAAAGTTGAATATAACTAGGCAACCTATATTTTTATTTGCTAAATCTGGTAACTCTACCACCCTAAAGTGGAGTATCAGAGCCCAAGCAGTAAGAACAGGGTACCCATGTCGAGGAGGGAGTAGAAGCAGTGACGGGAGATTAGAAGCATACTGGAGGATGGATCAAATAAGTAAATAGATTAAGGATAATGGAGCCAGTTTTCTCACTGTATTTGTACTCTGTATTTCCATTGTATTTGTACTCAGTGGAGTACAGGAAGTAAACAAGCATGAATTTTGTGGTGATGATTTGGAATTAGAGGTATTAGAACTTAAGGGTTTCAATAAATATAAATAAACATAGATGTAAATAGTTGTATGTGTATGTATCAACATACATATATTCCCTAGCTCTGAGACAGCCTTGGAACAGTGTCCCCCCGACCCCTAAAGCAATGAGCACAATAGTACTCAGATCTTGGTTTCTAAATTCCAGTCTGCACTAAAGGGAACCAGGGCTCACTGGAGAAAGGTCAGATTCAATGGCTGGGGCAGGAGAAACATAAGATAAGCCAAAGCATCTTTTTTGTATCTGAAAGCAAGGAAGTGCTCAAAGAGTGATGGAGACATGTAACCAAAAGGACACAGAAACCATCTTAAAGGGCTCTTACTGGTCAAATCTGGGACAATTTGAGCACCAAAAGAATGATAATAGTAGTCAGTTGTAACTCACTGGCTTAAAACAAGAAACTATGATTCATACTGATATAAATTAATAAATGAATAAATTAAAAGTTTGATGAGTAACAGTTTATTTGCATAGTTCGGAAGTAACTCCCCATAGAAATACTTAATTACTAAGGGAAAAGAATAACTTCACAGTGGAGCAGCCTGGCGGACATGACCTTAATAAAATGATCAAAATGAACATCACCAGCAACAGGAAGTATCAAAACCAAAACCCTGCACCACCTGAGAGAATACAATGAAGAGAGCACATCATCACTTCTGTGGTATTCCTACGAAAGATACAAAACCTAATCCAACCACAAGGAAGCATAAGTCAAAATTGCAGATTTGTTTAAAAAACTGAGGATTTCTCCACAAAATAAGTGGCTTGTTATCTTCACAAGTGTCAAGATCTGAATGTCAAATTGAATGAAGAACTGTCCCAGACTGATGAAAATAGAGAAATAGAAAACTAAAGTTATTGAGGTATGAATAATATGAAGAAAGGAAGCTATGGGAAATATGCAATTGGCTCAGTTTCTATCATTAGTAGCTTTAAATACGAATTTAACATCTGAGCAGATAAGACTAGTAAACTTCAGGTGCAGATCAGGGCTGTATTTCAGAATCATTAACATATGGATAAGACTGAAAATGTGAAGAAGGAAGAACATACTCAGGTACAACTCACCCAAATAAAAATAGACAGAAGAATGGTATACCAAGAATAGAATCCTAGGAGAAAAAGAGGGACAAGGAGAAGAGGGAGTCCTAGTGTACCCTTTCTTCTTTTTTTAAAAAATAAATTTGTTTGTTTGTTTGTTTGTTTGTTTATTTTTGGTTGTGTTGGGTCTTCGTTGCTGCCCGCGTTCTTTCTCTAGTTGCGGTGAGCGGGGGCTACTCTTTGTTGCAGTTTGCGGGCTTTTCATTGCGGTGGCTTCTCTTGTTGCGGTGCACGGGATCTAGAGTGTGCACGGGCTCAGTAGTTGTGGCGTGTGGGCTCAGTAGTTGAGGCACGTGGGCTCTAGGGCACACAGGCTTCAGTAGTTGTGGCTCGCGGGCTCTAGAGTGCAGGCTCAGTAGTTATGGCACAGGGGCTTAGTTGCTCCGTGGCATGTGGGATCTTCCCGGACCAGGGCTCGAACCTGTGTCCCCTGCATTGGCAGGTGGATTCTTAACCACTGAGCCACCAGGGAAGCCCCCTAGTGTACCCTTTCATTAAAGTGTGCTCATTGAATTGGCAATATGAAGATCATTAGGGACCTGAAAGTAGTTTCAGAGGAATAGTAGGGTAGCAACCAGATTTCTATGGATTGAAAGTGAATGGAAAGTGAGAAAATAGAAATATCTAGGACAATATCACTCTGTCAAAAGTCTTGGCTGAGGAATTCCCAGTTTAAAATAGCATCTTACTAGTAGGTTCCACCAAAGCTTCTCCTAATTCTCCATTAAAATGCCAGTAAAAACTCTTTCATTTAGCTAATCAACAAATATTTAGTCAGTGATAACTATGTGCCAGACATTGCACCATGCAGGGGGTGTAAAACGATAAGGAGAGAGACATACTTTCTGCCCTCTTTGAACTTACAGTCTAGCTAGGAAGATAGGCATTTAAAATAAGACATAATATTACAAAATATAAAACTATCATTTAAATTTATTTATTTATTTATTTAAACTTCTATGAATTTTAATATATGTATAGATTCAAATTATCACCACTCCAATCAGATAGAGAACAGTTTCATTATGCCAAAAAAATACTCCTTTATGTTGTCCCTTTATAGTCACACCTTCCTTCCACTCCTAATTCTGGCAGCCTCCAAGCTGTTCTTCACCATTTTAGTTTTGTCTTTTTGAAAATGTCATATAAATGGAATCATATAGTTTGTAACTTTGAAGACTGGCTTCTTTTGTTCTCATGATCCTTGGAGATTCATCCACGTTATTGTATACATTAATACTTCATTCTTTCTTTGCTGAGTAGTAAGTATTCCATTACATGGATGTACCACAGTTTGTTGTTCTTCATTCACTGAAGGACATCTGGGTTGTTTACAGTTCTTGGCAATTGTGAACAGAGCTCCTATAAACATTTGTGTACAGATTTTTGTGTGGATATATTTTTATTTCCCTAGGGTAAATACCCAGAAGTGAGATTACTGGATCATAATGGTAAATATGTGTTGAACATTATAGGTAAATACCAAATTTGTTTCCTGAGTTGAATACCATTTCTCATCCCCACCAGCAATGTATGGGAATTCCAGCTGCTTTGTTTTTTCATGAGCACTTGGTATTGTCAGTATGTTTTATTTTAGTCATTCTAATTGGTGTGTAGTGGTATCTCATCTTGGTTTTAATTTGTATACCGCTAATGGCTACTAACGTGGAACATCTTTTCAAGTGGTATTTTCCCTCATTATGTCCTCTTTGGTGAAGTGTCTATTCAAATCCTTTGCCCATTTTTTAGTTGGATTGTTTATCTTGAGTTTTGAGAGTTCTTTATATATTATAGGTGTAAATCCTTTGATTGATATATAATTTGAAAACATTTTCTCCCATTCCGTATCTTGTCTTTTCATTCTCTTGACAGTGTCTTTCATGAAGCAAATGTTTTAATTATAAAGTCCAACTTATCAATTTTTTTTCTTTTACAAATTGTTCTTTTGTTTTCATGCCTAAGAACACTTCACCTAACCTCAAATATTTTCTCTTATGTTTTCTTCTAATAGTTTTACAGTTTTACATTTAGATCTATGATCTATTTTAAGTTAATTTTTGAACAAGATGTGAGGTTTATGCTGAAGTTCTTTGATTGATTGATTGATTGATTGCACTTGGAAGACCAAGTATTCCATCACCAGTTGTGGAAAACAGTATCCTTTCACCATTGAATCACTTTTGCACTTTTGTCAAAAATCAGTTGAGCTTATTTGCGTGTTCTCTATTCTGTTCCATTGATTTATGAGTCTATCCCTCTACCAACCCACACTGTTTTGATTAATGTAGCTATATAATAGGCCCTTAATATCAGGTAAAGTGATTCCTCCTACTTTAATTTTAAAATATGGTTTTAAAATGCCTGGCCTTTCCATATAAGTTTTAGAATAAGCTTGTCTTTGTCTATAAAAAGTCTTTCTGGGATTTTGATAGAAAATGCATTAAATCTATAGATCAATCTGGAGAGAATGGACATTGACTATACCGAGTCTGCCAATGCATAAACACAATTTGTTTCTGCATTTTGGGGGAGAAACATTTTGAGTTCTTTTATCAATGTTTTGTGATTTTCAGAATATATATTCTGTACATATTTTGTTAGAGTTATCTCTAAGTGTTTCATTTTTTTTGAGCTGTTGTAAATAGTATTTTTAAACGTTTTGGTTATCTTTCTGTTACTGATTTCTAGTTTGATTCCATTTTAGTCAGAGAACATACTGTATATGGATATCAGTTCTTTTAAATTTTTGAGGTTTGTTTTTTTCGCCTAAGATACATTCTACCTTGGTATGCTTTATTCTATGGGTGCTTTAAAAAGAATGTATTTCTGCTATTTATGTGTTCCAAAAAATGTTAATTTGATTCTGTAGGTTGATGGTGTTGAACGTCTATATCCCTAATGATTTTCTACCTAGTTATCCTATCAATTTTTAAGAGAAGGATGTTGAAGTTTCTGGCTATAATTGTAGATTTTGCTATTTTTCCTTTTAGTTCTGTCAGGTTTTTTTGTCTGTTTGTTTTTGTTTTTTCATGTGTGTTGAAACTCTGTTGTTAGGTGCACATACAATTAGAATTATTATACTTTCTCTTGGTGAATTGACCATTTTGTCAATAAGTGATGTCCCTCTTGGGGCATTGGATGAAGGTAGTCAAAACGTACAGACTTTCAGTTATAAGATTAATAAGTACTGGGATGTAATATACAAGATGATAAATATAATTAACACTGCTATATGTTATATCTGAAAGTTATTAAGAGAGTAAATCCTAAGAGTTCTCATCACAAGGAAAAAAATTTTTCTCTTTTTTTACTTTGTATCTATATGAGATGATGGATATTCACTAAACTTACTGTGGTAATCATTTCAAGCTGTATATGAGTCAAATCATTATGCTGTATACCTTAAACTTATACAGCATTGTATATCAATTATATCTTAATAAAACTGGACAGAAAAAAGTAAGTAATGTCCCTCTTTAATCCCAGCAATTTCCTTTACACTGAAGTCTATTTTATCTATGTAAATATAGGCGCTTCAGCTTTCTGTTCATTTATGCTTATTTTTAAACTGCCTATATTTCATATAGACAGCATGTAGTTGGGTCATGTTTTTTAATCCATTCTGACAATCTCTGTTTTAATTGGTGTGTTTAGACCACTTACATTTAATAAAATTATTACAATGTTTGGATTTAGGTCTGCCATTTTATTTGTTCTCTGTTTTTTCCCTCTATTTTTTATTGCTGTTTCCCTTTTTATGCCTTCTTTTGTGTTATTTAAACATTTTTCAGTGTTTCATTTAATTTGTCTATTTTGGTTTCAACCTATCTCTTTGTATAATTTTTTCAGTTGTTGTCCTAGGGATAACAACATGCATACTTAACTTTTCACAGTCTATTTAGAATCAATATTTTACCACTTCATTTAGAATGTGGAAACCTTACCACCATATAAATCCCTTTACCTTACCCCATAGTTATTTTACATATTAAATCTACATACATTGAAAATGCCATCAATGTTATACTTTTTGTTTTCAACTCTCAAGTATATTTTAAATAATTCAAGAGGAACAGAATAGTCTATTATATTTACCCAGATAGTCTATTATTTTTATCATTTTGTGGCTCTCCCTTCAATTCCTGATAGTGCAGGTTTTCTTCTGGTATCATTTACCCTCGATATGAAGAATGTACTTTAGTAATTCTTTTAGAGAAAGTTTGCTGGCCACAAATTCCCTTAGGATTCCCTCATTTAAAAATGTCTATATTTCTTCATTTCTGAAGGTTATTTTTGCTGGATATAGAATTGTTTTCTTGACAGTTCTTTCCTTCCAGCACTTCAAAAATATTGTAGCAGCCACTTCCTTCTGGCCTCTCTGGTTTCTGATGAGAAATCCAGTCATTTAACTCTTTCTTGCTTTATAGGTAATGTTATTTTCCTCTGACTCCTTTCAAGATTTTATTTTATTTTTTTTTGTCTTTAACTTTCAGCAGTTTTATTTTAATGTGTCTGAGCATGGATTTCATTGGGCTTATTCTGTTTGATGTGTGCTCAACTTCTTGAATCTGTAGGTTTATATCTTTTTTCCAAACTTCAGAAGTTTTCAGCCATTATTTTCTTATTTTTTTTTTTCACCATCACACTCTTTCTCTTCTCCTTCTGGAACTCTGATGACATGAATATTAGACTTTTTGTTGTCCCACAGTTTCCCTGGGACTCTCTTCATTTTTTAATCTTCATTCTCTCAGATTGGATCATTTCTGTTGATCTATTGTCTTTAAGTTCACAGACTCTTTCCTTTGTCATCTCTATTTTGCTATTGAGTGCTTCCAGTGAGTCGTTTTGGTTTTGCTTTTTTGGTGAGACCCGAAATCAGAAAACCCAGCCAAGTCATGCTGGGACTCCTGACCACACAAACCGTGAGGTAATAAATGTGTGTCATCCTAAGTTTGTGGTATTTTGTTACACAGCATAGAAAATAAATGATACTGAAAGAAAAAAAAACTGATACATGATCTATACAAAAAAGACTCAAAGAAAGATAGAAAAATGAACGAGCAAATGGCAAAATAATACTGCCATCAATCTCCAGAACATCCTGCCATGGAACAGACAGGAAATGAGAACAGATATACCATC
This sequence comes from Eschrichtius robustus, assembly GCF_028021215.1. Lineage (NCBI taxonomy): Eukaryota > Metazoa > Chordata > Mammalia > Artiodactyla > Eschrichtiidae > Eschrichtius > Eschrichtius robustus. The sequence goes on from NC_090836.1 coordinate 63,186,848, forward strand.
TTCAAAATAATGTTAATAAAGAACCTTAAAACAAGAGATCAAAGCAAAGACACAAAGATCAAGGAAGATATGGCAAGATAACAGAAGATAAAACCACTGGCATACCACAGGAAAAACATGGGGAAAGAAAGGTAAAATAATTACAGAAGTAAATATCACATTGAAAACAGCACAAGGAACCAAAAATGCTGGAAAACACAGTAAATGCAAGCAAGGAATTTAAAAGATTAAAGAGAAAAGTATAAATATGCACTGATAATCAGATTTAACACATGAATAATTAGAGACCCTGAAGAACAGAACCAAAATAATAGAACAGAAAATAAAGCTATAGCTAAATATATAGATATTTAAAGAAATAATTAAAACCTTCAGAAATAGAAATTCTCGAATGTGCATACTATGGAATGTAAACGGGGGTGGCCACTATGGAAAATAGTATGGAGGTTCCTCCAAAATTAAAAATGCAACTACCATATGATCCAGCAATTCCACTTCTGGGTATTTATCCAAAGAAAATGAAAACACTAACTAAAAAAGATTAATATACTCGCATGTTTATTGTAGCATTATTTAGAATAGCCAAGATATGGAAACAACCTAAGTGTCCATTAGTGGATAAATGGATAAAGAAAATATGACATATATGTATGTATGTATATATATATATATATATATATATATATATATATATACACAAAGCAATATTATTTGTCCATGAAAAAGAAGGAAATCTTGTCATTTGTGACAACATGGATGGACTTTGAGGGCATTATTCTAAGTGAAACAAGTCAAACAGAGAAAGACACGTACCGTATGGACTCACTTGTATATGGAATTAAAAACAAACAAACAAAAAAACAAGCCAAGCTCATAGATACAGAGAATGGATTTGTGGTTGCCACAGGTGGGTGGATGAAATGGGTGAAGGAGGTCAAAAGTACAAACTTCCACTTCCAGTTATAAAATAAATAAGTCATAGGGATGTAATGCACAGGATGGTGACTAGTTAATAATACTGTATTACATATTTGAAAGTTGCTAAGAGAGTAGCTCCTAAAAGTTCTCATCACAAGAAAAAAAGATTTTGTAACTATGTATAGTGACAGATATAAAATGGACTTATAGTGGTGATCATGTCACAAAATATACAAATATTGAATCATTATGTTGTGCACCTGAAACTAATATAATGTTTTATGTCAATTATACTTCAATTTTAAATAAAATAAAATAAAAAACCTTGTAAAGAAAAAAAAGTGTATACTATGTACCAGGAAAATGTGACACAAAGTAGTCACCATCTAGACATCCCCGAGTAAGTTAGAAGAAAAAAAAAGAATCCTTTAAGCATCTAAGCAAAAATGTAAAATCATTTATTAGAGAGTTTAACAGTCAGTTGAATCAGAAAAACAGCCACTGTACGTATTCTGACAATACAGTGTTTAGAGTAGGAAATATAACTTATATGAATGCTCTAGGGTAGTGAAGATCAGAGAAGTTGCCATGAAAAAAGCAGAGGAAGCATCGTCAAAAGGTCAGGGAAGCAGACACTGAAGACCTCTTAGCCTGGAGCACCAAATAGGTGGTTCTCAAAAGCTTACCAGGAAATTGCTGCAATTCTCAGGAATCTTTGAGAAAGCTCCCACAAACTGCCTCAGTGTTCAGCAGCAAAGAAAATAGTCTTCCATTCTACCAAAGAGGTAACTGTGAATCTCACATCCATTGAATTCTCTGGCCAACAACCACCTCTGAAGAATAATGGTCTTCTTTTAAATAATCCAAATTTCACTAGCAGTCCTGTGTTTGGCAAACTCTAACCTGAAGCTATACAGAGAAAGGAATTCACAGAAAGATAGTTAGGTCCATTTTCAGCTCTACAATACAAAATCGACTTTACACTGGTATGATAGTAATGCCACATTGGCAATTGACAGTCCTGCATAGAAGAGAAAAATTCAGGCTGGCCTCAAACTTCTCTACAATAACAATCAATGCTAAGAGTCAGCAGAGTGATGCCTATATTGTCCTTAATACAAGAAATGTCAACCAAGAATTTATAAACAGCCCAAACTTATTATTCACATATAAGCAATTAGACCGACATTGTGGATACATTCAGTAACTTGTGGTATATAGTTCTCATGAGCACTTCTTCAATAAACTACTAGAAGATGACTTTCACCAAAAAGAAAAATGGAAAAGCAAAAAGCTGCACTGAAAGAACTGTCCTTAAGCATTGAATCTTAACTGATAGACAAAGACTAAAACAAACCTGAAGGTTATAATTATAAAACAAACTGTACAGGTAATAAATTCTGGTTATATATATGTATATATATATAGAGAGAGAGAGAGAGAGTACACACATAATATATAATATACATAAAATTCATAAAACTTGGGAGGAGAAGAGAGAGGAAGAAAACATGTGCTTAATTTCATCACCTTTTATAGCCAGGGGCCAAAAGATATTATTTAAAGCTGATAAATCAAACAATAGAGATGTAAGTAAATTTAAATGTATTTAAATATGTAATCAAGTACAAAAGTAAAGGAAGAATGTAATGAATGAAATTTAGTGATGAGAACTGAAGATGAAAAGAAGAAACGTACTAATTACATCATTGCTCATACTAAGCAATAAATGGGTATAGATACACAGAATGAAGTAGAGAAAATACAGACTGTATGGTAAAAGATTTTTTTTAAGGAGCTCTGAAATAGAAGTTATTTCGTAAAATATGAAGTAATAAATAGCCAAGCACAAAAGGCTAAAATAACTTCAGAGATCCACCAGAAGTTCATTTCATCTCCAAGGTGCCTGAGGAGTGATTTCTAAATTTTCCTCTAAGGGTACCATCATTGCAAGACAAAGCCCTGGTTGACATTGGGCTCTCTATGGGTGAGACTGCATTTATTCTCCCACTCTCCTTTCTAGTGGAATCTGGGAATGATTGTTTGACCTTCTCTGCCCAGGTAAGCAGAGGAAGGGAAATTTATTTCCTGAAAAGTATGATAGCATTGGGCTAGATAGCAAAAACAAGGAATACCAGGCTCTGTAGTTAACCTTGCCATCTAGGAAATGAAGAGCAACTGAAAGCTTCTGAAAATAAGAATTAAATGAGTAAAGTGAGTAGATTCAGAAAATTAATTTTGAATGATCTTGGGGGGAAGTGGCGAGAAGAGAGATAAAAATAAGAGATGTTCTAACAAGACATTGTAAATTAACTACACTTCATTTTTTTAAAAAGAGAGATGTAGAATTCTAGAATGTCGAAGATGGAACAATCTTTGAAAGGCAGGAGTGGAGTGGCTTATATAAGTTGACAGGATTTAGAGACAGAATTAGTACTAGAATCCACACCTCTTCCTCCTATACTTCCGTGCTCTTTCTGGCAGGCCAGGAGGACTTTTACTAAAAGAAAATATGTTGTACTTCACAATTGGCTACTGGTTGAAAGGAAGACGTCAAAGATGAGAGCATGGTGCCTGAAAACTAGAAGAATGATATTATTATTGTTGGGAAACATATCTAATATTCTAGGAAAAGAAGAAATTTTATGTAACTTTATGAACCTTCTTTTTCTCTCTAGGTAACGCAGATCGTGACCAAGCCATATGTATGTATCGTTGTCCTTTATTTCTTGAACGATTTCACTACTTTATGTGAAATCCAGCTTTCAATTACTTCTTTATTTACAGATTACCGATTTTGGTATCCAAGATGGGAAGTACCCCGGCCAATTGTGTGTGATCCACTGTGCATACTTATTTTATTTCTGAGAATGCTGTGTTTTTCACTAAGTGCCACAATTGTTTTGATAGTACAGTCTCATTTTCCAAATATATTATTGGAAGAAGAGATGGTTTTTATCCCTGAGGTAACTGGGCCAGCAAAGGAGGAGGAAGAGGTAGAGAAAGAGGAAGAGGAGGAGGAGGAGGGGGAGGGGGAGGGGGAGGAGGAGGGGGAGGAGGAGGGGGAGGGGGAAGAGGAGCAGGAGGAGGAGGGGGAGGAGGAGGAGGAGGACAGGAAAAAAGAGGAAGAGGAAAAGGTGGAGGAGGAGGTGAAGGGGTAAGATTTACCACTGTCATAGGACAAAAATGTAATACAAAAAAGGCAAAACAAATAAAATAAAAAACACTGAAAAAAAAACCCCACTGAGCTTTAACAAAAAACAATATGCACAAACCACAATTGCAACACCTTTTATTCCCTTCTCTTTCCCATATTTATTCAACACATTTAAATTTGAAAAACAAAGAAACAAACAAAAAAAAACATGTATTTTATAGTAAGTACTGTAAGACAAGTTCTTGGACACTAAGAACAAATAAAGATGCAATGACAGAAATACTAAAAAAAGATTTGACCAGTCTAATTAATCTTAAGATTTCACGATGTTATTCTGATAAAGAATGAAATTTCCACTTTCTAAATATGTTTCTATCTCTGTGTTTTAAGTATTTTTAAATGGGTTAAAAAAATTCTTGAGTACTAAATAAGATTATACATGTAAGGTGCTTAGGACCATTCCAAGTTCAGGACAACCATTTGATAACTTTTGATTTAGTTGTTTTTATCATTCCTATCACAGTTGTTATTGGTGGTGATGATGGTGGTGATATTTTCCATGTGTTATCAAGGCTTCTAATAACCATTATTTATCTTTGTAGTATATGTGTTTTGGAATGGCTTAAGTGGTATTTGTACATGCTGTTAGGAGACAAATTTATTATTTCTACTTCATGTTCAATATTTCATTAAAGCCTTGCTGTAATTCTTTACTAGGCTATACAATTTGTTGACACCAAGGGCTAATAAATGTCAAAAGTTTAATTATTTGTGATTGAGCAATCTGGCTGCTTCCAAATTTATGTTATAAAATAAAATAAAATATTTTAATAGTTACTTATAGTTATTCAATATCTATAGTAAAAGTTCATAAATTAGTAATATAAATTAACTACTTACCACTTGTAGTACTAATAAGTGAACTGAGTAAAAATGCATAACATAAGCAAAATACATCAAATGGTATAAACTTGATGTTTATTAACTGTATTATATCAAAAGCCTGCTCTTAAATGGGACAGCATGAGAATTATATAAAAAAACAATGAACTATCCTCTTGTATTTGATAGTTTCTGGTTTTTTGTTTGTTTGTTTTCACTTGCTTTGTTTTGTTTTTCAAGAGCTCTGAGATAGATATAGATATAGATATAGATAGATATAAATATAGATATATAAAATTTCCATGAAGTCAGCCTCTTTTCTACCCAGCCTCCTGAGATAAAGCCTGAGGTAGAGAAAAGGGCTGGTTCTCTACAGTGATTTTATTTATTATTATTATCTTATATTTGTGTGTCATTTCATAGCTTCCAAAGTGCTTTCACATAATTATTTAATACTCAAAGCCGCTCTGTGGAGTTGGTATTGCTTCCACTTTTAAACTGAGAAAACTGATTTTGCATTTGCAAAGTGGTTCAATCTAGGACTGAGAACAAATTACTTTCTGAACATTCTGATGCATTTATAAGCATAAATTCCTCACCATACCATGTTCTATTCCCACTGCGACAAACCTTGCTCTGTATCTATAATCTGACTCCTACTCCTCTACATCTACTCTTCTCCATATTCTCTGGTGATTTCATGGAATATGATTGCTACAGGCCAGTGGTTCTTAACTGGGGGCAATTTTGCCACCTCTCCACCAGTGACATTTGGCAGTGTTTGGGAACATTTTTGATTGCCACAACCAGGAAGGTGCTGCTGTTGTCTAGTGGGTAGAGGTCAGAAATGCTGCTAAACATCCTGAAGTGCACAGGACAGCCCTCACAACAAAGAATGATCTGGTCCAAAATGCCAATAGTGTCATTTTGTTTTTGTGATTCTGTCTCCCTAGTTTGGGTGATGGTCCACTGACCACAGCTGGGCCCAGCCATAGTGTTTGGCTTGGGGATCCAGACAGACATTCGAGGCAGGTCCTCCTTGGTGGCTAAAATTTTAATATGTGAAGCTCTGAGGCTATGTAGCATACCGCATGGAAAGAAAGAATGAAGTCCAAACACAGAGAGAAGCAGTGAAAGACTGTTTGTTGTCTCTGATACCTAGTTTCATCCCAACATTTCACATGAACTGTTTTGTTTTGATTTTTCAGAATATGTCCTAATTCCATCCAGTAAGTTTTCCTCTTTTCTTAGGTTATTTTGCATTTAATTCCTCTGATTCAACTGAAGGACATTCGTACTACAAATTTATTTTAACTAAAATTTTCATTATTCTGAAACAGCATGAACAAAAACTCAACTTACAGATGTTCTTCATATCATCATGTGGTCAAAGGAACAGTTTCTTCTTAAGTTTTATTTCCCAAATCTTTGTTTTTGGTATCATCTCTAGCTCTCCTAGAACCACATACCCTATGTGCTTAGAATACTTGTTTTTATCTTTATTACACAAGTCACAGGTGGACTCCTTCAGCTAGATCAAGGGATTATTTGTATGAATCCCAGAGGTGTCTGGGAAAATTTTTCCATGGCACTGAGTTCAGGAATGTACTTTAACCAGGATTTTCTAGCATAGATAGGCTGGGGTGATAGATGAGCATTTGCTTAATTCCTTAAAGTACTGTGTATTCTATTCTGCATTGTATAACTGAGAATATAGAAATGCTCCTGGCCCTGGTAAGGTGATCTCCAGAAAGTGTCTATACTACATTATGTGCAGGTTCGCCCCGGTATATGACTAGGCCAGAAGAAGACAGATATGTTTCTAGTCCTTCAGTCATTTACATTTTAACCTCTGCAACCATACATCTGCTGATGAGGTGTAGTACTAGGAAGTTTGCACTCTTTGGTGCTGGAGAATGTTGCTACTCTCTGCCATATATCCTGACATCCTTTTGTGTCCTTTACATGAGTAAAAACTGTTTGATGTTCTCAAGTGTTTATGCCTTGTTTATCCATCAATCCACTTACATTGTTATTGTAGCAGTTGTGCAGAATGGAAATGACACAAAGACTCCATATCCAATATGGATAAATCTCTGTAGGGAAAACTTTCGGATAATAAAGGGGACAGAGATGATACCATGTGATACCATGTTGGTTTTCTATTTGCCTTTGATTTAGCTAAGGGCTGGAAAAAAAGAGTGTGAAAGAATCAGTATACTTTGTCAATAAATATTGACAAAATGTTAGTGATCCAATGCTATCTTGAGTCCTCCATTTAAATGGTCAAAGATCAAGTTTGTTATTCCTTAAAACCAGATAAAAGTGAAGATAGTTGGGTTTGCTATAGGTTCCTCAGTTTCCCTTAGCAATGGACTACAGTGCTGTGTGGTAATAGACACTACACAAAGGGAGTCTGGGGAAGAGCAGGACGTTTACAAGGAATAACACACAGCAGTGGGGGGAGGAACTACAGTCACAGGGCTTGATGACTCTAGACGTGGTAGGACCTGCAATTATTTATTATAACCATGAACCCTCTTCTAGATCATTCAACATAATGTTGCTGGGAAACCAGGTTAGTCAGCTGCAGGGGGCTGGGATGAAGTGAGGGGGCACTGAACAATACCTTTCTTTGCCTTCCTTAGCAGAAATTCAACATTTTTGTCCTGAAAGAGGAAATTGCCAAAAGCACATGCCCACTTAAATTCAAAGTACCACCTGAGTGAAGGAAATATGATTATGGGCACCTAAAAATATGTAAAATCTAGGACTTCCCTGGTGGTCCAGTGGTTAAGATGCTACACTCCCAATGCAGGGGGCATGGGTTCAATCCCTGGTCAGGGAACTAAGTTCCCGCATGCCGGACAACACAGCCAAAATAATAATAATAATAAAATAAAAATATTTAAAATCTGAGGAGTACTAATGATATTCCCCTCATTAAACAGACTTTATAGACCTTATCATTAGAGAAAACTATAATCACTAACCTTCTGACTCACTCAAGTTGGGACAGTGCAGTGTGGTGACAAACCTGTGCAATAATTCATGTGAGTTCATGTGAGTAGGTAACTCTGCTGCTGCATTAGGAGAGAGTAAGGAAGGGTTCATTGAATGGAAACCTTGGAGTAGTCAAAGCTGAAAGACACAGGAAAGTTTTAACAATACAGACTTCCTTGGGACACAATAGGAAATTGTACTTCTGGCTGAAAGCAGAGAGAGTGCTGCAGGAAAGAACAATGGGCTTTGAGACCAAACCATCCTTGATCCAGCTACTCACCATTTTCCCTTTGAAGTACAATCATAGACATTCTACAGAGCACACGCAAGACTACAGTTGACCCGTGTATAACACAGGTTTGAACTGCCCTGGTCCATGTATCTGTGGATATTTTTCAGTAATAAATAATACAGTACTACATGGTCCATGTTTGGTTGAATCTGCTGATGCAGAGCCATGGATACACATGGCTGACTATAAATTATACATGGATTAACCCCCACGTTGTCATGTAAGCTACTAATGAGGGACTCCAATAATTTTAAGATCAAAGATTCCAAGAAGAACCTGGGCATTGTCAGAAAAGCATTTAAACAAACAAACAAAAAAGAAACAAGCAGTTCATCAAAGAGAATTGATTAAATGGAAATGATATATTCAGAAACCTGTCTACAAATAAGAGGAAGTCACTTTCCAGGGGCCAAGACTGTCCTTGTGAGAGGATTTACTTCTGACATTGAAGGCTTGTACTACACCGTGTGAGTTTCTGTATTCAGAAAAAAAAAAAAAGTGAGGGAACTTAGTTTATGGATGGCAATGCTTGGTTAATGGAGAGGATTTGTGTCTGAAAGAATACCAGCTAACTGAAAATTTCTAGTAAAAGGAAAAAAGATGGGGTACATCAGCAAGATGGACAGAGATATATACAGTGTGGCTAGCATAAACCCCCTCTGAGATAACCAGATGAGACAGATAGATAGATAGATAGATAGATAGATAGATAGATAGATAGATAGATAGATAGATAGATAGATGATAGACAGATATATTTACATATACATATAATGACTCAGTCAATGACCAGTGGTCTAACCACTTGTTTTGGCAAGTGGGATACAGGGAACCAGACTTTAAAATAACCTCATTTGGATGCTGGACTTAACAAGAAAAAGTCATGAGCTTTATCTAAAAATACAGATTAGTCATGTTGATGCCCATCAGTCACATTTAGAGGAGAAATCTGCTCGTGATTGAGATAAGATATATATGTTCGTGTAAGCTTTGGCAGTGTTAGTTTCCTGAGATGGGTGTGCTCAGGGCTGTAAGCTATGTTTCAATGGACACATCTCCAGAAATTGCTCTTCTTCCTTGGGATTGCCCAGCTTCTAAACAGTCAAAGACATGTTTATATTTCAGTCAGCAAACAGGTCCCAAGGTTACATGGTTTATCACCCATGGGAGCAACAAGTTATATATAGGTTTTTTCTGGTATTGACAATTTTTTTGGTTTTGACTTTGTGACTGAGGCCTTGACAAAGACAAAAAAGGCTAAAAGACAAGACTATCCACAAATACAGACCCAAACTTAGATATCATCAGATCAGGAAGTAGCATTTTATAGCACAAACAGTATAAGAAAGGAAGGACAGGGAGTTTCCTGGTGGCCTAGGGGCTAGGATTTGGCACTTTCACTGCAGAGGCCCAGGTTTGATCCCTGGTCAAGAAACTATCCCACATGCTTCATGGCACGGCCAAAAATATAAAAAGAAAAAAAAAAAAAAAGAGGAAGGAAGGACAAGGAAATACAATGGTGAAGTAATCCTCTCAACAATTCATATCAAACACAAAGTGGAGGAATAAGTAAAAATTTAAATGGGCACTTTAAGCAATTACTAGCCAAAATAGGAGGAGTGATAGAGCATTAAGTAATGTTCCAGATTAAAAGAATGTGTTTCAATTCACATTGAAGGATGATAAAGGTAGATCACCAGTTGAATTGTTTCTAAGAGATGGAGTTGACAATGAGGGGATAGAGATGAAAGATGTAACTCATATCATAATTACCCAGGTAAGTTTTTAGACAATTGTTATTCCAGTCATTATATTAAGAGCAGAGATTCAGTTATATGTCTCCAAGATAGAAACATTAGAATTCCAGTAATCTGTGACTTGTTATGCAAATGTGACTACTAGGATTTCATTAATAAGAGTGATAGGCTGGATCAGCCCTGTCTCTCATAACTAAGGCAGATATCATTCTCACAGAGTCTCCCTACCCACGGGAAGGGAAACTCCATGGAGTTTGGAACGTAGGTTGGAATGAAGAGAGGAGAGAGTTTGGTCATACCGTATTTGCTGTTCAACATTTGGAGTATTTCTCAAGTATACCTCCTCCAATAGGGCAAAGGAAAGATGCAGATGGAGAATCAGACAACACTAAATTGGCATTTTAAAGAAGTAGAGAACAAGAGAATGTGCCCTAAGCATTCTTACTCTGTATGTCCGCACCCCTTAAGGGAGGATCTTGAGAGAAGACTCCAGCGCTGATTCAATAACTCTGAGTCTATTGCTATGGACTTGGACAAAAGGCAATCCCTGTATGGGCAATAATGAGTGAACATTGTGAATGTGTCAATTCCTAGTGCAATAGTGTAATTTGGAAATAGAAGTGGGAATAATAGGTTATTTAATCAGTGTTGAGATTTTTCCCCTAAGAACCCAGGGGGAAAATTCCCTGACAAAATAGCCAGCCAGACCATGAACAGACATGCAAAGCAGATACCATGTTTTAGCATACATCAAGGTATTGAAATGTGTGCCAAGTTCCTAAATACAATGGAGAGGATTAGAAAGTTGCTTACATTATATAAATGACTACATTTTGTGCATAAAGCAAAATAACATTGCTTTTGTAGATGGTTTCTAAATCCTATATAGAAAGTATAGTCTTGGCATAACATGGTGCAATGATAATTGGTTTAGAGGCCATGAATCTGAATAAAAAAGAAAACTGATTTTTTATGAATCAGAGATATAATAAAGAAAAAAAACAGTAAAATGGGAACCCATGAAGAGTTTCTGTTTCTGGATCTTGGTCAAGAGTTAGAGCTGCAGAAGCTTTGTGAACATGGACAATCTAAACTTAGAAAGTTTTCAGACAGTAAGGTTATGGACAGCTAATCCTTTTAGATAGTCGGAAGAACTATTGATAATGCCAGGAGATCAAATGTCCGTAGTTGGGGACAATGGCTGGGGATTCTGGGATCACAATTTAAGGGAGAACAAATCCTGACTCACTTTGGGTCAACAGTGACATAGCAGGCCATTAGTGGACCTTGTGAAGTGAGATATACCCCAAGAGAATGACTCTCAGGCCCATCCTATTTTCCCACTGGTGAGACTAGGCTTACTGCCTGATAATGCCCCTATTGGGAGACAAGTCTCAATGTACCATGTGTTCTTGTCTCATATTAATAAGATATATCTAAATACTATTTAATGGCTGCAAAAATGTCTACTATGTGAATGCTCTCTACATCACCTGCCTCCTTTTATTGGGTGTTTGTGTTCTTTCTAACACATTACACGAACAACAGAGGCTATTGATTTTCCTGCTCCAAAGGAGATTCCCTACTACTTGAGTTCAGTTCTAACTTGATGGGGACATGGGAGAAATTTCTTCCTTTATGCCCCACCTCCACATAAGTCCTGTAAAGAGGGGATAACAAAGTCCAGGACTGTTCAATTGTAAGTTTTCTACAAGTGACCAGTTGATAGGAAAAGAGAGCAGGGACAACGTGTCCTAAGTCCCTTCTGCTTTGCTCACTGGTCTCCTCCAGACCTTCCCCCAACTCTGTTTTGTTTTGATTTGGCACCCTGGTTGTTCCCCTCTCTAACCCAGGGCTTATATCTAGGGCTGACTTAGCCAGTAGGCACAGTAGGCAAGGGCCTAGGGCCAATTACACTTTCAGGGACCCATGAAAATGTTTTAATTTTAATTTATTTTAAAATCAGAAGAAAATTGATATGATAATAATAATAAACATATAATGACACATCCAACCTAGATTATATTCACCTTTACACCAACACAGTTATAAAATATAATTTTCAATATTTTTTATGACAGAGGGCCTACGAAGGTAAAAGAGCCTAGGGACCAGCCCTGCTTAGATCTAGCACCGAGGTTGGTAATTTCTTTGAGTCTTTGGTGTGAGTTTGGGACATAAAATTATCCCTTGAGATACATGTGAGAGAAACAATTAGATAAATATTTTGAGATCAAGCCCTGCCACAAACACTCATATCTGAGCACTTGTCCAATTATTTCCTTGGGATAAATTAACTGGGATATCGAGAAATACAAATGCTGAAGATATTTGATTTGTTTTACCACAGTAACTGTTCACAAAATGTTAACAATTTATACTCCTATAATTAGTGGCTGAGAGTACCTGTTTTTCACCTCTCGTCCAATGTAGAATGCTATCATTGTTTTTACTGTCTGTAAATCTGATTGATTACAAATGCTATCTTCATATTTTAATTTATTTTTTAAATACTACTGAGGTAGTACTTTTTTTTTTCCCTTAGGCTTATTGACCATTTCAGTTTTTCTATTGTTTGTCTGGATTTCTTACCCATTCCTCAGCTGGAGTTTTTATCGTTTTCTTATTGATAAATAAGACTATATTTAAGAATGATAACCATGCTATATCACGTGGGTAGCAATATCTGTCCACAGTTTGTTACTTGCCTTTATATTTGTCTGTGGTGCTGTTTTAAATCTCACTGTCAATAACCCCAGGCCTATATTCTTATATCTCACAAAGAAAGAGGGGCAATCTGCCTTACCAGCTCCAGCCCCAAACTCAAGAAGTACTGATTGGCTTAGCTTGGATCATGTTCTCATTCCTGAACTAATCACCATACCCAGAGAATGCAGAGAGAGACCAAGCAAGACTCTGATTGGCCCAATCTAGACTCTGTGCATATTCCAGTACATGGAGATGGAGGAGCAGGGCATCATGATAGACAGTCAAACCCTGGCTACACAGAGGTAGTAGATGGGAGGGTTCTGTATACAGAAACCACAAACACCATAGTTACTACAGTTAATTGCAGCAATGTGCCACTGCAGTTTTTCCCAAATTGATTGTTGCCTTGAAATCACTTCTTGAATAATCAGTTAATCCCCAGATATGTTAGGCACATACCAAGACCAAAACAAATTTGCACTGCAATTCTGGCCAAATACAATTTTGAATTCGAAATTTCTGCGGTTGAAAATGCTGAATTTAAAAATTTAAACAGACTTCTTTACTAGATACTACAAGAATTCTCAGAGACTTAGGCAAAATGTGAATTAGGAATCTCTAAAGTGTGTGTAGGAGTAGAAAATAACACAACATTGTAAAGCAACTATACTCCAATAAAATTTTTTTAAAAATAACACATCATAAAAAAATAAAAATAAAAAATAAATAAAGTGTGTTTAGAATATGAAGAGCTTTTCACCCTTCTTACCATTAAGTACTTTCTCACATATCTGCTCTGTTTTCAAGAGAATATAGTTTGATAAAATGCTACCATATATTAAATTCTTATAAACACTTGCATTTAGTTTTTTTTTTTCTTTTTTTTTTTTTTTACATATTTCCATACAAATACAAATATAAGATTTTTAGAAATTTCATGTAATGTCTGAAACATTTATATTAACATATTTCCATACAAATAACCCAATGAAAGTTTAGTATTAGTTGTTTTGTTTGTTTTTTTATACTGCAGGTTCTTATTAGGCATCAATTTTATACACATCAGTGTATACATGTCAATCCCAATCGCCCAATTCAGCACACCACCATCCCCACCTCACCGCAGTTTTCCCCCCTTGGTGTCCATATGTCCATTCTCTACATCTGTGTCTCAACTTCTGCCCTGCAATCTGGCTCATCTGTACCATTTTTCTAGGTTCCACATACATGCATTAATATACGATATTTGTTTTTCTCTTTCTGACTTACTTCACTCTGTATGACAGTCTCTAGATCCATCCACGTCTCAACAAATGACTCAATTTCGTTCCTTTTTATGGCTGAGTAATATTCCATTGTATATATGTACCACAACTTCTTTATCCATTCGTCTGCTGATGGGCATTTAGGTTGCTTCCATGACCTGGCTATTGTGAATAGTGCTGCCATGAACATTCGGGTGCATGTGTCTTTTTGAATTACGGTTTTCTCTGGGTATATGCCCAGTAGTGGGATTGCTGGGTCATATGGTAATTCTATTTTTAGTTTTTTAAGGAACCTCCATATTGTTCTCCATAGTGGCTGTATCAATTTACATTCCCACCAACAGTGCAAGAGGGTTCCCTTTTCTCCACACCCTCTCCAGCATTTGTTGTTTGTAGATTTTCTGATGATGCCCATTCTAACAGGAGTGAGGTGATACCTCATTGTAGTTTTGATTTGCATTTCTCTAATAATTAGTGATGTTGAGCATCTTTTCATGTGCTTCGTGGCCGTCTGTATGTCTTCTTTGGAGAAATGTCTATTTAGGTCTTCTGCCCATTTTTGGATTGGGGTGTTTGTTTCTTTGATATTGAGCTGAATGAGCTGTTTATATATTTTGGAGATTAATCCTTTGTCCGTTGATTCATTTGCAAATATTTTCTCCCATTCTGAGGGTTGTCTTTTCGTCTTGTTTATGGTTTCCTTTGCTGTGCAAAAGCTTTGAAGTTTCATTAGGTCCCACTTGTTTATTTTTGTTTTTATTTCCATTACTCTAGGAGGTGGATCCAAAAAGATCTTGCTGTGATTTATGTCAAAGAGGGTTCTTCCTATGTTTCCCTCTAAGAGTTTTATAGTGTCCAGTCTTATATTTAGGTCTCTAATCCATTTTGAGTTTATTTTTGTGTATGGTGTTAGGGAGTATTCTAATTTCATTCTTTTACATGTAGCTGTCCAGTTTTCCCAGCACCACTTATTGAAGAGACTGTCTTTTCTCCATTGTATATCTTTGCCTCCTTTGTCATAGATTAGTTGACCATAGGTGCGTGGGTTAATCTCTGGGCTTTCTATCTTGTTCCATTGATCTATGTTTCTGTTTTTGTGCCAGTACCATATTGTCTTGATTACTGTAGCTTTGTAGTATAGTCTGAAGTCAGGGAGTCTGATTCCTCCAGCTCCATTTTTTTGCCTCAAGACTGCTTTGGCTATTCGGGGTCGTTTGTGTCTCCATACAAATTTTAAGATGATTTGTTCTAGCTCCGTAAAAAATGCCATTGGTAATTTGATAGGGATTGCATTGAATCTGTAGATTGCTTTGGGTAGTATACTCATTTTCACAATGTTGATTCTTCCAAGCCAAGAACATGGTATATCTCTCCATCTGTTGGTATCATCTTTAATTTCTTTCATCAGTGTCTTATAGTTTTCTGCATACAGGTCTTTTGTCTCCCTAGGTAGGTTTATTCCTAGGTATTTTATTCTTTTTGTTGCAATGGTAAATGGGAGTGTTTCCATAATTTCTCTTTCAGATTTTTCATCATTAGTGTATAGGAATGCAAGAGATTTCTGTGCATTAATTTTGTATCCTGCAACTTTACCATATTCATTCATTAGCTCTAGCAGTTTTCTGGTGGCAGTTTTAGGATTCTCTATGTATAGTATCATGTCATCCGCAAGCAGTGACAGTTTTACTTCTTCTTTTCCAATTTGTATTCCTTTTATTTCTTTTTCTTCTCTGATTGCCGTGGCTAGGACTTCCAGAACTATGTTGAATAATAGTGGTGAGAGTGGACATCCTTGTCTCGTTCCTGATCTTAGAGGAAATGCTTTCAGTTTTTCACCATTGAGAATGATGTTTGCTGTGGGTTTGTCATATATGGCCTTTATTATGTTGAGGTAGGTTCCCTCTATGCCCACTTTCTGGAGAGTTTTTATCAGAAATGGGTGTTGAATTTTGTCAAAAGCTTTTTCTGCATCTATTGAGATGATCATATGGTTTTTATTCTTCAGTTTGTTAATATGGTGTATCACATTGATTGATTTGCGTATATTGAAGAATCCTTGCATCCCTGGGATAAATCCCACTTGATCGTGGTGTATGATCCTTTTAATGTGTTGTTGGATTCTGTTTGCTAGTATTTTGTTGAGGATTTTTGCATCTATATTCATCAGTGATATTGGTCTGTAATTTTCTTTTTTTGTAGTGTCTTTGTCTGGTTTTGGTATCAGGGTGATGGTGGCCTCATAGAATGAGTTTGGGAGTGTTCCTTCCTCTGCAATTTTTTGGAAGAGTTTGAGAAGGATGGGTGTTAGCTCTTCTCTAAATGTTTGATAGAATTCATCTGTGAAGCCATCTGGTCCTGGACTTTTGTTTGTTGGAAGATTTTTAATCACAGTTTCAATTTCATTACTTGTGATTGGTCTGTTCATATTTTCTGTTTCTTCCTGATTCAGTCTTGGAAGGTTATACCTTTCTAAGAATTTGTCCATTTCTTCCAGGTTGTCCATTTTATTCGCATAAAGTTGCTTGTAGTAGTCTCTTAGGATGCTTTGTATTTCTGCGGTGTCTGTTGTAACTTCTCCTTTTTCATTTCTGATTTTATTGATTTGAGTCCTCTCCCTCTTTTTCTTGATGAGTCTGGCTAATGGCTTATCAATTTTGTTTATCTTCTCAAAGAACCAACTTTTAGTTTTATTGATCTTTGCTATTGTTTTCTTTGTTTCTATTTCATTTATTTCTGCTCTGATCTTTATGATTTCTTTCCTTCTGCTAACTTTGGGTTTTGTTTGTTCTTCTTTCTCTAGTTTCTTTAGGTGTAAGGTTAGATTGTTTACTTGAGATTTTTCTTGTTTCTTTAGGTAGGCTTGTATAGCTATAAACTTCCCTCTTAGAACCGCTTTTGCTGCATCCCATAGGTTTTGGGTCGTCGTGTTTTCATTGTCATTTGTCTCTAGGTATTTTTTTATTTCCTCTTTAATGTCTTCAGTGATCTCTTGGTTATTTAGTAACGTATTGTTTAGCCTCCATGTGTTTGTCTTTTTTACGTTTTTTTCCCTGTAATTCATTTCTAATCTCATAGCGTTGTGGTCAGAAAAGATGCTTGATATGATTTCAATTTTCTTAAATTTACTGAGGCTTGATTTGTGACCCAAGATGTGATCTATCCTGGAGAATGTTCCGTGCGCACTTGAGAAGAATGTGTAATCTGCTGTTTTTGGATGGAATGTCCTATAAATATCAATTAAATCTATCTGGTCTATTGTGTCATTTAAAGCTTCTGTTTCCTTATTTATTTTCATTTTGGATGATCTGTCCATTGGTGTAAGTGAGGTGTTAAAGTCCCCCACTATTATTGTGTTACTGTCGATTTCCTCTTTTATAGTTGTTAGCAGTTGCCTTATGTATTGAGGTGCTCCTATGTTGGGTGCATATATATTTATAATTGTTATATCTTCTTCTTGGATTGATCCCTGGATCATTATGTAGTGTCCTTCCTTGTCTCTTGTAACATTCTTTATTTTAAAGTCTACTTTATCTGATATGAGTATAGCTACTCCAGCTTTCTTTTGATTTCCATTTGCATGGAATATCTTTTTCCATCCCCTCACTTTCAGTCTGTATGTGTCCCTAGGTCTAAAGTGGGTCTCTTGTAGACAGCATATATATGGGTCTTGTTTTTGTATCCATTCATCCAGTCTATGTCTTTTGGTTGGGGCATTTAATCCATTCACGTTTAAGGTAATTATCGATATGTATGTTCCTATGACCATTTTCTTAATTGTTTTGGGTTTGTTTTTGTAGGTCCTTTTCTTCTCTTGTGTTTCCCACTTAGAGAAGTTCCTTTAGCATTTGTTGTAGAACTGGTTTGGTGGTGCTGAATTCTCTTAACTTTTGCTTGTCTGTAAAGCTTTTGATTTCTCCATCAAATCTAAATGAGACCCTTGCCGGGTAGAGTAATCTTGGTTGTAGGTTCTTCCCTTTCATCACTTTAAGTATATCATGCCACTCCCTTCTGGCTTGCAGAGTTTCTGCTGAGAAATCAGCTGTTAACCTTATGGGAGTTCCCTTGTATGTTATTTGTCGTTTTTCCCTTGCTGCTTTCAATAATTTTTCTTTGTCTTTAATTTTTGCCACTTTGATTACTATGTGTCTCGGCGTGTTTCTCCTTGGGTTTATTCTGTATGGGACTCTCTGCGCTTCCTGGACTTGGGTGGCTATTTCCTTTCCCATGTTAGGGAAGTTTTCGACTATAATCTCTTCAAATATTTTCTCTGGTCCTTTCTCTCTCTCTTCTCCTTCTGGGACCCTTATAATGCGAATGTTGTTGCGTTTAATGTTGTCCCAGAGGTCTCTTAGGCTGTCTTCATTTCTTTTCATTCTTTTTTCTTTAGTCTGTTCCGCAGCAGTGAATTCCACCATTCTGTCTTCCAGGTCACTTATCCGTTCTTCTGCCTCAGTTATTCTGCTATTGATTCCTTCTAGTGTAGTTTTCATTTCAGTTATTGTATTGGTCATCTCTGTTTGTTTGTTCTTTAATTCTTCTAGGTCTTTGTTAATCATTTCTTGCATCTTCTCAATCTTTGCCTCCATTCTTATTCCGAGGTCCTGGATCATCTTCACTATCATTATTCTGAATTCTTTTTCTGGAAGGTTGCCTATCTCCACTTCATTTAGTTGTTTTTCTGGGGTTTTTTCTTGTTCCTTCATCTGGTACATAGCCCTCTGCCATTTCATCTTGTCTATCTTTCTGTAACTGTGGTTTTTGGTCCACAGGCTGCAGGATTGTAGTTTTTCTTGCTTCTGTTGTCTGCCCTCTGGTGGTTGAGGCTATCTAAGAGGCTTGATGGGAGGCTCTGGTGGTGGGTAGAGCTGACTGTTGCTCTGCATTTAGTTTTGAACTTTTAATTTTATTCCACTGATTTGTCTAGTTAGGTTAATGGTAAGAAATGGATTATACTGAGATGATGGTTAATTGTATGTGTCAGCTTTACTGGGCCGGGATGCCCAGATAGCAGGTGAAACATTATTTCTGGGTATGTCTTTGAGGGTATGTCCAGAAGACATGAGCATTTGAATCAGTAGACTGAGTAAATAAGATCCCGTCACCAATGTGGGTGAGCATTATCCAATTTGCTGAGGGCTCCAATAGAACAAAAAGTTAGAGGAAAGGTAAATTAGCTTTCTGCTTGAGCGGGGTCTTCCATCCTCTCCCGCCCTCAGACATCAGCACTCCAGGTTCTTAGGCCTTCAGACTCAGATTCGGACTTAAAACCATTGGCTCCCCTAGTTCTCAGGCCTTCAGGTTTGAACTAAGACTGTACTGCCAGCTTTCCTGAGTCTCCAGCTTGCAGATGGCAAATCATGAGACTTCTCAACCTCTGTAATCATGTGAGCCTATCCCTCATAGTGGATCCCTTTCTACATATCTATATATGTCCTGTTGGTTGTGTTTCTCTGGAGAAGCATAATACAACTGAGATGCTGTTAACCAAGAGACCTAGTAGTATCATGGCTATCTCACTTCCCTCCATTCCTCAACACACACTCCCTAGCTGAGTGAGAATTATGGAAGGCAATGTAACTCTTTACTGTTAGCAAAGACTTTGTCCCCAAGCTCCCACTAAAGAACCATAGTGAGCTTGATTAAGCTATGTCCAACTATGGCCTGTGCACTCTCTCTCCCCAATACCTATCCCTGGATCTCAGGATTTAGCATTGAGTAGAACTGAAAGCCATACCAGAGGGAACAGAGCAAATGAATTTAGCACATGTATATCCCAGGCATATCTTAAGTGAGTAAAGACGGAAGTACTACAGACTCCAGAAGGAGATGTCCCCAAGCATGGAAGAAAAATAGTGAAGAGATCACACCCATGTTTATTATGACTTTTTTTCCTTTGAATGCTCCCTTCCAAATAACATGGCCCAGCCAGTGCAATGACATATGACTAATGAAGTTTACTTTTTCTAATTTTTATTGGAGTATAGTTGCTTTACAATGTTGTATTAATTTCTACTGTACAGCAAAGTGAATCAGCTATATATATACATATATCCCCTCTTTTTTGGATTTCCTTCCCATTTAGATCACCACAGAGCATTGAGTAGAGTTCCCTGTGCTATATAGTAGGTTCTCATTGGTTATCTATTTTATACATGGTATCAGTAGTCTATATATGTGAATCCCAATCTCCCAATTTATCCCACCCCCCTTTCCCCCTTGGTATTCATATGTTTGTTCTCTATGTCTGTGTCTCTATTTCTGCTTTGTAAATAAGATCATCTATACCAATTTTTTCAGATTCCACATATATGCGTTAATATACAATATTTGTTTTTCTCTTTCCTACTTACTTCAGTATGACAATATTACTCAGTATGACAATCTCTAGGTCCATCCATGTCTCTACAAATGACCCACTTTTGTTCTTTTTTATGGCCGAGTAATATTCCATTGTATATATGTACCACGACTTCTTTATCCATTCTTCTGTTGATGGACATTTAGGTTGTTTCCATGTCCTGGCTATTGTAAATAATGCTGCAATGAACATTGGGGTGCATGTGTCTTTTTGAATTATGGTTTTCTCTGGGTATATGCCCAGTAGTGGGATTGCTGGGTCACATGCTAGTTCTATTTTTAGTTTTTTAAGTAACCTCCATACTGTTCTCCATAGTGGCTGTATCAATTTACATTCCCACCAACAGTGTAAGAGGGTTCCCTTTTCTCCACATCCTCTCCAACATTTATTGTTTGTAGATTTTTTTTTCTTTTTTTTTAAAACTATTTATTTTTTTTTAATTTTTGGCTGTGTTGGGTCTTCATTTCTGTGCGAGGGCTTTCTCTAGTTGCGGCGAGCAGGGGCCACTCTTCATCGCTGTGCACGGGCCTCTCACTATTGTGGCCTCTCTTGTTGCGGAGCACAGGCTTCAGACGCGCAGGCTCAGTAGTTGTGGCTCACGGCCCTAGTTGCTCCGCGGCACGTGGGATCCTCCCAGACCAGGGCTCGAACCCGTGTCCCCTGCATTGGCAGGCAGACTCTCAGCCATTGCACCACCAGGGAAGCCCCATTTGTAGATTTTTTGATGATGGCCATTCTGACCGGTGTGAGGTGATACTTCATTGTAGTTTTGATTTACATTTCTCTGATAATTAGTGATGTTGAGCATCTTTTTCATGTTGTTTGTTGGCCATCTGTATGTCTTCTTTGGAGAAATGTCTGTTTAGGTCTTCTGCCCATTTTTTGATGGGGTTGTTTGTTTTTGTAATTTTTTTAACACCTTTATTGGAGTATAATTGCTTTACAATGATGTGTTAGTTTCTGCTTTATAACAAAGTGAATCAGATATACATATACATATATCCCCATATCTCCTCCCTCTTGTGTCTCCCTCCCACCCTCCCAATCCCAC
This sequence comes from Eschrichtius robustus, assembly GCF_028021215.1. Taxonomy (NCBI): domain Eukaryota; kingdom Metazoa; phylum Chordata; class Mammalia; order Artiodactyla; family Eschrichtiidae; genus Eschrichtius; species Eschrichtius robustus. Next base: position 63,208,240 of record NC_090836.1, read on the forward strand.
CCCTCTAGGTGGTCACAAGGCACTGAGCTGATCTCCCTGTGCCATGCGGCTGCTTCCCACTAGCTATCTATTTTACATTTGGTAGTGTATGTAAGTCCATGCCATTCTCTCACTTCGTCCCAGCTTACCCTTCCCCCTCCCCGTGTCCTCAAGTCCATTCTCTATGTCTACGTCTTTATTCCTGTCCTGGCCCTAGGTTCTTCATAAATTTTTTTTTTTTTAGATTCCATATATGTGTGTTAGCGTATGGTATTTGTTTTTCTCTTTCTGACTTACTTCACTCTGTATGACAGACTCTAGGTCCATCCACCTCACTACAAATAACTCAATTTTGTTTCTTTTTATGGCTGAGTAATATTCCATTGTATATATGTGCCACATCTTCTTTATCCATTCATCTGTCGATGGACACTTAGGTTGCTTCCATGTCCTGGCTATTGTAGATAGAGCTGCAATGAACATTGTGGTACATGAGTTTTTTTGAATTATGGTTTTCTCAGGGTATATGCCCAGTAGTGGGATTGCTGGGTCGTATGGTATTTCTATTTTTAGTTTTTTAAGGAACCTCCATACTGTTCTCCATAGTGGCTGTATCAGTTTACATTCCCACCAACAGTACAAGGGGGTTCCCTTTTCTCCTCACCCTCTCCAGCATTTGTTTGTAGATTTTTTGATGATGGCCATTTTGACCGGTGTGAGGTGATACCTCATTGTAGTTTTGATTTGCATTTCTCTAACGATTAGTGATGTTGAGCATTCTTTCATTTGTTCGTTGGCCATCTGTATGTCTTCTTTGGAGAAATGTCTATTTAGGTCTTCTGCCCATTTTTGGATTGGGTTGTTTGTTTTTTTGATATTGAGCTGCATGAGCTGTTTATATATTTTGGAAATTAGTCCTTTGTCAGTTGCTTCATTTGCAAACAGATAGAGAGATATACCATGTTCTTGGATTGGAAGAATCAATATTGTGAAAATGACTATACTACCCAAAGCAATCTACAGATTCAATGCAATCCCTATCAAATTACCAATGGTATTTCTCACAGAACTAGAAAAAAAATTTTTACAATTTGTATGGAGACACAAAAGACCTCGAATAACAAAAGCAATCTTGAGAAAGAAAAAAAAAAAAAAAACGGAGCTGGAGGAATCAGGCTCCCTGACTTCAGACTATACTACAAAGCTACAGTAGTCAGGACAGTATGGTACTGGCACAAAAACAGAAATATAACCAATGGTACAGGATAAAAAGCCTAGAGATAAACCCACACACCTATGGTCACCTAATCTATGACAAAGGAGGCCAGAATATATGATAGAGCAAAGACAGCCTCTTCAATAAGTGGTGCTGGGAAAACTGGACAGCTACATGTAAAAGAATGAAATTAGAACACTCCCTAAAACCATACACAAGAATAAACTCAAAATGGATTAAAGACCTAAATGTAAGGCCAGACACTATAAAACTCTTAGAGGAAAACTTAGGCAGAACACTCTTTGACATAAATAGCAGCAAGATCTTTTTTGACCCACCTCCTAGAGTAATGAGAATAAGAACAAAAATAAACAAATGAGAGCTAATTAAACTTGAAAGCTTTTGCACAGTAAAGGAAACCATAAACAAGATGAAAAGACAACCCTCAGAATGGGAGAAAATATTTGCAAATGATTAATGAAGTTTAATAGTCCTGCTTGGGGTGGAGTAAAAGGACTAGAATGAATATGAGAAGTTTGAGGCCAATTTGTTCATTCTTACACTGGTAAGATTCTTATTCTTATAGTAATCTAGTACATTTTCTCATCTTTCTCAGAGGAATGTCTCCTTATCCTTCCCTTTTTCAAAATTTTTTTGCTATTCCCAATCTTCTGAATTGGGATTATTTTGTCAAGTTACAAAGAAATCATTAGTATCTTTAATTGGGATTATTATAATTGTGACTGTATTCAATTTATATTATACATTAGTGAAATTGACAGTTCTCAGTGTAGTTTTCCAATTCAAGATATTAGTTCCATATTTATCCAATGTATTTTTGTACTGTCACTCATTTCTTAGTTGCTTTTCTCTAGGGGACACTATTTTTGCTCTGTCTCTTGGCTCCTTTTCTTCCACTCTTTTTTCTATTTCTTCCCTGAGGCCTTCTTCCCCACATTCCTTGCTTTTTCCTCAACTCCTGCTGTCATGATACATTACTGTATTATAACCAGGTAATAGAAGTGTATGTATATATTTGAGTCCAGCTTAATAGTTTTATAATTTATGCAAAATTATTAGGACTTAAATAAAAGTTAATGGTCTCAATTAATAGTTCATTTAATGTCAAAGGGACTTTTGCATAAACATTATTCTGTACCTATTTTAATGCTAAATTTATTATTTATATTCTAATAAAAAATTATGACCATTAATTTTATTAAACTTGTATTACCTATTTACCTCTCCTTATAAAATAGATTATAATTGCAGCTTTAGAATGAGGTGTTCTATTGAACTATTTATATAACTTAAAAGCAAGACAAAAATAGTATTTTTGTAAATATAATAACTTAAAAACTTTGTCCTATTCTAAAATCTCAGTACTCTGTGTTTATTTCTTTACTATTTCTACTTCTGATTCCCTTAGAGAGGTATAATAATGTTTATGTTGCTACCCTTCCAGGATGACACCCAAGAAAACTTTCCTCTAAGCAGGTTCTATCTTATTATTGTCCTCTCAAGTTCTGGAGCTCAAGAGTTAACATCCGGTCTTCCCTGGTGGCACAGTGGTTAAGAATCCGCCTGCCAATGCAGGGGACACAGGTTTGAGCCCTGGTCCGGGAAGATCCCACATGCCACGGATCAGCTAAGCCCATGTGCCACAACTACTGAGCCTGCTCTCTAGAGCCTGTGAGCCACAACTACTGAAGCCTGCACCCCTAGAGCCCATGCTCTGCAACAAGAGAAGCCACCGCAATGAGAAGCCCGCGCACCACAATGAAGAGTAACCCCCGCTCGCCGCAACTAGAGAAAAGCCTGAGCGCAGCAACGAAGACCCAATGCAGCCAAAAATAAATAAATAAATATTTTAAAAATAAAAAAAAATAAAAAGAATTAACATCCCTCAAATCTGGGTTGAATGCCATGTCAGCTTCCTGGGGCTACGGTAACAAACTACCACAAACTGGGTGGCTTAAAACAAGAGAAATTTATTCTCTCACATTTTTGGAGGTTAGAAGTTCAAAATTAAGGTGTAGGCTGGGCTGTCCTCCCATTGAAGCCTCAAAGAGATTAAGCTTCCTTCCCTCTTCCAGCTGCTAGTAGCCCAAGGTATTCCTTACCTTGTGGCAGCATGATTCCAGTCTCTGCCTCTGTCTTCACATGGTCTTATGTCTCTTTGCCTCTGTGTCTTCACATGGAATTCTCTTCTCTGTATCTCTTCTCCACTTCTTATAAGGACATTAGTCATATTGGATTACAGTCCATCCTAACAACCTCATTTTAACTTGATTACATCTGTAAGGACCCCATTTCTAAATGTCATTCTGAGGTTCATGGGGTTAGGGCTTCCACATATCTTTTGAAGGGGCTCAATCCAATCCATAATAGGTGCCTTGACTGGGGATGCTGATATTTCTCTGAATAACTTCTGTTAAAGTAGCTTTTATCTTTCAGTCTCCTACACAAAGCAGAAACTAGCTATCTCCATCGTATCCCCAGTCTGATATAGGCACCATCCTTTCCTTTCTTTTTCTTCTTCATACTTAGAATGTGGATGTGAAACTGTAGATGGAGCACCTGTCTTGTGACCATGAGATAAGAAGCATGAGTGGAAAAGCCACATGCTAAAGATGATTAAGCAGAAAAATAGGAAGAGCTAGAAACTTTGACATCATGTTGCCACTGCACCAGCCCTGGACTCCCCACCTTTGGACTATTATTTTAGAAAAAGTATAGCCCATTGTAGTTAAGCCACGGTAGATGAGATTTTGTGCAACCCTCCCCCCCTTCAAAAACAACCTCAAAACAAAACTGCTGTGTTAATGGCCTGCTTCCCCTGACCTAATTGCTCATGCAAGCTTAATGAAGTGAATAATGTTTATCAGTGATTTAGTATTGGCACATCTTAGCAGCTCAACACAAGCAGCTGGCATCTTACTTTAAATAACAAATAGTATATGTTTTAGTTCTGTTTTTTGTTTTCTTTCTGTTTTAAATCGAAGTGTGACCTTCTCCATTTCCACACCTGTCCGCCTCACAAAAGGACTATCAGTACCAGCTCACTTGTTCACGTGTCTGACTTCATCTTTGCCGACTTTGATTCTAGATGTCAGACAACCTCAGACACTGCCCACTGACAAATTTCCTGTTTTGGTTTCTGAGTTGACTGGCTAAATTTCTCAATCCTTTCTTTCTGCCTGGTTCAGCTTTCCTAACACTGACTTTGGCAGAAGCTTTTAACTCTCCTTACAACCGTCAGCCTCATGGCATCCTGGCTGAGCCTACCTATAATAAGAAAGGCTGACTGAGAAAAAAAAAGAGACAGAAAACAAAAATCACCAATATCAGGAATAAACAAGGGACACTACTAGAGTTCTAGAGAAATTAAAAGAATGATAAGTGAACATAATGAATAACTTTTTGTCAATAGATTCAACAATTTAGATGGAATGAGCAAATTCTTGAATGAGTCCACTTCCAAAACCAACATAAGAATAAAGAAAAATATTTGAAATGGCCGCCTGTCAAAAATTGTGAAAGGTCTGAGACTGTATCCTGCCAGCAAGTTAACAAGTTAGTCAAGGATACTTAGAGAAGATGCAAGACTTCTGGGTCAGAGACAAAGGACAGTATTTTACTCACAATAATGATAATAAAGCTTTTAAAAACATTTTTGTTTCTTAAATTTTATTTATATTAAAGATATACATATGCATACTTTAAGAAATCAAATAATCCTATAAGGCCTGTAATAAAAACAGAGCGTAGTTGCCCAGAACCACACCTGACAAAACATGCTTTAGAAGATGCTTTAGTAATGAAACTGAAAAAAAAAAACATTCAAAGGAAACAGCTAAATTGCTGTTGAAACCACCATTTCCTTAGAGTAGAGCAAGTTCAAAATAATTTCCTTCTCAGAAGTGAGAAGTTAACTAGACTAAAATGTGTAGCTAGTTGAATAGTGTTAACATTGGATAAGTCTCAATGCTACAAGATTATATTGGCTACATTATCTCTTTGACCATTTATATCTTGTATTCCTACCTGTAAACACTCAGTTTATATTTAGAATGCCTAACAAGTTTAACTCAGGAATGACTAAATCTAGCAGTGTTATTCAGTATAATGTAAGCACTTCATAAACACAAGCATTAATCTATTAATATTTATTCATTTCTGGATGTTTATTAATTTGGAAAGTGCATTTATATCGTGTTTGAATTTATAATGATTTTGAAAACGTGGCCATCATAATTATCTTATGATAACTGGCACTGTATCAGAAAAGGACTGTTTAAAGAAAACATACATTAAATGAGGATCAAAAATTCAAAATAAAATGTGGGAGAAAATTATTTAAATGGGGTTGTCTTTTAAAAAATGAAAATGCAAGGATTAGGTGTTAGTGATAAGGGAATAGGAATGTTTGAATTGGAAGTAATTGTATATAAGTTTATTAATAAATTTGTGTGTGTCTTATGACTGCTTTAGACCTGTCCCACCTTGTAACTGTGGTGACTTGAATATGAATACTTGGCTAATGAGGATGCTATATTTTAATTGTTATGCAAGAATATGTTAGGACAGAATCTATAGAACCTTCTGATAATGAGGTGGACTAGGCTTGTCACTAAGTTCTTTCTAATTTTAATTTCATATTGAGAAGAAACTAGAATTTACTATATAGAATTTACTATATATTTTTATAATTTGGAGAATTATAAAAAATGAAATATTCTTATAAGTACAGTTTTATACACAAAGTTCCTAGGTGATAATTAATATTCCTTAACTCTATCAGTCCATACTTTTGTGTTAGTCAGTATATTCATACTGATCATCATGGGTTATTTACTTAAAACATCACTGTCTAAAGAAATATAATGCAAGCCACACGTGTTATTTTAAATTTTCTTGTAGCTACTTAAAAAAGTAAAAAGAAGCAGGTGAAATTAATTTTAATACTAGATCTTATTTAGTCCAACAAATTCAAAATATTATTTCAGCACGTAATCAATATTAAAAGTGTTAAGGAGATGTTTTATATCCTTTGTTTCATACAAATTCTTTAAAATCCGATGTGTATTTTACATTTCAAATACCTCTCAATTTAGACTAGCCACATTTCAAGTGCTCATTAGCCCAGGTGGCTAGTGGTTACAACACTAGACAGCACAGATTTAAGGACTGAGCTCTTGAAAGTGCTTTAGCTCTAGAGCACATCTTATCCAATATCCAAGTAAGCTTCTGTTTACTTTCTATGATTTGAGGTAGGGATTCCAAATTAGAAGGTGTATGGACTGAATGTTTGTGTCCCCTCCAAATTCATATGTTGAAGCCCTAACCCCCAGTGTGATGGTATTAGGAGGTGGGGCTTTTGGGAAGATGAGGTCATGAAAGTGGAGCGCCCATGATGGGATCGGTGTCTTTTCTCTCTCTCTTTCCCTCTTTCTCCCCCTTTTCCTCTCCCTCTTTCTCTCCCTCTCCCTCTTCACCATGTGAGGACAGAGTGAGAAGGTGACCTTCTGCAAGCCAGGAAGAGGGCCTCACCAAGAGCCGAACCAGCTGGCACACAGATGGTGGGACATCTCAGTCTCCAGAAATGTGAGAAATAAAACTCTGTTGATTAAAACATTGGGAAGAGCTGATTAAAAGCAGTGATGGGTTGTTACGGTGTGGACATTCTAATGCACACCAAGGTGTGTGAGTCATTGGTGTAAAGAAGAGAGATAACCTTAAGTTTAATTCACTTCTTTCATTTACAAACTGTGTGAACGTGAGCGACTTACTTAATGCTGGCCCCCAAATGTAGCTGTATAATGCATACTTTCCAGGACCATAATGAAGTAAACATTAACTGAGAACAGGCTGGGTCACGCTATGCCATGTCATGGATCTCTGTCTTGTGAATGGACCATAGTCCATTCTGGCAGAAGATACCTGCCTCTTGGAGTAAGTGGAGTAGTCCAGCATGCAATTAGCAGGCTTCCCCAGTCTTGGGCAAGGCAGAAGCTAAAGGCAGAAAGCGAAGGCACAGTGCTAAGGTAACTGCACGCCAGCTCCCTCAGCCTCTCCACGTGGCAGCTGATTTTCTTGCACACAATCTGCAGTTTGTACAGAGATCTTAGCTCAGCTGCTGAGGTCAGTAGTATAAACACTGAAGCATATGAGTCATTCTCTGAGGTCACCCCAGCAGAGAGGCCCTGAAGGAACTGGACGGAGTACACGGTAAAAACTTCTCTCTTGCCTTACGAAATCAGAACAGCATTACTCCATAGTGAAACGGAAAAGGAAGCACCAGGCAGACTTTTACACTGAAATTGAGTTAACTCAAATTTGGACTCTTATGAAATTAAGAAATGCAACAAGAGGAGGTGAACCCTCAGTAAATGTTTTCCTCTGAAACATATCTATGCTAAAGAAAGTGTTTAGAAATATTTATAGAAAGACAAGTGCAGCTATGTTTAAGAGTTTAGAAATGTTATGTTAGTCAACTCTCATGTTAACATTATCTTTGAATTCATACTTTTAAAAGTGACCACTCTGTTTAAGTATGAGCAGAATTGATCCCAGTGCTTATAACTTTGTTTGGGTGCTGTTTCTTTTGCCATATCGTACAACAAATCAAAGGCAAAATTTAGAAATTCCACTGTGGCCTCCTCTTTGGACAAAATATGCCTCAAAGTCAGCTAAAGTTAGGAGATGATAAACTAAAATCTGGCATAGACAGGGAGAGAAAATGGGAAGCACTCAAATATGCATATTGACAAGACACTCTCCCTGACCAAACTCTTTAGTCAGACTTCTCTAAACCCTGTTCCTGACTAAGCCTTGACTTTGCATCCTTATCCCCATCCTTGCCAAATGTGCATAGCCCAGTTTTAGCAAGAATCCTGCCAAATCAGTTTAGAGAAAATCTCCCCCACTCTTCAGATCTGATCACTCTAAATAGCTCATCAAATATATCCTCCCCAACCCTTGCCACCTGATTACTCTGGCCTGCTACTAGTAATTTTCCATCCACCAAATCTCTCCCTCCCCCAACTCTGTTCCTTGGCTATAAATCTTGGCTGCCTTGTATTCTGAATTGAGCTCAGTTCTAAACTGAAGTCTCTTCATGGAAGCAACCTAAATGTCCATCAACAGATGAATGGATAAAGAAGATGTGGTACATATATACAACGGAATATTACTCAGCCATTAAAAAGAATGAAATAATGCCATTTGCAGCAACATGGATGGATCTAGAGATTGTCATACTGAGTAAAGTAAGTCAGGAAGAGAAAGACAAATATTGTATGATATCGCTTATATGCAGAATCTTAAAATGATGCAAATGAACTTATTTACAAAACAGAAACAGACTCACACAGACTTAGAGAATGAACTTATGGTTACCAGGGGGGAAGGCTGGGGGGAAGGGATAGTTAGGGAGTTTGGGATTGACAAGTACACACTGCTATATTTAAAATGGATAACCAATAAGGACCTACAGTATAGCACAGGGAACTCTGTTCAGTGTTATGTAACAACCTAAATGGGAAAAGATTTTGAAAAGGAAAAGATACAAGTATATGTAAAAAAAAAAAAAAAAAAATTGTTCCACCTCCAATAATAAGGGTAAATTAAAATAAAAGGAAAAAAAAAACAACTGAAATCTCTTTTCCCCTATTGCAATAGTTTCTGAATTAAATCTATCTTTCCTGCTTTAACTAGTGTCTGGCTCTGGTTCTCTTTGACAATATGCACAAACAGGTACATATATACACATAGTTCTGATGTTAAAGGTCATATATGGTCTCAATGTCCATATGATGATGATGGAAGTATAAATTAGTACAAGTTCTGAGAGGGTAATTGGACATTCTGTATCTGAAATCTTTATAACACTCATACCTTGTTACTCAGTAATTCTATTTCTAGGAATCAATCCTACTATATATGCCTTATATATAAAGATATCCACAGCAGCATTATTTATAATAAAGAAAAATTGAAAAGAATCTGAATATCCAACAATAATTTGCTATGTAAGTTATGAGGCACTCATAATGGTTTGAGGAAACATTGTGCAGCCCTCAAAATGTTTGTGAAAAGTCATAATAACAAAAAACATACTTATGAAATGGTGGTAAGTAGAGAAAAAAGCAAGATACTAAATTGCATAAAACTATGCCCTCATTTAACAAATTTCTGCACGTGTATTATACAGATATTGAAAACATACATATGTATGTGAATGTATATATATGAACGTAAAACACTGAAAGAAGTACACCAAAATGTTAAAAGGTGGGGAGGGTCTTCTGAGGCGGACTGATAGATTTTTTTTTCCTCCTCAAAAAGTCAGGATTCTTGGGACTTCCCTGGTGGTCCAGTGGTTAGGACTCTGCACTTTCACTGCCAAGGGCCCAGGTTCAATCCCTGGTTGGGGAACTAAGATCCCGCAAGACACTGGGTGTGAGAAAAAAAAGAAAAAAAAAGAAGTCAGGATTCTTAGTTGCAAACAAAAGAAGCCACTCTGGCAAAATTAAGCAGAAAAATCATTTATTAAAACAAATAAGGTAGCTGACAGAATGGTTGAGGGGGCTGGAAAAACAATCCCTAGACTCAGCTTCCTAGAGCAATGCCCAGGTCTGGTTGATAAGAAAACCATCATCACTGCTGATGCTATGTAAGAAATGCCAACAGCAGGACTTTTCTACAACTGCTGGCTGTCAGCAGTTCTAGAAACCTGGCTGTCAGCAACTAAACTGCAAACCCCAGAAGCTGTATGTGTCTGATGCCACCCATCCAGCAAAAATGGAAAAAATGCGGAGGCTATTTCCTGATGTTGCTCATCTCCAAGTGATCAGAGGAGTGACATAACTGACTTACACTGTAAAAGGATAATTCTGACTGCTGGGAGGAGAACATAATGTAGGGGACAGAGGAGGAAGCGAGAAGACTGCTTAGGAGGTCATCGTGATAATCCAGGTGAGAGGTGAAGATAGATTGGTAGAAAGGGAATGGTGAGAAGTGGTTGAATTCTGGATATATTTCAAGGGTGACTCCTAGATGTTGGCCTGAGAATTTGGAAGACTGGGCTGTAATGTACTGAGACGGGAAAGATCATAGGTGGAGATTGTAACCAAGCAACGGGCTGGTGTGCCCGCAGCACAGAAAGCCAAACTCTGACAGCAGGTGCTTGGAGCAAAGTAAGGGTTTATCGCAGGGTGATTTTGCAAAACTTTGTGGTCTTATTTTAGGCAGTTGTGAGCAAGAGACAGTGAGGTGTGTGTTACTAATCTAACTTGATATGGTTGGCTCTGCTTGAGAAGAAAACCCTGGTGTCTCAAGAGGAAGCAGTCTACACTGATATCAGCTACTTCTCCTCCTCATCAATGTGATCTGAAGGTCTCCAGCATTTGTACCAGAGCAGATGTCAGGTGTAGTCTTCTTTAGCTGTGAAATGTGTACCCAAGGCTCAAGCCCCTGAAGTTTGACTGCCATCTAGGTAGTGAGGAGGACCTTCCAAGGAGATTCAAGGGTAGTCTTTGTTCTTACTGATTCCAAATCAGAAGGATGGGAAAAAATTGGAAATGTTAGTTTGGAGAGTCCAGATATTTGAGGAAATTAGAATTCAGGATCCAGTCCAATTTACAGATATGTACAAATCCACAAAGATAATTAACAGGATTAGAATCTAATATAGAGAAAGGTAAAAACAAAACTTTTCTCTCTACCATCCCCCCCATTTTTATCAAAGATAACCTTGGTAAAACTAATTTGTTTGCATTAAACTTGGCCTGGTAATTTATATTGACTATATAAGCTCCTTTTAAGACCGCCTTGCTGAAACAAGGTACCAGGTTGATTTTTCCAAGGGGCTTTATTGGCTCCATAAAGTCAACCTTAGTTCCTTAAAGCTGTCTGGTCATATCTGAGTCTATGCATATCTCTGTCAAACATGACAATCCAGTCAAATCCTGGTAATATAGCCCATGTTTTCAACTGTGTCCTGTTACAAGGAGAACAGATTCTTATTGGACTTATGCAAATAACTAACTGTATTGCCATGAGAAGAATACTTAAGGGTTTCCAAATTCTGGAGGGATCAGGTAAGGAGAAAAAGTAAATATTTCATCTTTGTTTACAAAGGTATATTTTACGAAAATGCTGCAAGACATAGATAGCTTGAGAGAAGTTTCCTTAAATTTGGAAAAACAGAACATGGAAGAATTGGCAATATTTAAAACAGAAAGTCATAAAAATTTAATCATCCTCATCAGTTTATTCAGTCTGATGTAATTAATACTTGTTCTGCTTGAATCTAGTTGTTCCATTAGTTTTGGAAATTTTACCCAGTTCAGTTTTATTATCTTAAAGTTATCAGAAACCTGTACTTGTCAAAATCCTTTGCATGAATTTCTCTGAAGATGAAATATTTTTGCAGAAACACCTCTGCAAAAGCATCTGAGTAAAACAGTAACTCTGTAAATGACAAAAGACTTTTGAAAAATGTTCATTATTAAAGATCTGAAGAGAGTGCATTATAATGGAATTTTCAAGGATATTTAGTTATTTCTGTAACGCATAATGTTTTATGATAATATCTGATCAGTTCACCCAAGATGGTCGTTCTCTTGCTCTCTGTACAGCCCTTGCTCCTAGTTCTGCTTTACCTACACCCTCCTCACAGGACTGATCTTTCCTCTTAATCATAGATCCTAATCAGTAAATGCCTAGATACTTGTCCCAGGCCCCAGCTAGTGATTGTTCTAAAGATTAGGGATAGCTTATCAAAGGGACAGACAGTTAAGGGCACGCTCCTCTGCTGTTCTCCCTGGTAACCAAAGAGCCAACCTGAGGTCAATTCCCTCTATAACTGGTAACTTCTCCCCTTTGCCCCAGTGCCCCCGCCCCTTGCCCACCACCCCGTAGCAAGGACTACTGCCATGTCCTGCCTGCTGTCTGCCACACACAGTGGGGTGTTGCCCCAGGACCTTGCTTCAGACACGGAAGATCCCCCCCTACCCACAAAACCATTGATGTCTCTGTCACTGACTCTGTAAGAGGGAAGAAACTTTGTATTCTGTTTCAAGTTAATCACTAAAAGGATGTTGCCTATAAGCTTAAATTATACATAAGGGTTCATCTGTGGGAACTCTGCCTCCCAGGTAATGAGCATTAAGCTAAAATACCTTCGTTTAGCTCACAGAAAACATCCTGACCAGGCCCACCTGTGAATGACAGCAGGAGGGAAGAAATTAACACATCCCCTCCAGAGGCTGATGGGAACCAGGAAATGAGGGACTTTACTTCCTCCCCTTTTAGTATAAAAGAAGCTTGAATTCTAACTCAGGCAAAGTGGTTCTTTGAGAGAGGAGCTCATCATCTTCTTGGTCTGCTGACTTCCCAGGTAAAGTCGGCGTTCCTTGCCCTAACAATTCCTCTCTTGGTTTATTGGCCTGTTATGTGGCGAGCAGTACAAGCTTGGACTAGGATACAAATTGTGGCACAGCCAGCCAGGATCCTTGCTACTCCTGGCTAGCCGGCCGGATTGGGGAATTTTCGGGTAAGGCCCTAGCAGCTGCGGGATCATTTGTCCTGAGGATCTTCCCTTCAAAATTCCCCAAAGCCAGAAACTAGCACAATATTGTAAAGCAATTATACTCCAATAAAGATATTAAAAAAAAAGAATTCCCCAAAGCAGCACCAGCTGCCCCAGTGCTTGGCATTTGGAACAGGAATCAACGTTTGGGAGCAGCTGACAGGCTCCATGCAGTAGGGTAAGTCCCTCCGGTGTGTACAACTGGAAACTTTATTTCCTCTCCGTCTGCGGCTTTTTCTCCGGAATAAACAAATCTGTTTTGTATTTGAGTAGGGTACCTGTTGGAGAGAGGAAAGAGTTTTTGGACTTTTACCGATTTGTGAACTTGTTCATTTGTTTATTTGGATGCTAGCATTTGTGTGTGCAGTTTGTGTTTTGTTTGTCTTGAATTTCTGTCTTTAAAAATGGGGAATGTTTCAACTATCCCTAAAGAAAGTCCTCTGAGGCGCATTTTGGATAAGTGATCTGATTATAGCTGTGAACTCATGGGTGAGAGGAAGATGCTATTTTATTTTAACAATGTGTGACCACAGTACCTGTTAGGATCTCCACAAGGGGTATAGGCAGGGTTATTTGGGACCCTGTGCACCATATACTGCTACTGTTGCTATGTTAATTATGTTGTTTATGGTCTCCTGTGTCATTGGTATGTGTAAAACCCCAAGACCAAACTTGAGGGTTTATTTAGGATTTTCTGTTTGCCCTTTGGGTTTTTCATTTTGTTTAGTACTGTTTCTCCATTTACACCTGATCTCGGGTGGTCTCGGCCTGCGGCGGCTTGAAGCAGGGTTTCGGTTCCCGGCCAGTGATTGAGGTCGGGACACAGCAATGAGAGTACCGAATCCTAGCCACTAGACCAGTGATCAGTGACAAGTCCCTGGCCCTATGGCTTTGCAGAAAAAGAATTCCCACAAAGACGGAAAGTAGTGAAACAAGTAAAGTACTTATTAGGAGAAAAAAGAAGTACAGTACATGTGGATACACACACGGGCGGGCTCAGAGAGAGAATCGCACCCTCGTGGCAATTTGAATCACTTCTATGGGGCATTTCTTCCGGATTTCCTTTGGCCAATCATTTTGATTTGCCTGGTTCAAAGTCTGTATTTAGTATAGCTCAGGATTTTCCCATGTGTGCACGCGCATCTCTTAGCCAAGATGGATTCTACCAAAGAAGCCTAAGGGTAGGTTTGGCAACTTGGCATCACTCCCCTTTTGACCTCCAGGGAGCCCTTCTGCACATGTGTAGTCGGGAAGGTCTCCTGACTTCGAGAATGAAGAATATGTGGTCTCTTATCTTCTATCTGGGCAGGGCCCAGCTTCCTCTCTCAATTGTCCTGTTATTCTGATCTCGGAGTATCGAACTCTGACCATTTGCCCTGAGGGCCCATCTGTCTCCTGCCTCACACTCAAATCAGCTTTGTGATATTTAAAACTTTTACTGATGTCAAATGGAGGAAAAGAACAAGAAAAAACAAACAAAAAAAACCTGTCCTTGTTGAAGAGTGAGACATTCCCAGGAAGAAAAGTTTCCACTTGGTTCCTAAAATCAGCAAAAGCTACAAATAGAAATAGACGAGTCTTTTCCGTAAATATTAGTAAAAAAGGGCTTAGCCATGTAAACAGGTGAGCTTGATTTGTCTCATCTGCTAGAAACCCAATTTGAATCCAATCTGTTTTGTAACTGAGTTTTACGTTGTTGTATCTGATTCATGGCTGAAATTTTGGAATGGGAGCTATGAGGTCTGTGTTTGTAGGTGTGTTATAGATGTGTGGCATTACCGATATTAATTTGTAAAAGAGCTCTGCTTGATTGACTTAAAGGAAATTAAGTGCTTATATAAATGCTCAAAATATAAAACTGGCCAGAATAAATTTTGGGTTCATGTGATCTAGGAAATATTCAGTATTGAATTAGTATCTAGTATTAAAGTTAGCTTGAGCTTGTTGGTTTGATTAATACGGACCTATCTTTAGGGTTATTAACATTAAGTATAATACTTTTATTTGCACCCAGGTTTACTAGAAATCAAATAAGACCTTATTATTCCTGTTACAAAGTTTGTCAGCAAGAAAAATAACAATATGACAAGGCTTTTAAGTAAATAAAATAGAGGTAAATGTGGTAAGAGTTTTAGGTGAACTCTATAGGAATAATTATGTTTTGGGAATGTCTATCTATAATAGTCTCTCCAGATTTTTATAGCTTTAAACTAAGTTAAAAGAAGAGAATTCATCGACTATCTGGGTCATTTCAAATAGGACAAAATATTAGAACATAAGTTTATCAATCAGGAAATGCTGGTATGACAGTTTACAATTACTTGCATCTTGGTTTTCACTAGAGATTAAGGTTTTAAGGTTAAGAATTATAAGGGAAACATTTCAGTATGAAAAACTGTAGGATGTTTGTCTTCAACAAAGAATGAACGAGGAATTGAAACAGGAGGGAAGAGGACAGAGCACAACCTTTGGAAGAATGACATAGCCTGAGAACATGACATAAACTGATTAGAAACAAATGGGTCCAAGATGGCGGACAAGTTGACTTTCACTAGACCTTGAGCCTCAGTTTAGCTCACTGTAACACATCAGCGAGCTAAATGACACACCCACAGGCACCATGACAGTTCTAAGTCTGACCCTAAAGGTCAAAAAGTGAGCGGTGGCCCAATTTCTGGTAATCCCCACCCCTTCCCCAAAATAGCTGGAATATTCCTCCCACTCATTAGCCTATGAAATTACCCACCCCTATAAAAACTGACAACTCCATACCCTGGTGCCTTTTCTCACCTTCTGAGATGGCCCACACTCTGTCTGTGGAGTGTATTTCTCTCTAAATAAATCCACTTCTTACCAATCACTTTGTCGCTCACTGAATTCTTCCTATGATGAGACATCAAGAACCTGATGTTTCATTAAGTCCCGAAACCAGGTGTGTGATCTCAGTTGGAAGACTGTGGGTTTTGGCTGGGTTCGAGTCCTGGCCACGTGGGTTCAAGTCCCAGTCTGACGTGCATGGTTTCAGCATGAAAATACATTTTGTTAAAGGGAAAAAGGTGGTTCTGTCCTAGAGCTGGTTGTTTCTAAATGGAAAAGAAAGGAACAGATGAATAAGGATACAGAAAGTTGTGGAACGCTTGTGGAGGAGGAACGCTGAAAGAGTTTTGTGCATTGTCAGGATTGGCTAAGGTAAGATTGAACTTAAGAAATAGAATTTTAAAGGTAAAGTGGTACAAAACCTGAATTTGGTTCTCTAAGAGGACAAAGTTTTCTTGAAATATTGAACTTTTGGTAACTGAGTTTAAGTGATCTGTATTTGCCATTGAGATCTTTTATTATCACTGGTTAAAATTTTTGATATATATATATATTTTTTTATAAATATTTATTTATTTATTTATGGCTGTGTTGGGTCTTCGTTTCTGTGCGAGGGCTTTCTCCAGTTGCGGCGAGCGGGGGCCACTCTTCATCGCGGTGCACGGGCCTCTCACTGTCACGGCCTCTCGTTGCGGAGCACAAGCTCCAGACGCACAGGCTTACGGGCCCAGTTGCTCTGAGGCATGTGGGATCCTCCCAGACCAGGGCTCGAACCCGTGTACCCTGAACTGGCGGGCAGACTCTCAACCACTGCGCCACCAGGGAAGCCCCAATTTTTGATATTTTTGACAAGCTTCCCAAAGATCAAATTCTAAATGAAGCTCACTTGACCTCTAGTTAACTTTTGAGATTTTCCAAAGGGTCCCTGGAACACCTCAAATTATTTGGATTCTGTCCATCTCAGAGAGAGGAATATTAAACTAACTAGGCTTACTTGGTATGTTAAATTACATGGGAAGCACTGTCAAATAAATGGTGATAAAACTTCTTAGATTGTATCATGGGTAAACACTTAATATACACATTCTGGAAATTATATGGAACTTCTAAAGTCCTGGAATATCTTGGTAAATGATATCACTAATATTTTCAGTAATTAAACTGTATGTCACAGCAGTAACCAAGTTTCTTTTCAATTGCATTGTAATCCCAGCTGGTTGATGCCAAAGCAAAAAGGCATCCCTTTAATGGTTAGAGATGATCAACTGCTATTTATGGTTTTACAGTGGCTTTTGAATGACTATAGCAATTTTGTACAGAAGCGGGGAAGAATGATGAAATCCTTTAAGTTCAAGTATTTGTCTTATTACATCAGGGAAAATAAAAGGAAGGGAATGAGAGTGAGAATATGTTGCTTCCAAACCTAACTCCACTCACTGAGCTCACGACTTCCCCTCCTTCTAAGGATCAATTAGAAAATCCTGTGCTGACGTAGAGAACTGACTTATAGTTGCCAAGGGAGGGGGGGTGGAGGAGGGATAGATTTGGAGTTTGAGATTAGCAGATGCAAACTATCATATATAGAATGCATAAACAAGGTCCTACTGTATAGCAAAGGGAACAACAGTCAATATCCTGCAATTAACCATAATGGAAAAGAATATGAAAAAAAGTTATACATAACTGAATCACTTAGATGTACAGCAGAAATTAACACAAAATTGTAAATCAACTATACTTCAGTAAACTTAAAAAAAGAAAAAATCCCGTGTTAGTTTCTGGGGCACAGGGACTTGGTCAGGTGTCACCATCTAAGACCCATCTAAGACCCAACAGGGCACCCAGTTTGGGCCAGGAGCCACTCCCAGGGCAGGGCACTTTCCATTCCTGTTACCTCACATGAGGGCTAAATGCAAATGACCAGCCAGCGGGGTTTCTCAGACTTGTTTAACTGGAAAGATTGCAACACTCATTTATAGGGAGGATCCTCTACGCCTGAAGGCCAACTGGTAGCACCCACAGATGAGCCAAATTGGAGCCCCGATGAGGGAAGAATGCCCGTATTAGAGCAGTACGTATTAGTGCATCTTGGCAGGGCTTTGAAAGAGGGAACCAAAGCAAAAGAGTTTGAACAAAATTCAGGAAACTCGGCAAAAAAACAAATGAAGACCTCTCTGAATTTTTGGAAAGGATTTATCAGGCCTACTGACATCATCTTAATGCAGATTGTGAGGCCCCTCAAAATATAAGAATGGTAAACTTGCTCTTTTTTGGGGGGGGCAGGGAGGGCAAACTGCTTCAGATACCAGGAGAAATTGCAAGAATTAGATGGTGCATTTGGAATAAATCCTTCTCAATTGGTGGATGTTGCTTTTAAAGTGTTCAACAGGGTGAACAAAGAAAGAAGATGCAAACAAAACGCCACTTTTTGGACAGCAATATTGGATTCCCAGAAGGCTAGTTACTTGAAGAGAGGTAAGCCACTATTCGAGAATTAACATGTGCTTCCTGTAAGGAGAACATTGGAAAACAGATTGCCCTCGGCCAAACCATAAGAAAAACAATAAAAGAGGCTCTCATATAGTAGAAAGAGAGGAACATGATGAACAAAGAAGCCCAGGGGCTCTCTTGGACTTGAGGTGCCTAATTCCCCACAGGAGCCCCATTTAAAAATTGACAGTGGGGAATGAGCTGATTAACTTTCTGATAGACCTCACCCTGAAGCTTTCCACCAGAACAGCTTGACATCACAGTCTAAAAATAATAAAAAGACTGCCATCAGACCTCCCCAGATGGGGACTCGAAAACAGAGGAAACTGCCACACCGAGGACTGGAAAATAGACTTTACTCAAATACCCTGAACTGCAGGAAATTTCTGATAACCTGCTAGTGTTTATGGATACTTTTTCAGGATGGGAGGAAGCATATCCCACCTGGACAGAAGTCTCTGAAGTGGTTAAAGCCCTCCTAAGGGAAATTATCCCCGGATTTGGGTTAAGGCATTGAAGCTACTTTCATCCTGCAGACCACAATCAACAGGAAAAACCAAGAAAGTGAATCATACATTAAAAAAGAACATCTCTAAAATATGTAGAGACTAATTTAACCTGGGATAAGGCCTTGCCAGTTGCCCTGATACAGATCGGTGGCACCCAGAAGCAGGTTTAAATTAAGCCCCTTTGAAATATTGTATGGTAGTCCATTTCCGGGTGTCTGCCCAGGCGAGAGAATCTATAAATGCTCTAAGAGACCCAGCAGTTGCCAATTACATTAAAACTTTGGGCACTATACTAACCTCTTCATGAGTTTGCCCCCAACAGGTCTGCCTATCCAGCTGAAGTAGATGGTAATTTCACTGTAGCTGGAGAAGAGTCAACTTACCTATTTATGTCCAAATAAATAGCACAGGAATTCAGTATATGTATTGGGAACTGGAACAAAAACCCCAAGTTCAATTACAAATTAGATAACAAAGTGCTAAGGGGTTTCATCAGGTTCAAATAGTTGTAGATAAAAAAGGCCTGACTAAAGATTCTAAGGAATACTCATCACCTCCATTCAGCAGAAAGCCAGGGAAGTCTTCGTCCCTTTCCCCACAAGACTGGAAGGGATATTGACAGTAGGGTACTGTAATAGGGAAGAACCTTTTGTATTTCAAGTTAATCACTAAAGGGATGTTGCCCATCAGCTTAAGTTATACATAAGGGTCCACCTCCCCGGGAACTCTGCCTCCCAGGTAATGAGCATTAAGCTAAAATACCTTTGTTTAGCTCACAGAAAACATCCTGACCAGGCCCACCTGTGAATGACAGCAGGAGGGAAGAAATTAACACATCCCCTTCAGAGGCTGATGGGAACCAGGAAATGCTGGTCTTCACTCCCTCCCCTTTTAGTATAAAAGAAGCCTGAATTCTAACTCAGGCAAGATGGTTCTTTGGGACATGAGCCCAACATCTTGGTCTGGTGGCTTTCCAAATAAAGTCACTATTGCTTGTCCCAACAACTTGTCTCTTGAATTATTAGCCTGCCAAAGGGTGAGCAGTACAAGCTTGGACTGGGTAACATCTCCGGGCTCTTTCTTTGATCTTGAGGCTGGGCAAGTACAGGACTTGCAGGCCTGAGGGATGCAGCCCAATAGATAATAACTGGCCTTAGGACTGATAATATTATATCGGGACATATCAGATTTTCAGGAATTTCACATAATTTCCAAAACATTTATATACCTATGTAAACACAACATAATCCTAGATCACATTAGCTTAGTTTCTGTTATTTTAATTTATATAAGTGCTTTTAAAGCCAATTAGATAGAGCTCTTCTGCAAATTAATCTTAGCAATACCATCCAGTGATAGATATATATCTCACATCTACTATCTATATAAACACACATGAACATACAGACAGATGCAAAGACCTTATAGACTTGTTCTAAAATTTCAGCCATGAGACAGGTACAATCATGTAAAGCTCATTAGTTATAAAAGTTGAATCTAAGTTTTTCTGGTAGATGGAATAAGTTAAGGTTACCTGGTTAAAGCCTTTCAATAATATCTGTGGAGAAGCACTTAAAAGATTTTTCTATTTGCCCAAGTTTCAAATTACCTTTCCCCCTTTTGTTTTCCTTCTAACAAGAATGACTTCCTTTAAGTTTATAGAATATTTATATCTCAAAGCACAGGGAAGGAATGCAAGTTCCTCCAAGAAGGACTTTGGTTTCCCAAGGCTAATATTTACAGACCTCTGAGAGGGGGGGTTTTGGGATTGGTAAAGGAATAAGTGAACTTTGAACTGCCTCCAAAACTGCATTTCTAGTTTTACAAGGAATTTAGAGATAAGGAATTAAGAGCAACTGTCTTTAAGCAATTGGGTTGTAACTTAAATGACACCAGAGGTTGATCCACCCAAAATCCTTTTATGAGGGTTTTAGGTAGTTCTTCTTTCTCTCTGGGGACATGGTTTCACTTTAGCTTAGAGGAGGAGGCTTAAGAAAATTCCCTTTAGGCTCTGAATATCAGTTTCCAATTCGGCCAAATTTCTGATCATAAAGTTATTAAATCCTTTCAGAGAAAAACAAATACCGTATGCTAACACATATATACGGAATCTAAAAAAAAATGGTTCTGATGAACTTAGGGGCAGGAGAGGAATAAAGGCAGACTCCTAGAGAATGGACTTGAGGACACAGGGAGGGGAAAGGGTAAGCTGGGACGAAGTGAGAGTAACATTGACATATATACTCTATCAAATGTAAGATAGATAGCCAGTGGGAAGAAACCGCATAGCACAGGGAGATCAGCTCGGTGCTTTGTGACCACCTAGAGGGGTGGGATGAGGAGGGTGGGAGGGAGATGCAAGAGGGAGGGGATATGGGGATATACATATGCATACAGCTGATTCACTTTGTTATACAACAGAAACTAACACAACATTGTAAAACAATTATACTCCAATAAAGATGTTAAAAAAATAAAGTTATTAAATCCTTTCAAATATCTTGCCAGGTTTCAGCTGGAACAGACAGTAAATATTTCTGGCAGTATTAAATAACTCCATGGACCCAAAAGGCATCTTAGTGTGCAAGTTACCACCTTCCCAAGATCCAAAGTCACTCCCATAGATAGCTAAAGAACCAATAGCCTGCTTGTCCCAGGCAGGGAGAAAGCCAAGCCAAGCTCTTAGGACACAAAACTAGACAAGCAAGAAGGCAATACTTGTCCCTGGGAGAGGAAGCATCAATAACCAATAGGTCTGGATTTGGAAAGAAAGGGACACGTGAAATTTTACTTTTCTCTCTCAGCTGAGCATTACAGAGATTCAGGAGATTGTGGTAAGAATTCTCACCCTTCAACTGGCTTTCTGCCAGTTTTTCCAGGAATCCCCTCTGCAGACTCTGGTTTCTTATTCATTTTAATTTTAACTTCCCTTGGCTGTTTAAGAAAATAGCATAGCACTTTCCCAGGGAATCCTTTGGAGTCTTGGAGTCCCATCAGTTCTGGAAGGGGCCTATAAGGGAGCATAACTTTAGGGGTGGATTATGAAGGCATTTGAATTGATGTTGACAAATCATCATAGGCCCTTGAAGGGCAACCTCTTTTCTAGTGTCCCAGTTGATTACAACTAAAAACAACAGTCCCTAGGTCAGCGTTTTAATGACGGGCCCCTAGGAATGTGCCCTGTGGGGGGCCAGGTACTTTAGGTGCCTGGCCCTGAAGCTGTTGTACCTGTAAAGCTAATGGTTTGGTGAACTTTTACTTATGATCTCCTGTCTTTAAATCTTCATTTGTCTTCTGCAACAATCTTTTTTTATTTTTCCCCCATGAAGCTATTTTGGAATTTTGAAGCCTTTTGAATTCCTTTGTGTACTAATTAAAATAGGTATCCCATTCTGCTTGCTTAATTTGAGAACCCTTACTTTCAAGTGCACTTTTTAAATGATCTTGTCTAATCTGAATGTTCTGTCATGGCCATTGTAATCTAGGTTGTAACTCCCCGAGAGCTGGCAGCAATTTGGTAGGACCTGGGCTGAAAATGGAGATTAACCCACATCTCTGTCCAGCCCCCAAACTGTTTGACCCCCAACCTCATGGTTACCAAGCCAAATTCTTGGAGCTTCCACAACAAATAGTTCTTACCTATAAAATAGGTGGGTGTGCTGTAAGGTAGTACACTTAGCTCTTTGGATTTTAAGGAACGCATTTTTGATTTATTTAGTTAGTTAAGCTTTTGGGTCTCTCGGTGTCAAACTAACATCTAAAAAGTGATGTGCTGCTGAGTTGGAAATTGTGTGATGTTTCACAGTGCACCTTCTCGCACAGAAATTTTCTAGAGGTTGGCGGGTTACCTAGTGTCAATCTAACCCATTCTGTGACCAACTTACCCTAACACAGGAGTTTTCGGGTTAAGTGGTGAGTGCTGTAACAGTTCTTAAATGCTCAATGCATGCCCAACCATTTTTGCAGCTTTTTGTGACTCTCAAGTTTCTCCCATTATCAACTAGACTTTGCTGGACTTAGTCCAGTTCAAGTGGGACCCAGTCCAACCTCAGACTCAGTTTGGTTTTTAAGTTGGACCCAGTCAACTCTGGCCAGTAACCACCATGGAATCTGGGGATTGGGAGACAAAACCAAGGTCAGAGTTTCCAACCAAATAGGGAATTGCAGAAAGCCAGTTAGATGGGGAGCTCCATGCAAAGAGAGTGGAGCTTAAAACCAAAAGGAACTTACCAATGGCCCTCGAAAATAACAGGAAAGACAGTGAACTCAAAGGTTGTATGGGGTACCACACCTGTGTTTCTCTTTGTCCCTAAATGCCATCAGAAGATAACTTTGGATCCCACTGTCACTGCCACCAAATCTGTTAAGTAACAAAAATTCAACTGAGTAAATGTGAAGGTCTAACTGGCTTTATCCAAGAATTCATGAATTGGGCAGCAACCCATCTAACAGAGAGAAGCTCAGAGGAGCTGTACAAAATGGAAAGCTCATCTTCTTTTGGCTGATGGAAAAGGGGCTATGTGGCAGATGACCTCATTGGCACGGACCAGAAAATTCCAGACTGAGCAATTAAGACTACATTTCTGGGGGAGGTTCTAACTGCAATTAGGTTAGGTATTAAGTCTTCGTGAGCTCAACATAAGTGACTCCATTTTGGGCCTGTGGTTTCTTTTTTTAACAATTATACAGATCCCATGGTTCTCTGAAATAAAAATTTCAGTTTATTTTCTAATTATAAAAGATAGTATATGCTTATTGTAAAAAAAAAAACAAAAAAAAACGTAAACAACAGAGAAAGGAATAAAAAAGTGCCACTATTCAGAGATAAACCCTGAAAACAAATCTTTCTTAACACACACATACTTTTCAAGGAGATTATGGTGAAGACCCAAGATAAGAAAAGGAAAGACTTGGCAAAGTTGTGAGCCTGTTGAAACAGGTAAAAATTCCTGTTGTTCTGAGCAAATGACTTCTTTGGGCTTTTGTTGTGGGAATGTAGTATGAATTAAGAAGTTTGAGGGTTGTAGCTTTGAGGAGCTAAGTTGCTCTGCAGAATCATGTAAAAAATGGTCTCAGTAATAGCAGACTCCATTTTGCTTATTTTTGGAAATTAGAGAAAAGTAATTAGTTTATTTCATTACCAAGATAATATTGCTTATTCTTGGGAGTTGTACATGTACAATGTGGTTTGCTCAAGCAACCACAAAACATCACTGAATTTCCTTGCTTGCAAGTTCTCACCTCTCTTGTTCTTGTGTTCAAAACCCAGGCAGTCTAGTTCAGAGACCCACAACAAGATGGAAAGCAGGCTTCAGGCCTGGTTACCAACTCAAGCTGGAGGAAGGTCTAACTGTTGATTGTCACTCCCTTGATCAAAAGCTTGCCTCTGAGCCCCACACAAGGAGATGCTTCCCCTAGGTCAATATCATGGAAGGGAATGCTGGTATAAATTAGGCAGCCTGGACATAATTGAAATTGTAATATATGAGTACCTTGTGAGGTGATTTTTTGTGCATGTGTGTGGCAACAATAATTCCACCTTAGTTTCTGTAATGTTTCTTTACTTTTTAAGAGTTGCCATTAGATATTAATACCTCCCCCACCCCATTCCATTCTCCATATCTCTTGATTTTCTAAAACACTGGTGTTTTCTAAAACCAGATTACACCCCACCTATAGCCCTATAGTAAAATCTCTCTTATAACTTCCCAGCAGCTTTGTGATAAAATCCAAATCACTGGCAGAATCCAGAAGTCCTCCTTAATCTGAGTCTTATAGCTCTTCCTGATTGGCATAAAAGCACCATTTGGATTCTAAATTCCATGAGACCAGGTACCATGTTTCCTACCAGACGTAAGCAATACTTGAAGTCATCTTTATAGAGAGAGACAATGTGAACTGGCTCTTTCTCTGTTCTTGCCATGACATCATGTTTCCAACTTCACAACTAGAAATCCAGTTCCTATCCCCCAAATTTCTTTCATCTCTCCATCCCTTTTTCATTTGATCAACACCAATCCAGCTCAGTGAAGAGCTCACTGCTATATGTAGGAAGCCATCTCTACTTTTCCCAGAATGGGTTAGGCATCCTCACCTGTGAGTCCTTAGCCCTTGTTCTCCTCTACCCTGGTCTTCAACTCTCCCTGTCTTTGTCACCACCAGCTCACAGCTCTTACCACTGTCGGCTTCTTGAAGGCAGTGACTATGTTTTTATCTTGTATTACTAACTTGAATACACAGAGCAGGAATTTAGTTGTGTTGAATTAATATGTTAGCTAGTTCATTTGATCCTCCCAAACCCTCTCTGATTAAGAAGGTATAACAGAAAAGGTCCTCTTAGTCTCATTCAGTGAAGGATTAGAGAGGATTCAGCTGAGGATTACAGAGTTTGATAATTCATCTGAGGTTTTACAGCTAGTTAGGAACAGAGCTTAAACTGAAATCTGAAATTGAGACCAGTATTCTTTGTACTGTTCTCTCTCTCTTTGCCCCCTCTTTCTCATGGGCACACTCTGTCACCTCCCTCCACACACGTATGTTACACACATGCATCTGTGGGGAGGGGAAAGTTACCCTCTTCCCCTCTTGATTCTTTTTGGCTGGTCATATAATTAAAATGGCAAAAAGCAGGTTAAGAGGAGAAAATCAAGTTTAATATGTACATATGGGGAATTCACATAAGCATGAGAAATTACAAAGATAGTAAGGCAAGATGAGGTATATATGTCCTTCTGGACCAAGGAGAAGGTGGTAGAGGTCTGGGACTTCTAGGGGAAGTAAGATAATCCACAGGAAGATGAAAAGAGTTAATGCTTGGTAAACAAGTGTTTGCTGGGATATCTAGAGATAGTGGGACTCAAAGAAGACTTTGATCAAACAGGCCTTGCCAGGTTCTTTCCTGTCTACCACACCTAGTTTATATTATACTCTAGTTATCTATGGTGATAGCCCCTTCTTGGAGCGGGCCTTCTATCTTAAATTCTTTTAGGCAGTTAGGGGGACAGTCAGATGTTCTTCCCGAGTCTTTTGTGCCTTGCTTGTTTTCAGTTTGATGATAATCTGCACTTTGGGGCGGCCTGCCCTGAGCCCCATCAGTTCCCTCCTCTGAAACCTCCTTAATTTCATGTATAAAAAGCTGACCTGGTGACAGTGGAGATACAAGTAAGTAATAAATTGGTAAGAGATCGGCAAAGGGAGAAGAGAACATATATTAGAATGAAGATACACAAACAGGAAGGAACAAATTGGAGAACATTTCCCCCATGCCCTGGTAAACCAGTTCCCCAAT
Source organism: Eschrichtius robustus (assembly GCF_028021215.1). Lineage (NCBI taxonomy): Eukaryota > Metazoa > Chordata > Mammalia > Artiodactyla > Eschrichtiidae > Eschrichtius > Eschrichtius robustus. Next base: position 63,234,135 of record NC_090836.1, read on the forward strand.
CCTGGGACTAAGTCCAATGATATGTGTGAGCTCCCTTTATCTGATGAAAAATGTTAATCTTCTCTTTTAGTAGATGTAAGTTAGATATTACTTGCCCTGTGATTCACAGAAAGCAACACTTTTCACCAACGACTGCACAAACTCTCCTCCTTGCTGGGCAGTCAGTGTATTTAGGGCATGATGATTTTGGAGCACCACAGAGGCTAAACTATTAACTTCTTTTTATTTTTTTTAATTTCCTTTCCCGTCTTCAAGCAGTTTGGTTTTTGTGTGTGTGTGTGTTTTAATCTATCTATTTATTTATTTATTTATTTTTGGCTGTGTTGGGTCTTCGTTTCTGTGCGAGGGCTTTCTCCAGTTGCGGCAAGTGGGGGCCACTCTTCATCGCCTTGCGCGGGCCTCTCACCGTCGCGGCCTCTCTTGTTGCGGAGCACAGGCTCCAGACGCGCAGGCTCAGTAGCTGTGGCTCACGGGCCCAGCTGCTCCGCGGCATGTGGGATCGTCCCAGACCAGGACCTGAACCCGTGTCGCCTGCACCGGCAGGCAGACTCTCAACCACTGCGCCACCAGGGAAGCCCTAAGCTATTAACTTCTGATTGGAGTATTTTCAGGGTTTGCATAGCAGTATTGAACTCTTCCATTACTGCAGAGAGATTGCTTTTTCCAATTCATAATCTTTAAAGCTTGGGAATAAGACCCTCAGTGCTGAGAAGACATTGGGATTGTGATACGCAGCAGATTCCCTGTGATTTCTCAGCAAGCATGTTTATGTGGCACAACTTTACGAACAAAGGAACTCATGTTTGTAATTTGGCTGGCATTTAGGGTGGAGTATTTGGTGACAGAAGGAGACTGGTATCCAAATCCACATGGTCCTGACCATTTAGTTAGGAACCCTTTATGCATTTGGTTGTCACATAAAATAAAAAGACTAGAGTGGTTTACAGACAAGGTTAGAATGGAAGCTGTAATTCCCAGGGTCTGGGGTATTCCATGACTTTTGCCAGTGGTGCTGTAGTGTCCAAACGCCTCCAATCTCCATGCACTCCTGTCAACATGTGAGAGTGAAACAGATTGCAAAATAGCTGATATAGGAGATCTGTTGTCGGGTTTTGGCAGCTGTAAAGCTTATTTCTGTCACCTAACCAAAGTAAGTCCAGATTTTTTATTTTCCCGTATATAGTTTGTGGTTTGGGGCAGCTGCAATATCCTAAATTGTACAAGGGTGACTTCTGAGACATCCAGAACATGTGGTGATTTGGCAGACATTTGTTCCCAAAATGGTGGTGCTAGAGTCATTTGCAATTTCCTTGAGAGGTTTAAAGATGTAACCTGTGGAATCAAACCACAGAATTTGATTTGCAATATTGTCCTGGTATGTCACCCAAGAAAGGTCCAGTGTCATGTTTGCTTTTAATGCAAAGGGAAAAAATTTTCACCTATTTATCTGGGTAAGGGACAGTCTTTGGGCTTCTACAGATTTTTTTCTGGGGCCCAAATGACTCACTAAAACAAGATGCAGAGTGATGATTTTCTCGTCATGGATAGCATACCCTGCCGCTCATCCATCTTACGTACTTAGCCCACCACGTTCACATCAGCAGGAACCAAGACTAGTTCAGGCTCTTTTGCACTATCCAGATGTTGACATAATCAACAGTCAGGCTGAGTTAGCGTGGCCAGGGTTTGGTAAATTAGCATAAGGGGGTAAGGGAGGGTTAGTAAGAACAAAACACAGGTTGAAAACGAGCCCAGAGTGGAGGCTTAGAGGAGAAATAAGATAGAAAAAGACAAGCACTCTCCAGCTAGCCTTCTAATAAATGATTAATAAATGCAGAGAAAGGATTTGTTAATAAGAAAAAGTGGGTTTTTTTGTTTTTTCTTTTTAATGTATGTGTATAGGGAGTCTTAAAAGTGGGGAAAGGGAGATAGATGAAAGTGAGGCTTCTTGATCTGTGATCTTGGGAAAAGCTGTCTACTTCATGATGCTGGCTGCTTCTGGGGCCTGGGAATTGGCCCTGCAAATCTTTAAAAGTCACCTGGGGGATCTGTCTCCCACTTGTCTTGAGAGGGATGTTCTGGGCCTATGTTGGCATGGCTTGCACGGATCCAGGAGGATTTTCCTTTTGACGACAGTGTAGGTGGTTGGCAGTACCTCATAACGTCCTTTCCAGAGAGGTGACAGCACATGTTTTCTTCTAAAGACCTTGATGTACACTTGGTCTCCTGGTCGAAACGATGGTGAGGCTTATCAGTTGGTGGAAGCCAAGCCCCTATTACCTGCTTCAAGTACATTTGTTGTTGTATCTAGCTAGTTATATCATCAGGTTGTTCACTTAAGTTCCCATGATCTTCACTTAACCCAGGAACGGAAGGTTTAGAAATACCAATGGACATTGGGTATCCAAAGACCATTTCGAAAGGGGTCAGTCCATCTCTCCTATTTGGAGTATTCTGGATCTTTATAAGGGCCAAGGGCAAAGCTTCTGGCCATTTAAGTCCAGTTTCTTGGCAGATCTTTCCTAAAGTTTTTTTATGTCTAGATTTTTACGTTCCACTTTCCCTGAGGATTGAGAATGATATGGGGTCTGAAATTGTAATGAGTACCCCAGAGTCTTTGCAAGCAAGTGCTTTATGTTGTAAAATGAGTTCCTTGATCTGATTCAATCCATAAAGGAATGCCAAAGTGAGGAATAACCTCAGTTATTAATGTCTTTACCACTGTTGTGGTTGAGGCGTGTCTAGTCCAATAGGATTCAGTCCATCCACAAAACATGTAGACAACAGCCAAACAGTGAGAATAGCCTAAAGTTGGGGGGAAATCTATAAAATTCATTTGGAGTGCCACAAAGGGGAATGTGGGCCTTGGAGGATTTCTTGGGGTATCCCAGGTATTTCTCAGAACTTCGGGGAGATTTACAAGTAGTGCACAGGGAAATACTTTGGTCAGAAATTTTATGGATGCCAGGGCAAAACCAATTGTCTTGTAGTCCCTTAATTCTCCCCCATCTGCACATATATCCCACTTGATGGGATATAAGCCAAAAGGTTAAAGGAAAGGGGTCTATAGGAAGTCCATTTGACCTGATGTATCCACCTGGTAATTGTTTAGCACCCTTTTGCACCCATTTGCCTTTTTCAGACTGCGGGGCATTTGCTTAACAGTTGATAAAATCAGTCAAGAATAAAGGCAAGTTTAAAAATTCGGTAGAGAAGGAATACGGGTGTCCATTTTGAGCTGGATTTTAGCAACTCTGTCAGCCTGATCATTTCCTAAAGATATAGCATTTCCTTGGTATGGGCTGAACAATGAACAACAGCAGTTTTAGAAGGGAGGTGAATATCTTGTAATAAGGCAGCTGCTATATGGTCATTAGCAATAAGATTACCTGCAGAAGTTAAGCGGCCACAGGATCTGCAAATTGTGCCAACAGCAAGGCAGACTCCAAAAGCACATCTGGAATCTGTGTAAATAGCGGCAGTTTTCACTTCTGCTATGGTACAAGCTCTAGTAAGAGCTATGAGCTCAGCAGCTTGGGCTGACTTCACTGTGGCATCAGAACGAGCATCAGGAGTCCCACGAGGGGAAACTGCAGCATAACCAGTTATGTTTCCCAAGCAATTTCATTGACAGGAGCCATCACAAAATAGAAGTCAGTCTGGGTTACCTAAAGGGGTGTCTGAGAGAGCCTCTCGTGGCTTTGAGACCATTTCTACGGCTGCAAGGCAATCATGTGTGATACAGCGGGGCTCTCCATCAGGGAGGGGGTAGTAAAGTAGCTGGATTCAAAGGGTTACAACGACGTAAGATGATGAGAAAGTCAGCTCATAAGTGGCCTGTCACCGTGTAGAGAGTTGCTGTATCCTTTGAACTTGTAGAATAGCTGACACCGCCTGGGGAACATAGAGATGAATAGGGGAGCCTAACATGCCTAATTGGCTTTGTCAATCAAGGCGGCAGCTGCAGCCACTGCACAGAAGCATGGGGCACACCTAATGCCGCAGGAGCTAACTGGCATGAGAAACACGCTACAGGGACGTATCTTGAGAAGCAGAAGATTGTCTTAGAATGCCTGCAGCAGTCCCGTTATTTTCATGGCAGTATAGATGAACAGGTTTGTCAAAATTAGGTAAGCCAAGAATTTGGAGTGTGGACAAAGCTTATATTAAAGCTTCAAAGGAGATTAATGCCTCTGAAGGGCCAGGAAATAGGCTCTGTGTTGTGATCTAGGAGAAGAGCACACACAGAGGTTTAGCAAAGGCTGCAAAATTAGGAATCCACTGGCAGCAGTAGCCAGCTGCCTCCAGAAGTTTACGTAACTGTTTTTTTCATTTGGGGGAGGGGAATGGACAAAATCGACTCAACCCCATCACATTCAGCATTGTGAATGAATTCCAGGTCGAGCGATGATGTTAACCAGATATTCTAACCACGGTGTGCTGATGGGACTCCAAAAAAAAATGTTTTTAAAAAGTATTTGGCAAGACCTTTATTGAAATAAGAGATGTTTTTGTTTAACCACCAGAACCTCAGTAAAAATTGGGACTATTATTTCTGGAGATTCCAGAACTTCCTTTGGAAACATCCCCCAACTCAAAAGAAAGTCTGATGTAGCCTCGTAAAAATCCATGTTGTAATAGGTGCTGTGTCACTGAGAACCACCGAAAAGACAGGGTTAAGGGCACAAAACGAGCTGCAAACCATATATGGAGAAACCCTTTTCTTCACACTTGTGATGAACTCATGTTCTGTTTTCTCAAAGCAGAAGTCGACTGTGCTTTGTAAAACTGGCTCACCCACCCTCGGGACCTGCAGTGCCTCTGGATTCCAGCCTCCGGGGCTCCACGCCAGACAGTCTGAGCATGCGAGTCACACTTGCTGTGACAGCCTGCATGCTCTCTGTGGTCTCCAGTTCTTCCTCTCCAGCAAATACTTTGCCAGATATCGAAAATGAAGGTTTCATCAAAGACTGTGTTCGAATGCACAACAAGTTCCGATCAGAAGTGACTCCAAAAGCCAGTGATATGCTGTACATGGTAAGAAAAACATGAGTGCTTGTGGCAGAAGTCAGTCAAAAACAACGAATGTGGATTGATTTTGGTGGTGAATCCTTGCTAATCCTGACCAGTGCTCTCGCGGTGATGAAGGTGTGCTTTCAATTCACCACCTGCGATCAAAACGAACCCAGTTTCACTCTGCCTACTCAATTCTTGTTATAAAGCAAGTATGTTTTACTTCTCTTTTTGGACACGTCCTTTGCACACGTCCTCAGGTGCAATTTATGTCTCTTTTTTGCCTGTTAATTTTTATGAGGTTTTTTTGGTTTCATTTTTTGTCTCTAAGTTGACTTTTTTTGTTGCCGGCAGAGTACTGACTTTCTCAGGAAGGTTGCATGGCGTCTGGGGGAAAGGCTAGGATTCTGATTCAGTCAGGCTTGGGTTTGAATCCTAGGTCTGTGGCTTTGGCCTGGTTTTTAACGTTTCTGAGCTTCTTACGATAGGGGCTACTGTAGGTATGAAATTACAGAAAATATGTGAAACCAGCATATGTTATTTGGCAACATAATAGACCTTCAGTGAAATGTTGTTCTGTGTCACTCACTTTGATTCTAAATTCCTCGAAACTAGATTATCATGTCTCCCACTAACCCTAGTCAAAACTTGAAGACCATAATATGATCCTTCTCATATGGAGGACCTACATGTTTGTGGTCCTTCTCCATTCTGGACATTGCACGTCACCTCCCATGCAAATTCCCACTTTGCTCACTGCGGTTACAGCGTTGGGTAACAAGTTCCATTCTTGACCCTCTTAGTGTTTCATATTTATTTCTGCAGACTTGGGACCCAGTACTAGCCCGAATTGCAAAAGCATGGGCAAGAAACTGTCAGTTTGCACACAACACACAGCTGAAGCCACCCCACAAGCTGCACCCAAATTTCACTTCGCTGGGAGAAAACCTCTGGACTGGGTCTCTGTCCCTCTTTTCTGTGTCTTCAGCCGTCACAGACTGGTACAACGAAATTCAATACTATGACTTCAAGACTCAGAAATGTGACAAGGTCTGTGGCCATTATACTCAGGTAAGTATCTGCCTTATATTCTCTTGAAGCCGTCATTTCAAGGGTGAGGAGAAAGCTGGAATCTGGTGTTAAGAAAAATATAGAGTAAGCTAGTGTCCCTGTAAATATGAGAGAGTAGGGGTTACAGGCTTACTTTAAAAATAAATAAATGGGACAGACTCCAATACCAGAGGAGATAGTGCTTGAAGAGTGTAGTTACCTGGACATAGGTAAAATGTGAGGCCCACCAATCTGCACAGCCTTTGAATAATTTTGATCACACCTGTCTTCCCATGGTATTTTTGTTCCACTTGTGAGCGATCAAAGGACCTTATGAGTGAACGGATTTATTCCAGGTACGAGTTCTCTAGGAAATTTGAGTCAGTTGTTCTGGGACTATAAAACTGGGAGAAATAAGCCTCTCAGACAGAAGCATCAATAAGAATTGAAGGGGACGTCCCTGGTGGTCCAGTAGTTAAGACTCCGCGCTTCCACTGCAGGGGGGCATGGGTTCGATCCCTGGTCCGGGAAGATCCGCATGCTGCGCAGTGTGGCCAAAAGAAAAAAAAAAATTATGGTAATAATAGTTGATGCTTCCATATCCTCTTAGTCTTTCAAACATGGACTGAGAATCTATGATGTGCCACATAAAGAGGGAAAAAAAAAAAAAAAGTCCCAGACCCAGTGGAGAAGTCAACATATAAATTTGTACAAATAATCCTGTAGCTACCCTGCACCCACATCTACAGTATTAGTCTCGATAGCCACATTCAGAGCTTCTCGATGAGATTTTTTCTTTTTTTTTTTTTTTAAATTCAAGTTGGTTTTGGCTTCCTAACTGTAACTCACGTTTGCAACATGGTGGAAACAAATCCCTAGGAGAAGTCTTCTATAATCTTCTTAATATACTGCCTCCCTATATTGGCCCCATTTTATTTATTTTATTTCCTGGCAGTCCTTGTCAAACCAGTAACTAAAGGTAGTGAACCTATGTTTGACTGGTTTTAATGTAGAAAAAAATTGTTGAAATGACGTCTGAGGGCAAAAGCATTTCTAACAAGCCAGTTAACTTGGAATATTAGGTGTTTTTAAAGAGCAAAATGTTGGTAGAAAAACTCTCAGTATAGTTCAGCCTTATAAAGATTCTGACCTCACTGGTGGTGTTATAGGTGAAACACATTTGGCACAGTTATAGGAAATTGTTATAATGAGAGGGAAAGGGTTGATTTCAGTGAAATTTTCACCTTAAGGTTATTGTAATCAAGGAGGAGCTATCAAATCATCATTAGCCTCTCGGTCCCTTTCTTGGAAATATAAGTAAGGTCTCCCATAGACTTGCCCAATAAACCATCAATTTTGGTTTATATTAACAAATAAACTTAACCAGAAAATAAATTTCATTGGATTCCCACAAATCCTAAAGGGCAAGAAAGCTAAATCCAGAGTGCCTACAAATGGTATCTGGTGCCATTATGCACTGTGGTGTTAATCTCCAGAAGTAATTGTCAGTCTGAAGGTGCTGACTCTCACTCAGTCGGTGTTTAAGCTTCTCCCCTATTCTAGGCACTTTGTAAGGTACAGGTCATGAGTTTTAGTCCAGACTCCTGAAAAAACAGAGCCTGAGATCATAGCTTACGTGCTAAGATTTTACTGGGGAGTACAATCGCAGAGAAGTGAGAGGGAGGAGAAATGGCTTGTGGGGCAGGGAATGAGGGACGCAGCTGGGAATGGCCCCTGACCCTTAGGAGGTGACTTTTATTTGGAAGAGACGTGTGTAAGTGGATGTATTATAGCGTATAGCTAGTGCAGCTCGGAGAAACTGACAAGGTGCCATGGGAGCAATGGGGACAGAGCAACTGACCTGGCCAAAGGGAGGTATGGAGACACAGGACTTGTTCATACAGCAGGAGACATATAAGTTGGTTCTTAAACTGAGTGAGAGTTTGTCAAATGAAAAGGAATGTAAAAAGAACTCCAGGCAAAATTAACAAGGTGTAGAAGATGTACAATGTGTACAAATGAACTTGGCATTTCAGAAGAATGGCAAGCAGCTTAACCCACCAAATACACAGTGATCCAAAGACTGTTAAATTGACAACAATCTCCTAAACCCTGCAAGTTAAAAGACACTTCATGTCCATCATTCCAGGAAGTCAGAACAAGAGGAGGAAACTTCATTATATGTCATAGAGGCCTGAGATCTCAGAGATGGCCCTCCCCAAATTAACAGCTTACTTGTAAATCTTCCTCTTGCATCTAGGGGAAAAAAAAAGAGGGCTAATATTTGGGACATAAGAAAACATTTCCTAAAATCCAGTTCCTTTCAGGCAGGTAGCAGAGCCCAAAGTGAGTGATCCTAACCTGTTCTCTTTAAGAGACCACTACAGTCTACCCCCAACTCAAATGATGGAGAGGATGTCCAGGGCCCCCCTGGGTCTGGGAAGATGCAGCACCAGCAACTACTTTTTAAGTGACTGTGGTACTTAGCTCTCTACACTTAAGATCTCATTCAACTCTCACCCACACACCTCTAAGAGATGCTATTATCCATAGATGAATAAACAGGCTCAGAGGGGTCAAGATGTTGTTATCCCAGTGTCATTTAGCTAGTAAGAGGAAGAGTTGGGATTCAGATATAAGATACGTTGCTTATCTAGTAAAGTACTAGTATTTAGTAGTCATTGAACGAAGTTTAGATTTCTTCCATGAGCTGTTTTTCCATCAATTGGAAGAAGGCTCTGACTGCTTGGTTGAAGACTTCCTGTTTTTATCCTTGCAAGAAATCTTGCTGGGAGGTCCAAGATTACTCAGTTGCCATTTTAAATTCATGCTGGAAATTACCTCAAGTGGGTATTTATAACTTCCCACTTAACCTCATCTTAATTGTTAATAAAAAGCAAGCTATTTTCAGATTTTGGCCAGTGAGCAGTGGTTGTACAGAGTAAAGACAATAGATTCAGATGCATTATTTATTTATTTTTTGGCTGCGGCGAGGGGGGTGCTACTCTTCATTGCGGTGCGCGGGCTTCTCATTGCGGTGGCTTCTCTTGTTGTGGAGCACGGCCTCTAGGTGCGCGAGCTTCAGTAGTTGCAGCACCCGGGCGCTGTAGTTGCGGCACGTGGGCCCTAGAGCGCACGGGCTTCAGTAGTCGGGGTGCGTGGGCTTAGTAGTTGTGGCGCACAGGCTTCAGTAGTTGTGGCACGCAGGCTCTAGGTGTGGCTCATGGGCTTAGTTGCTCCGCGGCATGTGGGATCTTCCCAGGCCAGAAATCGAACCCATGTCCCCTGCATTGACAGACGGATTCTTAACCACTGCACCACCAGGGAAGTCCCCAGATGCATTATTACTTCATGAAAGTGTGATATTTCTTGACATGTTAATTCAACACTTTAGTTCTGTCTTCACTAGAGATTTAAATTGTGGAAGAATTCTGGTGTATTGATATGGAAGATTATTTAGGTTAGATATTTTGTTGCCGACAGTTCATCTTTGTAAATTTTGGGAATAGTTTGACTTAAATAGCTGGGCGGCGGACTCCTCTGGTGGTCCAGTGGCTAAGACTCCACGCTCCCAATGCAGGGGACCATTTTAAATTCATGCTGGAAATTAACCTGCTCAGGGAACTAGATCCCACGTACCGTGACTAAAAGATCCCGCGTGCCACAACTGAGACCCGGTGCAGCCAAATAACTAACGAAATATTTAAAAAGTAGCTGGGTGGGCAGCAGCTCAGGTTTGATAGTGCTAGGAATGCCCACTAGATGGCACTATTGACCTCATTTCTTTTTATCCCCACCCGTTGAAATTTTTATTTTTACACCCTCCCAGAACCAACGGAAGTGTGCGATGTTTCACTGTTTGTCTAGCTGATTTTGTACATGTTGCATATTACTGATAATGAGTCAGATGGACTCATACTGAGAATTGAAAGGGGAAGATGGTGTAAAGGGGTTGTTAGCTAGAAGGAAGAGACATGCCTGCCCCCACTGGGTTGGGTTCCCCAGATGCAATGTTTTTGTTAGGTATAGGTTCCTGATTCTGCTAAAAAGGAAAGCACTCTGGAAGCATCTTGCTTAGGGCGTGGACTGTCCTCACAGCACTTTGTGGTCAAGTAGCATTAGGTTCCACCCCTCATCTAGGAAAAATTGGGGCAGGATGTATTTATTGATGTGTTATGAGGTTAAACATGTTGCATGTAACATGCTGAACACTACCCAGCCACTAGGAAAATTCTCAATGAGTAGCTCTTAATATTTTAAAATTATTTTTGTTTACCATATTAAAAAATGAAAACATGCAACAGGAATCTGCCTGATTAAAAAAAAGTTTCAGAAGTTTTAAAGCAGAAGAATATTAGTCATAAGAGAATAAAACATGAACATCTGCTGAGGGCTTGCTATGTTCCATAAGCTGTTCTAATCACTTTCTTATTAGCCCATTTAAAATGTCAAAATAAGCCTCTGGAGTAGGTGGTGTTGCCCTCATTTAATAGACGAGGAAGCTGAGGCCAAGGTCACACAGTGGGTGGCTGAGCTGGAATATAAACTTGGTCTTTGTAACCCCAGAGCCCACAGAGTTGAACCCAGAACCTGAATGCCCATGAAGCTATTAAAAAGAGGCCAACTTGAATGGATAAATAAACTGATACATCCATGCAATAAATATTAACTCGGCAATGAAAAGGAGAGTGACTAGTAATGAATTCAACAACATGAGTGAATCTCAAATGCTTATGCTCAGTGAAAGAAGCCAGATTGAAAAAGCTACATTTAAACTGATTCCATTTATATAACATTCTGGAAAAAGCAAAACCACAAGGACAGGAAATAGATTAGTGATTGCCAGGGGCCGGGGGTGGGAGCTGACCACAAAGGGGCACAAGGGAGCTTTTGGGGAAATGTTCTAGATATTGAATATGGTGGCGGCTGCACAACTACATGCTTTTGTCAAAATTCATAACCTAAGAAGGATGGCCTCTATGTTAATTACAACCTGATTTAAAGAGAGCCCGACTAAAACACAAGATGAGTGGTAACTAACACTTGCACTGTCTTGGAAAAAAGATCAGAAACGTAAAAGAAAGTAGAATAAAAGAAATAGCATAAAGCGTTAAGTGTGTGTGGAGGAACCCAAAGATTAAGAATACTTGAGACTTGAGGTACAACACTGGAGGAAAGTGTTCAAAGACCAGAGGATCAAAATATAAAATGATTGATTCAGGCGATCGTACTCCCAACATGGCCAGTTAGCATGCATAAGAATCACCTGAGGAACTTGTTAAACTAGAGAAACTTTTTGGCTGAATAATGTTCCAATATGTGTGTGTGTGTACCTGTGTGTATGTGTGTGTATATAAATATACTACCTTTTCCTTAAGGAAATCCTATCATTAGCATGGATAGATCTACAGGTATTATGCTAAGTGAAGTAAGTCAGACAGAGAGAGACAAATACCATATGATCTCATTTATGTGTGGAATCTTAAAAAATAAAACGAACTCTTAGAAAACAGATTGGTGGTTGCCAGAGGTGGGGGATGAGTGAAATGGGTGAACGTGGTTAAAAGGTACAAACTTCCAGTTATAAGACAAATAAGTCCTGGGGATGTAATGTACAGCATGGTGACCATAGTCAACAATACGGTATTATGTATTTGAAAATTGCTAAGAGTATATCTTAAAAGTTCACATAATCATGTGTAGTGATAGGTGTTAACTAGATATTGTGGTGACCATTTTGTAATATATACAAATACTGGATCATTGATTACATTGTACACCTGCAACTAATATAATTTTGTAGTCAGTTATATCTCAATTCTTAAAAAATACAGATTTCAAGGACAATTCCAGTGACTCTTATGCAGTAGGACAGAGATGGGCCCAGAAATCTGCATTTTAAACAAAGCACCACAGAGGAAGTCACTTTGAGATGCAGTGAATAGAAATGAAGAAATTTAAAAATAAATACAAAAATGATTGGGAAATTAAAGTACAAGCATCAAACCTGAGAATGAATGGCCATAAAACTAGGTGCTCTCGGGGAGATAGAGGCCTGATTTACTTGGTTACCTGGAGTTCCCTGCAGGGGATTCTAGGGTGTGAGATGGGAAGGGAGACACCCCACCTCAACCAGGGAGGGCCGTCCTTCACCAAAGGAGAGCACTGATCCTCTGTGGGAGACCAGTACCTGCCTCCCCAGCTCCTCCCCAGTTGTCACACAAGGAGGAGGACAGAATGCAAAGTGTCCCAGCCCCCCTGACACTGCCCACCCCTCCCTAGCTCCTCCCCCACCTCCTACTCCATCCACAGGCCTTGGAGGAGCTGCCTCCATCCTAATCCTCTTCCCCTACTCTACACTCTCTCCCCAGAGAGCTCTTCTTAATTATTTTTTTTCTTTTTGAGTAAATTTGACCTTTTTCAGCAGACACACCGGCCTTGTCTCAGTTCTGTGAGTCTTTCCCACCTCGGGGTTGGTTCACACAGGTGTGCCCCCTGCTGGGAATCTTCTCTGGGCTCCCAGACCAGCTCACTTTCAGCACCGGCCTCACTAACTCAGAGCAGGATCCCTGCTGTAAACTCCCTGAGCACCCTCTGCTTCCCCTTCACAGAGCTCAAAACCCTAGCATAATGGTTTCTTGACTGCTTCTCTCTACATTTTGTGAAGGCACCCACTGGCTCCAGCTCATTCACCTTTCCATCTCCCTGTATTTGGTACAACTAGTCACAAAGTTGCTAAAAATAATCTAAAATTCAATTTCATATCACTGTAAAAAGGAGTGCATTTAATTGCTGGCTTAAATCCACATACTAGATTTTTAAAATACTTTAAATACTTTTTTCTTCAGCCTTCTATTACAGCCAACAGTCTCAGTTAGGATGAGCCGTGTAATCTGTGTGGCCTAATGCAAAATGAAAACGTGGATCCCCTTGTCCAAAAATCATGGGGAAAGTGCCACTGAAAGTGCTAAAATGCGTGACAGCACTGAATTAAACCAAGTATGGGGCCCTTCTGATCATGGGGTCCAGGGGGACAGCACATCCCTCTCCCAGAAGCTGGCCCTGTTCCTGGCTTCCCTCCTATGCCACTAGCCACTCCTTTTCAATGTTTTGCTGGCTGTTTTTCTTTTTTTTTATCCCATGCTCTCATTTAGTTGTTTATCTATTATCTTTGCCTACATGATCTAATCCATTGCCACGTCTTCCAGGTTTGTGTCTCGAGCCATGCTCTGTCCTCTGACCTGCAGATGGTCGTCTGACGGGCATCTCAAGAGTAGCAGGAACTGAACAGAACCCCTTGTCTGTGTTCCCACCCACTTCCTCCTTCCCTCATTTTCCCCGTCTCAGCAAATGTTGTTCAGACCCAAACACTAACTTGATTTTTCTCTTTCCCTCTTACCCCACCCTCAAACCAAAAGCAAATTCTTTCAGCTTTACCCCTAAGCTGAACCATGAACCTGGTCAATTCTAGGGAACCCCACTACCATCACCAAAGTGAGAGTCACCATCTGCTCTTTCCAGTACCAGTGAAGCAGTCTCCCGAATTCCTTCCCTCTTTTCACCCTTGTTCTTCTCAGTCCATCTAGTTTACCAACCAAAGTGACCTTCCTAAGACCTGAAAAAGGGACTCTCCCTCCCTCCACTACAAGATTCTCCATGAGCTGCTCCTCTGTCTCTGACCTCATTGCCTGTGATTCTCCCCCACTCCTGGATCCCAGCTCCGCTTGCCTTTATTTGTTTATTTATTTATTTTTAGCTGTGTTGGGTCTTCGTTGCTGCGCGCGGGCTTTCTTGAGTTGCGGCGAGTGGGGGCTACTCTTCGTTGTGGCGCGCGGGCTTCTCATTGCAGTGGCTTCTCTTGTTGTGGAGCACAGGCTCTAGGCTCGCGGGCTTCAGCAGTTGTGGCTCACGGGCTCTAGGTGTGCGGGCTTCAGTAGTTGTGGCACGTGGGCTCCATAGTTGTGGCTCGCGGGCTCTAGCGCGCAGGCTCAGTAGTTGTGGCACACGGGCTTAGTTGCTCCGCGGCATGTGGGATCTTCCTGGACCAGGGCTCGAACCCAAGTGCTCTGCATTGGCAGGCGGATCCTTAACCACTTTGCCACCAGGGAAGCCCCTCTGCTTGCCTTCTTTCTGCCACTCTTGCACGCAAGCAGACTCCACGCCAGGGCCTTTGCCCCAAGGGCTCCCTCTGCACGGATGCTCTTCCTCCATCAGTTGGTCTCCTGCACGTTTTGAGCGCTGCCTCTTCATCATTCAGGCCTCACCTCAAATGCCACCTCCACACTTGAGACGCCTTCCCTGCACACCCAAGTGAAAGCAGCCCTCTTCCTCCCCAGCAGTCACTCTCTATCCTGTTAGCCTGTTTTATTTCTTCATTGCACTGTCAAAATTAGTTATTATATATGTTTATTTCACACACACACACACCTTGTACACACACACACCTTGTACACACACACACCTTGTACACACACAATTTCCAACGAAATTCTGACTACCTAAAACTTCCCTGGTGGTAACTGCTTTACCTAAGTAGAGTTAATATGCCTCACTGTGTTTACGAAGGCCTAATCATACTCAAGTGTTCATTTTAGTATCTCTCTCTTCTTAACAATCCGTATTTTCTTTCAGATTGTTTGGGCAGATAGTTTCAAAGTTGGCTGTGCAGTACAGTTTTGTCCTCGAGTTTCTGGCTTTGAAACTCTTCGCGATGGAGCACATTTTATATGCAACTATGGACCAGGGTAAGTGCCCAAATTAACCTCTTTCTGGGGGAAAAAAAAAAACTATTTTAGAAGTATTTATCTTCATTATAGAAAATAAATCTGGGTAATAAAGAAAGTGTAAAAGAGAAAATTAACGTTACCCTTAATTCCTCTGCCCAGAGATCTACTCCATTTACATTCTGATACGTTTTTCTTTGTATGTGTGTTTGTGTTTGTGTGTCTGTGTGTACACCTTTATAAACACTACATAAACACACACACACGAACACATTTTTAAGAGTAGGAGGACTAAAATGTTTTCAGGGACACAGATTAATTGGATAACACCACAAGATGGGAAGATTAATATTCCATTATATTTATTAACTTATTAAAAACTTTTCAAACCAGAACAAAAACCCACTCTGAATTGAATTTCTCAATTTATATAACTTATTTCATTTATTTTTGACAGTTTCGGTTTTGAAACAGACATCATTTTTCTCCCTTTGGAAAATGGGAAGACACATGACATTCTCCCCCAACTTCCTTTAAACTTATATATGTGTGCTTATGCATTGTACACACACTTAGAAAACTGAGATAATGGAAATACACGTTTTCTATTTTTTACTTAAAATTACATATGAGCATTTTCCATGGCATTGAAGTTTTAAACATGATTACAATAATTAAAAACAATGCCATAACGTTTGTATAAAGTTTACTATGTACTCTAAGCACAGTTCTAAGTGCTTCGCATATATTAAACTTATTTAACCTTCATGAAAAGTCTGTAAGTTCTACTATTACTCCTGCTTTGCAGATAAGACAACTGAGGCCCTGACAGGCAACCAGGGGAAACTAAAACTTCCTACTTCTTTATTGGGCAGAATACTTTAGGTCCCTTTGTCTTTCTGTGTTTTTAATTTATTTTATTGAAGTGTAGTTGATTTACAGTGTTGTATTAGTTTCTGGTGTACAGCAAAGTGATTCAGCTATACACATATGTAATAGTTTGCATCTGCTAATCCCAGACTCCCACTCCATCCCTCCCTGACGTCCCCACCAGCTCTTGGCAACCACAATTCTGTTCTCTATGAGTCTGTTCCTGTTTTGTAGGTAAGTTTGTTTGTGTCATATTTTAGCTTCCAAATACAAGGGATAGTATATGGTATTTGTCTTTCTCTTTCTTACTTCACTTAGTTTGATAATCTCTAGGTCCCTCCATGTTGCTGCAAATGGCATTATTTCATTCTTCTTTTATGGCTGAGAAGTATTCCATATATATATATATGTGTGTGTGTGTGTGTGTGTGTGTGTATATATATATATATATACACTGCATCTTCCATCTTCTTTATCCATTCATCGTAGATGGACATTTAGGTTGTTTCCATGTCGTGGCTATTGTAAATAGTGCTGCAATGAACATTAGGGTGCATGTATCTTTTCGAATTATAGTTCTGTCCACATATATGCCCAGGAGTGGGATTGCTGGATAATATAGCAACTCTATTTTTAGTTTTTTGAGGACCCTCCATACTGTTTTCCATAGTGGCTGCACCAATTTACATTCCCAGGGAGGGAACGTAAACCCTCACTGTTGGAGGGTTCCCCTTCCTCCACACCCTCTCCAGCATTTGTTATTTGTAGACGTTTTGAGGATGGCCATTCTGACTGGTGTGAGGTGGTACCTCATTGTAGTTTTGGTTTGCATTTCTCTAATCATTAGTGATCCGGAGCATCTTTTCATGTGCCTGTTGGCCATTTCCATGTGTTCTTTGGAGAAATGTCAATTTAGATCTTCTGCCCATTTTTGGGGTTTTCTTTTTGTTGTTCTTGTTATCGGGTTGTATGAACTTCCCTTCATCGGTTGCATCATTTACAAATATTTTCTCCCAGTCCATAGTTTTTTTCGTTTGTCTATGATTTCCTTTGTTGCGCAAAAGCTTGTAAGTTTGATTAGGTCTCATTTGTTTATTTTTGCTTTTATTTCTATTACCTTGGGAGACTGTAGATATCTTTGTCCTAATCATTCCCATCTAGACAAAAGTCAGGCCTTTCCAGTAGCATGTTTCTCCCAAGATGAATTCTATTTCCCTA
Source organism: Eschrichtius robustus (assembly GCF_028021215.1). Taxonomy (NCBI): domain Eukaryota; kingdom Metazoa; phylum Chordata; class Mammalia; order Artiodactyla; family Eschrichtiidae; genus Eschrichtius; species Eschrichtius robustus. Next base: position 63,251,009 of record NC_090836.1, read on the forward strand.
GAAGTCACAACTGCCTTGTTTTTAGCTTGTTTTTGAAGTAGCAATTTTCCCCTCTTCTTTATAGTATGGAATGCACAATTAAACAAACTATGAGGTAGCATAAATGACTGCATTAAAAACATTCTAGAATTTAACTACTCATGAGTACTGTGCTTTTTTAACAATGAAAGATACTCCAATGATTAATGTCCATTTTGGATATCTTTTATAATTATCAGAATCTCTACTATATTCCTTTGACTATTTTCCACAGGGTAGCATAAACATGAGGGTAAATTTGAGACAGCCTAAATTAATTTGGAGCCAAACGAGATTTGAACATATCTTTTTAGTTGGAAATGAGGTGTTAATAAAAAGTAATGTCTTAACTCTGAAGATTAATGTATAGTATTGAGAGGAGTCCATGAACTTGGATTAGAAAAAAGTTACATCTTTTTCACTAACTTCTATTGAAAGTAACATTTCTTTATGAAGGTAACACTCCAATCATTATCAGCAATAGCTATGACTGTACTGCACTACCTGTATCTTTATCACAGATATGTTCATATCACTTTCTAGTTGCTGCATCTCTCTCAAAATAGTTTTTATCACTACCTTGAAATTACTGTAATTATTAGACTCCCTGCTAGCTCTTACCTAATACTTAATAGAGAAGTACATATTAGTATATCACAAATATTTTTAACATGTTAATAACTATTTCAACTTAATTTGTTTCCTTTATAATCCTATGAACTTTATTTTAGGTATTTTTAAACTATTTTGAGAAAGAGCCCATAGGCTCCACCAGGCTGCCAGAGGGTACATGACATGAAAAGTTAAGAACTCCTTTCCAAAAGTGGAGTTCCAAAAAAGATTAGAGCAATGGCAGGTTCATTGAAATAAATGTACAGCCTTTCATCATTACTACTCCAGAGATATTCATGAGGATATAAAATGTTTGGTTATTATTTCATTTTCTAATCTGTGATCTTGGTCAATTACTTAACACTCTGTGCCTCAGCCTCTAGCTATGGGGATTAAAAAAATTATAGTATCTTCCTCATAGGGTTATTGTGAAGATTGATTCATTCGAGGATGCTTAGAACAGTGCCTAGTACATGAAGAGTATTCAGTAATTATTATCTATTATTCTATCACATCTTTTATGTGAAAACAAATTACATTTTAGAAACTCCCCCATATTTCTTGTTATTTTCTTTTGGAAAGCCCTTTCCCCAGACAAATGGCTCCTATCCAATAAAAACTATGGAGGTTTGCTAGACTGAGGAGAACAAAAATGTGGGTCATGCTAGCTTTTCTAAGGTGGACAGTTTTTTGGACGGCAGTGATCACATAGGCCAGACAGTAAGTAGAGGGAGTATTGCTCTGAAATCAGACAAATCTAGGTTTCGTTCTGACTTTGACATCTGTACCTGGTGATTTTTGGCAAGTTACTTAATTTTTTAGAGGTTTAGTTGCCTTATCTGTAAAACAGAAATAAAAATAACTTCCTCCTCGAGTTGTCTTAAGAATTAACTGAGATGATTAAGACATAGGTTCCTAAACACGGGCACCTAGAATGAACTCTGCAAATATTAGCAGGCTTCCATTTCTGCTTCCCCCTCCCCTCTTCTCTTACCAACCCTCTGAATCTGCAGACTTCCATCCTAGGATTTAGCCAAGGACCATAATAAATTGCAATTGGAAAAAAAAAAAAAAGAAACCAAAAACTCTCCTAATGGACAGTTTTCCTCTACTTCACAGAGGCAATTACCCAACCTGGCCATATAAAAAAGGATCCACATGCAGTGCCTGCCCCAGTAATGACAACTGTCTGGACAATCTCTGTGGTGAGTAAAAGGAGCAATCTACCAATAATACAATGTGTTCAAAACTCTTGTGACTTTCTACAGAGCTAAGAATGCAAACATTTGTTTTATCCTAACAGCTATTTTCAGGGAAAGTGGCATCAGGTAGCAATCAAACCAGTGGCTTACTGTCCTGGGAATGAATATATATGGTTCAAGAGAAATTTAAAGAAGCAAATAATATTCTTTAGTTAGCGCTAATCAGAAAAACAACAAAGCGACTCTGATGCTGGGAAACTGTAGACCCAAGATTTGCTAATTTCAGCAAGATCAAAAATTTGTATAACAAAGTTAACCAAAAGAGTTCTGAATTGTGTGCTACTACCTGTCCAAGCACTCAAGACTTGCATTTTCATCTGCAGAATTAGATAAATGAAATAAAGCTGCAACGTGGCACTTTTTCCTAGTTAGACAGCATTTACTGAGGAACAGTGTAGGCCAATGAAGATACGTTTCCAAGGATGTTTTACATAACTTTGAAATATTAATACACAACTGGCCAAGAGTGTATTTATGGTTCCTGTCCCAGACACATTCCTTTCCATCTCAGTATGTTTTTTTTTTTTTTTTTTTACTTTTTGCCATGGTGTGAAGGAAAACCTCAATCAAGCTATTGCAGCTCTGCAAATCCTCTAGGATTTTTGTGTCCAGATAGATCTGTAACCAACCGAACCCCTCAGGGCTGCAAGGCTGGGGTGGGGCTTAATTGCATAAATTTTTGTTTGGCCAAAGTGCTGCATTGCTTGCACATTTCCTAAGGTCCCTTCTGGGTTTAAAATTATAAAATTCTTTTCAACTGCTTTTCCCTTCCTCCTGATTTGTAAACACTGAGTTCTCATTTTTACTCCAGCTACAGAGACGCTTTTTCTACTGGCTTTCTGAGCCAGTCATTTCTCTCCAGTTCAACCATTCTTTCCCTCCTAATTAGTTTTGTTTAGAGAACTCACTAACATGTAGCCATAGTGCAACAAATCCCTTCTCAGAGCACCAATATGTTAACTGAATTTTTCATGTTGCTCCAACACTACGAAAGCATGTCTTTTCTTCTTCCAAGTTAGGCAGTATGACATAAGAGTTAAAACCACAGATTTCAGAAACAATATTTCTGAGTTCAATTTCCAGTTCCACCATTTGTGACGCTGGGCAAGTGTCTGGACCTGTTTCCTCAATAATGAAATGTAGACGGTGGCACCTCTTCACAGGTTTCGTGAAACGAATGGAAAAAAATTATATCTAGAACAAGTGCCTGGCATACAGTATCACTCAGTAAATATTATCTATTATCCCCAAATTCATCCTTCCTGTAATCTCAGATCTTGAGTTTACTCTAGGTATTTTGGTGTCTTCTTTATGCCCAAAGTTTTAGATGGTATGTTTTTATGCTCATGAACAAGACTCATAATGCTTCTTTAGAATCTGTGATGAAAACTGAGACAATAATTTTAAATTATGTAAAAAGTAATTTAACTGTTGCCACTGGTTAGCTGTCTTTCCCACTAGACTCTGAATTCCAAACAGGCAGGAATTATGCCTATCTAATTCAACTTTGTAACCAAAGTGCCTAGTCTGGAAGGCAAATAATTGCTAATTTGCATATTTCCTAAAAAAAATCATTCATTCTCTATAAAAATCTAGACAGTAACACCACCACCAGCACAATGATAACAAGAAGAAAACCGCTGGAGTTTTAGCTTTTGATCTTAGAGATCTAGCTTGAAATGGTCTCTAACCTTGTGGGATAAAATTCAGAAAATTAAGGCTGTAGTCCAATAATGAAAAGCCCCTGGGCTCTTAAGAAAGACAAAGGAAAACACACGCTAATTTGCAGGGGATAAGGGTTAGAGGATAAAAGCTTTTATTTATCAGATTTCGTCTCTGACAAATTACGGCAAACACTGGAGGAAAAAAATCCCTTTGTGGTCTTCTAGATACTGGTAGGTTCAATAAATACCAATGGAGGCCAAATCAGGATGGTTTTGCAAAATGTGCTGGGCACACCAGTGGTACACAAGCTGATTTTAGCTAGTGCATGGATGACATTTGTTTCAATATTCAAAAGTTGAATGTTTAAAACAAACATTTAAAAAATATATATGTAAGAAAAAATATAACTAGCAAGCATATCATACCTTGATTTCATGGATGTAACTGCCAAGAAAAGTTAAAGCAGCAGAAGCTTCGTGGCAATTCACCACAAAGCCCAGTCAGTCACAGGTACGATGACCAGGGATGCTCACGAGTACCAGAGGGTCAGCTCCGTGATGGGTTCCACCGCAGGAATGCAACAGCAGCTGGCACAGAACCAGTGTAAAAGAGGTGTCTGACCATTTAAAAAGTATAAGAAGGCTATGGCAGATGTGGAATTCTCTTCCCAGTGCTCTGAATGTCAAAATCTTAATAAAGCTCAGTGGAAGGAGAGGAGTAAATATGACTTTGATATCCAAATGCCCTACTGATATACTAATGACTGACAGACTGGAATGCATGAGAGGCCACTGTCTCTTCATTACTGACTGATCATAGATAGTATTCTTCTCAGGAGAAACTTATTTTCAGGAAAATATTTTAATAAATTGCTAACAAACACTGATTATTACTAATACTTATTTTTAATTGTTTTATTTTAATTGCATTTATTTTATCTGCCAGTTACATTATGTAAAATGATTTTCCATTTATAGTAGTGGTATATAAAAAGTTTATATATAAAGGTTATATAAACAAGTTGATTGCAACAGTCAATGATTATAATTAAGAGACTTGGCTTTTAAAAAGAAAACAAAACAACAAAAGCCTCACCAGTATCTATTCTTTTAATTTTTTTCTTTCTTCTGATTTTATAGCTAACCCACAACGAGACAAAGTGACACGTATGTATATAAACCTTAAATTGTATACAGTCATCTTTCTATCTGAGCTATGTTACTGCATTACGAGGAATAACATTTAAGAGGATATTTTATGTTTGTTTCACAGGTTACTACTCTGTTGTGTTTCCAGACTGGCCAGTATTTCCACGTAACAGATACATATCTCTTTTCCTCATTGTTACTCCACCAATCCTAATACTGAGTGTTATAATTATCAGTTTGGTCAAGCACAAATACCCTCATTTAGTTCTTCTGAACTAATACAACCCAGGGGGAAAAAAGCCTCATTCATACACGGCTTTAAAAAATAAATAAATAAAAATTGGGTGTATTTCTAATTTGCAGCAAACCCTTACTCAAAAGAAGAAATGGTTCAATTTCCTAACATTATAAGATAAAGTCATTTTTACTTTCCACTTTTTATGAAGAAGCATTATTTTCAGGCTGCCACAGCTGTGACTTCCAGTGAGTAACCTATCCCCTGTGCCTTAGCTTCTAAATATGTAAAATCAGTGAGCTAGATTTAGGTGAGTCCTGGCCCTCATCAGTAAAAACATTTCTATATAACCTGTTGCATGCTGCTTCAACTCTAAATATCTGGTTTTCCCTGTTCTCTTGCAAATTTGATGTCTTTCATTCTGGTTTACTACTTCCTCAGACTCATATTGGTATAGTAATTAAGGGAATTAATTTAAAAGGCCTTGCTTTTTTGGATTATGGATTAATCTTGGAACAAAATGTAAAATGAGATTACAAAAAGGGATAAACCTGAATGTTTACTTGTTGCCATTAGAGCACTGAAAAAATCTATTTTCCTCAAAACCAAATGCTGGGACATGATTATATTTAAAGACTAACCAATGGCCTCAGACATTGGATTTGATGGATCATTACAGTAGCCACATTGCAAAAATCTTTATATATAAGCAATCTTAAGAATTACCCCTAAAACCATGCCTAGACAAAACCTGCCTGGAATAGATTAGGTGCAATGCATATAAACACATATATACCACCTTCTAGTATAAAATTTTTCAAAAAACATGGAGAATACAATAATTTATAAAGAATTGCTGCTTATATAAACAGTTATAAAGAACAAAACAAACTCAGAAAAAAGTGATCAGGGTATTACTTCTCACGGATAAGGCAACTAATGCCCTAGTATCTCAAAATCCTTTACAAAAGGAGATAGATAGCTTAATAAATTCTAGCTCAGGGTTTTTTGTTTTTGTATGTTACTTTTTTTTCTTCTTTTTCTTTTCATCTGCTTCCATTTTAAGCTTAACTTCTTCAGCTGTAAGAGCTCCCAGTTTCTTACTCTTTGCTTTCTTAACCTTTTCCTTGATGGCAGCCACATCAATTTTAGTTTCAGTAGAAGCTAAATAAATTAAAAACAATACATGTAATTCTTTAGATTACACCAAATAAAACAAAGAATACATATATAAGACAAAAATTTCAGAGTACTGTTACAATTGAAAGATCATCTTATAAAATATAAAACACTTGCTTAAAGGAAAGTTAGAAATTTCTTCTAACTAGGAGAAAACAAAGTACTTTAAAAATACATTAGTGAAAATATACACGAAAATGGCATTACACTTTAACTATTTGAACCAATTACTGGATTCAACTATATTAAAATTACATTTTTTCCCTTAAATTGTTTGAGATAAGATTATTTTTATTTATATTCTTTTCCGTATTTTGGAACTTTAGAGTATTCTTTAAAAAACTTAGTTTTCCTAATATTCAATTAATTACTAGTAGTATTTCATTTAACAAGATTTTGGTAATAAAGATAATAATCTGAGAGTATCTGGAGGTCCTCCTAACAGAACCCAACCCCATGTATTTAACACAAAAAGTGTGAACAAAACAAACAGAGAAAAGCAGTGAAAAAAATGCAACTTTTTCTTATTATTTAAAGAACAGCACTCAGGACATAAAAGAACCACAAGATAAAATGTCATCAAACAACCCAGCAACTTGAGAGCAGACTAAAAGCCTCCACTAGAGTGGAATAGCTACACTTAAATCAGTAATAAACTGAGATTAAACTAGCTATTGAATACCTTCAGAGTACATAACTGACAGATTATACAAACTAGAAATTATAATGCTTAAGATATTTTTAACGTTTATATAACCAAGGATCTAAATAGTAGAATATAATACCTTTAAAGCTGTTAACACTGATATAAATGAACAAAATAGTAATGTTACATCTGGCTTTGACCAACAGGTCATGTGCAATGCTGCTGGTGACCTCCCTCCCCTCATTGTGCCATTGACCACTTTGGAGAGTTACCTTACAGAAGAGTACACGTGTTACTAGTGGAAAAGAAAATGCGAAAGAGGAGAAGATGGATCAAAATGAGGCTAGGAATGAGAAGGAAAGGCATCAGAGTGTTTTCTCTGAGTGTCTTTTTAAAAGCCCCTGAGTAAGAAAGATCGTCCTGCCATTTTGTTGGTGTCTTTTAGCCCAAGTAATGAGAAATCCACGTTAACCATACAGGAATCAAATTTTAAGCCACAGATCACACAAGTAAAGAAAGTACAACTTTTGATAAGCTCTTTTTAAAGGGCATGATAGCAGAGCTCAGGGATCTTACTGTTTTATTTTTACAGAAGATTCACTGCTCTGGTTTATATCTTTCACAACAGAGTCCTTCCTCAGCACAGAGGTCAGGAAGGGACTGTCAATCTGGGATACTCTTAAATAGGCATTAGCTGCTACTAAATTATAAATTATCTCAGTCACTGCTTTTCCCTAGGATTTGTGATTAATGAAATGCTAAGAGAATTGATGAAACACATGGTTATTTCTTAACACTCAAAGAGCTTCAGACAAATCCACTATGGGTTTACTTTTCCTCTAACAGACTTTTACAGCATACCAAGAGTTGGAAAACAAGCATTACCTTCCTTAGGTTTCACAACTGGTTTTTCTTTAGGTGGAATAAACGCTTTGTTTCTTTCCTCTTGTCTCCTACTAAGAGCTTCTGCTTGTTTAGCCTACATCATTAATAAAAAAACTACATTAAAAAAACGCTTTTGAAGTTAAATAAGAATTCAAGTATCTATAAACTTTGCAATTAGTGTTGTAAGCTAGACATAGTCTTACCTTTATTGCTTCCATTTTCTGTCTCTTCTTTTGACTTGCCTTCAGAAAGTATTCACCAGTAGCCAATTCTTTATCAATCTGTTGAAATCAGTATTTACAATGCATCATAAATAATGTAGACGAGAAGTCAATTCCTAAGAAACTCACAATGACCTTGAGGTAAAGGCAGTGGGGTCAAAACTATGATTACTCCATAAAGGTAGCAACATAAAAAGAAGGAAATGTCCTCTAAGCTGACGGGAATATATATGCATAAAAGCATGGAGGTAGGAAAGTAGGTGATGTGTTCATGGAATACACAACAAACTGCTTGAGGTGGGGTGGAAGGTCAATGATTCAGAAAAGTGTGAGAGGAAACTGGAAAGACAGTTTCGGGGAAGCATGAAGAAACATGAATGACAAGTAAGGGAGGTGGGATATGATTTAGAAATGACTGAAGGTTCCTGAAAAGAGTGAAGAGAGCAAAGTATAGCACTTTATAAAAGGTACAGAAGAAAGGAGAAGAGATAAAAGCCTGTTTTAAAAAAAAAAAAAAAGGTTGCAGCATACAAAATGAAAAGCAAGAATTGTCAGGATGTGGAGACTAATTAAGTACTAATTAGACCAAGCAATAGCAAATTCATTAAGTAGATAGTCAACATATAATTAATTGGTCTACCTAAGGCAATGTTCTACTAAACTCTAATACTAAGCTCTCTACAATTACTAACTCACTTAATCCTCATTAACAATTCTTTGAGACAGGTATGATCATTATCCCCATTTTATGTACAAAGAAACTGAGGCATGGATGGGTTAAATAAATTATGCCCATAATTACATAGCAAGTAAGTGGCAGAATAAGTCAAATGAGACATTGCTGATTCAAGAAGCTTACAGTCATAGAGAAAACAGATACAACAACTACTAACTACAGTACAGGGCTATACAAAATATATCAGGTGTTACAGAAGCATGGTTTAAGTAGCTGGATCACTCCACTTTCCCCCAACTAACACTCTTTCTGGTTTCACTTTCTTTGTTTTCCAAAGTAGACCTCAAGATCCAACACTTCCACTGTTTTTTTTTTTCTTTTTTACTATGATGATCATCATTCCTTTTTTACCTTTGACCTTTCATCAAACCTTCCTGGAAAACTACAAACACAGGGCTGTGGGGAAGACAAGATATAGTACACAGAAAGAGATGGGTTTACATGCTGAGCACAAAGAACTCGTAAAAAGGGAAGACTTTAACATACAGCCAAGGAAGGGAATAATGAAGCAAGACACCTCAGAAGACAGGTGAAGACAGAATTCACAGAACAGGCAAAGAAAGGATTGATGCAGATGGAAAAAAAAAAATTGTGAGATAAGAGGAAGCTGAAAGAGTTCTTGCCTCGTAGTCTCAAATACTTCTAGTAGATGACATTGCATTTTATTTTACTGGAGTGGGAGGGTGGCTAAAGAATTAAGAGGACACAGAGCTGCCAGAGAATACTGAGACCTATCTGAGGTTGGAAACGTGAATTTTTAAGGGATATAATCCAAAGATATGACTTTCTTCAGCTATGTTTAGTAGCCACGTTATGGGAAAGAAGTCAAGTTTTAGGACTGATCCAAGTTTTAGTTTTGTTGGGCAGGTGTGACAGAAGAAAAGGGAGTATGAAAGAAAACAGTGATGGGCAAGAGAGAAAAGGAAATTTTAGAAAGGGAATGATGCCAGAAGACAGTTGACAAAATTAGAGGCATTCATGTCTTAAAGAAAGGATAGATACTAGACTTAAGATTGCAAATCCAGAGCAATCATATAGTACATGGTCACATGAATGATGCTAAAGCAGAGTAGAAAGCATTGTGGACTAAATCGTTGAATTTTTTTTAACCATGGAACATTTATAGTGGCTACAGATACACAACTGACACCACCCACCTTGACGGAGTTTACACTCACAGTATGAAGCTTCCACTCCCCACCCCCATACGATTAGTTCAAAATAAGCCTATTTACACTTACCTTCAGTTTCTTATATCTCTACACACCCAAACGTACATACACAGAAATTCCACCCAAAATACCCTCAAAGTTTCTGACAAAAATAGATTAAAATGGTTTCCCCCTCATGTAAAGAAATTCAACATTTAATACTGACCTGACTTTCTGGCTGTGGTGGTGGGAATGGTGTATACTCCTTCTTAACAGTTTTCTTCTTTGGTTCCTTGCGTTTATTCACATTTTTGTGCTTGAACTGTGGCAAAAATCTTTCCCAACTCTGTGATCTTAACTCAGAATCTTTCGCCAACTCTCGTTTAATCATTAAGGTCTTCAACCATGGCAATATATGAACAAAGTAAACTTTTAATTTAATTTTTTTTAAAGATTTTTTTTTTTTTTGATGTGGACCATTTTTAAAGTCTTTATTGAATTTGTTACAATATTGCTTCTGTTTTATGCTTTTTGGTTTTTTGGCCGTGAGGCATGTGAGATCTTAGCTCTCTGACCAGGGATCGAACCTGCACCCCCTGCATTGGAAGGCGAAGTCTTAACCACTGGACTGCCAGGGAAGTCCCAAACATTTTTAATTTTAGAAGTCGTATGTTTCTCAACCTAAGACATTATCAACATTGTTCCTATAAATAATAAAATGAAACGGAACAATTCTTAGTCTCTTCAGTAGGATTAAACCAATTCCAGAAAGAAAAAATATATAATCCCAAACATGCATAATTAACCAAGCATCAGAAAACCATTAGAAATTTAGACAGAATTGTTAAAACAAACTGAGATGAAAATAAGACTAACTCAGTTTTTCAACCATTATTTCATTAAAACCTTTAAAATTCAACCTAACAATAGCAGGGAGAGTTCTTAATTAGTGATGTTTCCTACAAGCAGGTAGCTTTCAGTAGCATATGAAATATCACAGGGCAAGAAAAAAATAGTTTCTCATGATCAACAAAACGAATGTTTTCACACTTCCCCTACTCCATCTGAATTTTATAGACACTGAAACATCAGAGGATGCATCAGATGCAAGACGAGCTCTCTTTATCTTTAATGTCCCAATGTAACTCAAAATCGTTTTTTCACCCCAATCTAAGAGTGACTTTTCAACTTAACTTCATTAAATTCAAGGATTGTTTAACAAATATCCATCATAAAACAACTCATTATACCATGGTTACATTTCCAAGAACAATCATGAACTTTATGCATACAGGGATATAACAGATCTCTCTTGAAGAGCCTATAATTTGAGTGTTAAATTCCAAGATAGGTTTTAATGCAATCCGAAATATTCCAGACTTTACTTATAGAAAAAGGCAGAATTCAGGACTTCCCCAGTGGTCCAGTGGTAAAGAATCCACCTTCCAATGCACGGGACACGGGTTCGATCCCTGGTCAGGGAAGATCCCATATGCCCTGGGGCAACTAAGCCCGGGTGCCTCAGAGAGCCCATGCACCCTGGAGCTGGCGCGCCACTAGAGAAAACCTGCACGCCACAACTATAGAGAAGCCCATGCGCTGCAACAAAGGATCCTGCGTGCTACAATGAAAGATCCTGTGTGCCGCAACAAAGACCCAACACAGCCAAAAAAAAAAATCTTTTAAATTAATTAATTAAAAAAAAGAAAAAGGCAGAATTGTAAAAGATCACATCTTTAAATATAATACGTGGGCTCATAACCTAAGAAAACTGGATTGGTACCATCTACTACAAATCCTACGAAGCTTATTTTATTTGTATTGGAAGTGAATCACTACATTACACTGTCCCCTTCAATAGCTTTCAAACTGTACTCCAAAGAGACCTAAACTTCCAAAGAAGTAACTATAGGGGACTGGGATAGAGTTGAGTGGGCTGAACTCTACCCCAATTTACCCAAAATAGCTCTGCTTTATCTGTTTTGTATATTAGGCTTTCATAAAAGATTTACTTTCAAGAAAGGTTTCTGTAGCTAAAAACAATTTGATAACCACTTTGTAGTAATATATAGTGAACACTCACTTTAATGTTATAAATTGGATGAATATTCTTCATAGTGTCTAGGACTACTTTTCGAACCTGAAATTTGCAAAGAAAAATGAATCAGTCATGTATAAAGATTTTGGTGAACTAGGTAGACGAGGATTAATATAACACAAAATAGCCTATGAACCAGGCAATGGCTACCAAATTGGGTACTGCAGTCCCTTCAACTGTTCTGAGTGGCTTCTAGATCTTTCATAATAGTCAACCTCCCTTGGATACAATGAAGTCTCTCAACTTTACTGATAAAAAGCTATACACAGAATTAACACAACACTCTGGAGCTGTAAAATTTAGGGGGAAGAGGGCTGGATTTAGAGTTAGAAAATATGCACTCAAATAGTGGGACTGCCACTTCATACGGCAAAGGCACTTAATTTTCCTATTCCAGCTTTTTCATTTGTAATATGGAAATAAAACTACCTTAAGGATCTGTCATAAGAATTAAATAATATACTTAGACTCTACAAAACTGTGAAATATTCAAAATATTTAGGTTATTATTGCCCCATGAGAAACAAGCAGATAACTTATGAGAAAGAGGTCCAATAGAATTAAGGTTAAAGGCCCTGGAAAGCAAGTAAGACCTCGCTGCCAGATACAGACAACAAAAGCCTCAAAAGGAGTTAATAGAAACAGTATCTGCTCCACAGATTTTCTCATAACATCTGACAAGCTAAAGAAGATGTTCATAAAAACATTAACATTCAAAGAAAATATATCTTAAAGGAAGTTTTCTGAGCCTGACCTCTACTGGCTGAATACATTACTGCAAAGAACAAGATCTGTTCAATTCTCCAGTCATTTAAATGCATGTAATTACTTCGTGTTTCTTATGTTTGCTACAGACTGAGACCTTAAATGCCCACTTAAAATTTGAGTGGAGGGAGTAATGATGTGCAGACCTCCTAATTCAGAAATGGATCTCTCTTCAGTTACCAAACGTTGACCATATATGTTAGGGTCCAGGAAATTACATGAATTCCCTCGAATTACAAGAAGAATTTACTAATGGAAAATCAAACAAAGCATATTCTAAAAATATATATATAAAACAATATATTATCCAATGAACTACTATATTATTTCATTTATTCTCTGTGGAAAATTAACTGAAGAGAACAAATAGTTCTCACCTCTTTTAAGCCACTAAAAGGTCCAATGGCTGAAACCGTGTTCCCCTGTACCATAATGTAACAGTTTGTTAAGAGTTCCAACGCCTATATCAAAAGAGCAATAAGTTGAAGTTCAGTACACTTAAAAACTAACAAAAGAGGAAGACATACTTTTTCACTAACAAAAAGTACCTTCAACGTAGATCCTTTGGGACCAATAAGCCGTTGTCTTCTTTTTACAAATCTTTCTTTATTTCTTACTAAAGAACCTATTTTAATGATGTCACATGCAACATCATCCTGAAGAATTCGTACTGCCTTTTGGGAAAACAAAAAAGAATACTCCATCAATATTCTTGACAAGTATATATCTTCTCCAAGCCAAGAAATTTAAACACAAAATGATATTTAAGCACAAAAACTAAAACTTTATGGTGCAGGAGGGGACACAGTGTTATATATTGTCTCTAATGTTGATGCAAATAAAGCAAAGTCTCTGTAATTCTAAATTTACCTGTTCAAATGAAACACTCCTTGCTAACAGCTTTATTAGGTCTCTGGCCCTAATGATGATATATGGATCAAATGTCTTCTTTGTTGTACAGACAGTCATGCTGCCCTCGATCAGGTCCAGGGTTGCATTAACATGCTACAATACAAAAAGAGCAAACAAGCAGTTGTCTGAAAATGATTTCAGTTTTAGATAATTACAGAGCCAATCCTAACCAAATTAATAATTTCTGTGCCATTAAGCTATCTCAAAATTCATTAACTGTCTCCTTGAAGAAGCTAGAAAGTTAACGTAAATAATGAATACTTGATTACTTTTAGACTTCAAAAAACATAAAAAACTCAGGCAATTGAAAACATTTATAATTGGCTTTAGAAGAATTTATACTTATTGGAATAAAGATTATCTCTAGTTTAAAAAATATATATCAATCAAAATGAGGCTACATTTAAAAATTAAGGTAAAAATGTAAAGCTATATAATTTCCCTACCCTGGCTGGATCCAGCTCTAATCTCTAATCTGCTCCCTGGAGTGAGAATGGACTTTGCCTTTCAAACTTTTTTCTAGCTGGTTTGTATTAGCTAAATACAAAGTAAAAACAAATTATCATAGGTTTAAAAATAAAAGCAGTGATTATGATTACTACAGTGATTAAAACTATGCATTAACTTTCAAATGGAAGAATGAGACTGCAACAAAGCAAATAAAAATGCTGTTTTCAAACTTGTGAGCATAATCTGAAGAATATTTCAACATAGTGAATGATGAACAATTAAACCTAAGGTTAGGTGTCTTTGAGTTTACAAAAAAAACCAAAAACTGAGTCTAATCTCCGCTGTAGACAGCTGTAAAACATGCCTGCAGTTTGCTAAACCACCCTCATACCTAATGGGCACAAATGACTCTAGAGCAGTGCCACAGCTGAGAAATACATTTTCTGTCAATCTAGTGTACACACACACACAGGTGAACCAAAAGCTTCATAAAATGATACTTATCCTTACCACATGTGATACATTGATGTATTTTTTTCTGAAGGCTCATTATATCCACTAAATTGACTTCTTGATTCACTAAGGGGTCTCAATCCAGTTTGAAAAATAAAATCAAATACACTGCTCTAAGGGCACGGCAGAGGAAAGTTGGTCACAAACACATCTTTCATTTACAATGAAAAGTTAAACAATGCCAGGAGTATGCCTCAGCTCAGACTGTACAGGTTCATGGCAACCGTTATAGCAGAGAGTAGACATTCTGAAATTTGGAGTTCACAAGTGAGTTTCAGACCATCTGTGAATCCCCTAAATATTTAAAGGCATGTGAATTTTTCCAAGTAATCTATTATTCACAAAACTAAAAGTGACCTGTAAGGATAAAGCTTACCTAGTCTGTTTAAAATATCAAAGGAATCAAATTAACCAGCTATGGTAGCACCTTTAAAAAAAAATCCATCAGCACACATTCAGTTACTTAAAAAATATAAACAAAAACAAAATCTCAAAGAAATACATAAGATATGCATACATGTTCACTCAAGGCTTTCTGTACCAATGGCCAGCACTCTTTCAAGTAAGCCTCTCTATATTTTGGAAACAAAGTTGCAAAACTGCTCTCCTCCAAGAGTCCTCTGGGATTGTCCTCTTTGGAAAAAGCTGGCTCCTTCCAACCGTCAGGAACAGTGAGGAGTTCTGATTCATCTACAAAGGGGGAAAAAATCTATACATCAGATTTAACTTCTTTTGGACACTTTTTGAACACTTGTATGCATACATTCACAAGCTTCCCAATACTCTCCATTTCCTTTTCCCCTGCTTTTTATATTATTCAACAGACCAAGAACATGCCTCTGTCATTATCACCAAAATACTGTATTAAAATTTATGTTGGGGCTTCCCTGGTGGTGCAGTGGTTGAGAGTCTGCCTGCCAATGCAGGGGACACGGGTTCGGGCCCTGGTCTGGGAGGATCCCACATGCCGCGGAGCAACTGCGCCCGTGAGCCACAATTACTGAGCCTGCGCGTCTGGAGCCTGTGCTCCGCAACAAGAGAGGCCACGAAAGTGAGAGGCCTGCGCGCCGCGATGAAGAGTGGCCCCCGCTTGCCACAACTAGAGAAAGCCCTTGCACAGAAACGAAGACCCAACACAGCCATAAATAAATAAATAAATAAATTTAAAAATAAAAAAGAAAATTGGCTACAACCCCGACACAATAGCATTAAAAAAAAAAAATTGTATGTATTTCAGTCGTCTCATAAGACAAAGTTCCTTAAGGGCAAGGACTCTTCTCCTTCGATCCACACTTATTGGCATACACCTGGTACATAGTCAATACTCACAAACTTCTACTGCACCACACTATCTTAGAGTTGAAGATCAAAACACCATTTTGTTTACATTACTATTTTAAATGTAAGTAACCTTTCAGACTCAATGAAGTGCAGCCTATTTGTATATATATATGTGCACGTGTGTGTACATAAAACTTTCAAAAGCTTGATCCCAGTGTACCCTTTTCAGTTAATATTCACTAGTACAGGGTTTTAGGTTCTGCAAAGAGCTTTCACGTGCCTTATTTCTGTATACTCACAACTACAAAAGGTAGGAAGAACTGGTATTATTATTCCCATTTTATAAAAGATATTCAGTTCAAAAAGTTTAAGTGACTTGGGCTTCCCTGGTGGCGCGGTGGTTGAGAATCTGCCTGCTAATGCAGGGGACACAGGTTCGCGCCCTGGTCTGGGAAGATCCCACATGCCGCAGAGCAACTAGGCCCGTGAGCCACAACTACTGAGCCTGCGCGTCTGGAGCCTGTGCTCCGCAACAAGAGAGGCCACGATAGTGAGAGGCCTGTGCGCCGCGATGAAGAGTGGCCCCCGCTTGCCACAACTAGAGAAAGCCCTCGCACAGAAACGAAGACCCAACACAGCCAGAAATAAATAAATAAATAAATAAATTTATTAAAAAAAAAAAAAAGTTTAAGTGACTTCTGTAAGGGAATATGAAGCTCAGTCTAGGTCTCCTCTCACTAGAACAAAATGCCTCCTAAGGGCTATAAATTATTTCCCATATCATTTATCAAAACTCCTGGTCCTGGATTTTAAGAATCTCTTAAATCCAACAGCTGTACTTTAATTCAGTACTACTCAAAGATATGATCCACAGGCCTGCACCACCAGCATAAACTGAGCGTTTGTTAGAAATGCAGTTCTTGGGCTCCATCCAGACCTACTAAATGTGAATCTCCGGGATGAAGCCCAGGAATCTTTCTTAACAGTCTCATAAGAAGATTCCTATGCATACTAAAGTTTAAGAAGAAGGTCTTATAGTTCATGTTATCCACTCCAGTCAGGTAAACTTGCTTTCTGTTTCTTATACTCACATCTACTTTGTTACTTCTGGTTCAAATCACAGAGAATTAGCTAGTTTTATTTATCATTCACTTCTCAATATCCCCCCCCCAAAACCCTCAAATTCTACAATAGTGATTACTTAAAATGCATATCTGACCAAGATCCTACCCAATTTAAACACTTCAATGGTTATGCATTAAAAAAAAACAAAGAAAAAAAAACCCACTGGCTAAGGAAATAAACAGGAGTTTCACAATAGAGGAAGTACAAATAGCCCCAAAACATGTAAAGATGTGTAACCTCATTAGTACTCAGGAAAGTCTGAATTGAAACTACAACCAGATATGATTTCACACTTAACAAAATGACAGAAATTCAAAATTCAGATAACAGCAAGTGTTAGTGCTCATCTACTGATAATGGGAGTGTAAAGCGGCACAACTCCTTTGGGAAGATTTAGCATTATTTGCGCATCCCTTACCCTACAATTCAAGGATTCCAATCCCATGTAAGGTATATAACCAGAGAAACTCTCTAACATGTCAACCAGAAAGTATGTAGACAGATACTTATACCACATTGTTTATAATAACAAACAACAGGAACAATCCAAATGTCCACAACATTAAAATGAAAATACAGAGATAGCCTCATCCACCAGAGGGCAGACAGCAGAAGCAAGAAGAACTACAATCCTGCAGCCTGTGGAACAAAAACCACATTCACAGAAAGATAGACAAGATGAAAAGGCAGAGGGCTATGTACTGGACGAAGGAACAAGATAAAACCCCAGAAAAACAACTAAATGAAGTGCAGATAGGCAACCTTCCAGAAAAAGAATTCAGAATAATGATAGCGAAGATGATCCAGGACCTCAGAAAAACAATGGAGGCAAAGATCGAGAAGATGCAAGAAATGTTTAACAAAAACCTCGAAGAATTAAAGAACAAACAAACAGAGATGAACAAAACAATAACTGAAATGAAAACTACAGTAGAAGGAATCAATACTAGAATAACTGAGGCAGAAGAACGGATAAGTGACCTGGAAGACAGAATGGTGGAATTCACTGCTGTGGAACAGAATACAGAAAAAAGAATGAAAAGAAATGAAGACAGCCTAAGAGACCTCTTGGACAACATTAAACGCAACAACATTCACATTATAGGGGTCCCAGAAGGAGAAAAGAGAGAGAAAGGACCAGAGAAAATATATGAAGAGATTATAGTCGAAAACTTCCCTAACATGGGAAGGAAATAACCACCCAAGCCCAGGAAGCGCAGCGAGTCCCACAGAGAATAAACCCAAGGAGAAACATGCCGAGACACATAGTAATCAAATTGGCAAAACTTAAAGACAAAGAAAAATTATTGAAAGCAAGGGAAAAACGACAAATAACATACAAGGGAACTCCCATAAGGTTGGCAGCTGATTTCTCAGCAGAAACTCTACAAGCCAGAAGGGAGTGGCATGATATAGTTAAAGTGATGAAAGGGAAGAACCTACAACCAAGGTTACTCTACCCGGCAAGGATCTCATTCAGATTCGATAGAGAAATCAAAAGCTTTACAGACAAGTAAAAGCTAAGAGAATTAAGCACCATCAAACCAGCTCTACAACAAATGCTACAGGAACTTCTCTAAGTGGGAAACACAAGAGAAGAAAAAGACCTACAAAAACAAACCCAAAACAATTAAGAAAATGGTCGCAGGAACATACATATCAATAATTACCTTAAACGTGAATGGATTAAATGCTCCAACCAAAAGACAGCCTTGCTGAATGGATACAAAAACAAGACCAATATATATGCTGTCTACAAGAGACCCACTTCAGACCTAGGAACACATACAGACTGAAAGTGAGGGGATGGAAAAAGATATTCCATGCAAATGGAAATCAAAACAAAGTTGGAGGGGCTTCCCTGGTGGCGCAGTGGTTGAAAATCTGCCTGCCAATGCAGGGGACACGGGTTCAAGCCCTGGCCTGGGAAGATCCCACATGCCGCGGAGCGACTAGGCCCGTGAGTCACAATTGCTAAGCCTGAGCGTCTGGAGCCTGTGCTCCACAACAAGAGAGGCCGCGATAGAGAGAGGCCCGCGCACCGCGATGAGGAGTGGCCCCCACCTGCCGCAACTAGAGAAAGCCCTCGCACAGAAACGAAGACCCAACACAGCCATAAATAAATAAATAAATAAATAAAATTAAAAAAAAAAAGCTGGAGTAGCAATACTCATATCAGATAAAATAGACTTTAAAATAAAGAATGTTACAAGAGACAAGGAAGGACACTACATAACGATCAAGGGATCAATCCAAAAAGATATAACAATTATAAATACATATGCACCCAACACAGGAGCACCTCAATACATAAGGCAACTGCTAACAGCTATAAAAGAGGAAATCAACAGTAACACAATAATAGTGGGGGACTTTAATACCTCACTTACACCAATGGACAGATCATCCAAAATGAAAATAAATAAGGAAACAGAAGCTTTAAATGACACAACAGACCAGATAGATTTCATTGATATTTATAGGACATGCCATCCAAAAACAGCAGATTACACGTTCCTCTCAAGTGCACATGGAACATTCTCCAGGATAGATCACATCTTGGGTCACAAACCAAGCCTCAGTAAATTTAAGAAAATTGAAATCATATCAAACATCTTTTCTGACCACAATGCTATGAGATTAGAAATAAATTACGGGGAAAAAAACGTAAAAAACACAAACACATGGAGGCTAAACAACACGTTACTAAATAACCAAGAGATCGCTGAAGAAATCAAAGAGGAAATCAAAAAATACCTAGAGACAAATGACAATGAAAACACGATGATCCAAAACCTACAGGATGCAGCAAAAGCAGTTCTAAGAGGGAAGTTTATAGCTATACAAGCCTACCTCAGGAAACAAGAAAAATCTCAAATAAACAATCTGAACTTACACCTAAAAGAACTAGAGAAAGAAGAACAAACAAAACCCAAAGTTAGCAGAAGGAAAGAAATCATGAAGATCAGAGCAGAAATAAATGAAATAGAAACAAAGAAAACAATAGCAAAGATCAATAAAACTAAAAACTGGTTCTTTGAGAAAATAAACAAAATTGATAAGCCATTAGTCAGACTCATCAAGAAAAAGAGGGAGAGGGCTCAAATCAATAAAATTAGAAAGGAAAAAGGAGAAGTTACAACAGACACCACAGAAATACAAAGCATCCTAAGAGACCACTACAAGCAACTCTATGCCAATAAAATGGACAACTGGAAGAAATGAACAAATTCTTAGAAAGATATAACCTTCCAAGACTGAACCAGGAAGAAACAGAAAATATAAACAGACCAATCACAAGTAATGAAATTGAAACTGTGATTAAAAATCTTCCAACAAACAAAAGTCCAGGACCAGATGGCTTCACCGATGAATTCTATCAAACATTTAGAGAAAAGCTAACACCCATCCTTCTCAAACTCTTCCAAAAAATTGCAGAGAAAGGAACACTCCCAAACTCATTCTATGAGGCCACCATCACCCTGATACCAAAACCAAAGATACTACAAAAAAAGAAAATTACAGACCAATATCACTGATGAATATAGATGCAAAAATACTCAACAAAATACTAGCAAGCAGAATCCAACAACACATTAAAAGGATCATACACCACGATCAAGTGGGATTTATCCCAGGGATGCAAGGATTCTTCAATATACACAAATCAATCAATGTGATACACCATATTAACAAATTGAAGAATAAAAACCATATAATCATCTCAATAGGTGCAGAAAAAGCTTTTGACAAAATTCAACACCCATTTATGATAAAAACTCTCCAGAAAGTGGGCATAGAGGGAACCTACCTCAACATAATAAAGGCCATATATGACAAACCCACAGCAAACATCATTCTCAATGGTGAAAAACTGAAAGCATTTCCTCTAAGATCAGGAACAAGACAAGGATGTCCACTATCACCACTATTATTCAACATAGTTCTGGAAGTCCTAGCCACGGCAATCAGAGAAGAAAAAGAAATAAAAGGAATACAAATTGGAAAAGAAGAAGTAAAACTGTCACTGTTTGCAGGTGACATGATACTATATATAGAGAATCCTAAAAATGCCACCAAAAAACTACTAGAGCTAATCAATGAATTTGGTAAAGTTGCAGGATACAAAATTTTTTTTTCTTGTTTTGTTTTTTATTTTGACCCCGTTTACTTTTTAAATTAAATTTTCATTTGAGATCATTGTAGAGTCACATAAAGTTAAGAAATAGAGAGGAATCCTGTATTGTTCACCCTGTTCTCCCCAATGGTAAAATCTCACATAACTATAGTACAGGATATTGACATTGACACAATCCTTTGATATTATTCAGATATCACTAGTTTCATGCATGTAATCAGCACCACAGTCATGACAAAAAGCAGTTTCATTGTCGCAAGCATCTCTTGTGCTGCCCCTTTATAACTACATCTATCTCCTTCAACTACCCTCGTTCCTAACCCCTGGCAACCACTAATCTGTTCTTCATCTGTATAATTTTGGCATTTCAGAAATGTTATATAAATGGAATCATATAATATATACTCTTTGGGGATTGGCTTTTCTCAGTCTGCATAATTTTCTGAAGATACATCCAAGTTGTTGCAAGTACCAATGGCTTGTTCCTTTTTATTGCTGAGTAATATTCCATGGTATGGATGAACCAGTTTGTTTAACAATTTACCCATTGAAGGACATTTGGGATGTTTCTAGTTCTAGGCTATTACAAGTAAAGCTTCTGTGAACATTCACATACAGGTTGCTGTGTGAATATAAGTTTCATTTGTCTGGGATAAATGTTCAAGAATGCAATTGCTGGGTCATATGGCAATTGCACATTTAGTTTTATAAGAATTTGCCAAACTCCTTCCCAGAGTGGTTGTATCATTTTTAAGGTCCTATTAGCAATGTATGAATGATCCAGTTTCTCCACATATTCTCCAGCATTTGCTGTTGTCATTTTTTAAATTTTAGTCATTTCAATAGGTATGCAGTGATATCTCTTTGAAGCTTACATTTGCATTTCCCTAATAGCTAATGATGTCAAACATCTATTCATGTGCTTATTTGCCACCTGTACATACTTTTTTTTGTTCACACACACACACTGTATTTTATTTTTACAAGAGAAAAATAAACTGACACCAAGCATTGTAAATGGATGACCACAACAAAAGCAACAATGATTGCAATTACCAAACACGAAACACACTCATACTATGTCATAATATTGACATTCACTCCAGTAATCCTCCACTGTAACAGGTCCTTTACTTTGCAGTTAAAATTGATTTGTATATTTTTTGCCTCTGAGTCCTTGTGGGATTTTTTTTTAAATTCAAACAGAAAATTAATGCACAGAAATCTCTTGCACTCCTATACACTAATGGTGAAAAATCTGAAAGAGAAATTAAGGAAACACTCCCATTTACCACTGCAACAAAAAGAATAAAATACCTAGAAATAAACCTACCTAGGGAGACAAAAGACCTGTATGCAGAAAACTGTAAGACACAAATGAAAGAAACTAAAGATGATACCAACAGATGGAGAGATATACCATGTTCTTGGATTGGAAGAATCAATATTATGAAAATGACTATACTACCCAAGGCAATCTACAGATTCAATGCAATCCCTATCAAATTACCAATAGCATTTTTTATGGAACTAGAACAAAAAAATCTTAAAATTTGTATGGAGACACAAAAGACCCCGAATAGCCAAAGCAGTCTTGAGGGGAAAAAAACGGAGCTAGAGGAATCAGACTCCCTGACTTCAGACTATACTACAAAGCTACAGTAATCAAGACAATATGGTACTGGCACAAAAACAGAAACATAGATCAATGGAACAAGATAGAAAGCTCAGAGTTAAACCCATGCACCTATGGTCAACTAATCTATGACAAAGGAGGCAAGGATATACAATGGAAAAAAGGCAGTCTCTTTAATAAGTGGTGTTGGGAAAACTGGACAGGTACATGTAAAAGAATGAAATTAGAACACTCCCTAACACCATACACAAAAATAAACTCAGAATGGATTAGAGACCTAAATGTAAGACCAGACACTATAAAACTCTTAGAGGAAAACATAGAAAGAACACTCTTTGACATAAATCACAGCAAGATCTTTTTTGATCCACCTCTTAGAATAATGGAAATAAAAACAAAAATAAATGGACCTAATGAAACTTCAAAGCTTTTGCACAGCAAAGGAAACCATAAACAAGATGAAAAGACCCTCAGAATGGGAGAAAATATTTGCAAATGAATCAACGGACAAAGGATTAATCTCCAAAATATATAAAGAGCTTATGCAGCTCAATGTTAAAGAAACAAACAACCCAATCCAAAAATGGGCAGAAGACCTAAATAGACCTTTCCCCAAAGAAGACACACAGATAGCCAAGAAGCACATGAAAAGCTGCTCAACATCACTAATTATTAGAGAAATGCAAATCAAAACTTTAATGAGGTATCACCTCACACCTGTTAGAATGGACATCATCAGAAAATCTACAAACAACAAATGCTGGAGAGGGTGTGGAGAAAAGGGAATCCTCTTGCACTGTTGGTGGGAATGTAAATTGATACAGTCACTATGGAGAACAATATGGAGGTTCCTTAAAAAACTAAAAATAGAATTACCATATGCTCCAGCAATCCCACTACTGGGCATATACCCAGAGGAAACCATAATTCAAAAAGACGCATGCACCCCAATGTTCACTGCAGCACTATTTACAATAGCCAGGTCATGGAAGCAACCTAAATGCCCTTCGAAAGACGAATCGATAAAGAAGTTGTGGTACATATATACAGTGGACTATTACTCAGCCATCAAAAGGAACGAAATTGGGTCATTTGTTGAGACGTGGATGGATCTAGAGACTGTCATACAGAGTAAGTCAGAAAGAGAAAAACAAATATCATATATTAACACATGTATGTGGAACCTAGAAAAATGGTACAGATGAACCGGTTTGCAGGGCAGAAGTTGAGACACAGATGTAGAGAACAAACGTATGGACACCATGCAGGGAAAGCCGTGGGGCTGGGTGGGGATGGTGGTGTGATGAATTGGGCGACTGGGATTGACATGTATACACTGATGTGTATAAAACTGATGACTAATAAGAACCTGCTGTATAAAAAAATAAATAAAATTAAATTAAAAAAATTTTTAAAAACCGAATACTAAACTTACTTTGGGTTATTTGTATGGAAATGTATTAATATAAATGTTTCAGACATTACATGAAGTTCCTAAAAATCTTATATGTTCTGGTATAATGTTGTAAGTCATAATTCTAGTTATAATTTTAAAATGTATATCTCAGAAATAACTAAATTTCCCTGTCAATAGCATTATTATGAACTTTCATCAAATCTTTAACCGTGGTCATTTTTAAGTCTTTTATCATTTACAGACAGTTCTGGGTGTTCTCTGATGCTTTTGCAAAAGTGTTCCTATAAAAGGGTTTCATCTTCAAGGAATTCATGGAAAAGACTCTGACAAGTACAGGTTTCTGGTAACTGACTATATTGCTGAACTGAAGGAATAAGCATTTTCAGAACTCTAATGGAAAACTGATGAATTCATAAAAGTGCTAACAAAAGATCAAGATGAAAAAAAATTACATGGGACTGAGTGTACTGATGAGAATGATTATAACTTTTGTGACTTTCTGTTTGAAGAAAGAAAAAGACACTGTCAAACGTTGTTTAAATTGTATTGCTTTTGTGGATTTAAGGTGGGTTTATAATTGTATATTATATTTAGTATAAAAATAGAATGTAAAAAAAAAAAAAAAAAAGACACATGCACTCCAATGTTCACTGCAGCACTGTTTACAATAGCCAGGTCATGGAAGCAACCAAAATACCCATTGACAGACGAATGGATAAAGAAGATGTGGTACATATATACAGTGGAATATTACTCAGCCATAAAAAGGAACGAAATTGGGTCATTTGTTGAGATGTGGATGTATCTAGAGACTGTCATACAGAGTGAAGTCAGAAAGAGAAAAACAAATATCGTATATTAAGGCATATATGTGGAACCTAGAAAAATGGTACAGATTAACTGCTTTGCAGAGCAGAAATTGAGACACAGATGTAGAGAACAAACGTACGGACACCAACGGGGGAAAGTGGCGGGGGGGGGGGGGTGGAGGTGGTGGTGTGATAGAAAAAAAGAAAAAAGAAAATAGAAATTAGGCTGTATTCATACAAGGGAACATCATACAGTAGGGAAAAGAATAAACTACAGCTACAAGTATTGCCCTGATTGAATAATAACAACAAAGTTTAGCCTAAGAAGCAAGACACAAAAGAATATCTACAATCCTTTCTCATTCATGTAAAATTCAAAAACTGACGAAATTAAAACATTTTGTGCATAGGTGGTAAAGATTGTGAAAAAAGAAAACAGAATAATCAACACGATTCAGAATGGTTACTTTAGGGCACGTAGGGGGCTTTGGGGGTATGGTATATTCTACTTAACGGTCTGAGTGCTCCTTTCAACCTGTTGGTTTTATTCTTTAAGCTGCATATATACTCTCCTCTCTGCCATACACTTAATTAAAACAATAACGAATCACGTTTAATATGTCCCTTATGCCTACAGAATGAGAGTTCAAGGTTTTTAACACTTCCAGTAAGTCTGGTTGAGCAGGCCCCGGGCTATTTCTCTGGCCTCTCTTTCTGTCAATCATACAGAAGTTAATGGATAAAACAAGATTGCAAAGCAAGAGAGTAATAAACGCAGTTGAAAGAACAGGAACTGTGTTGGCTAATACTTCAGCAACCTGATTAACAGGAACAATAATAAACGTTCCAAAATTTCTTCACTGACTGACAAACTAGCGCTAAAGACACGCCTGGTATCTCCTTCTATCACTATGTCTGTGTCAGTCCTTCATTATCACTCTATCACTCGTTCACTCATACGCATAACGACCTCCTACTCCCACCTCATCCCCTCCCTCATGCTGCCAGCGATTTCCAGACACCGCCGCAAGTTTAAGGTCCCGAAGCACCTTCCTCATCCTTTCACAGAAGACGCGTCCAGCAAGACCCCTACGTTGGGGGCTTCCAGCAAAAGCTGGAAGTTAGTTAGGAACACGCGGCCGGCACCATACAGGCCAGTCGTTCCTGCGAGTCCGGCCAACAACCCCAACCTTCAGCAATTACAGGTACTTAACTTCAAGGCGGCGTTACACGTTCCCAGCCAGCGAAAGGAAAAAACCCCAACTCAAAACCCCCAAACCCAAGTCTTTGGTTTTTCAAACAACCTCACCTCGGCTCTCCGGCTTCGGCTTCTGGCTACGAAATTCACCTTTCCTAGACGCTGCAGCTGGCCCGCCCTGCTTGGAAGACGCCATCTTCAAACTGCTTCCGGTGCTACCGGAAGTGAACCCTTCCTTAAATCCTACCGGCTAAAATCCCCGCGCTCAAAATGAGTTCCGGAGAACTCAGACGAGATCTGCGCAGTCTCCGTGCGTGCGTAAGCTAGAGCCCGCGTATTTGCATAAACTACTACGCTTCTCCCGCGGAGCCAATGGCGAGCTGGAGACTTCTCTTCCCGGACGCACTGCAACTACGGAGTTTCACAGCATGCTGGGAATTGTAGTTTCGCCCTGGGGGTGAGTCGGAGTCGGTTTTATCTATCGTTTTCTCGTGGCCTCAGGGTCTAACGCGGAACGCATTTAGCCAGAGTGCAACCTGAATCTTATTGATATCACTCGTTCACTCATTCGATAAATATTTATATGATCGACCAATATGTGCTAGGCGTTGGGAGGTGGTACAGATATGAGAATATGTGGTCCATGACGGCAAGAAACGACAGGAATAGCTACCATTTATTGTGAGACTACTTTGTGGCGGGCACTTTATTTGCATTATTTCTAATCCTTAAAACAAAAACAAAGTTAAAACCTGTCTAAGGTTGATTTTTTTTTGAAAGTAAGCTTTCAAAGTCATTGCTTCTGATGGTTACTTTCTAGGATCGTGGCGTTTCTCTTTGTAAGCCAGAGGTGTAGTAACTAAGCGACCCTTCTGAAGTTTTTCACCTAGCCTAACATTTCCCCAAATGACTAACTCCTGTCTATCCCAACACTGCATATATAGCTGACGTCAAGATGTGAGGTTCATCTCTACTACAAATCTTTATACTTCTCGGAACCTAAAAGTTCTTACACACGATAAAGGTAAGACTTCTTTTGATGAATGGTCTTATTGCTTGCCGTTTTAAAATTTTTTGGCAGCACAAACAGGGAAAGTGTTTGATAGGTTGAATTTCTTGCATTAGTGAAATGGGGAACGTTTATCTGACAATCACCCTCTTGTGTCTTCTATAAAAGATTTTCTTTTATAAGGTACATGAATAAAATAGACAATTACTTAGGGACAGAAAATCACAAGACACATAATTATGTAAAGGTTTTTGCTTTTATCCTGTGTGTCTTCTAAATGACAGGCAGTGATTTTATCCCTATATTCTTAGCAATTTGTTAAAAATTTTTTAAAAAAATTTCTTTTTAAAAAGGACAAATCCCTAAAACCTAAAATAGAACAAATAACAGCAGGTGAATGTTACAAAGTGAGAAGCAACATATTCAGTGTTCCCAGAAACCCTATGAGGCAGGTTTTTGGTATCCTTATTTTAAGGAACTCAGTCACTAGTAAGTGGAGAGCTAGACTTCAGGTCCAAGCAGTCTGACCCTTAATAGCTCCAGAAAGGCTACTATACCAAAAGGATTAGTTGTTGCAAATATGTTGGCAGGAGGGCTCGGTTTTCTGCCTCATAGCTTTTGGACTTGAGCTGCAGTATCAACTCCCCTGGGTCTCCAGCCTGCTGGCCCACCCTGCCAAAAGCCCACATTTTGGACTATCCATGCCTCCATAATCACCTAAGTAATTATATATTCTGTGTCTCTGGAGAACCCTAACAAATATAGCAATTTATAGTAGAGCAAATCCAAACAGCTGATGAACATGACACTCTAGCTCACTGTCAGAAAAGCACAGAGACATAATAAAATATCACTTCTCACCCACTACATTGGTAAAAAAAAAAAGCATATATATATATATAATATTTTTTAAATGATAATCTGCTGAAGGAAAGAACTCTCATATACTTTTGGTAGA
The DNA here is from genome assembly GCF_028021215.1 of Eschrichtius robustus. NCBI lineage: Eukaryota > Metazoa > Chordata > Mammalia > Artiodactyla > Eschrichtiidae > Eschrichtius > Eschrichtius robustus. The sequence goes on from NC_090836.1 coordinate 63,279,076, forward strand.
AAGGTAAACTGTTACTGCCTTTTTGCAAAGCAACTATCAATATAAAGTATACAGGTAATGTTCCACAGTAATTCCACTCCTGGGAAACTCAACTAGAAATAAAGCACCATTCCATTAGGATGTATGTACAATGGTGTTGATTACTGCCTTGTATAGAACTAGTTCTGTGAAAGGTACTTTGGAGCCATACTGACTAGTTTGCCATCTACTAGCTATACAGCCTTGGGCAAGTTTCTTATCCACTCCTGTTCAGTTTCCTGCAATGGAGATAATAACCTTAATTCAGTGACTTTATACACATAAAGTGCTTACAAAAAAATGCTTTGCATGTGGTACACACTCAGTAGGTGTTAGCTATTATTTTTTTACTGTGGCAAAAAAGTAAAATCATCTTGACTATCAATTAGGGATATAGTTAAATAAATTGGTGTTGCCTTCATAACTGTGAGACATTATGCAGCCATTCATAAGACTTAATTAAATCTATATGGAGAGATTACCTAGAGGCATTGAGGGATAAAAGCCAGATACAGAAAGATGGGATAATTATATATATAGGGATAGAATAATTATAATAATTATATATACATGTATATAATTATCCCACTTTTATGAAGCAAACCATTCATTCATTTAACAAATATTTATTGAGCATCTATAATGCTGCAGACACTGTTTTAAATACTTGGTTCTGTTCTTTGTTCTGGACATAATAATAATTATGTGTGTGTATGTGATTATACAATGAACAAAGATTTGGAAGGATACACATTAAGCTTTCAAGGCTACCTTAAGGATGAAGGCGATTAGAAAAGAAGAAGGAACTAGGCAAAAAGACTAAAAAAAATAGACGTTCATGATAAAACAGCAGGCATATGAATCTATTTATGTAAAACTGTCCATATGTTTGTGTGCTCCTGTGTGCTCATAAGGAAGTCTATGAAAAAACGGTCACCAAAATGTTGACTATGTTACCTCTCCATATAGAGACACTTCAAAGGATGGCAATTTAAGTAGCAGTACAATGTAAATCAGTCACAATTTACATCATTTTATTTTAACTTCCTTGGAAATCTGAATATAAATATGTACTCAGATCTGCAAGGTTATTTCCAGAAATTGCACAAACAACACTAAAAGGAGAAAGCAAAATCGCTGTCTCTAGAGTTTCTTGACACAAATCAGGCTGGGAAGGTCTCTCTGGCAGGCAGACCCATTTTGGTTTTGACTTCTCCCCTCCTTGGCCTGTTAAGCAACCTAGACCCACATGCGGCTATCCTCCTATAGATGATACCTTTCAGCAGTTCTTACCCTGCTTTTTCATTTTCCCATGAAAAGCAAATTGGCCTCACAACTCTCCTTTGGAATTAGAGACCTTAATTCCCACAAAATTAACCCAGAGGGTAATGGGCAGAGAAGTCAGGATGTGTGGCTTGACAATGTCAGGGGTGTCCATTTATTTCTTACTCTAAAAAGCAAAAAAAAAAAAGTAGGCAAATAAGTGTGATTTGTTTTCCATTTAACATTTCTATACTCACTTATCAGAGATAAAAATATTTTTCACAGTAATCTCTTGTGGGTTTTTTTTTTTGCTAATTTTTTAAAAATAAGCAATCAAGAGTGAGTTTCTCAAATACAAAGCCTTGACACATTTTAATTTTCTAACACGGATAAGCTGCTTTCTATTCCAGTCAACCTCACAGACAGGTTTGAAATCTTCAATCAACTTTTATCCATCAACATGAATAACAGTAATTTAATAACTGTGGCTGTAAAAATAAGGCCTCTTCTAACTCTAAGTGATTGCATATTAAAAAGGGACCTCATGATAACAGTTGAAAAGAAAAAACACAATAAAGCAGCTCAGCTGTAAACTAATCATGTTATTACCCTATCTTTTAAAAAGTAATGTCAATAAAAGTGAAGTATTCTGCATGAAAGCCTAGGAAACCTGGGAATCCAGGAGAGAGACCAAATTACAGAAACATATTCATCCAGACCTGGAATGTTTTCTGCTGTGCAGCAGAATGTTTCATGTGTCAGGGTGCTGGGAACTATGTGCAGGATTTCCACCTCCTCCTGCAAGGCCATGCTTAGCAAACTCTCTGCATAAGGAGTTGTGGTGTACTGCCTGGGCTGCTAACCAGCTGTTGGATCTTGAGTAGGCACTTACTCAACCTGTTTCTTCAGTTGTGAAATGAAGGAGTTGAGTTAGATTACTGTTTCTCAAACCTCAGCCAACATCAGAATCACATGGAGGGGTGACCCCACTCCAAGTTTATAGTTCAGCAGGTCCAAGAATTTGCAGCCCTGACAACAATTACACAACCCCCAAGTGTCCATAAGGCTAAGGTTGAAACACTCGGGTCTACAGGTGTTCTTAATTTCTATGATTCTACCTCAAAGGGCCAGTTAGGGTTTTACGCTCCTAATCAGGCACACTTAATGAAAGCCAAGTTATCTTCCACTCTTTTTACCTACCTAGGGCAGAGCTTGCCTGGTATCAAAAGCCAGAGTTTCCAGATGGCTGTTCATCATTATGCTGGGATCCTTGGTAGACAATCCTGCTCCATTTCCCTCAACTCTGCCCCTGTCCTTCTGGAATTCTGTTGTCTTATGACCCAAATGAACAATGGGACTTGTACATACAGTAGATGCTTGGGGTCTAAACCACTCATCACTGCTTGAGTAGTAGTCTCTCCAGGCCCCAGCCCCACAAAACATCACTATTTCACTGGGAAGCCAATCTAGCCTCTCCAACTGTTTCCAGGGCAATCTTCCTCCTTTCTCTTCCAGATTGTTCTTGTTGATAAGCAACAGCTTTTGATTTAATGTTCAGTTATAATATTCTTCTCCCTAAAGGAAAGCTGGAACACATTTCATGATATGAGGTCCCACCATAGCAACAGAAGGCTTTTTAATGCATGCGTGAATATTCAAGATCTAATCAGTGGCACGTGAATGTATTGATACTGCTGAGAATTATTATTTTATGCCGATAGAACAAGCAAACTACAGTCTTTTATTTGTTTACATGACACTGGGGGGATATTTGAACTTTTCTAGGGCGCAATTTCTAGGCATTTGTTAAATCTATATGCCTCCTCCATCCTTCAGATAGTGGAAACCACAGATGGCCCACAATGAAATGAACTTTTAGATGAAGTACTTTAAACATTTAGTGGGTTTTTATTGAAACAAGTAATTTCATGGCGTTAATAAGATGGTGACATTGCTTCTTCATTGTTTCAAATCCTCCAATTAAAAAGTCTAGCTACCTGACACACTTAGAGTCATGGAAACTCAGACTTTAACACTATACTTTGCCTTTGATCGTCTATCAGAGACATAACCTCTTTTGGCTTACCAGTCCCTTTACTAATGTGATGAAATCTACAAACCCTTTCCCCAGAAAGCACATATATTTGGGTACACATAACATTTCACCCACAATTTGATGGGATGTTCACTCATTCTTCATAGAACTCTTCATAGAGGATCAGGTTATCGGGTTAAGGACCCTTGCCTTAAAGCAGCATGGGAGGAGTGTCTCAGAAGCCTGGATCTGATCTTATGAGCTCTCCAGTTCCCTGCTCTTAGAGCTCCCCAGGAGAGGCAGGGGGTTGGAGGGGCTCCTTTACCTTAAAGAGGCACATACCTTCTACAGTTAGAATTTTAGGATGCTTTAGTACTTGCATATAGGTATGTGCAAGTTTCCTTTGACTGCAGGTCATAGAAACTCAAAGTAACAAGTGAAAAAGAGGATTTATTGTCCTACATACCTGGGAACTGGATCTAGGACTTCAACAATGTCATGGAGACATTCATGCTTTTTCTCAATCATGATCTCGAGACCTCTCTCTCCCTCCTTCCCTCCCTTATCTTTTGGCTCTGCTTCCTCTCTGTTGTCTTTATTCTGAAGCAAAAATGTCTACCAGCAGCTCCAAGATTAAATTCTCAACCGAAGAGGAGTTTCTTTCTTTCTAAGAGTTCCATAAAAAGTCCCAGGAAGACTCTCAGTTACCAGTCCCAGATCACATGCTGCAGCCAGAGGTGGATCGTAAACGATCCACTAAGGGGAGATTGAGAGCTGCTGCTGAAGGAAGGGGAACGGATGCTGGCCAGAGGGGCAAACACACAATGTGTACTACCATACGGAGAGCAAGTTACCAAGGGATTAATAAAATGTCAGGCTTTATCCATCATCATCCCTCATTCTCATGTCACCATTTCATTAAAATAAGCCACACACTTAAAGAATCACTTAGACTCAGTCACAATATAGATGGAGGAATTATTTGCTAAAATTTTACTGGGGGAGGAGGATAATAATTCTCCATATTTGCTGTGAGGTTTTAAAAATGCATTGATTGGTCTAATAAGTTGATTAATATTTCTCCAGGTACATGTGGTGATACTGAAAGGTTGATCTCCTGAAGTTGTGGTGACTTGGTGTAAACTTCTTTAAAAGGATTATTCTCCCATGTAGCATGTTTCCCTATGGTAAATGACTATATTTTTTTTTCTTTTAATTTTGAAAGAAAAGAATAAAAAAGGAAAATGCAAGGAACAATGCAGTTGTCATCCAAGACCCCTCTACCTATAATTAATAAATGTTAGTATTTTGTCATTTTTGCTCCAGATTTACATAAATGTTTATATGATAAAATCTTACATAAATGCAAAATGAAGTCACTCTTGCCACAGTCCTATTTCTCTATTTTCTAGAAGCAATAACTATATAATTTGATTTTTTAAGAAACTATTTCAGACTTAAAAAAAGCAGATAGACTAATATAACTGATGCTTTGTAGTCATAATTAAACTTAAGACATAAAATATTGCCAGTTAAGGCCCCTGTGTATACACTTCCCTAATCTCATTCCTCCCCCTTTCCACCAGAGGTGACCACTATGCTGAGTTTGGTGTTTATCACTTCCATGACTATTTTTGTTTCTACGGCTACTACTGCTACTACACATACACACACACACACACACACACAATTTTTAATCAAGATAAAGTAGACTTTAAATATTTTATATATGACATTTATATATTATACATTAATAAATTTATATTTAATTATATAATCATATAAGTTTTTATATTAGTTATAGGTATATAAAGTATTTACTATACATATAAAAAGTTCTATACATATAAATGCTGTATGTACTTGTGCAACTTGCTTTTTTAGTGGAATAGTTTGTTTTGAGATTTACTTATGTTGAAGCTATGTAATTCTAGTACATTCACCCCATGGTATGTTACATTTGAAATTAATCTGTAAAAGACATTGCAGCTTCTGGCTTTCTCTCTCTCTCTCTCTCTCTCTCTCTCTCTCTTGTGCTCCCCCTGGGGAAGCCAGCTGCTGTATCTTCAGCAGCCCCGTGGACAGACCCACATGGTAAGGAGCTGATGCCTCCAGCCATCAGCCTCCTGAAAGGCACTGGAAGCACATCTTGTAGTGTAGGCAAGCTCTCCAGTGACTGCAGTCTCCTGAGAGACCCTGAGCCAGAAGCACCCAGCTAAGCTGCTTACGAATTCCTGACCCTCAAAGAAACTGTATATATGTTGTTTCCAGCTGCTAATTTGGTGGGGGGGGGGGAATTTTTACATGACACAACTAGAACGATATTGAAGCAAGTCTAAGCATTCATCAAAACACCACATTTTGATGGAGTGCAGACGTGAAACTTTTTCTTAGGAGGAATAAATTTCCTTGATTCTTACCACTAGAGGGCAAAATAGTCACAAATGATGGCTTGAGGAAAGAATTGAAAGGCTTTTTCTCTTTCCATGGAACTACAGATGTCAGAGACACACACACACAAAAAAAACCTTAGAGATCATCTGGTGCAGTCTGTGAGGTCACAGATGAGGATTCTAATGCCCAGAGATATAAATTGACTGGTTCGAGGTCACACAGACTTAGGTCTAAATGTACAAACTCAGCTGCATATAATAACATGTAGACCAGGTAACTGTTAATCAATTCTGTTGTTTTTTTTTTAAATCGCTAGGTACAGAATAGAGAAGGCTTTTTTTTTTTTTTTTAAACGAGCCCCGGGCGCACTCGTCGGGGCATGGGGCTGCGGAGCCGCTGCGTCCCCACCGGTGCCCTCCTCCTCCCGGAAAGCCCCCTTTCCAGCCGCCAAAGCCGCCATCCGGGCCCAGAGTGCTGCGCGCGGCCGCCGACTGTCGAGAAGGCTTTTTAAAATCCTCTGTACTTCAATTAACCTATTAATATCCCTAAGACCAAAAAATGTATCATTGGGTGCCTATTATGAGCCACTTACCAGACCTTATGTACTATATGTCTTCTCATTTAATCTGCACAACAAAGCTTGAAACTTATACTTATCAATGCATGAGGGACAGTACTTTCCAAGGACATATAGCTAGAAAGAAGGAAAACAAATTTGAATCTGGTGCAAGTTAAATCTCACTACAATAATTTTGGCAGGGGTGAGGGGACAACTCAGTCTTTGATTATACCAGAAGTTTGTTGCTTCTGGAAATCTTTTAGTACGTTAAGATACTTAGGTGGTTGCCATATAGCATTAAAGAGGAAAGAAAAGAATAATTTTGATGACTCTCCTTCAATTTTTCCTTCATTTATTCCCCGAGGACACACTCTTTTTCTCTCTCTCTCTCTCCCCCCTTGCCTCTTCCCTTCTTTCTATCTGACCAGCTGTGTGATCTTGGTTAACCTTCCTGGAGCTTCATTTTGTTGCACCTCCTTCATTTCCAAAATGAGAATACATCTACCTCCTTCAGACTTTCAACAGCGGTGCTGTGATGATTAATGAGGAAGTCTTTACGAATCTCATTTGATTTTGCTGAAGACAGGTGTTTAATAAAGCTGAAGAATCATTATAATGGTAATTAGTCATATCTTAGGACAGATGGGCAGGTGTCTGGCAGCAGTGACTTGGCTGGAGCTGTCACCACACCAAAGCAATAAAGCGCTGTCAACGTGTCAACTGCATCAAGCTAGGAACAAAAAGAGTGCAATACCTGCCCAACTCACACACTGCTTTGATCACCATCCCTGCCTGGCACATACTGGTGCACAGTCACAACAGTCCCAAGGCAGGCAGGCATGCAGACAACCCTGGAAGAACCACCTTATTACTGTGATATATAGTCTCCAAGGAGAGCCACCATTGATGCCTTCTCTCCTTGTATATGCACACCACTCCTCGTATATGCATGTATAGGCACGTCACACCAAGAGACTGAGTCTATTTCTCCTCCCCTTGAATCTGGACTGACTTAGACCAGTAGGTGGCTCTGGCTATGACTCTGCTTATTCCAGGTCAAGCCTTCAGGAGGATGGCAGCTTCTGCTTCCTGCCTCTTGGAAGAGAGCTGCAGTGCAAGGAGTCACTAGGAGGAGGCCCGAGCTAGCCAAGTGGAGAGACAGAGACAGAGACATACCAACCAGCTCTCAGATGTTCTAGACATGACATCTGATGTTATGGACATGAGGAGTGAAGAAGCAGTCTTAAACATTTCAGCTCCAGTACACACCATGTGAAGCCAAAGAACTCTCCAGCCCAGACTGCAGAAACAGGATAATTAATACATATTTGGGGACTTCCCTGGTGGCGCAGTGGTTAAGAATCCGCCTGCCAATGCAGGGGACATGGGTTCGAGCCCTGGTCCGGGAAGATCCCACATGTGGCGGAGCAACTAAGCCTGTGCGCCACAACTACTGAGCCTGCGCTCTAGAGTCCGTGAGCCACAACTACTGAGCCCGCGTGCCACAACTACTGCAGTCCGTGTGCCTAAAGCCTGTGCTCCACAACCAAGAGAAGCCACCGCAATGAGAAGCCTGCACACCGCAACAAAGAGTAGCCCCCGCTCGCCACAACTAGAGAAAGCCCGCGCACAGCAATCAAGACCCAACGCAGCCAAAAAAATTAAATAAATAAATAAATAAATCTGAGAGGGACCTAAAAAAAAAAACAAAACATATTTGGTACTGGGAAGCCATTTTGTCCTCAGGATGTTTGTTACCTGGCGATAGATATTTGAAACACCTATCACCATTTAAAATAGGGTTATATACCTCTGGACACTCTCTTTGCTAAAGGAAATAGAATATTCCTTCAGAGAAATGAAATGAGAAAAAAGTTTCAGTTGGGTAAAATGGAGGGGAGTAATTCCTTTTTAGAGGATAGTTTTTAGCCTCATAAAAGTTCTGTTAAAATAGAGCATTTATTCCTTTCTGCATTCATTCACTCAATAAATATTTGTTGAATAAACTTATTGTCTGTTGTATACCTGGTATGGTTCTGGGCATGGAGTACATAGTGCTAAATGAGACACATAGTGCTGACATCCTAATTGGAGAAGACAAACAACAACTACAAAATAAGATTATTGCAGCCAATGATAATGCATCTGAGAGGGGGTAATGTGATAGCATTATCATAATCTTTCCAAGGGTCAACTGCCTCATGTATCTGCAATAAACAGAAATAAAGAAAGAGTTCCCCCTAAGCTTGTAATACAGTTTAATTATCTGCAACCTAATTAGCAGTTTCTTGGTGTGGGTACACACTCAAAATTTAGGGCCTTCCCATTTTAGACTTCATGTCTGTAGCTTTGCTAACACTGAAATAGATCTGATAAGGAAGGTTTTTTTCTGCTACCTTATCACTTTGGGGGAGGTGAAGGTGGGATGTGCTAACATTGAAGGAATAGGTGCTGTGAAGCCCAGGGCGGGTCTATTAACACAATCTCTGAGCCATGGCCACTTCTGTGCTCAAAGAAAGTAAGTTTGAATTAGGAAAGAAACAAGGAGCTAGATATTTGACAGTCCTAAATTTCTGGAAGGCTTAACTTACTGATTTTCTTCTAAAGGAAGGGTATTTTTCATAAGAGAATTCAAGTGGGAAAACCACTCTTCTTTCATACATAACATGGCTCTCTGTGCTATCCTGTGAGTCTGCTCTCAGGCAGTTCCTTACTCTTTTAAAATTAGCAGTGACTCCTTCGAAAGCAGTGATTCTGACTTACTTTCTTTGCTTCTTCAGCCTTTCACACAATATCCCTCCCATAGCACATGCTTAATAAATATTTGTTGAACAAGCAGATATTGGATAAAGAGAGCAGTATCTGCATTTGAATCCTAGCTCTGCAACGTACTAGCAGTGTGACCTTGGTCGAGTTACTTAATTTTTCTATATTTCCATTTTCTCAATTGTAAAGTAGGAAAAATAATATTTTACATGATTGGTTGTAATAAAAATGAACTACTCACATACCTATAATACATACATAATGCAATTAATGCAGAGGTTACATGTGGTTGAAGCTAATTAAATGTAGTTCCTCCCCAAAGAGGGTATTTGCCTTTAGATAAAATCTGGGAAAAGTGGAGATCACTGCTATGATCTGAATGTTTCTGTTCCCCACCCCCCAAATTTATATGTTGAATCCTAACCCCCAAGTTGATGGTAGTAGAGGTGAGGCCTTTGGGAGGTGATTAGGTCTAACTAGGTGGATGGGGTTAGTGCCCTTCGAAAAGAGGCCAGAGAAAGCTCCCCTGTCTCCTTCTGCCATGTGAGGACACAGCAAAAAGACAGCTGTCTTTGAACCAAAAAAGCTGGCTCTCACCAGACACTGAATCTGCAAGCACCTTGATCTTGGATCTCCCAACCTCCGCAACTGTGAGAAATCAATTCCTGTTGTTATGAATCATTCGGTCTATGGTATATTGTTATGGCAGCCCAAATAGACTAGAAGGGTCACTATTGCTAGAATTCAATTTGAGGTTTTTTTTATTTAAATGGTGACTTTTCAAACTCTGCTTTCACCTAAGATAAATTTCTTATTTGGCCGCTATTAGTTGCAATATATGAGTATCTATTATAATTTATCAAGTCACTATTTTGGAAACAATAATATTAAGCTTTAAATCGACCATGTAGTGATCAAAGTTTGCTAAGGCAAAAGAGTTGGAAGGACAGAAAAACAAAGCAGCAAACTTGACTCCTTTTACAAACTATAGTCTAATACCAGAAGAGCTAATCTTGAACTGTCTGTTCATAGGAAACTCATTGTAAAGTCCCATGATGTTAATGGGATAAGCAATATATCCTTGCCAAAAAGACACCTAGGTAGATATTTTGGAAAAATGTGTCTTCAATGAAAGGCTATTACCTAAAGAGAAAAAATGACACAAATAAATAGTTTTTGTCACATTTTTGTTTATCTCATCCTTGTGGAATAAGTGAAAATGGAATTATTGATACAAAATTTGAAAAATTCAAATGAGGTGATTATTATAATTTTTAAATAATAAGCTTTATTTGGCAAGGTGAGAACATACAAGAGCTGAGATTCACCAGTATTTTTAAATGAATGATAATGAGAAAAAATTATGACTAGGATAATCAGCTTAACATTAAAAGCCACTTGTTTTAGACTGTAACTTAACAGGAAACAAAATGATGATATTCAATTTACAGCATAATCTCTTTAAGTGGTAGAAACTATAGCCTTTAAGAAGATTCAAACCTTTTCCTCTCTAACTACTAGGGAAAGACTTCTCTGTTCTCAGGAATTACTGAAATAAGCATTCTGATGTTTCAAAATCGGTATGATTGCTAATTCCATGGTGCTTCACCCTGCATGAACATAAAGGTTTGTAAATAGATTTAGAGATAAAAAACTAAAAACAGAGCTACCATATGATTCAGCAATCCCACTCCTGGGCGTATATCCAGAGAAAAACATGGTTCAAAAGGATACATGCACCCCAATGTTCACAGCAGCGCTATTTACAATAGCCAAGACGTGGAAGCAACCTAAATGTCCATCGACAGATGAACGGATAAAGAAGATGTGGTACATATATACATATATATATATATATAATGGAATATTACTCAGCCATTAAAAAAGAATGAAATAATGCCATTTGCAGCAACATGGATGGACCTGGAGATTATCATACTAAGTGAAGTAAGTCAGACAGAGAAAGACGAACATCCCATGATATTGCTTATATGTGGAATCTAAAAAAAAAAAATGATATAAATGAACTTATTTACAAAACAGAAATAGACTCACAGCCTTAGAGAATGAACTTACGGTTACCAGGGGGGAAGGGTGGGGGGCAGGGATAGATTGGGATTTGGGGATTGACGTATACACACTGCTATATTTAAAATAGATAAGCAGGGAATTCCCTGGCGGTCCAGTGGTTAGGACTCCATGCTTTCACTGCCCACTGCTGAGGGCACGGGTTCGATCCCTGGTCAAGGAACTAAGATCCTGCAAGCCACGTGGCGTGGCCAATAAATAAATAAATAAATAAATAACCAACAAGGACCTACTGTATAGCAACGGAACTCTGCCCAATATTCTGTAATAACCTAAATGGGAAAAGAATTTGAAGAAGAATAGATATATATGTATAACTGAATCACTATGCTGTACACCTGAAACTAACACATTGTTAATCAACTATACTCCAATGTAAAATAAAATTTTTAAATAAATGTAAGCTAAAAAAAAGAGAGGTAGCAACAAGTGATTTGTCTTCCTATAACGCATCCTTACTTGGGTAACAAATGACTGAAAGATTTCCAACGACTCACGTGCCTTGCTGACTAGGCAATCTGCAATCTGAGAGTTTTCTCTGGCTCTCAGTATTCTAGATGGCATCTCTGTTTGGGATGAAATTAGAACGATTACCTCTGTAACCTTAAAAACACTTTGCCACCTCCCAAAAGCAAGCCGTTAAAAACATAAGATAAACAACAGACCCCAAGGATATGGCAAAAATAAAATGAGGTGTTTTTGTCACTTGGCTCCAGCTGGATACAGGGTATAAGTTAGAAGAGTTCGTGAACTGGTTATGCATTCTGTACCACACCAGACAGATCAATGACGATCCCTTAGGATTTACCGTGACAGACATTATTATAATCTCTTTAACTCTGCACTTAAAAGTATATGTTTGGCTCAATTTCTACCCAGAATTCCTGGGTCTGTGTCATTGTCAGGTAACTAGTACCTTCTCAGAGAATGGAACATTTCACTGATCTCTCTATTTCCCTTCACTCACGAATTCACAAACAGGGGGTACTTAAATGCTCCTCAGTCCTGGGAAAGTGGGTGATGGTGAAGGTCAGGAATGGAATAGGTAGAAAAATCTTCCCTAGTCTAACACTGTATTGGCTCTTTACCCAATTTCTGCTAATGATCTGAATCACAATGTCCTTGAAAATACTGGCGTTTGGGAAAGAAAGATTTCAACCTCTATCAGGTGTTGCTTAGCCCCTTCAGACCATCTTGTCTTCCATTTACTGATTCCATAAAAATACATCAAGTATTTACTTTATCCCCAAAGTTGTACCAGCCCCTAGAAAAATACTGCATTTAATAAGATGGACATAGTCTGTGCCTGCACGAGAGTTTACAGTGTAGAGGTGAAGGATACTAAACAGATGTTTGCAGCTAAGCGTTGCATATACACTGTGGAAGTGTTCCCACTTCTTCCAACTGGTAGAGTAGAAAAGGACACCAAAGTTACCCTCGTCTGGGTATCCCGGTGCAAATAATTTCATGGAATTCAATTTCCTCAGATGAAAGTAAGAGGGCTTGGACTAAATGAATTCTAAAGTTTCCTTCCGGTGAAAAGGTGCTAGAATTCTATTCAAATCTCTTCAATCCCAATGGCATACTCAAGGTCTTTCTCTTAAAGGATAATTTGAGAACTTCCTGGGGACTAAGGACAGACAATAATTATGTCTTTTGTCATCCCTAGAGTGGCAGCTGTGAAGCTCCGATTCAGAATCCCAAGATGCTCAACAACCTCTTGTGGCAATGTGCTGGGAATAAGGTCCCTGTGGTACCCCATACAGTTTTACTTTCTGTTTCCCAAAGGCCCCCTTTTCTGTGTATGTACCAAGCTGGGTGGGGACACTACTCTCTTCTGGTTCATAGTGAGCTGTCACATGCCCCAAAGGTGCCACCTCAAAAGGTTGCACCCTATCATTTTCTCCCTGAAGTAACCAAATGGATTAGCAAGAACCCAAATTATCTTCTTAGACCTTTCACTTACCAAAATATGTGATGAGTCATACACACAAACAGAGACAAAGAAACATCCCTATGCTCTCCATAGTTTCTGAGGTAAACATGCAAATGACTTCTGTAGTCAACGCCATCGTATGGCTCTTCCAATACCTTTTCCAACCCTTCTCTCTTGTTTTCTCCATTCTTGAGGCTAGAAAACAAAAATGTTCAACTCTCAACCTTTCTCTCACCTAAGAGTAGCTATGTAGCTCTATTCTGGCTTATGAGATGTAGATGGAAGTCCCTGGGGACTGAGGGCTTCTTGTTGCTTTACTTTCCCCTATTTTTCCTGCTCGAAACATGCCTGTGATGGCTGGAAGTATAGCAGCCATCGTGAAACCATGAAGATGAAAGTCATCGCTAAGGTTGATGGAGCAGAAAGAGAACAAATTTAGTTCTTTGCTGACATTTAGAGATGCTGCCTCAGCCTTGGACAGTCTACACTAAACCTGATAGTTAAATGTCTTTTGGGTTCTTGTTTCTCACAGATTAATATCATCCTAACTTACCAACATCTACTAATAATGCTGATTATATACAGAAGGGTCATATATAGAAACTTCAGAGTGGCCTGGTGTACTTAGCAAGAGCCTGAAATTGATCAGAACATGCTTGCATGTGTTTGGGTGGTGTAAAATCATCTTGGTTCTTTCATAGCACTTTATCTTTTAAGTATGAGATTTTAATCAATAAACATTGGAATATTTGAACTGAATGGAAACAAAGCTACCAGCACCAACCTATCTCAACAAGAAGATAAAAATACTTTTAATTTTGAGAAGCCCAGAGTTGTGACTACTCTGAATTCAATGGTGAGGTGTTGTGCCCCGTTTTGAGGAAGAGTCTGAGCCTGAAATATGTGTTTTGAAAAATGCAAGGCTGCCACAAGTTGCATATTATGGGACATATTAAATACAAGTTTCCACTCTGGAGAAGACATTTCTCAGGTCTTTAAACATTTGAGGAATATGAGCAGTTCCTTGTGTCTTATTAAACAAAATGTGTTTTGAAAATATTAATATCTCCACTCTAGGCTCTAGAGTCAGGCTACCTGGCTCAAATCCTTGCTTAAATTCTTACTGGTGGTGTGATTTTGGACAAGTAATGGAACTTCAGCAATGCTCAGTTTCCTCATTTGTATAAAAGAGTAATAACAGCAATTAGCTCCTAAGATTGTATACATTGTGCAGTGAACTGAATGTTTGTGTCCCTCCAAAATTCATATGTTGAAATCCCACTCCTAAATGTGGTGGTATTAGGAGGTGGGTCTTTGGGAGGTAATTAGGTCATTAGGGTGAAGCCCTCAGGAGTAGGATTAGTGCCCTCATAAAAGGGACCCCAGAGAGCTCTCTCAACCCTCTTTCCATCAAATGAGGATACAACAAGAAGATGGCCATCTGCAGCCTAGAAGAGGGTCCTCACCAGAACCTCACCCATGTTGGCATCCTGTTCTTGGTCTTCCAGCTTCCAGAACGTCAATAAATAAATTCCTGTTGTTTCTGAGCCACCCAGTCTATGGTAGTTTGTTATAGCAGCACAAACTGGCAAAGCCATATTGTATGCAGGTAAATTTCCAAGTATTATCTATTATTATAATTGTCAGGATAGAAGCTTTACTTTGAAGGTTTGTTTATGTTTCATTTTAGTTGATATAAAATTTCTTTGTGTGTTTTTAAGGTATATCAGTCTTTATGTGGTCATCAGTTATATTTTTAATAGATGAAATATAAGCCCACTACACTTGTTGAAGTCATTGGAACTCCTTGTTCCAAAAAGTATTTTTGTCCAGTGTCAAACATAGTGTCTGGCACATAGTAGGCGTGTAACAAACACTTGTTAAATAATCAACTGAATGAAGGCTAGGAAGGAAGGTAAGAGGAATTCCCATGGGCAACTTTTTATCACATTACATTTTTGAAGGGCCAAATACAAGAGCTATCATTAAAGCATCAAGCCCGCAATGTCTCTGTGTACTAATTTCTGAGTTCCCAGAACTTGTTTTCAGCTACAGTATTATTAGCATTATGAAAAGACCTCAAATTGCCTGGGTTCTCTTTGTTATTTATTTATTAGCATTGTTTGGTTTGTTCAAGTGGGATAGCAGTGGTGTGGGAATTAACTTTAAGCCACTGAATTATTCATTAAAATCTAATGTTCTCATGCAGGGAAGAACAGAAACACAAAACAAGAAGCAAATTTCATCAACTCTCAATAAACTATTTTTGGGTTTCTGCTGACACCACACATAGAACCTAGGCACCTAATTAACAATAGATTAATACTTTAGATAACAATAACCTAAACAGAAACTCTTGAAAGTAAAATTAAACAAAAATCATGAAAAATTATTTGGTTAGCCACAGGCCTTCTATGAAGTTTTAAGGCTATATTTTTTGGTATTCATTGTTCATGAACACAATCTAAAATTGTAGATGAAAATATAAACTAAGAGGAGTGAGTTCAACTGTTGACCCTGATTACCCTAGGCATGCAGGGGTTAGCCAGAAACTCTTGCAAAGAGACAATAAAATGATGATTTCAGATTCTGTCACTACAGAACAGGAAAAATAAAGAAATTCCTGAAGATACTGAATTACAATTTTCTGAACTTCAGGTTAGATAAAAAATTGATGTCTGCCACTTTGTTGACATAGGACATATTCTTAGGTACTCTATATACATTCTTAATTGCATTAATTTTGTTTGGTTACAAGTTTTAAAATAACCCCAAATAGTCACAGCTTAAAGTAGATAGTTAATTTCTCTTTCATGTAAAGGGGTCCAGAGTGAAGCAGTCCTCGATTGGAGTAGACATTCTTTTTTTTAAAATTTATTTATTTATTTATTTATGGCTGTGTTGGGTCTTTGTTTCTGCGCGAGGGCTCTCTCTAGTTGTGGCAAGCGGGGGCCACTCTTCATCGCGGTGCGCGGGCCTCTCACTGTCGCGGCCTCTCCCATTGCGGAGCACAGGCTCCAGACGCGCAGGCTCAGTAGTCGTGGCTCACGGGCCTAGCCGCTCTGCGGCATGTGGGATCTTTCCAGACCAGGGCTCGAACCCGTGTCCCCTGCATTGGCAGGCAGATTCTCAACCACTGCGCCACCAGGGAAGCCCCTGGAGTAGACATTCTTGATAAACATTTATCTCCAAGGCTAGGGAGAAACCAGTTCCTTAGAAATGTCTTCCAATTCACTATTTCCCTTTTTAGTTGTATTATTTTTATAAGTTTTATTTAGTTATTTTTTTCTCTCTCTTTTAAGTATCTCATTTTTTTGCTTTTGGTCTCTAGTCCTTCTTTTATCTCTTAAATACATTAAACATTTATTTTACTGTCTCTTTAGATTGTTCTAGTGGTTCAAATTCTTACAAGGTGTTAATCCTCCTAATGGTTGTATCTACTAACTTTCCCTCATAACAAATGTTACTTGTATAGTTAGTAATTTTTTCCTATTGTGGACTCATTTTCAATTAAGGAATTTTTTTCTCCTCTGGGAGTCTTGAGCATTCTGTGTTTTTGAACTGTTGGTTCCAAGAAGATTTATATTTGTCTCTACTGGTTACCTCAAGGTGTTCATTGGTCCAGAATCACATCATTGTTATTTTTGAACCTAAAGAATCTTACACAAAGCTTGTAATATATATTTGGATTCCATGTCTGTGTCTGAAACAGGCTCTTAGTTTTTCCAATAGACCCTTTTTCCCACTCAGCTTTAGGCTAATACAAACTTTCCTGTCACTCATCTAGCAGCCTTGCCAATGTTCCATATAAATGTCAAGGCATTTTCAGTTACAGTATCTCAGTTCACAACAAAAGATCAAATTTACTATATGTCATAATGTGGACACTAACAATCCTAACTGCCAACTAGGATCCCCTGAGGTATCCGATCCCAAGGCTGTCACACTAGATGTAAGTTTTCTCTTCTGATGACTTAGAATTTCCCTTTCAATTAAAAAAATCAGGTATTTATTAGTGTATGTGCACAGACTTGTCTGTAGGTTGTGTTATATTTTGTCTAGCATTTCCATCTATTTTTAACAACAGGGGTTCCATACTAGGTTGGTCTGCATTGCTGACAACTTTTTAAAGACAGGGAAACTTAGACTACATAGAATATTCCATTTGTGAAACTTTTTGTAGTTCTCCCACAGTGCTAAGATAACTTGTATACACAAGCAGAGTCTCAACCACATGCTTATTATTAACTGCCCAGACCTATAGGTTCATCTCTAAATCCTGGTTCTCAGCTTAAAAAGGCTCAAAGTTTCTTCATAATTAAATGTGTTAGAAAGGCTATTTATATTGTAATACTACAAGTATTGGCAATACATTAAAATAGCTGTTCATCTTATGAAGATATTTGAAACACAGGTCTTAGGTAACTGGAAGTAAAATAAGTAAACCAATAAGGATTGCTTCCAACATGTCATTATTTCCGGGAGAATAAATGGTTTTGGCTGAATATCATTTGTAAATAAGAGACAGACAAGATCTTCTCCTGCTTTCACTGATAAAGTGTCTATCTCATTAAAATAAAAATAATAGGTTTTTTAAAAAAATTCTAATTCCCACAATTGTCTATTTAATGTAAAGACTCCTAAAAATACTGATCTAATTTTGTTATTTAAAATCCTTTCTTTTTATATCATAAAATATGTAACTGTCCTTGTGCCACTCACTGCAGGAACACAAGAATAAATGACAGTTTTCTTGATCAAAGAATGGCCTAATCATAGAAACAAACATGTAAACAAATGATTATGTTTTGACAGATGTAACACTAGAGGTACATGATCAAGAGTCATGGGCTCTCAGAGGAAGAGGATGATTCTGTGGAAGACTTCATCAGAATATCATGTTTAAGCTATATTTTTGAAGGCTGATGAGTGAGGGACTAGAACAATTCAGTACCATTCAGCCTGGAGTATGAAGTGGGGAATGGTAGGAAACACAGGCTGGGTCATGGAGAAAAACCTTGAATTCCATGTGAAAAATTTCACATTTTATCCTAGAGATGGTGGAAAGCCATTGAAAAATTTTAGGCAGGGGAGTGATGTGGTCAGATTTCATTTTAGGTAGATGATAAATCTGAGGAGTCAAACCTAAGAATAAGGAAACCAGTTAAGAGGCTATTGTAACATTTTAGGCAAGAATGTTCCCAGTCTATATAAAGTGCTGTAGCAATGAAGATAAAGGTGGAGAGAATAGAACTGATAAATATTTAAGAAACAAAACTATCAGAACTTGGAGACTGATATAATCAAGAATGTGAGGGGGGAAAAGACAAGTCTCGAGTAACCTCAGGGCATTTGGCTATAGTGATGTAGTGGGCAGTGGTACCATTAACTGACATTAGAAAACAGAAGGAGAAGCAGATGTGGGGAAACTAATGACCATTAAGTGCTTAGCAGACTCAAGACATATATCCTTAGTTCATAATAGAGAAGGCAGGGCTAGACAATGAGATTTTTGAATCATTAATATATTGACCACGGCTAATACCACAAAGAAGCTGAGTATATCTGAGGGGAACATGCAGAGTAGAAATAACCTGGGAACTGGATCCTAGAAAGCATCAGTGTTTGAGAGCAAATGGATGATGAGATGAAAGGGAACTGTCAAGAGTGGGAGGAAAGTCCTATAAGCCAAAAAGGCAGAATTTCAGAAAATGAGTGTGTGTGCATGTGTGTGCACATACCTCTAACGCAGGTCCCATTTAGGTACTTCTAAGATACATCTATTCACTATCCTCACTCTTTCTAAGAACTCCTGATGGACAGCAGGGACTCTTTATCTGGAAATGCAAGTATTAAAAGCAAATAGCTAAAACCTTGAAATTCTTGGGTGCAGAATTAGAAAAGAATGAGAGTTTCATTATGCAGCTCTTTTTCTTATCATCCAGCAAGATACTACCATTATTGTTCATAGATATTGTTAATAGAAGAGCTAAAAAGCTATTCTTGAAGGGAAAGATATTTCCTTTACTCCTATAGTAGCCAACTAAATATCCCAGCTATTACACAAATTGAAAACCAGAAGGCAAATTTTAATTAAAAACACTTATAGCAAGTGGAATACCAGCTGCTAGTTTCTCTCACCCCTCGTGAATGTGTTTTGCAGCTGGCCATAATTCTCTTATTTCAATCAGCTCAACCAATAATAACAACTGTTCATTAGGCAAGGGACATTTTATTATCACCCATGAGATATGTAGTTACTGGTAAAGACATCTTTAATTGAATAAGTTTTTAAAAGAACTACACTTTGATTTGAGGAATCATTGTTTCCTTAAATAGGTAGAAAGTTCCTTTGAACTCTAAAGTATCTCCATCATCGTAAGGCTCAAACATTTCTACAAATTTTCTAATCTATTCATTTAAAACTATAAGAACAACAGCAATCAGAGAAGAAAAAGAAATAAAAGGAATCCAAATTGGAAAAGAAGAAGTAAAGTTGTCACTGTTTGCAGATGACATGATACTATACATAGAGAATCCTAAAGATGCTACCAGAAAACTACTAGAGCTAATCAATGAATTTGATAAAGTAGCAGGATACAAAATTAATGCACAGAAATCTCTAGCATCCCTATACACTAATGATGAAAAATCTGAAAGTGAAATGAAGAAAACACTCCCGTTTACCATTGCAACAAAAAGAATAAAATATCTAGGAATAAACCTACCTAAGGAGACAAAAGACCTGTATGCAGAAAATTATAAGACAATGATGAAAGAAATTAAAGATGATACAAACAGATGGAGAGATATACCATGTTCTTGGATTGGAAGAATCAACATTGTGAAAATGACTCTACTACCCAAAGCAATCTATAGATTCAATGCAATCCCTATCAAACTACCAATGGCATTTTTCACAGAACTAGAACAAAAAATTTCACAATTTGTATGGAAACGCAAAAGACCCTGAATAGCCAAAGCAATCTTGAGAAAGAAAAACGGAGCTGGAGGAATCAGGCTCCCTGACTTCAGACTATACTACAAAGCTACAGTAATCAAGACAGTATGGTACTGGCACAAAAACAGAAATATAGATCAATGGAACAGGATAGAAAGCCCAGAGATAAACCCACACACCTATGGTCAACTAACCGATGACAAAGGAGGCAAGGATACACAATGGAGAAAAGACAGTTTTTTCAATAAGTGGTGCTGGGAAAACTGGACAGGTACATGTAAAAGTATGAAATTAGAACACTCCCTAACACCATACACAAAAATAAACTCAAAATGGATTAAAGACCTAAATGTAAGGCCAGACACTATCAAACTCTTAGAGGAAAACATAGGCAGAACACTCTATGACATAAATCACAGCAAGATCCTTTTTGACCCACCACCTAGAGAAATGGAAATAAAAACAAAAATAAACAAATGGGACCTAATGAAACTTCAAAGCTTTTGCACAGCAAAGGAAACCATAAACAAGACCAAAAGACAACCCTCAGAATGGGAGAAAATATTTGCAAATGAAGCAACTGACAAAGGCTTAATCTCCAAAATTTACAAGCAGCACATGCAGCTCAATATCAAAAAAACAAACAACCCAATCCAAAAATGGGCAGAAGACCTAAATAGACATTTCTCCAGATAAGATATACAGATTGCCAACAAACACATGAAAGGATGCTCAACATCACTAATCATTAGAGAAATGTAAATCAAAACTAAAATGAGATATCATCTCACACCGGTCAGAATGGCCATCATCAAAAAATCTACAACAGTAAATGCTGGAGAGGGTGTGGAGAAAAGGGAACCCTCTTGCACTGTTGGTGGGAATGTAAATTGATACAGCCACTATGGAGAACAGTATGGAGGGTCCTTAAAAAACTAAAAACAGAACTACCATATGACCCAGCAATCCCACTACTGGGCATATACCCTGAGAAAACCATAATTCAAAAAGAGTCATGTACCAAAATGTTCATTGCAGCTCTATTTACAATAGCCAGGACATGGAAGCAACCTAAGTGTCCATCAACAGACAAATGGATAAAGAAGATGTGGCACATATATACAATGGAATATTACTCAGCCATAAAATGAAACGAAACTGAGTTATTTGTAGTGAGGTGGATGGACCTAGAGTCTGTCATACAGAGTGAAGTAAGTCAGAAAGAGAAAAACAAATACCGTATGCTAACACATATACATGGAATCTAAGAAAAAAAAAATGGTCATGAAGAACCTGGGGCAAGACAGGAATAAAGACACAGACCTACTAGAGAATGGACTTGAGGATATGGGGAGGGGGAAGGGTAAGCTGTGACAAAGTGAGAGAGTGGCATGGACATATATACACTACCAAACGTAAAATAGATAGCTAGTGGGAAGCAGCCGCATAACACAGGGAGATCAGCTTGGTGCTTTGTGACCACCTAGAGGGGTGGGATAGGGAGGGTGGGAGGGAGGGAGACACAAGAGGGAAGAGATATGGGGACATATGTATATGTATAACTGATTCACTTTGTTATAAAGCAGAAACTAATACACCATTGTAAAGCAATTATACTCCAATAAAGATGTTAAAAAAAAAACAACTATAAGAACATCTTAGACCGCATTAAACAAAACTAAGAAAAACATAACAAGAAGGGGGATTGGGAGGAGCTGAAGAGTGTATACAAGGATGAATTTGATGCAATATTTGTGATGTTTCTTAAGACCATGTTACTAGAGATATTAGCAACCTCATTCATGAATGCAAACCACCACTGAGTCAGGGTCTAATCACAGCTGTTTGTTTGTTTGCTTATTTGTTTTGTTTTATTTACAGAGTTGCCAGTGTTTCTGTGCCTTGTAAGACATTCTATTCTAGTTAGTGAAAAACAGAAAAGTCCGACAAGAATTCAATGAAATGAACGGAAATTGCTTAAACCAATGACACACATTATGAAAAGGAATTCAGCAAATTTAAGACATGCATTAAGAGAGGAAACTGATGACTCACTTGAAGGGGACCCATAGTAGAGCCTGCTGTTCAGAGTTTTTTGGGTGAAGGCAACGTTGCCCTGTTATTTATACAGATCTGATTAGTATGATTTAATAATGGAAGGAAAAAATCTTTTCTTCAAGAAAAATATACAAAACAAGCAAAAATATATATATAAAAAACAGATTCTAACAGAGTTCATGGTCCTGTTGCCAGGGGAGACAAGAAAAAGCTGAATTGAAACTTTATTCCCATAAACAGATCAAAGGTACCCATAAATGGGACACACTGATGATTTTCAGTGTGTTGAGGATTCCTTTGATATACTACTTTCTAAAAATATTCCCAGCTTCCACTTATTAGAAACGATTATTTATGGAATTCAACTAGATACCAGAGGTCAACTTAATCCCTTGTTGTATTTTCCAAATGTCTTACAAATTAAACTTTTTTTCTTGCTTGAAGCACCGAAGGGATTATAAATAGAATGCCACCAAATATGAATAAAAAATTTTTTTCTGACTTACATGTACCTTTTAGTCAAAACAGAAAACAATGAAGGATATTTTAAGGTAGCTTTCTTTTCCTCTGTATTTAAGTATGATGCTTCTTATGAAGGAGCAACCTTTTTTTAAACGAAAGGAAGTAGACTCAAATTGTAGAGGATGAAAGAGAGAAAGCCAGAAGAAGGAGACTGGGAACTGAACCACCTAAGTCTGAAGAACAGACTGTATTTTTTGGGGGGGGGCCTCAAAGTATTTCTCTTTTTCTAAATTTTATTTAAAAAAATTTTTTTTTGATTTCCATTCCCATTTTATTTGTTTATTTATTTATTTTTGAGTTAGTCATTGTCTAATTACTCTCTTTTTTAAAAATTAATTTTTATTGGAGTATAGTTGCTTTACAGTGTTGTGTTAGTTTCTACTGTACAGCAAAATGAATCAGCTATACATATACATATATCCCCTCCTTTTTGGATTTCCTTTCCATTTAGGTCACCACAGTGCATTAAGTAGAGTTCCCTGTAGATAAATAATAGTTATCTATTTTATACATAGTATCAATAGTGTATATATGTCAATCCCAATCTCCCAGTTCCTCCCACCACCCCCCGCTTTCCCCTTTGGTATCCATACACTTGTTCTCTACATCTGTGTCTCTACTTTTGCTTTGCAAATAAGATCATCTATACCATTTTTCTGGATTCCACATATATGCGTTAATATACAATATTTGTTTTTCTCTTTCTGACTTACTTCACTCTGCATGACACTCTCTAGGTCCATCCATGTCTCTACAAATGACTCAATTTTGTTTCTTTTTATGGCTGAGTAATATTCCATTGTATATATGTACCACATCTTCTTTATCCATTCGTCTGTCGATGGACATTTAGATTGCTTCCATGTCCTGGCTACTGTAAATAGTACTGCTATGAACATGCTATGAAATAGTACTGCTATGTATCTTTTTGAATTATAGTTTTTCTCTGGGTATATGCCCAGTAGTGGGATTGCTGGGTCATATGGTAGTTCTGTTTTTAGTTTTTTAAGGACCCTCCATACTGTTCTCCATAGTGGCTGTATCAATTTACATTGCCACCAACAGTGCAAAAGGGTTCCCTTTTCTCTACACCCTCTCCAGCATTTATTGCTTGTAGATTTTTTTGATGATGGCCATTCTGACTGGTGTGAGGTGATACCTCACTGTAGTTTTGATTTGCATTTCTCTAATAATTAGTGATGTTGAGCATCTTTTCATGTGTTTGTTAACCATCTGTATGTCTTCTTTGGAGAAATGTCTGTTTAGGTCTTTGGCCCATTTTTGGATTGGGTTGTTTGTTATTTTGACATTGAGCTGCATGAGCTGCTTGTATATTTTGGAGGTTAATCCTTTGTCAGTTGCTTCGTTTGCAAATTTTTCTCCCATTCTGAGGGTTGTCTTTTCGTCTTGTTTGAAGCACAGACTTCTTATAGCTGCTCCTTCACCTTCGCAAAGACCCCACTCAAGCTCTGAGGTGGTCAGCTGCAAAAATCTGATTAAATTTGTAGCCAAGAGTCTTTCTTTTTACCAGTCTTTATTTTAAGGGAGGGGAAAGGGACTTGCTTCATTTTCTCTTTCCAAGTAAAATGAATGACTCTAGATGACTTTAAAGGATTCTTCTTGTTCTGATTTTCTTCTAAAACACTGAGTGCCTCCACTTGACTGGCTGTACTAAATTTACATGGCAGGCACAGAAATAGTAAGTCAGTCAGTAAGCCAAATTTACTCCTAAATGGGCCAGAAACTTCATTTTAAAATAGACGAGAATTGGCAGGAAATAGGAGTGAAGTCAGTGCAATTTATAAAGAAGGGCATCCGATTTTTTTTTAAGATGAAAGTGGAAAAACAAAATTAAGGGGAATGAGACAGAGGAAGAACTTGTGACAATGGGATGCTTTTGTTATTTCATTTATATGCTTAGAATAACTGACTTGTTTGAAGCAATCTGACTTTATTTTTAGTGCAAAGAAAAAAATACAAATTTAGGGCTTTGAGATGGTAACTTAACAAGCAGAAATGATAACAAAACAATTCTTCAGTTTTTCTATTACATTTGGCTTGACCTCCCCGTTGAGACTATTTACTGGCTGCTGTGTAATCCTCATGTTGATAAAGGGACATGCTCATGATTTTCTGATCCGATCAGGACAGAATAATTGAAGTCTGCAAGTACAAGTGGTTATGTCTGCTCTAATTCCATAAACACCAGGGGGATTATCAATTAAAGATGCCCTCTCAATCTGCTATGAAAAAATGTACGTGTTGGAAGCCAGCTGAATTTTGATTATACCAAATTCCCTGTTTCCTACACTCTCTTCCACAAACTGTTTTTCAATCTTGGATGAACTTTTATAAATATGCCACCCATCTTGATTCATGAAATTGTAAGCAAACCATAATACATGGAGCAATGAGGGATATGATTGTATCATAAGGCTATACATCTCCTGTTATCAGATTAGTGTTATACGACATTAAAGATCTGGGTTTTTTTCCTGTCTCTTTACATGTTTATTTCCTTTTAAACCAATTTGGACCTGCGTGACTTGTGTCTACTTTAGCTCTATCACATTTATCCTTTAACTGCATTGTTTCAGAAAATGCAAGCCATACTTTAAAAAGGGTACTCATAGAACTTCTGTAAGAATTTTCTTAATGGCTTAGCAGAGAGAAAGAGGAGGGAAAAAAGAAAAAAGAGGTCAGTTAGAAAAAAAAGTCAAATCATTCCTCTGTTTTCCTTTCTTACTTCTGACTTTTCCTTCTGGCTTCAGAGACTGCGGCAGGTGAAGGGGCTCTTAGATTTGTTTTTCATATAACTCATTCTTTCTGAACCTTGTATAAGCAGAAAGTATCTTTTACTCACTAGTAGGAAAAATATCTTTTTTTTAAATTAATTAATTATATTAATTAATTAATTAATTAATTATTTTTGGCTGCGTTGGGTCTTCTTTGCTGCGCGCAGGCTTTTCTCTAGTTGCGGCGAGCGGGGTCTAATCTTCATTGCGGTGAGCAGGCCTCTCATTTCGGGGGCTTCTCTTGTTGTGGAGCACGGGCTCTAGGCACGCAAGCTTCAGTAGTTGTGGCTCACAGGCTCTAGAGCGCAGGCTCAGTAGTTGTGGCGCACGGGCTTTGTTGCTCTGCGGCATGTGAGATTTTCCCGGACCAAGGCTCGAACCCGTGTCCCCTGCATTGGCAGGCGGGTTCTTAAGCACTGCGCCACGAGGGAAGTCCCTTTGGGAAAGTATCTTGATTCATGTTCTGTCATGAAGTATTTAGTGATCTTATGTTATTTTAATCTAGTTAATAACCAGAGGTTCATTGTTTTATATTAAATAAAAACTAAATATTTCTGGAATGTTGGACTAACAGACTGCAATTTTCCTGTCAAATCTGTAAAAGGGTAAAGGAAAGAAAAAGATAGTTGGGGAGGAAAAAATAAATTGGACACCAGACACATACAGATGCCAACATTTACTAGTGTACACTGTTTGCCTGGCATAGTGCTAAGCACTGAGTGATGAGGAGAGAGTTACGGAAAATTGAAACTGTCGAGGAGTTGACCCTCTAGGTGATGAGATAGATATATTCATCTTGATTGGCTGAAACACCAATGCACCAATGAGAGGTGTTGTTAGTAAGGACTTTGTGAATTTAAAGTTTGGGGAAATCAAGAGTGAACCCTGGTGGTATAAGAAGATCACCAAGAAGTATTGAAAAAAGGAGGAATGATTGTGACTGAAAAGATTATCATTATTTTCCTATATGCAAAAGTGGAAAAGATGACATTTTGGGTGAAGAAAAGTGAAAATCAAGAATATGGCTGAATCAAAGAGTTATAAAAACCAGGCTTGGCTGGAGTGAAGCATTTGGGCTGGATCAGCAGAGTAGATAAGAAAAAAAGAGAGTGAAGAGGGATTTTGGAGGACTTTGAAGGTCAGATAAAGGGGTCCGGGGAGAATAGAGTCAGAAACTTGTTTTTGTAGGTAATGGGCAGTTGCAAAGGAGAAAAATGTTACCTGGAGACGTCAGATTATTGAATTAGGAGATAAATTGTTTTATTCAGACAAAATTAAGGAAGTGAATTACTCCAAAGAAATTTGGTCTTCTGAATTTCTTCCCTTGCATATACTGAGGCTCTTTAATAATCAGTTGATCTGAATTTATTTAATCAATAAATGTTAGTTGATATCACAGTAAATTAACATGTGTTGAAGAATCTACTGTATGCCAGAGGCCTTCATATAATCCTCACAATACCATGTGGTATGTTAGCATACACACCTATGTTATGCTGGCTTTACAGATGGTTAACTGATTGCTAGCCCAAGGTCTCAACACTTAAGGGATGAGCAGGACTTCACCCCAAGTCTTCCAAATGAAAATTGCATTTTCTTTCCTCTGTTTCACTCCATTTATAATCTGTGCCAGGCACTGAGCTGGGTAATTTTTTATTTTACAAACAAAGCAGCATTGATGCACAGTTACATATTAATATTTTTACTTAGAAACATCTCCATATACTTGGAGACAAACAGTAGTAATTTTAGGATTTTTAGTAATTCCCCAAAATCAAGAATAAGGCAAACTTTCGGATACTTAAAAAAATAAGCAGTAAGAAATTGAAAGGTTTGATAAATGAATATCCATTTAAAAATTTATTAAGTGGCATGTTTTATAGAAATTATGTTTTCACTAAAAATGGTAATTCTGTTGTTTGGCACTGTTTTTTTTTTTTTTTACTTCATAAAAGAATTATACTAGGGTATGTAATATGTCTGACTCATTCTTAAGAGTTGGATTCTACAAAGCATAAAAAGTTTATCAGAATTACTTTTATATATTCTCACATAAAATTAACCCAATTTTTTCCAAATGTAGAATTAACATAGATAAAATTATGGCGAATGTTTGTTTAATAATTGGCTCTTTGGGAAAAAGTATTGAATTATAGTATTTGCCTATCTCTGTAGGGCAATGGCCTACAGAAGCCACTAGAGGGATCTCTGTTTTCAAGATAGTTGGATTTTTCAAGCCACTAGAGGGATGTCATTGAACACAAGTTGGGAAGGGATGCACAGTGATAGCACACCATTATACGGCACATTTACCACACAGATAAAATAGATATAAATAACCTCAAGAGTACAGATAATAGTAAAATTCAGTGAAATAATTAGGAAGAAATGAATTTTGAGTACTGACTTGGTTTAAATGTAATTTATTTAATTATATGTTCCTTTTCATCTATTTTTTGTTATTGGCAGTATTTAACAATCAGATCTCAAAATTCCTAAAAATTTAACAATTGGCTCTTGCAAGCCAGTATAAGCTGGCTTTAGCACACCACTGGGAGACCAGGAAAAAGAAAACAGGCATCAAAACACACAGGAATATTTAGGTAAAGACAAAAGCTCCATGACTCTATGTGAGTCATGTGCATGGTGGGTCAATTAGATATTTATTAATATTTATTGGGAAATTACTAAATACCAGGCAGATCTTTATGTCGAATTTCTTCTTCATTTTTCACAGCCATCTTATAAAGCTGTACGGCTATTATTACTTTTTGAGACAGGAAACAGACATGGAGAAGGAAAACAACTTTTCTGGTAGGAAAGCCTAGATCAACTGCAGTTTTGACTCAAAGGCCCCTGCTCTTAAAAAAGTATATACCACCCTGATGCCTCAGTGAAAATCTCACACCCTTCAAAGGCTTACAACCCTCAAAGCCACTCGGAGCTCCAACTTAAAAGGGCAGCGGATTTGTTCCTCCATCAGGAAGGTCTTGATTAGCAAACAACATATGTCGTAAGTAGATTATGAAGACGGAAACAAACTTCACTCTGACCCTCTTCCACCTAAGTTCTAAGAGTGCACGCACTGCTCAGATCACTACATTGTTTACTTTCTGGGATTTTCAATTTCCAAGGAAATAAATACAATCCGGTAAGGCTAGATGCTTTTTTTTTTCCCCCCCATTTTTCTAGATTTCCAATAATTGTTCTGGGAAGAGTGGGCTCAGTTCTTGTCTGCCTGTCAGAGTGATTAATTAGATTTAATTTCATGCTGTCTTCTCTGCCATCCTGCCCCTGCCCCTGGTGACTAATAACTCCTCTACAAAGTCCAAACAAATGGCCACAGTATCTAGCTTTTATTTTTGGAAGTTTTCCCCAGCCAAAACGCACAGAACCTCTTCACAGGCAGTGGTTTAGGAATTCCTGGCCAGGATTCCTGCTCTTAACAGCAGCCCTTGATATGCCTAGATGGCCCGTTGACTGATACCCTGGGTGGCATCATGCCAGCTCAAAAGTTGTCAGGCTATTTGAATCAAGAATCAGCACGGGGCAGTGATATATATAGACGGGCAGCCTACAAAACAGCTCCATGAGGGGCCATATCTTCTTCAGGAAGTACCTTTGTGCCAGCACTAAAGCATTAACACCACATGTCTTTTTCTACACTTGACATCTGTGGACACTTAGAGTGTGTGACAAAAGGAGGAAGAGGATGAGAGTAGAAAGGAAGACAAGGGAGTTTATAGGTGAAGCTAGCAAATCAGAGAAGGATGAATGGCAGCTGGGGCTCAGGAGTCCATTAGGAGCCCCCCCCCCCCCCGCCCACACTCACTGGCTTTTTTAGCATGAGCTGTGAGCACTAACTATAGGCAACTTGTTTCAAGGTAGAGCTTAGCACAATTGAAGGAAGAGGTCAGGAATGAGCAAGTCACATCTCTGTTTCTAGCCATGCCACAGACCGCCCCCACAAAGGGTCCATGAGTCATATATGCCAAGTGGCCACCAGGTGAAACCTTAGGATAGGAAACAGCCCCTTCCCAAAGAGTTAAATCTTGTTATGAACCCAGATCTCTGCATCTCAAGGGGGCAAGGGAACACGGCTGTTCAGACAATTCCAGACATCCAGACAAGCTTGACATAGCTTTAATAAATTCATCAGGGAAATGAAGATGTCTAGTAGTCTAAATATGTGTGTGCGCATGGGAGAACTTCAGATTCGAGATTTGTGGCACTGAAACTCTGCCCTGCAGCTTATTTAAGGCTCAAGAAGGTTAACAACTGGCCCAGTATCGTTTTACAGATAATCCTCAATTTCCTCAACTGTAAACTGAGAATAAAATTAAAATATACTTCGCAGCATTGCTATTAGGCTCAAATGAGAGGATTTATGCAAAACACTTTTTGAATGGCAAAGCCCATACGAACGTATCGTGGGGTTATTTTAGGGGCAGCTCACCCCTTTGTAAAAATGAGTTACGGGGCTTCCCTGGTGGCGCAGTGGTTGAGAATCTGCCTGCCAATGCAGGGGACCGGGGTTCGAGCCCTGGTCTGGGAAGATCCCACATGCCGCGAAGCAACTGGGCCCGTGAGCCACAACTACTGAGCCTGCGCGTCTGGAGCCTGTGTTCCGCAACAAGAGAGGCCGCGATAGTGAGAGGCCCGCGCACCGCAATGAAGAGTGGCCCCTGCTCGCCACAACTAGAGAAAGCCCTCGCACAAAAACGAAGACCCAACACAGCCAAAAATAAATAAATAAATAATTAAAAAAAAAAAAAAGAGTTACAACACTAATCTCCATTATCAGTCATTTTTAGAAATCATATATAAAACATACTTTATAAATCGTGACTCTATTATTAGCACTACAATTGTCTTTAAATTGGTAGTGTTTTAAAAGTCATCTTGGGATACTGTATCTTCAGACTAACAAGGAAGTCACTGTATTTCTAAAGAGTCACCTCACTGAGTTACCTTCAGAACCTATGTACAAATTGAAGAAAAAGTCAGTCTCAAAAATGACTGCTCATTTATGACCCAAAATTGTATCTGCTCTATTTACCTGATATATACTCTGAATGACTTTAGGCTCAGATATGAAATCAAGTTCATCCTTAAGGAAGATGTTTGTATCATGCTTCATAGAAAGAATTTCACATAACTTCAGCATTTGAACAAAATAGTATCTGCTCTATTTACCTGATATATACTCTGAATGACTTTAGGCTCAGATATGAAATCAAGTTCATCCTTAAGGAAGATGTTTGTATCATGCTTCATAGAAAGAATTTCACATAACTTCAGCATTTGAACCTCCACGGTTCTTTAGGGTAGGCAGGGTCATGCTAACAGACCTCGTTTATAAAGAAACTGAGGGTCAGAGAGATGGAGTTCTGATGCAAATTCTGATTTCCTATCTCAAAAGGAATTGCTTATTCTAGGGAGAAATTTCCCCCTATTCTTTAGGTTTGTTCCCACTGAAGTCCTCAAATCATTAAGTCAGTTCTAAAGCTTAGTTGAAAGAAATATTTTGAACAACGGTAGCACCACTGGAATAGAAGCACCATCCCTCAGAGTACCCATATTGAATTACTAACATTTCACAACTGTGTCCTGATATATTAATTTAAAAATCAGTCTGTTGGGGTTTTTTTTTTGTTTAATCTCAAAGCCATCTTATGCATGATTTATTTCTAAATCTCTCATTTTTAGAAGAAACTGAGGCTCAGAAAGTTTAAGGGTCTCAAAATATTCATTGGTGTTTAGATGAATTGCCAAGGTTACACAGGAACTCAGTATTAAATCATTAGGAAACATACAATAAAGCCAGATTGGCCTTTTAGAACACAAAAACAATATGGTGGTTTTTAAAAGAAATGTTGCCATATGTATATGGCATTCTGAGTATGAGATTATTTTCAAATTTTGAACTTATTTTCCAAGCTTGAAAATTCACTCTAGATTGACTCTATTTCTTCTTAACATGTCAAAATTAATTCCTAGCAACACAGTGTTACTTCTTCAGGGAAGCCCTCATTCTCTCCTCCAACCACTATAAATGGTTTCTTTCTGTGTGTTCCAGTAGCATTTACGGTTTATGACTAGTTGTTTTTTTGTGTCAAACTGGGAGCTTCTTAAGGGCAGGGGCTCTTACTGGTTCCTCTCTCTCAGCACCTAGCATGATGCCTGGTACATAATAAAGTGTGTTCAACAAATTTTTGATGAATAAGTTAATGAATGCAGAAATTTTAAACTGTAAGACAGTGTAAATAAACAAAAAGAAGTTTATACCCTGTTACCACAGATCCGGTCTGATCAACCACTTATTTGTTTACTATTGTCTCCTTATCTCAGGAAAATATCAGGCTTTTTGATTCTGAGTATTCTGAAGAGCATGCAGTCATAGCCACCTCTGAAGGACCTGGGTTGAGGACACTGCTGGGAGGATTATTGTTATTACTTGAATTATTTTTAGTACTTCTATTTAGTTGAATGCATTCCTTTGTGGGGAATTTAAAGTGCTTCATTCGCATGTCCTTTAACTGTCACACTCCTGTGAGCTGGGTAGGGACAGAATTATCACCTTATTTCATGAATGAGAAGGCTAGAGAAGCTTGACTCATTCAAGGCCACTCAGGTGGCTTTTAGGAGGGTGATTAGAAATACTTTTCTTATTCTTGGTGTTTCTATTGTCTGGAACTGCCACTAGCTTTAGCATTGGAGTAATCAAAGCTCAGCTGCTCCTGAGGGACTCATTCACTCACTTGGATACTGACCTAGGCCTCAGACAATTCAAAGCTGCCCCAATCAGGAATATACTATGTCAGATTTGTTTTCCCTGATGTGCGGGGCCTGGAGGTATTTCTGTTAGTTCCTTCTTCAGGACCAGCTACATAATTTGCAAGGTCCAGCACAAAGTAAAAACATGGGCTCCTTGTTCAGAAATTATTAAGAATTTCAAGGATTCTGCAGAGCTTTCAACCCTTCTGAGGCTGCACTCTCGTGAAAATCGCCATATCTTTGCTCTTCTCCTGTTTTCTTCCAAATTCTCACAAAGTTTTACCTTTATGTTCCTAACACCTTCTATCTTCTCTACCTGCTTTCAGTAAGACCCGATTCAGAGTATTCTCTATGCTTACACGGGGGTGAAATTTGTAAAATAAAACTCTGCTGAGGTCATCACCTTGATTAAAATCTTTCAGCAATTTCTCGTCATCTCCTGGATAAACTTAACTTCCTAGGCTTCCCTTTCAGTTCTCTATCGCTGCATGACGGACCACCCCAAAACTCAGTGGTTTAGAATTACAACCACACACCTTCTCATAATTCTGGGTCTCCCTGTGGTATTTGCAGGGCTCACTCATGTGTTTTGTGTTTGTCAGGTGGCAGATCAGCTAGGGACTGGCAGGTCCCAGATGACAGTTGCCTGGGGATGTTGGCCGGGGTGCCTCACTTCTCCTCCACGTGGACTCTCCTGCAGGCTGTCTGGGATCTTCTTGCAAGGCAGCTGGATTCCAAGAGAGTGAAAGTGAAAGCTGGAAATGCTTCCTGGGGGCTCAGTGCATCATACAGTCACCTCTCCCACATTCCATTGGTCAAAATAAGTCACAAGACCAGCCCAGATTTGAGAGATTGGAGAAATAGATTTCCCCTCCTGGTAGAAATAGCAGGAGCACCACATAAGCAAAGGGGTATGACTAGAAGGGTGTGAGGAATTTGTGGATATATTTTGCAACTGACCATACTTTGCTGTGTGTCCTTTCTGACCTACACTTGCTGACCTCTCCTTTCTGTCTCCGTTACTCTCACAAGACAATGATCTAGCCTTGGTAACATGATGGTAATGATAACCAGTACCACAGATACACAGATCTTTCTTTGTCTCAAACACTGTAGCTGATGTTGTGCATATATTATGGCACTTCATCCTCCAAATTCCCTAACATGGAGGTATTTTTACTCCCATTTTTGGAATGACAAAACTGAGACATTCAGGAGCTTAACAGGTCTCACAAGGAAGAAACTGAGTTGGGATTCAACTCAGGTATGTTTGATTCCAATGTCCATTAAGTTTTTACTATGCCACACAACCACACCAAAATATTTGCCTCATTTGACATGTACTCATATGCCTTTGTGACTTTCACATGCCTTTCCCTTTGCCTGAAAAAGCCTCCATCTCTCTCTCCTTTCCTCCTCCTTTTCCTTTCACCCCCCCTCTCCACTCACCATGGAAAAGCACACACACAACTCTACATGACAACTCTCATTCCCCCAGGCAGAGTTAGATGACCCAATTTAAGATCCTATAAAACCCCTTTGCTTACTTTTTCCTCCTTCTTGACCATTTGCTCCTTGAGCATAGGAATCTTATCTTATTATTATTACTTATTTTTGCATCTCCCTGGCCTAGTACAGTCATTGGTTTATAACCATTGGTTGATAAGTGATTATTGAATGGAATTTTCAAAAGCATGCTAACTTTACACACTACTATATATAAAATAGATAAACTATAAGGACCTACTGTATAGCACAGGAAACTATATTTCACAAATATATATATCATATATATATTTGATATATTATATATATTATATTATATATATTATATATATTATATATTATATATATCACAAAATCTGTGATATCCTATAATGGAAAAGAATCTGAAAAAGTATATCTATATCTATATCTACCTATCTCTCTACCTACCTACCTACCTGACTCACTTTGCTATACACCTGAAACTAACAAAACATTGTAATATCAACTATACTTCAATTTAAAAAAATGCACAGCAAGTAGACTAGAAGGAAATGTAATAAAAAAATAGAGTTAATATATGAGGCGGAGGTTGAGGCATTAGGTCATTTTATTTTCTATGTCTACTTTACTTTTCAAATTTTCTATGATGAACATGTAGTGCTTTTATAATGGCTAAAATAAATTTGATAAAGAGAAAAAAGCATGCTAACTTTGTCAATTAAAATTATATTCAGGCATATTAATAATTTTCACTGAAATAAACAATCAAAAGAGTCAAATGGTCAAAACATTTGTCCATGTAGAGTTTCAGCAAATCTTTTGCACATGCCAGTTTCACCATGCCATTCATTCATTTGATTATTGATTTATTCAGGTTCCTATGTACAGGGCATTGTGTACTTTGACAAGACATTCATGCATTTAGTTACTCATTAAGAAAATTACCTGATGCAAAAAATCAACCAGTTTTATGTTTAAATGTCACTGGATTCTCTGTTTTGTTTTGGTTTTGTAATCAATATTTTGTTCTACATTATAGGTTAGCTGACTTGACACTCATTCCCAATCCCATTCTTTCTTGATTGCCTTCACTATCAAGACTTTAAATACTATATAATTTCTCAGCCTCTCTTGCTGATATGGGTAGTCATGTGACACAATTCTGGTCTATGACACATAATTTGAAGTATGCTAGTACAGTTTTTGTGAAAAGTGTGTTCTCTTTTAAAGAAAGCTTAGACATAGCTGGCTTCACACCTGTCTCCCCTTCTCCCTGCTGTGAGCACAGACATAATGGCAGGAGCTGCAGCAACCATCCTGAAGCTATGAGAAAGGAGCATCATGCTAAGCATGGCAGAATGTTAAAACAGAGAGAGTCTAAATCCCCATGATATGTTTGAGCTGCTGCATAAGCCCCCAGACAATCTATATCCAGACTTCTTGCCAAGTACAAAAGAAAACCCTATTTGTTTAGACAGTTATTGGTCAATTTTTCTTATTTGCAGCCAAATGCATCCCTATAAAATACAAATACAGTTTGACAATACGATGTGGAAATGACCTAAAAGAGGAAGGAGTGCTTACTATAGTTAAACAACAATAACAGCAATACTGTAACATAAATTCTTAGAGGGCAGGGATATCTGTTTGTTTTTGTTTTATTCACTGTGGTATCTCCAGAACTTAGAATAGTGACTGGCACATAGTGGGATTTCAATCACTGTTTGCTGACTGCATGAATAGTGTTCCTGTATGGAGAGCTGCCCCCTTAATTGTGTGTCCTTTCTTCACTTCTGCAAGATGCATTTTCAGCTGCACTTCTTAATGGCTCTCTGAAACCTGACTCAACCACTAAAAGTGTCTTGAAGCAAAAGATTCATGCAGCCTCAGAAGAAGTCAAAGAAATGAATCACAACAGCACTCTAAATTTGGTGAAATCCTATGCTCATTTTATAATATCACAATGGCCAGAGGATACTGGAAAAAGGACCTGAACTCTCAGCTCTAAATAAAGAGCCATGTCACATATCTTACCTGGGCTCACCTGCTGCCCGACTCTGTGTGCCTGAATCACTCATTCCATCTTTCACATAAGATGTGATCTAATAAGAGGGCTCGCCTCAAGCACAAAATGTGGTCACAAAATTTGCAGTTTATTGCCTCCTCTCTGCATATTATCACCAGGGAGATGCTGGAGGTTTGTGAGGTAGAAAAGAATTAGGTGTTGAGTTTTCGGCTTTTGTGTATGTACTCACAGGTATTTTTCTATCTTTCACATCCATTATATCTCAAAAGACCAAAAGGATCAAATGACATTTGGGGGGCTTCCCTGGTGGCGCAGTGGTTGAGAATCTGCCTGCTAATGCAGGGGACACGGGTTCGAGCCCTGGTCTGGGAAGATCCCACATTCCGCGGAGCGACTGAGCCCGTGAGCCACAACTACTGAGCTTGCGCGTCTGGAGCCTGTGCTCCGCAACAAGAGAGGCCACGATGGTGAGAGGCCCGCGCACCGTGATGAAGAGTGGCCCCCACTTGCCGCAACTAGAGAAAGCCCTAGCACAGAAACGAAGACCCAACATAGCAATTAATCAATAAAATAAATCTTTAAAAAAAAAAAAATGACATTTGGGTGAATTTCATTCTTAAATAATTAAACATGACTCATCATTCTTCCATCCATGTTCAAGAGATACTTTAAAGGGAAATTCTTCCTCCTGTTGATCCACTCTAACAAAAAAATCTTCATTTTCAGCACTCAATATATCTGTGAGAAAATACCTGTGACATGTACGACTAATTATAAGCTGTCAGTGTGAGGATAACAATGCTGATGTAGTATACTGATTTAAAAATAACTAGGAATGGGACTTCCCTGGTGGTGCAGTGGTTAAGAATCCGCCTGCCAATGCAGGGGACACAGGTTTGATCCCTGGTCTGGGAAGATCCCACATGCCACGGAGCAACTAAGCCTGTGCACCATAACTACTGAGCCTGTGCTCTAGAGCCCGTGCCCCAGAACTACTGAGCCCGCGCGCCACAACTACTGAAGCCCACGCTCCTAGAGCCCGTGCTCTGCAACAAGAGAAGCCACTGCGATGAGAAGCCCATGCACGCAACGAAGACCCAGTGCAGCCAAAAGTAAATAAAAATAAAGAGGAAAAACCAGGGAGCTTCAAAATGGCGGAAGAGTAAGACGCAGAAATCACCTTCCTCCCCACAAATACATCAGAAATACATCTACATGTGGAACAGCTCCTATAGAACACCTACTGGACGCTGGCAGAAGACCCCAGACCTCCCAAAAGGCAAGAAACTCCCCACGTACCTGGGTAGGGCAAAAGAAAAAAGAAAAAACAGAGACAAAAGAATATGGACGGGACCTGCACCAGTGGGAGCAGCTGTGAAGGAGGAAAGGTTTCCACACACTAGGAAGCCCCTTCGCGGGCGGAGACTGTGGGTGGCAGGGGTGGAGCTTTGGAGCCACGGAGGAGAGCGCAGCCACAGGGGTGCAGAGGGCAAAGCGGAGAGATTCCCGCACAGAGGATCGGTGCCAACCAGCACTCACCAGCCCGAGAGGCTTGTCTGCTCAGCCGCCGGGGCGGGCAGGGGCTGGGAGCTGAGGCTCGGGCTTCGGTCGGATCGCAGGGAGAGGACTGGGGTTGGCGGCGTGAACACAGCCTGAAGGGGCCTAGTGTGCCACAGCTAGCCGGGAGGGAGTCCGGGAAAAAGTCTGGAGCTGCTAAAGAGGCAAGAGACTTTATCTTGCCTCTTTGTTTCCTGGTGCGTGAGGAGACGAGATTAACAGCACCGCTTAAAGGAGCTCCAAAGACCGGCCCGAGCCGCGGCTATCAGCGCGGACACCATAGATGGGCATGAGACACTAAGGCTGCTGCTGCCGCCACCAAGAGGCCTGTGTGCAAGCACAGGTCACTCTCCACAGCCCCCCTCCCGGGAGCCTGTGCAGCCCTCCACTGCCAGGGTCCCGTGATCCAGGGTCAACTTCCCTGGGAGAACGCACAGCGCGCCTCAGGCTGCTGCAACGTCACGCTGGCCTCTGCCACCACAGGCTCGCCCCGCATCCGTACCCCTCCCTCCCCACGGCCTGAGTGAGCCAGAGCCCCCGAATCAGCTGCTCCTTTAACCCCGTCCTGTCTGGGCGAAGAACAGATGCCCTCAGGCGACCTACACGCAGAGGCAGGGCCAAATCCAGAGCTTAATCCCAGGAGCTGTGCAAACAAGGAAGAAAAAGGGAAATCTCTCCCAGCAGCCTCAGGAGCAGCGGATTAAATCCCTACAATCAACTTGATGTACCCTGCATCTGTGGAATACCCGAATAGACAACGAATCATCCCAAATTGAGGAGGTGGACTTGGGAACAACGATACATATATTTTTTCCCCTTTTTCTCTTTTTCTGAGTGTGTACGTGTGTGATTTTGCCTGTATAGATTTGCTTTTACCATCTGTCCTAGGGATCTGTTGGTCCGTTTTTCTGCTTTTTAAAAATTTTTTCTTAATAATTATTTTTTATTTTTTATTTTAATAACTTCATTTTATTTTACTTTCTTTTCTTTCTTTCTTTCTTTCTATTTTTTCTCCCTTTTATTCTGAGCCATGTGGATGAAAGGCTCTTGGTGCTCCAGCCAGGCGTCAGGGCTGTGCCTCTGAGGTGGAGAGCCAAGTTCAGGACACTGGTCCACAAGAGAACTCGCAGCTCCACGTAATATCAAATGGCGAAAATCTCCCAGAGATCTCCATCTCAACACCAAGACCCAGCTCCACTCAATGACCAGCAAGCTACAGTGCTGGACACCCTATGCCAAACAACTAGCAAGACAGGAACACAACTCCATCCATTAGCAGAGAGGCTGCCTAAAATCATAATAAGGCCACAGACACCCCAAAACACACCACCAGACATGGACCTGCCCACCAGAAAGACAAGATCCAGCCTCATCCACCAGAACACAGGCACTAGTCCCCTCAAACAGGAAGCCTACACAACTCACTGAACCAACCTTAGCCACTGGGGACAGACACCAAAAACAACAGGAACTACGAACCTGCAGGCTGTGAAAAGGAGACCCCCAAACACAGTAAGGTAAGCAAAATGAGAAGACAGAAAAACACACAGCAGATGAAGGAGCAAGGCAAAAACCCACCAGACCTAACAAATGAAGAGGAAATAGGCAGTCTACCTGAAAAAGAATTCAGAATAATGAAGTAAAGATCCAAAATCTTGGAAATAGAATAGAGAAAATACAAGAAGTGCTTAACAAGGACCTAGAAGAACTAAAGAGCAAAGAAACAGTGATGAACAACACAATAAATGAAATTTAAAAGTCTCTAGAAGGGATCAATAGCAGAATATCTGAGGCAGAAGAACGGATAAGTGACCTGGAAGACAAAATAGTGGAAATAACTACTGCAGAGCAGAATAAAGAAAAAAGCATGAAAAGAATTGAGGACAGTCTCAGAGACCTCTGGGACAACATTAAATGCACCAACATTCGAATTAAAGGGGTCCGAGAAGAAGAAGAGAAAAAGAAAGGGACTGAGAAAATATTTGAGAGATTATAGTTGAAAACTTCCCTAATATGGGAAAGGAAATAGTTAATCAAGTCCAGGAAGCACAGAGAGTCCCATACAGGATAAATCCAAGGGGCAGCACGCCAAGTCACATATTAATGAAACTATCAAAAATTAAATACAAAGAAAAAATATGAAAAGCAGCAAGGGAAAAACAACAAGTAACACAAAAGGAAATCCCAATAAGGTTAACAGCTGATCTTTCAGCAGAAACTCTGCAAGGCAGAAGGGAGTGGCAGGACATATTTAAAGTGATGAAGGAGAAAAACTTACAACCAAGATTACTCTACCCAGCAAGGATCTCATTCAGATTTGATGGAGAAATTAAAACTTTTACAGACAAGCAAAAGCTAAGAGAATTCAGCACCACCAAACCAGCTTTACAACAAATGCTAAAGGAACTTCTCTAGGCAGGAAACACAAGAGAAGGAAAAGACCTACAATAACAAACCCAAAACAATTAAGAAAATGGTCATAGGAACATACATATCGATAATTACCTTAAATGTAAATGGAATAAATGCTCCAACCAAAAGACATAGACTGGCTGAATGGATACAAAAACAAGACCCATATATATGCTGTCTAAAAGAGACCCACTTCAGACCTAGAGACACATACAGACTGAAAGTGAGGGGATGGAAAAAGATATTCTATGCAAATGGAAATCTAAAGAAAGCTGGAGTAGCAATTCTCATATCAGACAAAATAGACTTTAAAATAAAGACTATTACAAGAGACAAAGAAGGACACTACATAATGATCAAGGGATGGATCCAAGAAGAAGATATAACAATTGTAAATATTTATGCACCCAACATAGGAGCACCTCAGTACATAAGGCAAATACTAACAGCCATAAAAGGGGAAATTGACAGTAAAACAATCATGGTAGGGGACTTTAACACCCCAATTTCACCAATGGACAGATCATCCAAATTGAAAATAAAAAAGGAAACACAAGCTTTAAATGATACATTAAACAAGATGGACTTAATTGATATTTATAGGACATTCCATCCAAAAACAACAGAATACACATTCTTCTCAAGTGCTCATGGAACATTCTCCAGGACAGATCATATCTTGGGTCACAAATCAAGCCTTGGTAAATTTAAGAAAATTGAAATCGTATCAAGTATCTTTTCTAACCACAAAGCTATGAGACTAGATACCAATTACAGGAAAAAATCTGTAAAAAATACAAACACATGGAGGCTAAACAATACACTACTTAATAAACAACAGATCACTGAAGGAATCAAAGAGGAAACCAAAAAATACCTAGAAACAAATGACAATGAAAACACGACGACCCAAAACCTATGGGATGCAACAAAAGCAGTTCTAAGAGGGAAGTTTATAGCAATACAAACCTACCTT
This sequence comes from Eschrichtius robustus, assembly GCF_028021215.1. Lineage (NCBI taxonomy): Eukaryota > Metazoa > Chordata > Mammalia > Artiodactyla > Eschrichtiidae > Eschrichtius > Eschrichtius robustus. The sequence goes on from NC_090836.1 coordinate 63,319,707, forward strand.
AAGAAACAAGAAACATCTCAAATAAACAACCTCACCTTACATCTAAAGCAATTAGAGAAAGAAGAACAAAAAAAAACAAAAGTTAGCAGAAGGAAAGAAATCATAAAGATCAGATCAGAAATAAATGAAAAAGAAATGAAGGAAACGATAGCAAAGATCAATAAAACTAAAAGCTGGGGCTTCCCTGGTGGTGCAGTGGTTGAGAATCCGCCTGCCAATGCAGGGGACACGGGTTCGAGCCCTGGTCGGGGAAGATCCCACATGCCACGGAGCAACTGGGCCCATGAGCCACAACTACTGAGCCTGCGCGTCTGGAGCCTGTGCTCCGCAATAAGAGAGGCTGCGATAGCGAGAGGCCCGTGCACCACGATGAAGAGTGGCCCCCGCTCGCCACAACTAGAGAAAGCCCTCGCACAGAAACGAAGACCCAACACAACCAAATAAATAAATAAATTAATTAATTAATTAAAAAAACAAAAAAACAAACAAAAAAACAAAACTAAAAGCTGGTTCTTTGAGAAGATAAACAAAATTGATAAACCATTAGCCAGACTCATCAAAAAAAAAGGGAGAAGACTCAGGTCAATAGAATTAGAAATGAAAAAGGAGAAGTAACAACTGACACTGCAGAAATACAAAGGATCATGAGAGATTACTACAAGCAACTCTATGCCAACAAAATGGACAACCTGGAAGAAATGGACAAATTCTTAGAAAAGCACAACCTTCTGAGACTGAACCAGGAAGAAATAGAAAATATGAACAGACCAATCACAAGCACTGAAATTGAAACTGTGATTAAAAATCTTCCAACAAACAAAAGCCCAGGACCAGATGGCTTCACAGGCAAATTCTATCAAACCTTTAGAGAAGAGCTAACACCTATCCTTCTCAAAGTCTTCCAGAATATAGCAGAGGGAAGATCACTCCCAAACTCATTCTACGAGGCCACCATCACCCTGATACCAAAACCAGACAAAGATGTCACAAAGAAAGAAAACTACAGGCCAATATCACTGATGAACATAGATGCAAAAATCCTCAACAAAATACTAGCAAACAGAATCCAATAGCACATTAAAAGGATCACACACAATGATCAAGTGGGGTTTATCCCAGGAATGCAAGGATTCTTCAATATATGTAAATCAATCAATATGATACACCATATTAACAAATTGAAGGAGAAAAACCATATGATCATCTCAATAGATGCAGAGAAAGCTTTTGACAAAATTCAACACCCATTTATGATAAAAACCCTCCAGAAAGTAAGCATAGAAGGAACTTTCCTCAATATAATAAAGGCCATATATGACAAACCCACAGCCAACATCGTCCTCAATGGTGAAAAACTGAAACCATTTCCACTAAGATCAGAAACAAGACAAGGTTACCCACTCTCACCACTATTATTCAACATAGTTTTGGAAGTTTTAGCCACAGCAATCAGAGAAGAAAAAGAAATAAAAGGAATCCAAATTGGGAAAGAAGAAGTAAAGCTGTCACTGTTTGCAGATGACATGATACTATACATAGAGAATCCTAAAGATACTACCAGAAAACTACTAGAGCTAATCAATGAATTTGGTAAAGTAGCAGGATACAAAATTAATGCACAGAAATCTCTAGCATTCCTATATACTAATGATGAAAAATCTGAAAGTGAAATTAAGAAAACACTCCCATTTACCATTGCAACAAAAAGAATAAAATATCTAGGAATAAACCTACCTAAGGAGACAAAAGACCTGTATGCAGAAAATTATAAGACAATGATGAAAGAAATTAAAGATGATACAAATAGATGGAGAGATATACCATGTTCTTGGATTGGAAGAATCAACATTGTGAAAATGACTCTACTACCCAAAGCAATCTATAGATTCAATGCAACACCTATCAAACTACCACTGGCATTTTTCACAGAACTAGAACAAAAAATTTCACAATTTGTATGGAAACACAAAAGGCCCCGAATAGCCAAAGCAATCTCGAGAAAGAAAAACGGAGCTGGAGGAATCAGGCTCTGTCACTTCAGACTATACTACAAAGCTACAGTAATCAAGACAGTATGGTACTGGCACAAAAACAGAAATATAGATCAATGGAACAGGGCAGAAAGCCCAGAGATAAACCCACGCACATATGGTCACCTTATCTTTGACAAAGGAGGCAAGAATATACAGTGGAGAAAAGAAAGCCTCTTCAATAAGTGGTGCTGGGAAAACTGGACAGCCACATGTAAAAGTATGAAATTAGAACACTCCCTAACACTATACACAAAAATAAACTCAAAATGGATTGAAGACCTAAATGTAAGGCCAGACACTATCAAACTCTTAGAGGAAAACATAGGCAGAACACTCTATGACATAAATCACAGCAAGATCCTTTTTGACCCAGCTCCTAGATAAATGGAAATAAAAACAAAAATAAACAAGTGGGACCTAATGAAACTTAAAAGCTTTTGCACAGCAAAGGAAACCATAAACAAGACCAAAAGACAACCCTCAGAATGGGAGAAAATATTTGCAAATGAAGCAACTGACAAAGGCTTAATCTCCAAAACTTATAAGCAGCTCATGCAGCTCAATATCAAAAAAACAAACAACCCAATCCAAAAATGGGCAGAAGACCTAAATAGACATTTCTCCAAAGAAGATATACAGGTTGCCAGCAGACACATGAAAGAATGCTCAACATCATTAATCATTAGAGAAATGCAATCAAAACTACAATGAGGTATCATCTCACACCCGTCAGAATGGCCATCATCAAAAAATCTACAAACAGTAAATGCTGGAGAGGGTGTGGAGAAACTGTTGCACTGTTGGTGGGAATGTAAATTGATACAGCCACTATGGAGGACAGTATGGAGGTTCCTTAAAAAAGTGAAAATAGAACTACCATACGACCCAGCAATCCCACTACTGGGCTTACACCCTGAGAAAACCGTAATTCAAAAAGAGTCATGTACCAGAATGTTCACTGCAGCTCTATTTACAATAGCCAGGACATGGAAGCAACCTAAGTGTCCATCAACAGATGAATGGATAAAGAAGATGTGGCACATATATACAATGGAATATTACTCAGCCATAAAAAGAAACGAAACTGAGTTATTTGTAGTGAGGTGGATGGACCTCGAGTCTGTCATACAGAGTGAAGTAAGTCAGAAAGAGAAAAACAAATACCATATGCTAACACATATATATGGAATCTAAGAAAAAAAATTGGTCTTGAAGAACCTAGGGGCAAGACGGGAATGAAGACACAGACCTACTAGAGAATGGACTTGAGGATATGGGGAGGGGGCAGGGTAAGCTGTGACAAAGTGAGAGAGTGGCATGGACATATACACACTACCAAACGTAAAATAGATAGCTAGTGGGAAGCAGCCGCATAGCACAGGGAGATCAGCTCGGTGCTTTGTTACCACCTAGAGGGGTGGGATAGGGAGGGTGGGAGGGAGGGAGACGCAAGAGGGAAGAGATATGGGAACATATGTATATGTATAACTGATTCACTTTGTTATAAAGCAGAAACTAACACACCATTGTAAAGCAATTATACTCCAATATAGATGTTAAAAAAATAAATTAAATAAAAAATAAAAATCAATTTCCTTTTAAATAAATAAATAAATAAATAAATTTATTTTAAAAAATAAATTTAAAAATAAAAAAATTTAAAAAATTAGGAATGAAATTCACTCTCCTGTCAATAATTGTCACCCTCTTAAAAAATATCAGAATCACTACTATTATTATTTTTCCTTTTTAGAGATTTCTAATGATGGATTCATTTTGATCCTTTAAAACTATACTGTTACTGTTCATAACTGCTGTTACTCTACAGAAAACAATACCAAATATGTGACTTAAAGTGGATTTTTGTGTCATACTAGTCCTGCCTGTAATGTCCAAGCACAGAAATTACTCTCTGGAGAATAGTCTAAACTAGTCCAACAATTTGCTTGAGGAAAGCCTGAAGTAATAGACTATTTTCACTTTGCTTTTAAAAATAGAAACACATGAGGCTGTATGAGTTCAGTGTCCGTGAACGTGTCACATCTCAGCTGAAAGACATGAAGTCCTTAGTTTTTCACAAGAATTAGTTCAATCAGGCATATCTCACTTTATTGCCCTTTGCTTTATTGTGTTTCACATATTCCGCATTTTTTATAAATTGAAGATTTGTGGCAACCCTGCATCAAGTAAGTCTATTAGTGCCATTTTTCCAAGGTCATTTGCTCACTTTGTGTCTCTGTGTCACACTTTTAAAAAATTATTATTAAGACTATTTATTAAGAGCAGTTTAGGGTTCACAGAAAAATTAGAGGGAAGGTACAATTTTTTCATATATTCCCTGGTCTGTGTCACATTTTGATAATACTTGAAATATTTCAAATCCTCCACCAGTGGGATTTGCTGAAGGCTCAGATAATAGTTAGCTTTTTTTAGCAACAAAGTATTTTTAATTAAAGTATGTACATTTTTTAGACATAATGCTATTGCACACTTTTAACAGACTACAGTATAGTGCAAACATAACTTTTATATGTGCTGGGAAACCAAAAAATTCATGTGACTCGCTTTATTGCAATATTCACTTTCTTGCAATGTTCTGGAACCCAACTGGCAATATCTCCGAGGTATGCCTGTATTGGGAAGGCCTTTTAGTTCTCCATTTTTCTACTCTCTTTGGAGCTCAGGAGCTCTAAGTACAATAGTATGCTCTGACGTTTCCCTAAATAGTGCCAGAATGTTAGTTTCGAGAACCAGATTTGGAAGTTGTTTGCCTCAGAGTCCTTTCTTTTGTTTTCCATTTGGGATTTTCCCCACCTTGTGCACAAGGCAGTATACCTGACTTTGGAGAATTCAAACTGGGTTTGCTTCTGCAAAGAAGTAACTGGACTCCCCTGCTGATTTTTTTTTTTATATAAATTTATTTATTTTTGGCTGCATTGGGTCTTCGTTGCTGCGCGTGGGCTTTCTCTAGTTGTGGCGAGAGGGGGTTACTCTTCGTTGTGGTGCGCGGGCTTCTCATTGCGGTGGCTTCTCTTGTTGCAGAGCATGGGCTCTAGGGCGCGCGAGCTTCAGTAGTTGTGGTGCACAGGTTTAGTTGCTCCGCGGCATGTGGGATCTTCCCAGACCAGGGCTCGAACCTGTGTCTCCTGCATTGGCGGGCGGATTCTTAAACACTGTGCCACCAGGGAAGCCCTCCTCTGTTGATTTTTGACCCCTGTTCTAACTTCAACCATCATCCCTTTTCCAGCGGAAGGGACATCTGAGCTTTGTTTATGAGGAAAAGTCAACTGATGGGTCAGGATCAGGCGGTAATGAAACACTGGGATCGGGTAGTGGCGCCTTTAGCATCTTTCACAGGACACTGAGCAAGAATGAAGACTCAAGGGCATCTCTCAGAGAAAAGCAGAGGCGAGGGCTGTATCCAGGTCTTGGCTATGCGGAAGGCCCCATGAGTCGTTGTCTTGCAGAAAACGTTTCCAGCTGGGCAACTGGCCTAGTTTATGGAAGGATGAAACTGTTCATGGCAGAGATGTGCTGACAATTATTTTATACCCTGGAAGGGCATTAGACATAATCTATGAGGCAATGAAAAGTATGACTATTTCACAGATTAGCTCCCAAGCTTATTAACTCCCCAGGAGTACCCCTTTTACAAGTCTGTGGTTTATGCTTCTTTGGACGTGGAAGTTGGAATACTATTTTGGGAACTGACAGTGGGAACGTCAGCTTGGCTGCATTCATGCTCTTGAGTGTATATGAGCAGTCACGAAATTTGGCTTCTTGATGTGAAATGACACCTGATGTGGAACTGTCCCCTAAGGAGGTGTCAAACATAAAAATTCAATGGAGAGGAAGAAGCATGAGTCTGGCTGAGTATACACACTGCAAAGACTGGAACTGGTAAAGTGAACTCTGTTAACGACTTTTAAATAGTCTCCCACGTGCTCTATTGGGAGACTGGTTTGGAGCTTCGTTAGGGGATAAAGAGCTCTCTAGAGGTCACGTCAAAAAAAAAATTACAAAAGATATATAAAAGAATATCTAATGTTTATTTAGTATTTGCGAAGAGCCAGGCACTGTGTTAAACACGTTTCAAGCATCATCTCATGGGTTCATGATTAAATCCTTTGAGGAAGGCACAGTTACGAACCTCATTCTACAGTTGAGGAAACTGAGGTTGTAAAAAGCCAACTAACCAATACGTGGTTAATCCAGGTCTGCCTGATTCTAGAGCCCCATAAACCTTAACCTGATAGACCCTGTTGAATATTCACTCATAATTTCATAGTTTTAGTCATTACGCTAAATAAAATTAAGAAGTAGCAATCTGGAGAATGTGAATAATCATTGGACTCCAAAGGGAAGTGTATAAACACAAATTCTGAGCTATCCCATTAGATAGCCAGCAAGACTTAAGTGGCACATAGATTCAAAGAAATGGATGTGTTTGTTTCACACAGCAATTAATTTCAGAATAGCAAGTTTTTCAGCACGACAGTCCTGCTGCTAAAGTACTGATTGTTAAAAATGGAGGCACTGTGCTCTTTTCATTGTTCTGCATTTTACCAAGATGCTCAGAGGACCTGTGCTACACTACAAGCCCCCTTCTCCAATCTCTTCAGTGGTTTCTGATGAGCTGGTACAGGTGAAGGTACACGTGCTGTCAGAACTTTTCTTACTAAGAGTTACTTTAACTCACATAGGTAAAAGGGTCAATTTCTCCCAGGAAAAGTCCAGGGTGGTTTAGTGGAAGGCAGTTTGCAAAAACTAGTTCTAAAAGCATTGATATTTATTTTCCCCACTAGAGGGCAGTGCTTGAAAGAATTACAGTCCTTACCTCTGAGGTTAGGCCGTACCAAGGACTGGAACAATCCCCCCCCCCCGCCCCCATTGTTACTTTCCCTAACCCACGTGCAGCGCACATAAAGATTTTATTACTTTGGAGCAAAAAGGAGAAATAAACATGTTTGCTCTAACGTGACGCAGACATCAATGATGATGCTGTCTTAACTTGCTGAGAATGGAGAAAGAAAGATGCCAATAAAATTTAATATTCAGAATCGCCAAAGAATAAATGAAAGAAGACATCCTTATAAATGTAGGTGAAATTCTTTCACAATAAACTCTTAAAGAGAGTTTATTTGTTGAAGCTGTGACCAAATGCTCAGAAAAATAATCTCTGTTGCCTTGGTTTGAGTATCACTAGAATTTACTGGAGTGAACAACTTATTTCAATAAACATCTTTTTTCTTTCATCAGTACAATGGTCACACATGGTGTATGGTGCAAAATACAAGCTCAGAAAAATATGTAATGTTATGTAATGGTTAAAATTTGCCCTTTGAAGAAGGGATGAGTGCTGAAAGGGGAGTAGTTATTTGAAGATGGTTTTAAAATCTGTAGAACTCTGCCAAGAACCCCCTTTGGGTTACCTGCTTGAATCTTCCAGTGAGAGTGTCACTAATTAGATAGGCTGCCAAAGTGGAAGCATTGTTTCCTTAAACCATAATTAAAGCCCACAGTCCTTGGGTCTTGACCTCTGCTTTAGCAAGGATGACTGGGACCCTGAGGGATTAACTGAGAATTCAGACTTTTCAAAACAGGCTAGTGGGGATGGGGGAGGGGAGGAATTCAATGAGAGACTAAAGCAGGAGTTTGTCAATGGGTTCCAAATCCAAAACTTCTCATTTTTTCTGGTCAGCCCAGGTGATCCACCAATCAGCAAGTAGTTATTGAGTGCCCACAGAGTAACAGAACAGGAAAATATTGGAGAGCCTGTAGCAGTACTGGGTACTCTAGGGAATTATGAAAACTGTCTTTTCTCTGCCCTAAAGGATAAATGAATATACACAACATTACACATGGAAGATGAGGGATACAGTGAAAATGGAAAGAGGTCACATGTGAGGATGGAGGGTACTACTTCCATCTTAATTCACTTAATTCAATAAAGCAGGACCCCTTCCCTCTAAGAGCTTACAGCCTAATGGAGAAGATACCCTGGCACCCAATTAACCATCTGCTTCCCTAGTTGGTGGGCAACTTTGTCTGAAGAGTGTTCATTCAGTGAACACTGGGTGTTCATTCTCATTCATTTTTTGCCCTTGACTTAAAGGGAACAGCCCTGAAGACACCCCAAGCAAGATTTGTAACAAAAGTCACCAGAGTCTGGAAGATGAAGATTTTTATTCACCTCTCCCTAGCTGTGTGACTCTGATGGCCCTGCCTAAGATAACTAACTACTCTCTGCAACACCAACAGTTTTCCTCTTTATAGAATGAAATTAAAGAAATACCCATGTCACAGGACTCAGTGTGTGGATGGACAGGAAATGAGGGTAGAAGCCACTCTGATGACCCTCACAGAGCTCTTTCTGTTCGGGACCCAACATGATCTCATAGACTTCACTAATGTCAAAGGGATAGGCTTTATTCAGCCTTCATTTTGGATGTACAAACATTTAGCTCCAGATAAATGGAGACCCAGTTATCCACATTTCAAAGGATTTTTAACTTTAAAAGCCTTAAAGCAGATTTCTTTTGAAATAGGCATTTTCTTCTTTTCAAATGAATTAGCTGCAATTGTAGAATGCTGGATCTGGAAGAGATTTTAGAGATCTTTTAAATACACACACACACACACACACACACACACACACACACACACACACAAAATCAGGCTGTTTTCCGAGTCAAGAGCAAATTTTTGGAAGGGCTAACCATGTCTTCTTATTCTCAGCCCTGTGGGTTGGTCAGCTGAGAACAACACACACAAGATTCAAATCAGATATAAAGACAAAGTGACTTTAAGACCGTCATGTCGTTCAGTGAGATTTGCTTGTTCATGAATTCTACATTATATAACTAGCTATTCAGAAATATATCTATAAAAATATTGAAGTACCAATATCAAGAATAACAAAAAAAGAGTGTGCAAATACTAATTATTATATGCAGTCATCAGCCCATCAGCTTATTTCCAGTCTTATCAAAATCAACATGGCAATAAAATATCTCTTTGTCCTTCCAACCTCCTTATTAAAATGCATTAAATCTGTTTTTCTTACACATAGAAAGATAAGATTGTTAATTACAGGAACTGCTTATCAGCAAAAATGTAAAACAGCAGGAGAGTCATTTGATGGTTCAGCTAAGAAGAAAAAGGAACGGAGGAAGGAAGAAATTCACAATAAAGAAAGCTTAGGGAATGAATATGAAATCGATATTCATAATGGATTTAATATTTGTAAACTGAAGTATTTCCTAGAAAGTATTTGTGTATTTTAAAAGAAAGGAGATAATGCAAAATACAGAAGTATGTAGATATGTAAACTGCCAATTAAAATTAAAGGAATAAACTGTTGTATAACTTTTGCTAGACCTGTTACAAATAAAAAAGATCACCTCTCCTCCAGGATGGTCCTGGCAGGATTGTGGGTGACTCGGGTGGACACAGGGGTAAGAGGAAGAAGTGACCTCAGAGTCTACTCGAGATGCCTGACTTTGATTCCTATAAAACCCTGTCAATAACTGGAGTTAGGAGACATCTTATGTTGTGAGAACTTCATTTCACAGTGACTTAAAATAAAAAAGCTGCAATAGAAAGCAGAGGATTATCTTCTTGCCAGTAAGAGAGAAATGAGTGTTGGATTATATCTACCTTCGGCTGCGTTTAGAGCACTGCTGCTAAATGCACAGCTGGCTCTTTGCTCTTGTGTTTTCTTGCCTGTCAATCAGAATGCTTGAGAAATAGATTTTCAGTGTTAGGGGTTAGTCAATAACTTCAGTCTTGAAAAAGACCACATCAAGGCTGTGGCATTTAATTTCTAAGAATTTACATGTCACAGTCACAGGTTTTTGCTTCCTCCATAAAGTAAATTAGTGAAACTCACTTGTATGGATACAAAGGTTTTCAGATTAATTCATCTAAAATATACACACAAATTTAATAAATTAATCACAACCCTAATTTAGAGGAACAGGTAAGACACTGGGTATTTGGGGGCCATTATTCTTTTATTATTAATTCTTTTGTTATTTTTTTAAGTAGGAAGGAATATTTTAAATATAATTGGGTGTTGGTGAAGGAGAAGGGTTTAAATTCACAAAACCTTATGTCTGGAAGCAGCATTTGTTTTAATGTAGAACTACAATGTTCTATGTATACCGTATGTCTATTTAACTATCTATTTATTAAGAGAAATTTTCAAAAACGTTTTCAGCTATAGGATCTTAAAAAAAAATATCTGAAAATGTAATATAAAAACAAAGATGCTCTGGCTGTGGGAGAAGCCCACATGGGGCGGGTTCTGTCACGTCTCACTGCTTGGAAAAGGGATGGTGGCGGCTGAAAGAATGTCTGTGACCCCATAGTGGCTGCTTCCAGCAATTTCAAGAGGAAGTGCTTGCAAACCAGCCTGTGTAACAGTCACCAAATAGGTTGCTTCAGCCTTTGCCAAACCAGAGATAACTAATAATTCATTATCATTAGTTAATAAAATACACACTCCTTTTTAATCTGTACTGACGGGAAGCACTGTAGCAAAATTAGTGAACACTCTAAATAATGAATCCTGTGTGTTAAACATCCCCCAAATCATAGCTCATGCATAAAAAAGGACATCTTCTGAGTCCGTAATGAGTAGAGTAATTCAGGAAAAATCCATTATTAGCTATTTATAAAGAAAGTATCTCGATTTATATTCTATACTGCAGAGGGAGGGGGTGGAGTACTCTTACTTTATTCGCTTGCATTTTTATTTCAGTGTAAAGAACCCTATGTTGATGGCCGAATATTTGTATAGTTGGCCAAGTGATATTTAATCATGTATTCGAGCCAGTGTTGGTCAGGGACTGTGAGCTCTCAGAGGATGAGACTCACAGCTGCTAGACGTCAATTCTCAGCCAACTGCTGTGTGTATCAGGCACCTAGGGATGGGATGGCCTTGGAGCCAGATCCCTTTCGATTGCTTCCTGTTCCTCCTCATTCTCCCTCTGGTCCCCATTCAGACTTTTTAATAAAAGCAAATCACTTCCCTCTGTGAAAAGACCGCATCTGCAGAACTTTGCTCTTGAGCATCTGTCGTGCAGGATTGAAAACTCCATAAAATGCAGTTGACATTTGGTTTTAGCCAAAATAATTCTAAGAGACTTTGAAGGCATAGGGGCCCTGCTAGCTGTACTTCACTAAGAAAGTGTTGCTTTTCTTTTCTTTTTTCTTCTTTTTTTAAAAATATTGAACACTAGAGTTAGCTCATCAGATCATTCAAGTAAGCCCAGTTGATCAGACTGAAGTCCCAATGACAGCATGTTGTAGTAAGTGTTGGAAACAGATGAGATAGTGGGTAGACAAGTTATGATTCTCTATGACAATGGAACAGCCAGGTTGAGTGACTTTTTTTAAAAATAAATTTATTTATTGTATTTATTTTATTTTTGGCTGCGTTGGGTCTTTGTTGCTGCTCGCAGGCTTTCTCTAGTTGCGGCAAGCGGGGGCTACTCTTCGTTGCGGTGCACCGGCCTCTCACTGTGGTGGCTTACCTCGTTGTGGAGCACGGGCTCTAGGCACGCGGGCTTCGGTAGTTGTGGCATGCGGGCTCAGTAGTTGTGGCTCACGGGCTCTAGAGCGCAGGATCAGTAGTTGTGGCGCACGGGTTTAGTTGCTCCGCGGCATGTGGGATCTTCCTGGACCAGGGCTCGAACCCACGTCCCCTGCATTGGCAGGCAGATTCTTAACCACTGCACCACCAGGGAAGCCCCTGAATGTCTTTTTAAACATGGGCTCAACACTCCTCTGAAGCCCTTGCAGATTACATCCAATTCCTAGGTGCCTTGTAGATCAGGAAAATCAAAAATCTATTCTTTAATTGCTGCTTCAAGCTAGGGGGACTTTGTGCTTTCAAAAATCCCTTCAAATTCTCAAGGAAGAGGAAATTTCTTTGAAATTTATATGTCTCTCTCAGTAAAAATTTGGATCAGTGCATCAGTCCCGGGCAATATAGTAATTTTCAGTCCTTGGGAATCAAATCAACCCTAAATGAATTAATCTTTTCATATATCTGTATTGGAAACAAAGGGGTAAAAGATGGGGAGGGGGTGTGGAGGCTACTGAAATTGAATATCACTTATCCTCAGATATATGGGTCCTTACAGCTTTGAATGAGCATTTGCTTGGAACAATTGGCAATCCATTCATTCATTCACCAATTCATTCCATAGATGTTTATTGGGCGTCTGAGATATACCAGGCATTGTGCCAGGTTTGGGGCACAACAAGGAGCATGTCCTTTCCTTAAGGGTTTATAGGTTAGTGCTACAGACACAGAAATAAACAATAAGGACTAATAACGTACTGACTGAAGATGCACAAGTGCACAAGGTCCTAAGAGAGAACAGAGAAGGGAGACCAAGACCAAACCAAGCCTTGGCTATGAGGGTGGCATTGAGATGAGCTGGGTTAGAGAAGATGGGTGTAAGAGAGTGGCAAGAGGTGAAGAGGGAGAGAAAATCAGGCACCAGATTTTGAAGGGCCTTGTGCACCAAATTAATTTATCTGACCTTCCTCTGCCTTTGTGTTTCTCAAGACTTTGACAGCCTGGTATGGCCCATATCCTGAAACCACAGAATAAACAAGAAATGTCTTCCTGGAGCACTGGTTCTTCTTAGTGGTGAGTAATTTAAAATATTTGTTACTAAAGGAGTAGAATGCAAAATCCGCATACATATGTAAGATAAATCATGAGATTCCTAAGATATTTTGTGCTTGTGACGGGTAACTTGAGGTTGTATCTCCAGCCCCACTCTCTCCTCTGCCATTAGAGGACCCTTGTAGAAAAGTTTGCAAAGCACATTGTCATGGGAACTACTTGAGGAGTTTAAGCAGACCAATGACAGGAGGCAATTTGCAGTTTAGAAAGACCTCAGGCTGCAAGGTAGATAATGATTCAGAGAAGGGTGAGAGTGAAAGCAAGGAAAGTAGCCTAGGAGGCTCTCGAAGTCCCCAATCTGAAACACTATACTGACTCTAACTAGGGTAATAACAGCAGGGATAAAAAAAAAAAGTGATTTGCAAGATATTATAGAGATGGCATCAGTGGGATAATTATTGATTCATTCTTTTATTTAATAAACATTTACTGAGTGGCTATCATGTTCTGGGCATTTTTCCAGGCAGGGAATAACACAGCAAAGATCCCTGCTTTCTTGAGTTTATATTCTAGTGGAAGAAGGAGACAAAAACAAGTAAATAAGAAATTAAATTAATTGTATAAGTTAGTGATGAATTCTGTGAAGGAAATGTGATATTGCCTTGGGGAGTGAATAAGGTGATCGAGAAAGGGACTGGGAGAGTGAACAGGGAATGAAGACAAACATGATGGTTGAATGACAATGTCCTACATTGAGACCAGGAACATAAGAAGAAAGGAAAGTTCAAGAGGAAATAATTGAGTGCAGTTTGGGAGATCCATGAGAATATGCCCAGAAGAGAACGAAGAAGATATGAATATCTATGTATCTATCTATCGATACTATATATACATACATGCTCATAAGCATACATGCATACGACACACACACACACACACACACACACACACTCGTATACACACCCCACATGGAATCACTCCACATAAAGATGGGGAAGTACTGAAAGTAAGGATCAAAATAGCAGCAGTATGAAGTGAAAATGAGGTCCCAGAGACCTCTCGAGGGTTTGAATGAAAGATCAATTATTCTTCATTAACTAAGAAACATCATCATGGAGGCATGAACGTCACGTTCCCTCGTGTTCACTAGAGACAGTCAACGGTTTCATGGTTTGATTCGGTACATGCGCTAAGCTGCTTTTGTTCGTGGAGACAACTGTAAGTGTGTGCCTGGGTTGCTCAGCAGAGCTGCCTGTGCTCTCCTGGGGGCTGTGCTCTAGACAGCACTTCCCACTGTCCACCTGAACTTCAAAAAGGCACCTGCAGGGCCCCCAGGGAGACTGCAAGCTGTAATGAGGCCCATGCCTGGCAGCTCAGGAAGCCATGAAAATAATGAGGGAGTCTGGTGCTCTTCCTGGCAAGTTCCCTAGAGCCCCAATTACGGAAGTTTAAAACCCCCAATTCCAAGGGTGTGTTGACATTGAAAAACCCCAACTTTTTCCCTCCCCAGACAATGTGAGACAATAAAACCCCAGTCTGAAAAAGGAGGAAGCCAAAGAAACTTTTTCTGGAAAGAAGTGGAGGAACAGTGCATAAACCACATTTTTTTTCTCCTCCAACAGCCTTCCGCTACAGCTGAACGTCTTTCTTCAACAGTTATTGCTTCATAATGTGAACATTTACATTGACCTTTAAATCGGTCATTTGGCTGGACACAGTTTTCTACGAGGCAGAGTTGACTAGGAAAGCACCCACTGGTTTATGCTGAAATCCTTCATAATAATAAAAGCCACAGATCTCACTCATTCCAACGTCAACATTAAAAATCACCCCACCTTTAAGAAAAAAAAATATTCCCGCATGAAAGGACACTTTGAGTAAATGAAAGTTTCTGACTTGCAGCTTTAAATAAATCTTTTCACGGGTTATCCCATTACAGTCGAGGGAAATGAGTGATTCTTTCCCAGTCATGAGGTTATAGACTAAGAGTGGGCTTAAAAACCAGGGGGTGCTGGCCAAAGCCTGGAAAACAGATGTCTTCGGAGGCTGTTGATCATGTTGATCTAGTAGTTGGTTACTCAGGGAAGAGAACTAGAGAGGCAGGATCTTGAGACCAGGATATGAGATAGCACATGCTTATCCAAAAGCCATATTCCAGCACTGAATGTGGGCATGTGACTGTCCTTGATTTTCTGCATTTTTTTCACAAGCTTGGAGTCTCAGGAGATTTCTGGCACATGACCATGATCTGAGGCTGTTTCTATCCTAGTCTAGGCTGCAGTGCCATAGGCACCAAAAAGCCCCTAATTTTCTAAGTCTAGACATGAGGGGATATCCAATGGCCAAATATGTTCAACATAAGCCCACCTGTAGTCTTTTTCCAGGAAAAAAAAATCAGCTAGGTTCCATGAATGCACTTCTATAATCATGTCTCCAAACCAAAGAACTGTATGTGCAATATTTGGCAACCATTTTTTTTAAAGAATAAGCTGAAACCCAGTCAGATGAATTATTGAGGGCTACTGTATGTCAGTGCCATCTTAGGCTGGCACTTTAAAAAGTTTTAATTTAATATTCAAAAAAACCCACAACATAACATTTCCAGTTTAAAGATACGATGAAATTGAAATTAAGAAAAATTGTCATTTGCCTAATGTCACTTAACACTGGCAGGAAGAATATCCCAACTAGGGATTCTTTAAAGACTTTTGTTTTCTATTAGGTTCCCATCTCCTCAGAGAAACCTGAAAAAAAAGATTAATAAATTTCAAGAAGACCTATAGCAAGAGAGAGGGGCTCTGTGTTGGGAGAGTAAGCTGCTCACTGTCAGGACCAGAAAGGTACCCATGGGTTGGCTTTTGCCTTCCTGAATTCAGCGCTACTAGCCTGGGTCTCAGTTCTGCAAGCTCAAAAATTTAATCTGGTCTTTATTCCAAAACTGATCCACCTAGAGTATATTTTTCTCCCTCTCTCAAACATCACAAAGATATGTGTAAAACCAAAGCGATCTTTAACTTTATAAAATGGGAAATATAACACCCAAGTGGAATGGACAGTCACATTTACCTGCCCAGCACATTCTCTTCCCAGAGACAAGCTTTTATGAGATGCCAAATTATGGTCAGAATAAGCAAGCTTCTGTAGAGTATTCAAAAATATACCACATCAGACTCTGGTATCCATCCACACAATTGGGAATTGATTACTTAGGCCAACTAATCAATTGGTCTTCATTACTGGACCGAGAGCTCAGTCAGCCTTGAATATTTAGATCTAACTTGCCAACGTCTGCCTCTGGTCCTCTCCTTTTCCCAAGGAGGCCTCTATGGCTAACTAATTTCTTTTTAATTTATTACATTAGCACAATTAATTAGGCCATTGACAATCCTGGAGGCTAGGGACCCATTTTGATTTTTTTTAGGTTTCCTAAAATAGATTTGTATTTAGCCATTCAACCTACAAAGAATAGCCATTAACTTTCTTCAAATCTAGCCCCCATCCCTACCTTGGGAGAAAAGAACCATTTGAGAGTTTCAGCTGTATCTAGGACAACAGAAAATCCAGTTTTCACTGGGTTGATATCTTAATATCACACAGTAAACTGAAACTAAAATAGCAGTGATTCTACACGCAAAAGGTGTAGTTTATTTGGTGGCACATCTGTCCTTTAATCTGATGCCTCATTGAGGAAGATTCCAAGCAGCTCATTTGTAGCATAAAACTATCCTTCTGGAGAAAATGTTCTCATGAGTAATTATACAAAAATTAAATAAACTTGCTGCCACCAAGTAAATTTGTTAAATTGTACTCTTACTATATCAGGGCCTCGATTTAATTGTCCTCTGTCTGTAAATACTAGAGAAGAATTTGCCGTCACTTTCAGAAGAAAATGACTGGCGGTTTTCTAGATGTAATTACTCAAAGACAAGACAGCATTGTGTAGACTGCAAACGCTGACGCAAAGGCTATGGCTCGTGTCTGAGGTAAAGTAAGGGCATGAAAGAGGAAATACTACTTTTACGCCCATTACAAATATGAGGAAAAGACTGGGAAGAGACAGTGCCATTGAGTTAATGAAGGTGACATGCCAGTACATGATTACAATCCCAGTTACAGAGGAAAGCGTCCCTCTGTTGCAGACATCACAGAAACCCATCACATTTCAATCAGGCTTAGGCTATAAATATTGGAGAGGAAAGATGGACGACAGATGATTACTGATAGCAGATCACTACTTTTCTAGAGACGAGATAAGGGTGTTCATGGAACCAAATATGGCTGGTTTTCAGTTCAGATGACATGGAAGCAGGACAGATTTAGAGTGAGTGGAGTGGTGACTCAGAGAGCTGGACTTACAGGTGGAGTACGCACTGGGTTTTGCAATTCAAGAAGCAGGAAGGAGCAGCTCCCCCA
This sequence comes from Eschrichtius robustus, assembly GCF_028021215.1. NCBI lineage: Eukaryota > Metazoa > Chordata > Mammalia > Artiodactyla > Eschrichtiidae > Eschrichtius > Eschrichtius robustus. The sequence goes on from NC_090836.1 coordinate 63,336,798, forward strand.
GAACAACCCTGCCCCTTACTCCCTGCCAGGGAAATTCCCCCATGGAGTTCCTGCACACAGTGCTGCTTCTATTCAGATTCAAAATGCCACTGGGAATGAGAGAACATTACGCTGCTGCCAATTATTTACTTTTTAGTGGGAAATAATTTCACAACATTTATTTCGCATATGTTTATTTATATACCAGGCCCTGTAATAGACCCTAGGGATACACTGTGGAAAAAAAACAACTAATACAGATAGGATTCCTTGCCCCATGGATCTTAGATTCTAGCTGGGAGGATGGCCATTAATCAAATAGCCCCTAAAGGAGTGTTTAATTGCAGATGGAGATAAGGGCTATGCAGAAAAGAAAGCTGGGCCTAAAAGTGCATATGGCCTCATAAAGGCTGGAATTTTGGGGAAGTTCCCTGAGGAAGTGATCACTGGGCTGACTGCTGAAGGCTGGACAGGAGACAACCCAGGTGAAAAAAAGAGTGGAAAATCATTCTGGGCAAAATAACAGTATGTTCAATACCCATAAGATGGATTATTATTCAGCTATAAAAAGGAATGAAGTGCTGATACATGCCACAATGTGGATGAACCTTGAAAACATTATGCTGAGTGAAAGAAGTCGGACACAAAGGCCATATATTGTATGATTCCATTTATGTGAAATATTCCCAATAGGCAAATCCATAGAGATAGAAATCAGATTAGTGGTAGCCTGGGTCTGGGAGTAGGGAAGAAGGAGGAATGACTATTTAATAGGTATGGGGTTTCCTTTTGGGGTGATGAAAATGTTCTGGAACTTGATAGTGGTGATGATTACACAACATTGTGAATCCACTAAAATGTCACTGAGTTGTCTACTTTAAAATGGTTAAAATGATGAATTGTAGGTTATGTATATTTTACCACAATTAAAAAAAAAAAACTGCAGTATGTTCAAAGGCTCTCCTCTGGGCAGGAGTAAGTGATCCCTTCCTGGAACTGAAAGATGGCCAGTGTGAATGGATGGCAGAGCATGGATGGAGAATGGATGGATGGCAGGGGCAACAGGGAGACTAAAGGGACAGGGAGCTGGAGAGCTAGGCTGGGACCAAATCATGCAAGGCCTGGAGAACATGTTAGAGTTTGGCCTTTATCTTAGGAGGAATGGTAGTCCACCTAAAGCTGGGGAAGGGTATTATCAGATATATATATATATATTTTAAAAGATAATCATATATCCAATTAAGAGTGAGTTTTCACAGCTTGAAAGTAAGATGTGGTAGAAGATGGGATGGAGGAAGGGTACCTACACAAGTCAAATGGTGCCTCCTTCCCAACTTTTGTAGCACTATTCTGCTAGATAGACCTATATAGAGGTTTTAGATTATCATAACACATGAGGACATTTCAGAGCAAGGTAAAGCAGAAACTGACGCTGAGGGTGATTACTGGGACTTAAGCGTAGTGGTAAGTTCTCTTAATAAGCAAAAGCAGAAAAGTGGATTAGGAGACATTTCATGGGTTTTTTAAATGAGGGGCCTAGTTGTCTCAATATAGATAGAGGTTTATAGGCCTTCAGGATGAGGCGGTGAAGAGGAGACCTCAGAGAGGTTGGGATCATCAGTGACAGCAATGATATGATTCTGGTTTTCTATAGTTACTGAAGTCTCCTGAAGATGGACCAGAACTTCTGGGCTCCAGATCATTTGTGGAATGCTGTAGTCTGGCCAGATAGTTTGCATTGCATCTCTCAGCACCAACAGTGGTGCTACACTGAGGTGGGAACGAGGCTATGTCTCAGTTTCGGGAAGGTGCTCTAAGTGTCAATATGCCAACAGATTTTGAAATTATGGGATTGCTAAACAGACATATACAACATTGTGAACATATGTATTCATTCGTTTGTTCCTTCCTTTCTCATTCAGCAGGTTCTGTTTTGTTTTTGCTTTTTTTTTTTGAGTATTGCCTATTACAGGGTGCTATGCTAGGCATAAATTTACAAGACTAATAAATAACTAAAATTAGGTCATCTTATATAAAAACTAAGACATTATAAATATAATTTTACAGCTAAGATACATAAAAGAAACTTTCTATTTGGATCATAAGGCCAGAACTGAGGCCCTGTTGTTTGCTTTCTAACTATCTATGTTATAAGAATTATTTTTCAATGGTCATAATCTTCAAATGAATAAATTTTGAAAAAAAGTAAAATAACTTTTTGCCCCGATGTCATATTTCCATCAATTGCTAATTTTTGCCCCTCATCATAATGTTTTTATAATACCAGGAAGTATGGAAATCTCATATAAAACTTTGAAAATGGGTAAAGAGATAAAGACTTCTTTTTGTTTTTATTTATGTACATGTAAACGTGTGTCATCATAGACCACTATAAGATGTGAGATTTTCAGAACCATCTGACAATGAAAATGGAAGTGTTCAGTGAAATCCCATGAAGCAATTTCTTTATGAAAACAACTCTCAGAAACGACAGTTATCCAAGTTCCCACAGCAATAAAGCAGCACTGCATAAAAATCCCCAATATCTTTTTTTTTTTAATTTATTTATTTTATGTATTTATTTTTGGCTGCATTGGGTCTTCTTTGCTGTGTGTGGGCTTTCTCCACTTGCGGCGAGCGGGGGCCACTCTTCGCTGCGGCGTGCGGGCCTCTCACTGCGGTGGCCTCTCTTGTTGCAGAGCACGGGCTCCAGGCATGCGGGCTTCAGTAGTTGCGGCACGTGGGCTCAGTAGTTGTGGCTCACAGGCTCCAGAGTGCAGGCTCAGTAGTTGTGGCGCACGGGCTCAGTTGCTCCGCGGCACGTGGGATCTTCCCGGACCAGGGCTTGAACCCACGTCCCCTGCATTGGCAGGCAGATTCCCAACCCCTGAGCCACCAGGGAAGTCCCCCCCAATATCTTGCTGCTATTATCTAGATCTGTAATAGAGAGCGTTTCCACTGTGCAGTGAGCAGATAAGCAGGGGCTGCTTCCTTTCTGCAGAGCTGAAGACTGGTCAAAAGATCAAGAGACAATCTAATTGAAATGTTTCCTATTGACTCAAAACTAAGATGCAAGGGTAGGCATGAAGGGGCACCCAGTATTCAAGAAGTTGAAAAATCCAAAATGAATAGCAGTATCTTCAACATTTCTATCACTTAAAAATATCTGAAACATTAGATGTCAAAGAAAAAAATATTGATTTATTTTATATAATTAATTATTACTAAAGTCAGTGGCATCTATAATAAATCTGTAACAATATGTTCATGTGCTTGAAAAATTGGAAAACAAAGCTTACATTTGAAAAAAAAATTTTTTTCCAAGAATGTGACTCCTTAGTATCCAGAAAAGACTAACAAGCTTATTAAAATTCTTGCTCTGGGGTAAAGAGAAAATTAGAAAGGCAACAAATATGATAGATCCTTTCAGTAATTAAAACTTATTGACACTGATAAGCCTAAATCTGGACGGCAGTGCTTTCTTGAGTCATTGGTACCATTCCTATTATCGCATACAACTAGGGAAAAGATTTGTAATAACCCAGGGGTGTTATAGCCCCTAGGCTATCTATCAATGGGCTTTCAGGGGTCTTTGAACACCCCCATCCCACCAAATTTTCTGATAAACAGAGTATGATGGTTCTGTATCATGTCAACTTGGCTACATTGGAACTATGTTTTCCAGAATTCCCTTCTCTGCCCAGAGAGTGAGGCCTCAAGAGATATTTTGCATGAGACCAAGAAAGTGGAAGAGGAGCGGGGGCCATCTTGTTTTCTTATGCTTGAAAGGTGGGTTCAGGGCGCCAAGCACTGTGGGGGGTCCACGCATGTTGTTACTTATCCACAGGCTCGCCTTGCTGGCCTGGGACAGCAGCGGGGCCCCTGCCAGATCCTTCTGCTGGATCAGGCTTCCCTGACTCCTGGATGAGGTGCATATTTAGCTCCATGATGGAAGGCACCAGCTTCACCTTCATCCAGCCTGTCTTTGCTTGCCCTGCTTCACATCCATCTTCTTTTCCCAACTGCCTGTGGACGCAGGCGCCAGCGCCAGACACAGAAACAACTGTACGTCCTCACTCAGACCTCTTAACCAGCTCCCACAGTACAGTAAGTTTAAATCCTTGTAATTATATATATAATAATTAATAAACATGCATAAATAAATGTATATATGGTTTTGCTTAAACCCTAACTGATAACATTGTATGCCGAAGCATAATGTTTGAAAAGCTGCAAATGTAACTCAATACAAATATACATGGTGAGCATGGGAAAGATTGATTTATGAAGAAACCAGCAAGGTGGCATACATAGTTCAAAGAAAGATACAAAACATAGATGTCAGTAAAAGAAAGAATTCTGGAATATGATTGGCTAAGTTAGATTCAAAACTGGTTAATATACTGCATGACAATCAGACCATAACCTTTGGGATTATCTTTTCTTTTGGAGAGAAATCATTTGCACAACAATCATTTATACAACTTGGTACATATTTTTCATTTCAACAGAAATTTTAAAGAAAAACCTCTAACACTACAAAAAAAAATGGAAGTCAGAATCACTTGCTTCAAATAGAAGGAAGCCCTAAAAATTATATAATTATTAACATAAATATTACATATATACCACTTGAAATCTGCATTCCACTGGTAGCACATACTGTCCTATATTTTGGGAAATATTAGTCTAAAACATTTAAGAAGATTCTAGATTAGAGATTACTTACTCCTAAACCTGGAAGGGATTGTAGAAACTAGCTCATTTTAGAAATGAATAAATGGAAGGAGAGAGAGGTTTAAGTGACTTGGTCCCAGCCACACAGTGATGACTAGGGGCCTCTACCTCCCTACTGTATATCTCCCCATGATACGTGTATCTGCTTATCTGTAACTATATGCGCCATTTGCAATTAAGCAAATCCTCTCCAGCATTTATCTAACTCTGAGCTTTTGTTCATCTTGAATACTTCCTTTTGCTTTTCTGGCTCCATAGACCAGACTCACCTTGAGTGCCACCTTCTCCATGAATGCTTTATTTGTATTTCTCTTTTAGCATTTATTTATCCTTTTTTGCATTATATTGCTCTCTTTTTATACTTGTTTTATATTTCCTACTTTTCTTGAGCCTCAGTACAGAGCCTGAATATGGAAACAGCTTTATTTTTATACTTTCCTCTTATGGTACCCAGCATTATCCCTGTAAGGGTTTGTGCTCAATAAGATTTTTGCAATGAACTATCTATTGAATCTTACTACTATTTGGGAACAAAGCTGTGGAAAATGTGATGCTGGTGGTCTTTCTATATTATGGGGCCCATCTGTTTGCTATTACCTGTTTCCCACCTGCTGTCATTACTAGCATAAAACTCCATCTGCTACTTTCTCTTCTCTTCCAAGCCTGACTTGGCACTAAATCTGTCAGACTCTACTTCAGGTTTGCCTAGTCAGCATTACTTTTCCTTAATGGTTTTACTAATTACTAAAGGTCTGTTTTATTTTATTTGCCTCTTGAGAGTATTTAAGATGTGAACAAGGTAACCAATACTGAATTCAAGACAATCTGTCAAAACTATTTGTAAAAATAGTACCAAGCAAAGCAAAAAAAAGTACTAAGCAAGCATCCAGATTTGGAACTGAAGAATGGGTTACAGCTGGGAGAGTGTGACCTTGGGAAATCAATTAACCTTTCTGATTCTCAGTGTTCTCTCCTTTAAGATGAGAGAATTAGGTACAATGTCTCTAAGGTCTCTTCTGAATGAAACATTCGATAGCAAATATTCATCCTTTAGGAGAGACTTAATTCCATCTCAATTCCATTTCCTTCATGAATCTTTCCTGACCTCTATCCTGATAAAAATGTGTCCCTTCTTTTAACATAGTACAGTGCTTAATTCTCAACTATGTTACAGTAATACCTTATCCTGAACCGTGGTCAAGTTAGCTGTGTAATTTGTTTGCTTTACTCCATTACACTGACCCTCCCTTAAGTTGTGGGTTTTTGAATGCATTAATAGAGTCTTTGTAACTCACCCAAATGTCTAGCAAAGTGGATTATAGATAGTACATTGCAGTGTGTGCTGAATGATATTTATTGACTGAGTAAATTAATGAATGAACTGAAAAATGACTGAGTAAATTAATGAATGAACAACACCATGATAATTCTGTTCTGAAAGACACAAAAACCAAAAATGCTACTAAACTAATTGAATAATGAAAGAAATTAATGCCAGAGTTATGAATTTTAGTCACCATGGAAAGCAACTCCAGAAAAGAAATGTAATACATCATTTAAACATAATAGCAACATATAGTATGGTTAATACGTAAATACAGTAGCATGTGTAGAAGGAGAGGCCATGATACAGAGTAACTGGGAGCACAGATTCTAGAGACCGGTGCCTGGCTTTTGTTCTGGCTCTGATACTTTGTATGACCTTGGGAAAGTTATGTAACTCTGTCTCAGCTTTATCATCTGTAACGTGGGAGGATTTACTTCATAGAGTTATTGTGAGAATTTAATGAGTGCCTGGCACATATTAAGTGCTCAATAAATGTCAGCCATTATTTTACAATTAGTACTGACATATTTCAACATGTCTGTCCTTTAGTACATAAAATGGGAGTAATAATGAAAGCTTTCTCCTGGAAGCATTGTGAGGGTTTTTTGGGGTTTTTTTAACTCTTATGGCCATTGAATATGTTCTACTTACATCATTATATCAGAACAAAGATATCTTATCTTAAAAATAGCTTAAAAGTACTGAGGTATTTTTAACGTGACCTGGATTCTCACTCATCCCAAGCCAGTTTATTTTTCCAGTTTGAGAATCCTGCAATATGTGCTTGTTACAAAACTGGCATAACACAAACTGCATACTGTACTTAATGTATACACATCAGGCATAAAATTAATGAGTGTCAATATTTTCCCTTAATGCTTCAGAAAGAAAATTCTAGAATATTCTTGAAACCGAGCAGAACCCTGTGGGGCCCTCCCAGGTACAAATCTTCTCTGTGTCCCCCGTTTCTTGCTTGCAGGAAAAAAGGTTTCAGCCTCCTAAATCTTCCCTGAGTTCCAGAGAGCAGATTCAAACAGTTACTACTCAGGGAGGGGAGGGAATGCAGAAACAAAGGAGGAGTAAGTCAAGAAAAAACAGTGCCCGGATAAAGCAAGGTCCTGGTTCCTCCTGAAGGGATGTATATATAACAATATTTTTGAGATTTTCTGCAGGAACTAAGGCCCCCATCCAGGTGGAGGATGGTAAATTCAGGCTGAGCACAAGACTCTTGGAACATGCCTTGTTACCTCACCACCAAGCAATCAGAAGAAAGTCACACACCCTGTAGCCCACACTCCAAATTTTGCCTATAAAAACTTTTCCCTGAAAACCACGGGTGAGTCCGGGGTTTTTCAGCATGAGCCATCCAATCTCCTTGCATGGCCCTGAAATAAACCTTTCTCTGCTCCAAACTCCGACGTTTTGGTTTGTTTGGCCTCACCGTGCATTGGGCACATGAACTTGTGTTCGGTAACATTCTTACTTCAAATATATCTTCCTCTTGGAGACAACCAAATGATTTCCCCAAATCTGTCATTTAATGTTAATTCTGTGAGGATGAAATTTGTCATTAGGGCCCAGATCACAGTTACATTCTGGCTCTACCACTTCCTAGCCATATAAAACCAAACGTGTTATTGCATCTTTCTAAACCTCAGCTTCTCCACCTGTGATACAAGAATAATAACAACATCTGTGCTCAAAAGGTTATTTTAAGGATTAAGATCACATAGAAGGCACTGAGCATAGTGTGTGGTAGAGAGTAAATGATCAATCCATGGGATTGATATTATTATTTCTGATGAAATACACTTGCATTTATATCAACAAAATGGTAAATTGTAAATCCATTTAGGCATACTGCATTTCATAAAGAGGTTCCAGGTTTCTACAATACCAACTGATTGAACAATCAGAGGAATTTTTTTTTATGAAAGGCAAAATTTTTCTTGAGCTGTGAACAGTCTTTCTAACAAGGTTTTCCAGATCCTGGGATAGAAGTTTTGCTATCATCTCTCTCATTGCTGAAAGCCTGACAGTCCACAGAATTGTTGCTCTAAATATAGGCAGTTATATTTTCTGAGTAACAGGGAGAAGAGAGAGATTTTATAGCAAGGATAGGGGAGTGTTCTTGAAGCCACAGGATCTGCAACATCTTGCCCAATGGAAGGCACATAAGCCCTCTGGATGCTCTCCACCTGACAGCATCCAGAGCTGAAGGGCTGCTTCAAGGTCAGCACGTGCATTTACATCTGCCTTTCCTGCCCCCCTTTTCCTGACTTCTCACTTCAGTGACCACCCCAGGAGCAAGTCTAGGAAAGCCTATGAAAAATTCAACAACAAAGCAGAATTCAGTGACACAACAAGGTGACTTTTCAGGCAACTTAAACCATAAGAAATGTCTCTTGAAAAAAAGGGAATCAAAACCTAAGGAACTTGACACAAAATATTCCTATAAGATATTTTTAGATAAGTTGATGATTTAAGATGATCAAGTGTCAAGGTAAAAAAACAATCCCAGATTTAGTAACGAGCAGAGAAATGCCTTCTAATTTTTGTGACCCTCTTGAGCTCTGCTCTAATTCACAACATCCCCATTGACAGCTCGCTGAGCTATGTGGGTATATCTTTATATTTCCACACAGAAGTCACGCTCAGAAGCCCACAAGCTGTTTTAAAATGCCATGCTCCCAGCCGCTGTTCTCCTAAGACACAGCAGATCTGTAGTTCCTTCACATATTTTCATAAATGACTCCTATGCATGGGGAAGACTTTATGAGGCCAAGGTTATCATAAACTTCTGCCATGAAACAACCCATTATCTATTATCAGCCTCTGTCACCAGTCTGTGCATAGAGAAGGCGAGCCCAGAGAAATGCCATTAAAGAAAAATGAAATAGGTTCAAAAAGACGAGGCGAAAGACATTTGCCTAGCTCTATAAATCAAAGGTAGTGGGGTATAACTGTATCTCATTCATATTAGGTCATTAAACCAGGAGACAGGACACAGAGGAGCACTGGGGACCTTGGTACTAAAATACCATAACCATTTCATTCTCTCTCTCTCTCCTTCTCTCTTCCCCATTCCCTCTCTCCTCTCCCTCCCTCCCTCCACCTCCCCCTCAGTCTTCTTCTATCCCTCATTTGAAAACCCTATTATTCAGAGGACAAAAGCAAACCTGTTTGAGGAAAAATAATAAAACTTCTCTTTTCTTCCAATCCATTATTCTTCTATAACTGTGAAAGCTATTATGTGATCCTTGTACCACAGAATACCACTAACTAGTCTTAGCTCTCTAACAGATATTTCATCAAGTAGTCGCTTCAATTATAAAAATTATCTTGATTGGATAATTAGATCTTCTTTACTGAGAAGCTGTTTCTAACCCTCATTGCACAGGAATGTATGAAAATAGGTAGATTTGAAACTGTTTATTCCAGGACTCTATAAATGTAGAGATCTCAGGGACAGCCTGGCAGAATCCTTCTATCAAAGGACAGAGGAATCTTGGAGGAAGAGCTCATTCTAAGAAGAGAGGCTAGCACAAGTAGGTGACTTCCAGGAAAATGGGCCAGAACATCAGGGTGAAGATGATTCTGGGAAAGATGGTGCTGGATATTCAGCTTATCATTTTCCCACCACCCATTGACTCTCTTCCTGAAAGCAGCTTTCTTGAGTCCACAGCAAAAACTGTGCTGCCAGGGAGATAAGCTTGGTGCTCTGTGACCTCCTAGAGGGGTGGGATAGGGAGGGTGGGAGGGAGACGCAAGAGGGAGGAGATATGGGGATATATGTATATATATAGTTGATTCACTTTGTTATAAAGCAGAAACTAACACACCATTGTAAAGCAATTATACTCCAATAAAGATGTTAAAAAAAAAAAAAACTGTGCTGCCTCTATCATTCTCCTGCACAGAATCTGTAGTCTTCCTCCTAATAAAATTACATACTTGTTGGTATCTTTACAAGCTTAATGTCTGTTTTTTTCTACTTGACTGGAGGCTCCATGAAGCCCAGGATCATGTCTGTTTTGTTTCCTGTCCCCCTATTACTCAGCCCATGTACTTATTGAATGAATTCACAGATGAATGCATAAGTACTAGGGGAAAGGGGGGCTTTGATAAAAACAGAGAATAAAGAATAAAATACCAGATATGTTGAGAACAAAAATCAACATCTCCATTAGTTTCAATTACATTCAAAGGCGTAGGACATGGCAAACTTAGTGCAGATAGCTATATCTTGGACATCAAGCATTGAGATCTTTCTCCCAGATATTAGATGCCACCACTGGCAGCAAAGATGCTGTCTCTGGGAAGGGGGAGGGGAGGAGAACATAGTTATACCTGTGCTCTTAACAGCACTAAGAAAAAGCAATGAAGGAGAAAAGAACTTGGTGCTTTAGAGAGAGAAAAATACCCAAGAAGATTATTTTTAGAGTCCACACAAGATACTCCAGGAAACTTTCTGAATTATTTGGGAAATTTTTGAGAAAAGCTCAAAATTTACGTTCATAAATTTGTTTTGAGATTTTCTAATCACACTTAAAAACATTAACTGATGTATTGCTAAGAGAAGAAAGCAGTTCGTAGGTAAGCATGTATAAATTCATGCTTCTATGTGCATGTATGTGTTAGAAAGGACAGGAAATTTATTTACAATATATTCATAGGAGTTATTTTGAAAAGCGACATTGTAAGTGATTCTATTTATCTTTGCCTTTTTTTAAAAAAAAAGCTTTGTCTTTTATTTTGTTAAGTGAAAAATCATTGTGCAATCTTAATGAGTCTTTAACATATTTACATTACACTTTGTTTATTGCAGTGTACAAGGAAAACATAATCCCTAGCCAATATGGTACAGTGGGAGTTGCATACCACACAGAGACACACTGATCTGTGAGTAGTAATAGTGTTACATAATTAGCATTTATCTGTATCTCTGATTTTCCCCCTTGAAAAAGGAATCCTTATGCTTATAAATATTTTTAATATGTGTTTTTTTTTTAACTGGTAAGAAAAGAAAAACAAATTATGCTCATTTCAGTGTGCTAACTTGAGAACAGAGAGAAAAAGGTAAAAGAGTACAGGGTCACTTATAAAAGCAGGGACACGATGACCCAGCAAGATAATGTGATGGTACAGTTCCTCTTTCCTATATTCTTTTCTGCAGGTGAGCACTTCCACTCTCAGCTCATCTATGATTTCTATTTAAGCAGAAAGTAAAGGTTTTTCTGGGGGAAAGAAAGAGGAACATAATCCGTGGAAAATGGAGTTGTATAGTGAATAATCATATGCAGTTTCTATCTAGATTAGGTAGATCTAATAATCCCATTAAAAACCCCCTCTTCCACTGGGCAAGATGGGACATGGCCCATGGGCACCTCTTTGTCTTTGCAGAGAGCAGCCCCTCTGCCTGGAAGATGCCCCCTGCTCTTTTCCTCCTTGTTCCTTCTCACCTATCCAAGAGGAGCCGACATCTGCCAGCTTTTGATTATGCCCTGAGAAATCTGCTGCCATCAAAAGGGGTAACAATTTGAAGGGCTGAAAAGTAAAGAAAGCTACTCAACAACTATTTTCAATACGAGAAAAGCCAAAGATCCCCACCTCACCTCCAGTTTTTGCTTTCCATCAAGTTGTCACAGCCTCAGTGGCACCATTAAACAAAGACAACAGCAGCGACAACAACACAGGACTTGCCAACCCAGAGAAACAAAGAGCAAACCTTCTCGAGTGCCGGTTCATTACTGTGCTAGACCCTGGAGAGATGAATAATTTAGGATCTTTGATGGCAGAGCCTCAGGTCTTTCAAAATGCAAACTGGTGAGTCACAGGAAGAAATGAAGTTGGCTTTACCCAAAGTAGTTTCCACATCTGACGCTCTCAGTCTCTCACTGTGCCCTATGGCCTTATTCAGACTATTTCCTCTGCCCATAAAGTGACTCAACATCCCTACACATGACAGTGTGTCATCTGTTGATTATTGCTTACAATACCTCCTCCTAATAATAGCTGAAGACATAAAAGAAAAATTTTTTTAAAGCCATCAGTCACTGTGGAGAAGAAGATGGGGAAAATTTAAATGTATGCAAACATGGTGGAGAGCACACTGACCACATGTGATTATCAGGCAGAAGGACTTTGTAACAATGACCAAATCCCTCTTCCACCTAAAGCCTCAGAACTTCACCAAACAACTTCCCCAGCCCACTGCCACCACCCCAGGCAGACATAATCACCCCAGTTTTGGAACTCCCATACATTTTGGTTTTGCACCAAAAACACCAAAACGGTGAAAATTAAAACTCAATATTAGAGATAGCTGGGTTCTTGCTATAACTCAGGTATAGTGCAAGCTCCTCCACTAGGGAATATATCTCATCCATCTTGGTATTCACAGCACCTAGCTTAATTTTTGGTACTTGGGAAGCTTCAATAAACAATTATGAATAAAAATAATCCAAAAAGAACTTAAGTACTTTTACTTTATACATATACTGTTATATGGCTGAGTAATAATGTTAGAGCTAAGAACCCAATCCCTAATTCTTTCACACACAACTTCAAAGATACTATTGTCTCCCCGAAGTGTAACTCTAATCATGCCATTTTCCTGCACCAAAAAAGAAAATTTTTTTTAATTAAAAAAAAATAAACAAAACAAATAAATTGCTCCCCATCACCTGGAGAACTCTGGGCTCCCCTTAAAATCTGCTCATCCCCAGTCTTCTCCATCTTCACCCCATTACATAAACCAAAACTTAGGAGTCATTCTTGATTCCTCTCTTTCCCTCCTATCATTCATGATAAAGTCCTATCAGACCTGCCTTCAAAATATACCTAAAATCTGTCTACATCCTCTGTTACTTTCCTCGTCTCAGGTGCCAGCACCCTTCACTCAACTTTTGAAATAGCCTTCTTGTTAATTACAGAAACTAGTCTCCCTGTTCCCAGCCTTGCCCATCTCTAATCCACCTTTCACATAAAAGAGCAATAAAATAGACTTTAAAAAAAAATAAATTTATTTTATTTATTTGTTTTTGGCTGCATTGGGTCTTTGTTGCTGTGTGCGGGCTTTCTCTAGTTGCAGCGAGGGGGGGCTACTCTTCATTGTGGTGCACGGGCTTCTCATTGCAGTGGCTTCTCTTGTTGTGGAGCACAGGCTCTAGGCACGCGGGCTCAGTAGCTGTGGCTTGCAGGCTCTAGAGTGCCGGCTCTCTAGTAGTTGTGGCGCATATGCCTAGTTGCTCCGCGGCATGTGGGATCTTCCCAGACCAGGGCTCGAACCCGTGTCCCTGCAATGGCAGGCGGATTCTTAACCACTGCACCACCAGGGAAGCCCCTAAAATGGACTTTAAAAAAAAAACAAACTGTCCATTCATACTTCATCACATCTCTAATTAAAACATGTTACCATTGCACTTAGGGAAATACAGAAACTCCTTACCATGACCTAGAGAGCCCTCTACAGGCTGGCCCCCTGCTCACCTCACTTGAGCTCATCATGCCCTACTGCTCTTGCCCCTTGATCGTTACTTTCCAGCCATACAACTGATTCCCACCTGAGAGCCTGTTCCCCTTCGCTGGACAACTCTTCTCTATGATCTTCTCGTGGATGCTTCCTTCTTGTCTCAGCCTTAATGTCACCTCCTTAGAGAGGTCTTCCTGGACCACCTAATGGCTTTCCCATCCATTCTGTCACCTCTCACTGTCCACTGCATTTTCTTCACAGCACTTATCATCACCTGATATTTCCTTGTTTGTTTTCTTACTGAGTTTTAATCCCTATCCACCTCCAGTAAAACAGAAGGTGGGGCCCTCCTCCATCTTGCTTCCCACTGAACTCCCATTGCCTGGAACAACTCCTGACACACGGTGGACGCTCCATAAATATTCATTGAGTGAATAAATGAATGTGGTCCAAACCTGGATAGGCTACTCCGAGACCTTCTGTTAAGATACCAAATTATTTTTCCAGCCACTGCTCTCCTTTCACAACCCTGTGTTTATCGCCAAACGCAACAGTTGGTTCCCTCTACACACTTAGGATTTTCCTGAACTGTTCAATGATTGAAGGGTATTAAGAATGATATCAAGGGACTTCCCTGGTGGTCCAGTGGGTAAGACTCCGTGCTCCCAATGCAGGGGGCCTGGGTTCCATGCCTGGTTGGGAAACGAGATCCTGCACACATGCCGCAACTAAGAAGCCCACATGCTGCAACAAAGATCCTGCGTGCTGCAGCTAGGACCCGGCGCAGCCAAAATAAATAAATAATTATACAAACATTCAAAAAAAAAAAAGAAAAGGGAATGGATTCAAGGCCAAACCCAGCTAAATGTGTGAAGTCACTCATATTTATCTTTTGGTTCTTCCAGACCTCTGCTTAGATTTCTCTCCTTCTTCCTTGCCCATCATGCAGTGTCACCACTTTTTGGGGGAGATTGTGTAAACTTATTTACCCCCTAGATGTGAAGGGCTACAGGCAACCAGGTGGGTTGATAAACAGTTTTATCTACATTTCACTTAGTTTGACCAAGTGCCTCAGAATGATCTGGATAGCTGATGGCAGAAGTTTCTGCCCATGGAAAAAAAAAAACATTTTAAATAAAAATTCAATTTCCCAATTAAGCAAATTGTATTGTTATTACTATCTGACACGTCTTGGGGACAGATATTTTCACAGGAGAGGCTTTTGCACTTACTCTCTGGGCCTGCACTGCACGTTCCAGGGCCAATTTGCTGTTTATGTTAGTCTGGCATCTCAATACAGGTGTCTCTGTGCAGAGCAGCCTGGGAAGACATAGCTCCCAATTCACGTTTAGTGTTACTACCAGCCAGGCGGGGTAGAACTGCAAGTGGTGTTAAGTAGTTCTCTTTCAACAACACATATTTCAGGATACTGTTATCTCATTTTATTTGATTTTCATAAGGTAGAAGGAGTTGGATAGCTTTATCAAAAAACCTTACATATAACACCTTTAGTTTTAAATTCTCATTTAGTTTAATATCTCTGTTTTCCCTCTGCCTCTTTTTTTTCTGAGATATGTATACATATACACACCTATAAGAGTATCTGGCACATTACAGACACTTAAAAAAAATCTGTTGAGTAAATTTTCTTTCAAAATATTTCGAGAAAGGAATTGATAGTAAGTTTGTCACTATAAAAAGTATTCCTGCATCATAGAAAGACTACTTAGAAGTTCAAAAACCTAAAATATTTACCTCTGAAATGCTGAATGTATAGAGGTCTTCAAATATCCAGAGAACTTTCCTATTGAAAATTCCCTTGTAATGTTCTGATTTGGGCTCATTCTGAGAAATATGATGAATTACTACTCTTGGCCAGACACACAGAATACAGCACCTCTCCTCACTGCTTCAAATTTAGTCAAGCATTGTCTCCATACTTATGTGTATAAGTACGCCCTCCAGGAGCCCACAACCAAATCTGGATGATTTTGTCCTTTGCTAGATATGTGTTTCCTTGTATGAAATGTTCACTTCCCTTGAAGTAGGAGCATATCTTGATAATTCATCAGATGTTTCCCCCTTGCCCACTCCCACCCCCAGCAAAGTTACTACCTCTCCAATATCCTGTGTCAGTTTGAGGGCAACTGCTGGAATGAAGAGGATTTATTGCAACCTGAGTAGCCCATGTCTCTATGAATTCAGCAGACTAAGCTTTGAGGCAGCAGGAAAGGAAATTTGTTGATTTTTAAAAATTTGCCAGCTTTGGAAAAACATTTTAGTTGATAAATGTTATATAGTCTATTGTAAACTGCAAAATATAGTGTAGATGATTAAGTTTCTAATACTGTATGTATGTTTTTCTACACATTTTAATTATATGTCCAGGGCTTTCATTGAGGCATCTGGCAACATTCATTTCCTCTCCCTTCTTTCACTCGGTGCTAAATTGTACTGCTTCTCATGTCCTGAGCCATGTGCCCCCTTAATGAACTAATTTAAGGTCTCAGGGCTTAACGTGATGCCACTCCTAGATTACACTTGTGTTTTAACAGTTGCTTTCAGTGTTGCAAACTCAATGATTAATCAGGAGAGGGAATTACCCGCACAAACACGGTATCACTCAGGAAAGTGTTTCCTGGAGCCTCTCAAATCCACCAAGAGAGATAAATGGAGAAGACCTTTGTTTTTTGAGGAAACAAACTGTATGTGTGTGAAAAAGCCATGAGAGAAAAGTTGAATTCCATGGAGTATAGATGCCGTCCCCAACAGTTGTAACCCTGATGCTCTCACTGACATTTAATAGAATAAGGATGGGGGTACATATTAAACTTTTCTGAGTTACTAAACACAATTTCAAGAAAAAATTCCCTTGAGAATATATTTCAACACACACACAACACAATCTTGAGCACAGAGTGCCTAAAAAGACTTCAGAGGTAACAACACCAAATGGCCGTGAGATGGGGAGGTTTTTCAATACAGCCATCAGGAAAGCAGTTAAGAACTGAGGTCAGGTTGGCCTTATGGCTAACAGATGTACAGTTCAAACGACTGTTAAATGTTGTTAAAAAAAAAAAAAAAGAGAAGGGAAGGGAAGGGAAGGGAAAAACGATGGGGTATCTCCTGTGATATAGAACATCTCCATGTAAATGGTACCGGTAATTCAATGTTTTAAACACACATTACTGGAACAACTTCTTAATGGGAAGACACAACACACTTGAGGAATTACCACAAATAATAAACTCAATAGTAACTCCAATAGATTGGGTTTTTGTGACTCCTTTGAAGTCATGAAGTCACGAGACAACATAAAGCAAACTCTGAAATTTTAAAAAGAAAACGGCCTAATGAACTGAGGTTCACAGCATATAGCTGGGTCAGTCTCTCACTCTTGCCATATCTGAACAGTATTCAGAACACACTGTTAACAAGTTCTCACCTATTTTCTAAATATATATATATATATAGCTTTTCTTAATTTTTTTCCCTGAATAGATCATTGACATTCCAAATTCATTCCAATTCATGACATTCATTCATTCAATCCAGTGAAATGTTTTTGTCACAAAAGGAAATACACAGATGGAACCAATGAGAATTGTGTCCTCGAGTTGCTTAAGGACTAGTGGGAAATACGTGGTACATTCATATCTACATATGTATTGGCAGAGCTACCACGTGTGGTTGGCTAAGTTGTGCAGTGCACAAGCTGCATGGTCGTCTAGGCGACCTGTAAATAAAGTGATGGACAATGGGAATTCAAAGGAGACAGAAGTTTCTTCCATCTGAAACATCAGGAAAGACTTCCTGGAAGAGGTGATGTTTAAGCCATGCATTGATGGAAAGGTAAATCCTTTCCACAAATGTTGGAATGATGGTGAGAGGAATTTACCTAGAGGAAACAGGCTGCTTCTGACCCCAGTGGCCCAGAACCCACTCACTCACTGATCTTGGCCCTGTGTGGTGTGGTCAGTGTACATCACTCTGGCCTGACCTCTTCATGGGACTCCTTCATGGAAGGCTTTTCATACCTGCTGATGCCTTTGCCTCATGCCCCACCCCGCCTTCGCTTGCTTGGCTCAGCTAACTCACCTGCAGATCTTAGCTTAGGCTTTACTGCCCATCACCCACCCTCTACCCCAGCCTAGGGCAGGCACAACCCATGGAACTCTGGACAGACCTGTCATGGCACTTACCATATATGTTTTGAACAGTTCCTCTGCAAAATTGTAGGTTCCCTAAGGGAAAAGACTGTGCTTACCATGTTGACAAGTAATTCTCCAGCGACTAACACAGTCACTGACACCTATATGGGCTCAGTAAACAATTTTTGTATTGCTTATATAATGATATTTTGCTACATCCAATTAAAATAGGTTTTGTGAGCAAGGGGGACCTCTGTCAAATACTAGGTTTTCTGTACAATTCAACTTCTTTAAAAAATGCCTTGATATTTATAAAAGAAATTATAGATAGTAAGATTTATATCTCTTTAATTTTTAAAACTGCTTTTAGAACCTTTGAGATTGTTATCCAACTAACATGGCATTAATCTCCATATAGCAAGAATAACAAAACTCATGAGTTTCAGTTATTTTAAAAGTCTAGAACATATATGACAGGCTAAGGATAGACTTCATCCACTGATTCACTCATCCAAAAAATATTCACTCCAGGCCAGAGCTGTTTTAGGCATTGAGGAGACAGTTAGAAACAAGACAGAAAAGCCCACACAGGAGCGCAGGGTTCGGGGAGATAAACACGTAAGTCAACAAATAATCAAAAAGATTTGGAGGTGGTAAGCGCTACCAAGAAAATTGAAAGGAGCTTGTTTCAAGAGATGGGAACATGAGAGAACCTACGTTATATATGGTCAGAGAAGGTATCTCTGAGGAAGGTGCATTTAGGCTGAGACAAGAAGGAAGCAGGCATGAGAAGAATTGGGTAAGAATGTGCTGAGGTCAGTAACATAAAGTTTTAAAGGATAGGGTTCAAATATCTCACTTTAAGGAAATGTCAATCCCTTGAGTGCCAGTGATAAGCACCATCTAGGCTTCTGGAGAAATCCTGCTCCCCCCACCTACCCCTCCACCCCACCACCCGCAGAATCACTGCTTGTCTCTCTTGAAAACAACACTTCAAGGTCAGAGGAGCAAGTCTTTGAAATGGGGGAGGTGAGATAGAGTTCTTTATTTTTATTTCAAATGCCATTCCCCCTTTCCTATTTAAATAACTCTAAAGAGCTCTCTATCTTCCCCTTCCAGCCCTGAATCTGTGCAGCTCCTTGTTTGCAAACCACTGACACTGATCTGGCTGACTTAAGATGAAAATGAGTGATTAGAAGGGTATCACGATTTTATTCACCCGATGAAAATGCAGGAGAATCAGCTCAGAAAGCTGACAGGCAACAAGGGTCCTAGCCAGCAGAGAACAGAGCCCAGGCCCTGACAGGAGCATCTGCTTAGGACACAAAGCCAGGCACTGCTACTCCTTGATCCACACTGCTGGCTCTACTGTCAGTGGGTGTTGGCCACTGGATTCCCAACTCACTCCACCACCACTGCTTCCAAGAATAATCTCTCAATATCCTTTTATCTTTGTATCCCTCCCTCCAGCTTCAGATTCCTTGGCAGAAACCAAGGAATCCAGTCGGCCAAATCCAATATGCCTACACCTTGGTTTTCTCATCTCGAAAGTGGGTACTTTGGTATCCATCTCATAGTGCTATTGTCAGGATTAAGTTAGACAATAGAGAATATGACAGTAGCTGTGCTTTATGTTGTTTTCATTCCTACTTTGAGCCCTCAGGACACAAGTTCTTTACGACAAGCAAAGTAGCTATGTATGCCTTTATTCTGATTCTAATTGTTGCTATTTCCATCATGGGTTTCCATTCCCTCTCATCTTGTCATTTCATCACTTTTTGTCCCCTTTATTTTCTCTTCTGTCTCCCATCTCGTTCTCCTTAATGAATCTCAATTTTCAGAATTACATGTTGGTCTTTTATAGATATCACTGGCCAATCTGAGAATGTCTTTCATTTTGTGAAGGAAAAGAATGTTTCAGGCAGGAGTGTCAGGACTTTGCTTCTTCTCTGCCATATTTTAAAATGATGGCTTTGTTTTATTGTCGAAGACGAATAGGTGTTTTATTCTTGCTTTTTTTCCTAAGTCCAGAATCAGCCTAAAAACTGGAGGTTGCAGAGGGTTATTCTCGAGAGCAGAGTTTTCAAGCTTAGCACTCCTGACGTTGTGGGTCGGGTATTTCTTTGTTGTGGGGTCTGCCTTGTGCATTGAAAGATGTTGAGCCGCATTCTTGGCTGACAGTATCCCTCCTCTCCCCAGCCCCAGTGTCATTACCAAAAATGTCTCCTGGGGGTTAAAACCATCCTGGATGAGAATATCTGCCAGACACTCGACTAATTGATTTACATCTGTTACTCCTGACTTCACCATGAGGCTTTTTTCCTAAACAGCATTTAAATATTTTGCCCCAACTTAGGTCACTTGGACCGCTTTTTGAACAAACGAACTGACTTTTTCCAGTCCTAACCATAAGCTGTGTCTTGAACCTCCCACCTTGGTGACAAGAGTGACTTAGCTCAGAGGGTACATATGGATCATGACTGCAGAGTCCCATCAAGAACACTCATAAAGCAACTCAAATGTATCTTTTTGCTGTATGACTTATAAGCTCACTGTTGTTAAAATATCATAGTTCTTTCACTGTAACATACCATTGGTTGTAGGAGTCACCATTATAGCTCTCCTCTTACTTAAAAAACATTATATTAAATGTTCACAAGTCTTCTTCTTTAATTAACCGCAATGCTACACATATTTGCATTCCACCTCATTTCTCAGGATTGCACTCAAACTGTGAGTCTAAGGATAGTCTTCAAATGGTAAGGTACATCAGAAGCATCATGGGAGCCTGTTAAAATGCATTTTATTTCCATCCCTCTCCTTTATATTATAACTTTGAGGATGAGCAGTACAGCGCAGGGATGCAATCAATTCTAGACAGGCATCCCAGTGAATTCTGAGGCCAGTGGTCCACCAACACCCATTGAAAAAGACTGGTCTAAGCTTTCTTCCCTTTTAGAATATGAAGATTTTTCTAAATTACTCTTGGACCTCAGCAGCCATGTGTACCATCATAATGACACACTGTTTTTCATAGGCTTGATCACGATCTGAGGAGACATCCTAAATAGTACCAGGGATAGATCTGAACTTTCTATTTAGCTAAATTTGTAGTTTTGCTTTTCGTAATTTCAACGATGTACCACTGGGAGTTGAACAGCTTGTTTTATAAGCCAGCTGGGACCTTTCAACAGACGAATGTTTACTGCTGTGGTACTAGACTTTCATGATGCTTACATTGGCTACACCAATCTTTGCTATCTTAGAAAATTCTCTAACTGTTCTCCAAATTTTGGCACTTTCTACTGCCTTTCAGTATATCCCTTGGGGCAGAACAGATGATCTTCTGGATATGAAATAATTTTTATCTCAAGACTGCATAATAATATCAATTTTACAAGAAATTTTAAGTGACAGGGATTTGAGTTTAATTTAAAATTCATCAGAGTGTGATGTTACTAATGCAAAGCTGTTAATTGAGGTGACAACTGCTTGTCTACATGTTAAATTTGTCTGTGTCTAGTCGGTGACAACTACTTATCAACTCACCTTCTCCCTAGTGGCTGGCTGAAAATTTTCATTTGTCATTAATTATAAGATACGTTCAGATTTTAGAAGAAATCAAATATGATAAAAGTTATTTTACAATAAAAAATTAATATTTTAAGTCTAAGTTTTGCATTGCTAATCAATATATCGTTCAAGAATATTAAAATGATTAGGCAGATTTATCCGAACAGGGAAATTGTGTCCTACATAGAATTTTTTAAAACAAGAAATTCTACTATTGCATAAAAGAAATAGCATAATTTTTGAATTAATGGAGCTCCTTTTTTATATCACACATACCAGTATACATAAATAATTAGCACGTCCTTAGTAAATGTGCTTTTTCCCAATTAAAAAAAGCATAAGCTAATTTAGCAATCAAGGCTTAAACTCCTTTTCCCAGACAAACCACAGAAGTAGTCAGAAGGCCCAGAAACAGGTTTATCAGACAGAAAGCTACAGGATTAAGTCTGTAAACAGAGTTAATACTGTTGGCTCTATTTGATTTCAGAAGGCCATGTTCCACATGGATAACCCTAGAGTACATTCCAAAATGGACTGTTTCTATCCATAATATGTTCTGGTACCTATTTTATTTGGTGGGTTAGAAACCATCTGACAGGTTCTTCCTACCCTACACAGAGAGTAAAAAGCAGAGAGGTGGAAGAAAGTGCAGAAGTTTCCTTACTGCGGGCTACTCATCGTATAAACAATCATTATTTACTCACCAAAGCCCTCTGAGAAGTATTATTAGATAACATAGGTATACAGGAGAGCTAAAAGCAACACTCCGCACTAAAAGGATGCTAATGGAACATCTCTGAAGGCTCTCAAGTAACTGGTGTCTTAGTTCCATTAAAAACTCCCAACTCTACATTGAAAAACATTTATTCTGATATGGCCAAATTACAAGAAGCCAGCAGAACCTCTGCCTTGAAGAATACCAGCCACACCAAGAATCCTTTCTGCTGTTTTCCCATTGAGTCTGGCCTCTGAGATGTTATGACAAAGTAAGCATGGAATTTTGTCAACTTCAAAGTCTCCTGACATTTATTTCTTGGACCCGGAAAGCCTTAGTGCATCTTCAGTGGCTGAATCTTGGAGCTGAGAGCCATGGCAATCAAGGTGAAATGTCAGTCTTAGCCTCCACAGCAGCAACAAACATCCCCCTAACGATCACCATAGTCTAAATGTAAGCTAACAAGGGCCAAAACTATGGTGGTAAAAACTGAAATAAGAAGGATGGAACAAATGGGGACAGAATTGCTAAGAAAGACTAGTGAGACCTCGTCAATTTTTAAAATGGAAAGGGAAAGAGAAGGCAAAATAAAAAGCTACTTCCATTTTTAAAACTTGGGAGACTGAATACAGCAGGGCCATTAATAGCACTAGCAAAGTCAGGAGGATAAATACTTGGGGGTTCAAAGATGTGTGAGGTCTGTGATTTAATAAATTTGAAGGGCCAATCCAGTTGCAAGTGTCCAGTTGGCACGTAGAGGAATAGAAATAAAACTCAAGACGGGGGCGGTTTGGGAATTTGCACAAAGATGTCAGTGGACATGAAGGAGTAGATGTGTTCTTCCAGGAAGAAAACACAGGGATTAAGGAAGAAGTGGCTAAGGATAAATGTTTTCAAAATACCCACAGTTAGCAGATAGGGGAGGGAAAACAGGCGTCTGAGAAGACAGACAAAATTCTGAAAGTGTGCCCAGAAAGTTCCGTGTCAGAGAAGCACATTTCAAGGAAAGGGCTGATCAGCTATGTCAGTGATGGAGAAATCTAAGGCAGATGAGAGGATGACGAACACAGTAGAGAGGAATTAAAGCAGCTTGTGATAAGTTGAAGGCAAATTTGAAGGAAGATCATTTGGTGATAGTCCTCCAGGGATTGTGCCAATGACACCCCATACTTCATCACCAGCTCAGCCTGAACAGATGGCACAAATGAGACTCTCTTCATATGAGGGTTTCCTCTGGATTTATAACCTAGTCAGTCCCATTTCCTTATTTGCCTCCAGAAGGGCCAGAAGCAAAACCCCATGTGCATTCCCAGAAGAGGCAGAATAAGGCTCATTAACAAGATGCTTGAGATGGCTCTGCCTGCAGCTTTATGAAGAAACTTTACGAATTAGCAATGTAATATGTAATATAGCACACTCTCTCACCACTGCAGACCCAGGTTTCAGTGCCTTATATTATAGCTATATTTTACATGAAATATAATTGGTTTCTGAACTGTCAGATTTCAGCATCTTAAAGTTAGCATTAAAAGTAAGATTGATAAAGTTATTTTCATCTCAAATACTAAGAGATGGATTCCTATGAGAAATGGAAATATGGCACTTTCTTAATTTCCAGATTTAGCAAATCCCAAACCAAACCTTTTCATGATAATAAATCTTTTTATATTTCACTGAAGTCCCCTCTAGTCTAACCCAGAAATTGGAAGTAAAGTCTGAAATTAACACTTGTTTCATTTCTGTAAAATACTTCATTTCCTTTCTAATGTATAGCACTCATCCAGATTTTATGCATATGTTTTGAATTTTATTATTGTCATTTCAAATACTTTATCATATTTTGCTATACTCTATGATGTATTAGGAGTTAGTGAAGAAATAAGAGTACAGTGTGATTAATTATAGTACAGCAGTTATAATTCTGCCTTTCGATTAATCAAAGTAATTTTTTTGTTGTAACACAAGTAGGTCTTTTACAGACATAATTTTTCATGGACCAGTAATAACTCTGCATTTTATAGAGTTATTTCTGGATGTGAATAATAGAACACAACATTGAGCCAACCCCAGTATTCTCATAATAACTAAAGGCCAGGTACCAAATGAAACACAGGAATACAGCTGGCCTCTGAGAATGATCTAGAACCAGGGCTTTGTCTGTGCTCTGCCTGCTCTTCTACTTCATAGTTTTCCTCTGAGGACTAGCTTCTTCGGCTCCTCAGTCAACATATGACACATGGGGACCAAGAGCTCTCTGATTTATGTGTTATAATTCAGCCATCCAGGGAGAGACTGACCCTCTCTCTCCCAGTTCCAATTTTAAAATTCTGCAGCAAAAGATTGGCTAGTTTTCATCAGCTATCCATTCTTAAATGAATCAACTCTGGTTAGAGCGGGGTCCAGAGAGGAGAATGGGATTTTTTGACCCAGCCTATCAATTGCGGACAGGAGCCATGGACATACTGGACAAAATAGCTGCCCAGAATCTTCAGCCATTGTGACAGGGGAAGAGGAAATGAAAAGTGTGTGCTACAAGAGACTCTTCTTACAAAGTGTTGAGATAACCGTTGAATCTGTCACTTAAATCTTTTTTTTTTAAATCAGCTAATTTGCTTAGAAGACAACTACAACCATAACTATCATTTGGGTCTGTTTAAATAATTTTATTTTAAAATATTTGTCTTCAAAAAAAATTTTGTTTTCTGGGCATGTGAAAACACACTGGTTATATTTAGTTGCCTATTGGGGAACTCTGGTGGAAAATTGAGTGAGCAGGGGCACATATTTAAAATAACACAAGACAGCTGGTTTTATCCAGTCACTGATTGGTAAGGTGGCGTGGGGAACTTAGAGGCTCGGAATTCCCCTTGGTTATTGTAGACAATACTAAAGTTGCTGACTCAATCCCCTTCATGTTTGCTTTCCTCCAACACAGAGATCAAAAGGTGAAAACTCATCTTCCCAGCCTCCCTTAAAGGGGGGCCTTGCTATTTGGTTCTAGCGAGCAGGACATAAGTGGAAGTCCATTAGTGCTGCCACTTCTGCTTTTCTTTTTCCTGCCTGGAAAGCTGGGAGGATACCTGAGGTCTCTGTCATGTCTAAGGATGACAGAGCAAGAAGAGGAAGAAGATGAGAAACCACGGACTGCCCATGCCTGAACTTTCTGTTGTCTGAGACAGATAAACTCTATACCTTATTGAAGCCACTCTGCAGGATTTTTCTTCGCCTCACAGCTGATACAACCCAATAGATGTAGCTATCAGAACATCAAAGAAGTAGAAAATACTACAAGTCTGTACCTTGGTACCTAAAGGTCGCCAATTTTTACTGCAAATCATGTTACCCTTTTGGGGGGCATAGAAGGCTGAATACTGGTCCCTCAAAGATGTTCACATTCTATCTCCAGAACCCGTGAATAGGATATTTGTGAATATGATACCCTACCTGGTAAAAGAGATCTTGCAGGTGTGATTAGGTTAAGGACCTTGAGGTGCTGAGGTGATCCTGGATTATCCAGGTGGGCCCAATGTAGTTACAAGAGTTTTTATAAGAGGGAGGTAGGAGGGTCAGGGTCAGAGAGATGTGAGGATGGAAGCAGAGGTCAGAGGGGAAAGAAGACGTTATGCCACTGGCTTTGAAGATGGAGATGAGTCAGGGAATGCAGACAACCCTTAAAGACTGGAAAAGGCAAGAAAATGGATTCTCCCCTAACCAACCGCCCCCCCCCCCGGAAGTAATGCCACCCTGTGGACCCATTTTTAGACACCTGACCTCCAGAATTGTAAAATAATAAACTTTTATCATGATAATACCTAGTTTGTGAAAATTTGTTACAGAAGCAGTAGCAAACTAACCCAGGGGCTTTTAATTAATGACAATATTAGCATACTGGACTCCTACAAAGGATCACTCACCCTCCAGCCACCCCTCAAATCCACTCAGGACACTGCAGGGGCAGCATGAGGCTGTGTCCTTTCAGTAGATTGAAAATTTCCCCTCTGATATAATGAGAATGACATTGTAGACTTGAAGGCAAATCCAGTTTCTTTGATCCATAATTGTTTTTTTGTCAGTTTCCCAGAGGTTTTTGTGACTACTGAGTGGAAATTTCATTCATGTGACATTTAATATAGAACTCTCTGAATGCATGATTAATTTTTGCAGATCAGGTATTACCTCATTATCAGATTTACAGAAAGTAGCAACGTAATTATAAAGCAGCTATTTTCAGCACGGTCTGCCTGGGTTATTTCTCCGCCAAATCATTACGCCCTGGGAAACAACACGTGGCACTAGCAAAAACAAGTTGAACCTCCGTGAGCAATCCCTTCAGATAATTGCATCTTTATTATTGATGGTTCCCTTAGGATTTGGGGGTCTTGAGATCTCCTCTGCCCCTGGACTGCAATTCATTAAGGTTTCCATCCTGAGCCAGTTTTAATTAAACTGTCCTCCTTTTCTCTTTAGCTCCCCATAGCTCATCCTTCTTAACAGGTCACAGTGGTAGAAATACAGCTGCTGGGTTCAACTGAGACCCAGCCCCCTCCTATCTGTCATTTCAAGGAATCGCCTCTCAGTTTATAAGTTCAGCATTTTACTGAGCTGAATAAGCGTAAAATATACCTGCGTCCACAAAAAAGAAAACAAAAAATAAAAAGGAAAAAAAGAAAAGACAAGCATCTCAGTTCGCATCTTTTAGAAAATAAAACAGGTACTGTTTTATTCATAAGCTGACCCCATGTTTATGACAATAATGCTAGGTGATAATTTAATGTCCTTAAAAAATCAACTTTTGGCTTTCTTCATCCTGAAATTAAACTGCCTTGTGATGATATGATATGACAGGACATGACATGATATATGCTATGATATAGGGCAGACAGATTTCTGGAAGGTTTATAACTTTTCATCCCCTTTCCAATAGGATTCTATTAACTGGCTATAGTCATTTTTCATTTTATGTACAAAGTGAAATAGATTTGTCTGTTACTTGATTATTTTCACTGAGAAGCAATAATATAACTGCATCTCTTGTTAGTTGTCCTTATAAGTTTTCAGAGTGATAACTTTGTTTCAGTAACACAGGTTCTCCTTCACTGTGGGTAAGAAAAAAAGGAGCTTCTTTGTTCATCCAACAATCTAATAAATATTCATTGAGTGCTTTCTTTGTGCAAGGCCGAATACAAGGCAATGCATAGAATATAAAATTGTCTAAGACAGGCTCTACTTGGAGGCAATTCACTGAGTTACATTTTACATGTTAACTCTCATTCTCTACCTCAAAGAAAAGCAAAGGACTCCTCATTGACACCCCATTTCTTATTACAGTGTTTGGGAGAGAAGATTTGAGAACACAGAGTCTGGAGGAAAGGTAATTAGTTAGGAGGCATCATCTATTCATAAGGTATTGCAGGGACAAACAGAACAATAGAATAAAGAGAAAAATAATGTTATAGAATACATTTACAAAGAAAGACTTGAAAAAACTTACTGATCGGCCATTAGGTAAATACGTAGGTAAATATAAAACATTTTTTCTTTTAATTTCTTTAAAATATGTCTAACTGTTTAACCAAAAGTTAAAGCATTGTCTTATGAGGTTTAGAAAAAAAATATATGTAGTACAAATGAAAACTACAGCATAAAGGACTGAGTGAAGTGGAGATAAATGGAAATATACGATATTGTTACAAAATTGCTATGTAATGTGAAATGGTATAATATTTACTTTATAAGTATGCTATGAAAAGTTAAGGATGTATATTTTAATTCCTACAGCAACCAATAAAAATTAATGCAAATAGGTATACCCAAAAAATCAATAAGTAAATTAAAATGGAAGTCTAAAAATTATTCAAATAAGCTCAAGGAAAGCAACAAAGGAGAACAGAGGCAACACACAGAAAACAGAAAATAAAATGGCAGACCTAAATCCAACCATGTCAATAATTACATTAAACATTAAAGAAATGCATTGGGTGATGAAACATTTTTCACCAAATGGTGCTAGAACTGAATATCTATATAGAAAATACTGGGCATCATTCCCTATTTCATGCCATACCCAAATATTAATTTGAGGCATATCATAAACCTAAATGTAAAACCTAAAATCATAGAGCTTTTAGAAGAAAAGATAGGAGAATTCTAAGTAAGCCACAGAATGCAATATCAAACAAATAAAACTGATAAATTATACTGTATCTAAAATTTCTGCTTATCAAAAGACACTATTAAGAAATGAATAGGCAACCTATGGATTGGGGAAAAAATATTTGCAAAACTAGTATCTAAGCTATATAAAAGGTGGTCTCAGTAATAAGAAGACATAAAACCCCATTAGAAGAATAGACAAAAGATTTGGACAGACAATTCATAAAACAAGATATACAAATGGTCAATAAACATATGAACATGCTCTTAATTATTCATTAGAGAAATGCAAATTAAAGCCACAATGAGATTTCATTATATGACCACCAGAATGGCAAAAATTTTAAAAACTGAGAACAGCAAATGTCAACAAGGATGTGAAACAATTCATACGGTTGGTGGGAATGGAAATGGTATAACCATTGAAAACTGTCTGGCAGTTCTTATAAAATACACATACCTACGCTATAACCTAGCAATACCACTCCTAGGTATTACCCAAAAGAAATGAAAAGTATTGTCTACATAAAGACATATAAGAATGTTCATAATAGCATTCATAACACTGAAAAACTGGAAACAGCCCAGGTGTCCATCAAAAGGAGAAAGGATAAACGAAACGTAATATATTCGTGGGATAGTACTCAGCAATAAAAAAAGGAATAAAAGCTACTGATACAAGCAATAGCATGTACAAATTTCAAAGTTATGCTGAAAGAAAGAAACCTCAGGCAAGAGAGTACATACTATGTGGCTTCATTTATATGAAGTTCTAGACAATTTAGAACTAATCTACTGTGGAAAAAAATCAGGACAGTGTTCCTTTTGGAAGTGTAAAGGCAGAGATTAATGGTTTAGGGACATAAGGCAACTTTTTGAGGTTATGTTAACGTTTTATATCTTGATAAGACTTTGGGTTACTCAGGTGAATACATTTTTCAAAGCTCATTAAATGATATATTTAAGATTTGTGCATTTAATTATATGTTGAACCAAAGAAAACTGTAAAAAAGCATTAAATTCTAGTTATTGATATGCAAACTAAAGTCTTTAGGAGGAAGTCTATGAATCTGAAACTATCTGAAAGTTACTTTGAAACTGATAGATAGACAAGATGGATTGATGGATGGATAACGATGGATCTAATAAAGCAAGTTAGTGAAATGTTAGTGGCAGTTCATGACAACATTTTCTAACTTCTCTGTATGTTTAAACTGTTGGAAAAAAAATGTTGGAAAACATTTAAAAGTCAATCAATATAATGCCCAATTAACAGAATAAGAAAAATAAAGCAATTCAACTTAATAGTTGCAGAAAAACATTTAAAAAATGCAAAACCTATTTATTATAAAACTCTTAGAAAACTAGGAGTATAAGGGGACTGTCTTAAACTGAAATAAGTTACAGACATGCTCACACAATCTATAGCAAAATCTACTTAATTGTGATTATTTTAGAGCTTTCCTTTTGAGACAGAGCATAAGACAAGGTTTCCCACTGTCATTAATTTTATTCCACACTGTTCTGGAAGTCCTAGTGAGTTTAATAAGACAAAAAAATTTAAATCAAAAGAAATAAAAGGCATTAGCAATGGATTAAAAAAATAAAAGTTTACTATTTGCGGGTATGACTGTGTAAATAAAAAGTCCAAAATATTTATAAATTATTTAGAATTAATAAGTAAATTTAACAATTTTGCTGAATATAAAGTCACTATACAAAAATTAATTGCATTTCTATGTACCAGCAGTAAAAAGTTTTAAAAAGTTTAAAAATTTAAATTATAACATTTAAAAAAATGAAAAATAGCAATTCCGTTGGAATAACATGTGAGACATTTTTTACAGAAAATTACCAAATATTGAGATAAATTTAAAGTGATATAAATGGAGAGATACACGTGTGCATGACTGCAAGTTTCAGCATTACAAAGATATCTGCTTTCTCCAGTCAAGACACAAACAGAAACTTTTGTGAAACTTGACAAGCTGATTCTAAAATTTTAATGAAAATGGCCATGGGCCAAAAACCAGATGATTTACTCTACTGGGTAACAAGACTTACTATAAAGCTACACTAATAAAGAAAAAAAAAAAAAAGGACAAATATACTAATGAAGCATAATAGAAAAGGAAAAGATCCTTGCATTTACGTACATGATACTCAATAAAGTAGGCATGAAGAACAGTAAAGAAAAGTTGATATTTTGAATGAATGATCCTGGCTAACTTGGACATCTATTTAGAAACAAAATAGAATCTTAACTCTCTGCCGCCCACCATGCATAAACATCAGTTCCAAGAAGACTGTAGATCTAAACACAACAGACACAACAATAAAGTATCTAGAGGATAATATAGGAGAATATTTTCATGATCTAGGCTGTTTATTTCTTTTAAAATTAATTAGTTACTTTTTCTTCCAGTTTCATTAAGATACAATTGACATACAGCACTGTATAAATTTAAGGCATACAGCATAATGATCTGACTTACATACATCATGAAATGATTACCACATAGTGAACATCCATCATTTAATATCGATACAAAAGAAAAGAAAAAGAAAAAATATTTTTTTTCCTTGTGATGAGAACTCTCAGGGTTTATTCTCTTAGCAATTTTCAAATATAACATACAGCCGTGTTAATTATACTAATAATGTTGTACATTACATCCCTAATGCTTATTTATCTTATAACTGGAGTCTGTACTTTTTGACCACCTTCATCCAATTCCCCCTCCCCCCAACGCTTTGCCTCTGGTAACCACAAATCTGGTCTCTTTCTTTCCATGAGTTTGTTTGTTTTTGAAGTATAATTGTCCTTCAACACGATATTAGTTCCTAGTGCACAACATAGTGGTTCAATGTTTCTACATGTTACAAAATGATCATCACCGTAAGTCTAGTTACCACCTGTCATCATACAAAGATATTACATTATTATTGATTATATCCCTTACACTGTACATTTCACCTTTGTGACTCACTTATTTTTTGTACAAAGTTTGTACGTCTTAATTTCTTAGGCTATTTCTTAAACAGGAAACAATACTAACCACGTAGAAATAAATGAAAATTTTGGATTACATTAAAATTAATAACTTCTTTTCTACAAAAGGCCTTAAGAACATGAAAATTAGAGAGGATACCTGTGAAACATATTACTACTAAGGGGTTGTAGCCAGAATAATTAAGAACTCTAAATCAATAAGAAAAAGAATAGGCAACACAGAAAAATAGCTAGAGACTTAAACAGGTTTTCACAAAATAAGATATCCAAATGACCCGTAAACACACGATGACTTCATCAGTAATCAGGAAAATGCAATCAGTATCACATTGTGATACCACTATAAACCCATCAAAATGGTAACACTAAAAAGATTGCTAAGACCAGGTGTCCACAATGACATGGAACAATGGAAACATTCATACACTCCTGGTGAGAGTGTAAATTGGTACCAGCACTTTGAAAGACCATTTGCCATTATCTACTAAAGTTGAAAATATGCAAAACCAATGACTAAGCACTTCTACTTCTACATACATACCCGATATAAATAGATGCACATCTGAAGCCAGAAATGTACATAAGAAAATTCACAGCAGCACTCTTTGTAATAGGCAAAAATTAGAAACGTCTCAAATGTTCACCTATGCTAGAATGAATAAATCATTTGTGATATAACCATGTAGCAGGACAGTATGCAGCAAAAAAAGGAATTAACTACAGCTACGCACAACGATAACATGAACCTCACAAATATAAAGTTGAGCAAAAGAAGCCATACACAAAAGAATACCTACTGTAAGCATTTGTATAGCTTTCAAAGACAAACCTTTCCTGAGGCCCTTCCCCGCTCCCGGAGGTAGCCTGTATCCAATGACTGTTCCACGCAGGACACTGGGAAGGACCCTGCCCACTCCAGAGCTCTCCACTGAATGAAACGAAGACTTGACTGTGACAGCCACCCAGCTTCTTCTACCTCAGGGCTTCTCAAACTCAGCACTACTGACATTTCGAGCTGGACAATTCTTTGTTCTGAGGGCTACCCTCTCTATTATAGAATATTTCGCAGTATCCTTGGTCTCTTCCCACTAGACGCCCACACATCTCCAGATGCTGCGAAATACATCCTGGGGTGCAAAATCTTCCCCAGGGGCGAACCATGGTGCAATCCTGTCCCCTTCAACCTCCACAGGGGTTGAGCCTGAAAGCATTCCCTGATAAAACTTCCCGCACGCAAATCATCAAATCTGTGGCACATCCTGATGACTTCCATTCATTCAATAAACCATTTACACGTGTGTTTAGTTATTGATAAATTATACCTGTACTATGTAATTATACATTATAGATTATCATAGAATATAATTATAGAATATAAACAAAAACAATTTAAGGTGACATAAAAATAAATATAATTAGTAGTTCTAATTTTTCTCTGCTCCCCAAAAGAATGTTCACTGGCACCTCCTAGAAAACCTAAACCCTACAGAGGAGAATAGTGCCCTGGGAGAAGGGAGGAAACAGCAAAAAGAAAATAGGTAGAGAGTTTAGTTTTAGTAATCCTCTGAGTCAGGGAAAAAAGAAGAGAATAGTTACAATAAAAATCAGGGGATAATATGGTGATGGGTAATAAGATAGCAAAAGTAATCGGTGTATACCCAGATGGCATTGATCACTCTAATAGGTATCAGAAAAAGGATTTGTGGCTAAACAAAGAAGCAGACCAGGCATGCCTGACTATGCCTACAAGCTACCCACTAAAATTCCTATGAAAAAAATGCAATAAGAGTTTAAAACTGGCAAGAGCAGTGAAGAGCAAAGATATGAGAAGACGATGAATCAAAGTTCAGAGAGGGGATTTCCTTGGCAGTCCAGTGGTTAAGACTCTGTGCTCCCAACGCAGGTGGCATGGGTTCGATCCCTGATGGAGGAACTAAGATCCCGCATGCCGCACAGTGCGGCCAAAAGTAAAAATAAATAAATAAATAAATAATATTTAAAAGTTCAGAGGGAATTTCTTTTAATTATATCACTGTTGGATCAAAAGGTAAGTCCTTGCATTTCACAACATATTCTTACCCCTAAACTGAAATTAGTCATCAGGCACTTTTAGGAGCTTATTCATATAGCATCCTCATATTAGAAATAAATGAAACTATTAGGAATTCATACAGAAACCAACAAATAACTGTAGTGAGAGACTTCATTCTATTATTGGTCCGCTTTAGAGGGAGTAGTAAAAACAGATAACATAGAGGTTTTTTTTTTTAAATTTAATTTATTTTTTGTACAGCAGGTTCTCGTTAGTTATCTATTTTATACATATTAGTGTATTTATGTCAATCCCAGTCTCCCAATTCATCCCACCAACCCCCACCCCCCGCTTCCCCCCTTGGTGTCCATACGTTTGTTCTCTACATCTGTGTCTCTATTTCTGCCTTGCAAACCAATTCATCTGTACCATTTTTCTAGATTCCACATATATGCATTAATATACGATATTTGTTTTTCTCTTTCTGACTTACTTCACTCTGTATGACAGTCTCTCAGTCTATCCACGTCTCTACAAATGACCCAGTTTTGTTCCTTTTTATGGCTGAGTAATATTCCATTGTATATATGTACCACAACTTCTTTATCCATTCGTCTGCTGATGGGCATTTAGGTTGCTTCCATGACCTGGCTATTGTAAATAGTGCTGCAACGAACACTGTGGTGCATGTGTCTTTTTGAATTATGGTTTTCTCTGGGTATATGCCCCGTAGTGGGACTGCAGGGTCATATGGTAGTTCTATTTTTAGTTTATTAAGGAACCTCCATACTGTTCTCCATAGTGGCTGTATCAACTTACATTCCCACCAACAGTGCAAGAGGGTTCCTTTTTTCCACACCCTCTCCAGCATTTGTTGTGTGTAGATTTTCTGATGATGCCCATTCTAACTGGTGTGAGGTGATACCTCATTGTAGTTTATTTTTTTTTTTTAATTTTATTTATTTATTTATTTATTTATTTATTTATTTATTTATTTATTTATTTATCTATGGCTGTGTTGGGTCCTCGTTTCTGCGCGAGGGCTTTCTCCAGTTGCGGCAAGTGGGGGCCACTTTTTCATCATGGTGCACGGGCCTCTCATCATCGCGGCCTCTCCCGCTGCGGAGCACAGACTCCAGACGCGCAGACTCAGCAATTGTGGCTCACGGGCCCAGTCGCTCCGCGGCACGTGGGATCCTCCCAGACCAGGTCTCAAACCCATGTCCTCTGCACTGGCAGGCAGACTCTCAACCACTGCGCCACCAGGGAAGCCCCCTCATTGTAGTTTTGATTTGCATTTCTCTAATAATTAGTGAGGTTGAGCCTCTTGGCCATCTGTATGTCTTCTCTGGAGTAATGTCTATTTAGGTCTTCTGCCCACTTTTTGATTGGGTTGTTTGTTTTAACATAGAGGTTTTGAATAATATAATGATGAAAATATTTTGTTTTGTTTTGTTTTTTTGCATTTCCATTTAAGGCCCAAGTTTTTAACCTCTCTTGGAGCTTTTTCTGAGAGGGTTCCAGGGTAATAGTCCACAAGCCCTCAGGACCAGGTCCCTCAAAAATGGTATTATGGGCTGTATTGTGCCTCTTCCATTCATATGTTGAAGCTCTAACCACAGAAGTGACTGTATTTGGAGACAGGGACTTTAAAGGGGGTGATTAAGTTAAAACGAGGCCATTTGGGCGGGCCCTCATCCAATCTGACTGGTGTCCTCATAAGAAGAAATTAAGACACACATAGAGACATCACAGGTGCACGTGCAAAGAAGGATGACCTTGTGCAGCCATCCGCAAGGAGAGGAGAGATGCCTCAGAAGAAACCAAACCTGCTGACACCTTGATTTTGGACTTCCAGCATCCAGAACTGGGAAAAAAAAAAGTCTCTTGTGTAAGCCCCCCAGTCTATGGTATTTTGTTATGGCAGCTCCAGGAAACCATCACAGATGGGGAGCTGCTTGCCTCGGTATACTCTATCAACGCATGGAACAGGATTTCCCTCAAATTCCACAGCAGGTTTGTAGAATATGTATTACATCAAAAAAAAAAAAAGAAAAAAGAAAAGAAAAACTTAAGAGAAACTTGATTAGAATATCTTTTATTTTTATGTTGTCAAAAGAAAAAAACAGATTGGTAAGCTTAACTACCTAAAACAAAACAACCACCAAAAATCTAATGTCTATTAGAAAAAATTCTAAGCAAAACTAACAGCCAAATAAAATAGGAAAATTATTTAATCTCCAAATAAATCTTATTTATTTATTTGCTTTTGGCCGCGCCCCGCCACGCAGCATGTGGGATCTTAGTTCCCTGACCGGGGATTGAACCCATGCCCACTGCAGTCGGAGTGCGGGGTCTTAACCACTGGACCACCAAGGAAGTCCCCTCTAAATAAATCTTAAAAATCAACTTTGTGCTAATAAAATGTAAACTTTAGATGAAATTAATATAGTCCTAGAAAAACATAACTCACCAAAACTAACTCAAAAAATATTTTCTGTGTTCTAGCCATTAAACAAATTGAATAAACATTTAAAAATCTACCCACAAAACATAAATCAGCTGAAATGGATTTACAAGTGAGTTCTAGCAAACATTCAAAAACCAGATCATTCCAATCTTACAAAAAGCCTTCAAGAAAATAAAGAGGGAA
This sequence comes from Eschrichtius robustus, assembly GCF_028021215.1. Classification (NCBI taxonomy): domain Eukaryota; kingdom Metazoa; phylum Chordata; class Mammalia; order Artiodactyla; family Eschrichtiidae; genus Eschrichtius; species Eschrichtius robustus. Next base: position 63,372,605 of record NC_090836.1, read on the forward strand.
CAAACATTGCCCAACTCAAATCAGTAGGAAAAAGCCAAAGAATATGGGGGGCCAAGTTACAGAATACATGCAAAGAACAAACGAACATATTAAAAAAGATCCAATTGCACTAGTAAGCTAAAATTCAAATTAAAACCATAATTAGATGCCATTTTTGCTTCTCAAATTTGCAGTTATTTTGTGGATGTAGGGCGTTGAAGTGTGGTAAGAGAACAAATTGTTACAACTTTTATGGACAGCGACCAGCAAAATTTGGCAAGATGTATCAAAAGCCTTTTAAAACTGTGTGCTGTGTGTTTTTAACACAGTGATTCTACTTATAGGAATGTATTTCTAGCAAATAATCAGAAATGTGGGCAAAGAGCTATGCTTATTATATGACTAAAAAGAGGGAAAGTTGATTAACATTATAATATTCAGACATAAGAGAATGATTAAATATATTCTAGTACATCCATTCAAAAAAGTGGTTTGCACCATACAAATAATACCTTTTCAAAGAATATTTAGTGAAATAGAAAAAAATAATCCAATAATATATCACCACAGCAGAGTACAAAACTGGAGATAAAACAATCTCAGCTTCATGTGAAAAATACTGAAGAGAAAGACATTAAAGACATCAAAACATTTACACAGGTTATTTTTATGTTGCTAAGAATATATGATATTTATTTTTTAATTCCTCTGTGGTTCCCAAGTCTTCTTCAACTATACATCAAACTTTCACAACCAGAAGAAAAACAAAGGAATTTTAAGGGATCAGATGAACTAATTTAGGGTGTGAAAGGCTCTAATTAGAATAAGGATGAGTAAAACTAATCGAAAAACATGGACTTACCACTTTAAGAAAGGTTGCAGGAGAATTAACAAGACTACGTAGGAAGCACAAAATGGAGCTGGATAGACATAGATTTTAATCTTGGTTCAGCCACTCTTTAGATGTGTCCTATTTGGAGCTTCCTTATCTATAGGCTACAAACTCTTCCTGGTCTGAAATAGATGAGCTTACATATTCGATGTGCCTAGCATGAAGTCTAATACCGACTAGGTTTTCCATAGAAGTTAGATTCTGTTCCCTTACTAATACCTGAATCTTATCTTTTGATCTCTTAGTTTTGATCTTTTGCCTAAGATCAATTTGATGTTGCCACTATTTCCACCATGACCAACTAAAACTTGGTTCAGTAAGGCCCTATCCGTGTTAGGTAAATTTAAAATGACATTTGGCACAGCTGAATACAAAAATACATCTCCTTCAGGCATAGCTAATTAAGGGAGGACATAATTCATTCAAAGGAGACTAAAATATATGCTACTTGAATTGACAATTATTTGACTGATCTTACTAATTTTATTCAGAAGTCAAACCAGTTGTACATGGAGACAAAGTGAGTCAATTTATTAATTAGATAATACCCTAATTATCCATTTTCTTCTCTATCAGGAATTTCGAAAAGGACCAAAAAATTCCATATTTTTGTGAAGAGAAAAATAAGAACATATTTTGTTGAATTATTTCATAAACTGGTCTTGTATGTCCTTATTTTATTTAAGATTATGAAGAGTTTCAGAGAAACATTAATAGAATCAATAAATAGTGATATATAATCAATATTTGCTGTTGATAATTTTTTAAATTGGTTTTACTGAGTTGATAAAGAACTTGAGGGTACACCAGGTACCATGTTTCTAAAATATCTGGCTTACTTAAACATACACAAAACAGTATTATACATTTGTATATAAATATTCCAGATTAAGACAACTGTTTGTACAATGACTTTGGCCTATATTTTTACAATCTCAAGCAAACATTCTTTGTCATGAAACCTTGAATTAATCAAGGAAACATCTCAGTGTGAGGAAAATGAATTTTGGTTTGGGGGGCATTATATTCTATTTCTTTCTATCACAAAGCCGAAGAATTGAGCTGTGATGTTTGCCTGCCTGCTCTTTTCAGATGAATGACATGGAAAATTACACAAAAAGTGAAAAAAGAAACTGCCTTGTCCTTCTCAATTGCTTGTACATGGAAGTGTTTATTCAAGCATTTACATGTTGGCCTTGGCTCCTGGCGCCCTTGATTAATATAAACTATTTTCCAGAGGTGTAAGATAAGCAGCTAGAGGCATATGGTTTCCCTACTTTGTCTCTGCCAAAATTCTCCATCTCCTCCATCTACAACTTACAGGTCATGAAGGAAAAATCCTTTGGACCCATCCTAACTCACCTGGACTCCTGCAATAGGTGCCCAACAGGTGTTTTCTAGCTTCTACCCTTGTCTTTTTAATGATCCATTCTCCACTGAGCACCAAAACCATCTTTTAAAAATGTGGATCAGTTTCTCTCACCTCCTTACCTAAAACTCTCAAATGACTGCTTATTGTGCTTAGAATATAATCTGTACCCCTCAGCATGGTTTATACAAGACTCTACAAGCTCTGGCCTCTGACTTCATCTTGCACTACCCCCTCCCCTTCCTCCCTGGGCTCTACCCATATTGTTATTTTTACTGTTGTTCACACCAAGTGCATTCCCACCTTAGAATCCTTGCTCCTTCCGTTCCCTCCTCCTGGAATGTCTCGCCCTGAGAATTTACCATGACTGCCTTCTTTTTTTTGCCCTCAGGTCGCAGCTCAAATATTACCTCTTCAGAGAGACCTTCTAACCTCTCAATCCAAAGTGGGACAGCCCTGCTTCGTGGCTGCTTTCCCATAAGCCTGCTTTGTTTTCTCCCTTAGCACTTATCACTGGCTGACATTATTTTATTCATGTATTTATTTTCTTGTTTATTGTCTTTTTACTCCTAACTAAAATTTGACCTCCATAAAAGCAAGTTATCTTGTTGATCGTATTCACTGCTGTATCCTTAACATCCAGGACACTGACTAGCACACATTACTCAGTTCAGGGGGATTTGTAACATGAACAAATCAATTCAGCTGTGCAACTCATCAATTGGGATTTTTTATTTGCAAGCAACAGAAACTAACTCTAGCCAATGTAAGCAGAAAGGTATTTGTTGGAAAGATATCAAGTAGCTCACAGAACAGCCAGGATAGCTGGAGGAATAGGCTTAGAAAATAGGCAGGAGCCAAGGCTACCGGGTCAGAATCATAACTACAATGAAACCAAGAAACAATTTGACCAGAAGGATACTGCCCTCAGTCCTGCTAGGTGTGGCCACTGGACACTCTACGACTGGTGCCCCTGCCACCACTGCTACTGGATGCCGGATGCTGCTCTCTCAGCATCATCAGACTAAACTCTCACTGCCCAAGGTTCTTTACTTCCTTTCATCTCCACGCTTACATTTCCTTGCAGCAGTAACCTTAGCCACATGTCTATAACCCTAGGTAAGGTTAAGTTATGAGAAGAACAATTTCTGGCCTTTGTAGTAGAGGGTAGATTTTGTCACCATAAAATCATAAAATGTGAAAAGCAAATCATTGCTTTTTATAGTTTACGATTAGACATGACCTGGAAATTCATTGATCTCACTGTGCCCATGGCAGATCTTTCAATTTATTCAGTAGTCATATATCAAATATCTTCTATTTCCTTTTGTAATAAATAGTGACTGACTCAATGAATGGCTATGGAAAGTTGACTACAATTTCAAGATTGTTTATAATTAACCCTATAAAATATAAAGAGCCCTATACAATCTTAATGATCTCATGTGTCTCTAGGGAGCTTTGAAAGGCTGATGAAAAGACATACCTCCACTGCAAGGCCAAGAGTACATAACCATGTGCTGTCACAATAGAGGCAGAAGATTTGGACTCTAGATCCAGATGCTGCACGCCCCCCCTGAGTGACTATGGGCAGGTCTCTGAGCCTCAGTTTCTTTACTTACAAAACGAAAATATTAATAAAATATAATAGTCTTCTATTACTGCCTCACCAAGCTTTTCTGAGGATCACATAGGACAATACATGAGTATGCCTCAAAGAATAAAAGATATGCACAATGCATGTAAAGTATCAATATTATTATTATATAAGTAGCAAGACTCTATTGCAATTGGAGACCATTTCTATCCTAATCACAAGAACTACCATTTATTTAGCTCTTGCTATGTCCTCCAAACATGCCTGACCCCTTATTCTCTCATTCTCTTCTCTCCTGCCACCTGCCTGAGTACAAGCATCTCTATTAGATCTCTACCAGATCTAATAGATCCTCTCAAGGGCCCTTTCCTTCCCTCTTGGCCTCATGCTTCATATGGAGAGATTTCAGCTAAACCATCTATATTCATGGTCTTCCTCCCCAGGGAGAAGGGATTTGTTTGATTAAAGAGTTTAAGGTAAGAAAGTGACCTTCCTTAGACTAATAAGTACTAATAAGTCATTTCTGCCTTATAATCATGTTGGCCATTTTGTCTTATACTTGACAATTCCTATGCAGGGAATGAAATTCTCTTTATAATGTTTACTATCTATATGCATTATTTCACTCATTGTAAAATCTTACGTCTTGGAAATTTGATTAGTTTATGCTATGGCTGGCTATATAACACCTGGAGTATTTTATGTATATTAATTCTAGGCAAATTTACCCTTATAGTATTTTGGCAGCTCTGCCTTTATTCATAATCAAAGACATATAGACTTGCCACTTGTAAACACAATGTGATACATAAAGAATAAACACAAGTCACAGTGCTTACAACACAAGAAAAGCACAGTGGGCAGATTTTTTAAAGGCTTAGCTCAACAGGGAATAGAAAAAAAGAAAATACAAATGTCTGCCCTGCACGGAGAAGGCTTGCCTTTGTGTGCTGTTTCCCTGCAGATGAAAAGGCAAAGAGAAGCTCCAGCCTGCATTGCCCCCCTGGGATTTGAAAGAACAAAAGAAAACACTCCTCTGTTTCCAAGAATGACATTTAGGCAAGACTAGTCTATCTTTTCTTTTTGTTTCTCCTTCTTCCTTTACTATTAAACAAAAAAATAAGTGGTAAGGTAGAAATCCTTTTTTAAAATTATTTTTGTTTGGGGGTAAGAGTTCATTACTTCTTTTGAAAATTACAGCAGAACTTATTTTGTTTCCCTCCTTCCAATTGTCTAATGCAATATCCAGTTGTTAATTTCCAAGGGACTCCTGATTGTTTCCTGATATAATTGAAATTTAAGACCTCTGATTTTTTTCAAATGATCTATTATTCTAATGATCTATTCTAATGATCATTTCAAATGATCTATTACAGGGAGTACCCTCAGTTAATGCTGATTGTAAATGACTTCCTCATGTGACCTAAAACCCTCTCAAAGCCTTATTCCTAGGACTTCAACTCATCTTATATGTTCATCCCAATGTTGTGCCATGATGCTAAGCTGCCACTGGGATGGACTCAAAGCTTAATAAGAATATTATCATGCCATGCTTCTGACCTTATAATTGTCCCAGGCTGTTGGACCCATCAGTGGGAGGTGATGTGAGACCCTCCAATGGTTGGGTAAAGTTATGTTAGTGTGCTCAATTCCAATCCACACTGAGACATGGGGCTTCCATTACCACCTCTTTCTCACGGAACCTTATTCTGAATAGCAGGACACGTGTGGGAGCCACATTCTTGTTGAATCCAAAAAACACCACCACCAAAATAATCCCTGGCTACTGCATTCAGTATCCTCATCCCCCTAAATCCTGGCATGTTAAGACAGGTCCTCTCTATGAAATCCTTTATTTATGTTTCTTCCTGACAGTGACGCTCAGATACTGAGATGAATCACCTAAAGAGAGCAGAATCTTCTTTAGCAGTTTTTGCCAATCAAATTCACAAATGCCTTTGACTTAAAAAAGACCTTACAGGGAATTCCCTGGCAGTCCAGTGGTTAGGACTCCTCACTGTCACTGTCAAGGGCACAGGTTCAGTCCCTGGTTGGGGAACTGAGATCCCACAAGGCACACAGCATGGCCAAAAAAATAATAATAATAAATTTTTAAAAAATGTAAAAAGACCTTACAGGTTGAATTGGATGCACTTGACCCCCAATGTCCTTAATATCCTATTCTTGTGGGTTTGCTCCAAACCCTCTGGTTATTCCTTTTCAGTATCTTTCTAGGGCTCTTTGTCCTCTTTCTTTTATTGTGGGTATTGCCCAGGCTTCCATCTTGGTGCTCTGCCTTGAACACTCTACAGGACTACAGATCACAAACCCAAGTGAATACAGGGCTCTGAACATAAATAAATGAAGCAGGTCGTATGGGAGACAAATAATGCTCTCTTACTTTTTGATACAGCAAAGAACTATCTTTTCTCATATAAGAAAACAAAAATCCATCACAAGCACAATCTTAAATGGCAGCTGATGTTCAGTGTCAGTGAGGTAATGAGTCAGTGGAATGGCTGAGTCTGCGGGGAACCAGGAAGCAGCTACTTCTCAGCTTCAGTCAATGTCTTCCACTAGGTAAAATAACCATCAGCAAAATTTTTCATTTTTCAAAAGAATCAGGAAATTCAGACTTCTATATGAAATCTCCAATATTTAAAAAAGAAGAGATACATGTATATGTATAACTGAATCACTTTGCTGTACACCTGAAACTAATACAACATTGTTAATCAACTATACTCCAATATAAAATTTAAAAATAACAAAAAAATTAATAAAATAAAATTTTGCTCGAGCCTAACACATCTGACTGCCAGAAGTAGTGGGCCAGAGAGAACACATCTCCGTGGCAGGTATGATCAGTGGGTCGCCAGTCGTCGGCTTCTTCACTACAGATTACTACAGGCAGTCATTTTCAAACTGTAGAGCACAACCCACTATTAGATCATGTAATCAGCCTAATGGATCGCAAGTAGCATTTTTAAATGAAATTGAGTTGCATTGAGGAAAATCAAAAATAAGAGAATATATCACATTTAATAAAGATAGGTGTTATTACAGGAGATGCACATGCATCTGTGAGAGAGAGAGAAAGAGTGTGTGTGTGTATGTGTGTGTAGTGGGTCACTATTAAAAAATCAATTTCTAACTGTCGTCAAAAGGTTTGGAAAAAAAAAAAAAAGGTTTGAAAGTCACCGCTTACTTATGCTGTTCCAATCCTTTATCTTCAATTGTAACTTAAATGCCAATGATTGTGAAATGTTCATCTGTATGCCAGATTTTTCTCTCACACTTCACTTACTTTCAATTATCTGCTGGATATTATCAATGGGTAATTCACAGGTCCCACAAATGCAATCTAATAGAATGATTGAAATAATGGGCTTTGTAGTCAGACCGATCTCAGTTTGAATCTTAAGATTTGTTAGCCTGTTTTCTCATCCTTAAAATCAGGATAACTGAACTGTCTGAATAGAGCTGCTATAAGAATTTGTCCTTACAACAGTGCCTGGCATGTACAAAAATAAATAAATACTGCTTGAACACCAATCATAGGCATTGTTCTGGGCACTAGAGATTGATGAGAACAGTTAGCCCTTCCGTAATAAGATAGTGCTGCTTTTCAGTAGTTCAAGAAAGGAAATTAAATCCACAAAGCATCTCCTTAGTGTTTACTGGATACATACTGTAATCCTTTCATAATGTAATTTATCAATACACTTCTCAAATCACCTCTTTGAGGATTACTAACTTATGACGACGAGGATGACCTTCTCCTCCCTCCAGAGTGTCATGAGACTCTCCCTGCCCCTGCTGACCAGGAGGCAGTTCTCAGAGAGGTCTTAGTTGTACTGGGGTATAGAAGAGAATCTGTAATTTTGCTGTGTTGAGGAACTTGGGTGTATGATCCACAAGTTCTGGTGAATAAGATGATGTCTGTCTTAGTCCATTAGGGCTGTTTTAACAAAGTACCATAGACTGGGTGGCTTATGTACAACAGACATTATTTCTCACAGTTCTGGAGGCTGGGAAGTCCAAGATCAAGGTACCAGCATATTCAGTTTCTGGTGAGAGTCTGCTTCCTGGTTCAAAGACGGCTGTCTTCTCACTGTGTCCTCACATGGCAGAAGGGACAAAGGATCTCTCTGGGGCCTTTTTTATAAGGGCACTAATCCCATTCATGAAGGCTCCACCCTCATGACCTAATCACCTCCCAAAGTCGCCACCTCCAAACACCATCACACGGGGGACTAGGTTTCAACATATGAATTTGGGGGGACACAGACATTCAGTCCAGAGCAATGTCCTTCCCCTTGAGAAGCAGTGAACACATGAACAATCTGTGGTAATCTACTGATTGGCCTTCCTATGTCTAAATCCATCCCCTTGTAATACATACTTTACTCTGACACCACAGACTACTTCTAGAATGGATTCTGATCATGTCCCTTTACTTTCTTACCCTTTCATGACTCCCCATTGCCATCTGTAGAAAGTCTAAGCTCCCAGTGAGATTTACCAGGACCTTTGTGATATTATCCTCATCTCTCAAATACTCTCTTCCTTTCAATCAGAACAACTTGCAGTTTTCAATACTTTTAGCACTCTCTGTCACTTCTGGGCTTTTACAGGGGCCACTCTCCTCCTGGAAAGATTTTTGCTGCCCTTGCATTTCTCACTTCTCACATTTTTCCCCCAAACTTCCACCTGTCAATTGAGTACACTTTGAAATTAATTTTTTAATTCTCTCCCCTTGAAGGAAGGGGACATATCTTTATTCATTGTTATATTCCCAGTAACTAAAATGAAATGCCTAGCACATAGGAGGCCTCCATATTTGTTTCCTGTAGCTGTTGTAACAAATTACCACAAACACAGTGGCTTAAAACAATCCAAATTTATTATCTTAGAGTTCTGTAGGTCAGAAGTTTGACAGGTTTCATTAGGCTAAAATTATGATGCCAACAGGGCTGCATTCCTTTCTGTAAGCCCTTGATAGGATCTGTTGCCTTATCTTTTCCAACTTCTAAAGGCCATCCACATTCCTTGCCTTGTGGTCCTTTCCTTCTATCCTCAAAGCTAGAAAAGGCAAGGGAGGTCCTTCTCACCTCCTCTTCTGCCTCCCTCTTCCACTTCTAAGGACATTTATAATTACAAAACGCCTGGATAATCCAGGACAACGTCCTGATTTTAAGGTTAGCAACCTTAATTCCATCTGCAAACGTAATTCCCCTTTGTCATGTAAGGTAACATATTCATAGGTTTCAGGGATTAGGATATGGACACCTTGAGGGCAGGGTGAGGGGGCTATTATTCAGCCTACCACAGCCTGCAGTAAATGGTTCATAAATGGATACACAGATAAGGTGTCCAGTGGATCCTTATGGTGGCTGCTGTAGTAGATGACTATTGTTCTTGCCTGCCCAGCGTTTGTTTTCTTTCTTCTGGCAATGGCACCTTCATATTTCCAGGGCAGCTCCTTCCTCCTCCTCCCATTTCATACTGTCTTAGTGGGTATATCAGTTAAAGTAATGCTAGTTGCTGTAACACAGAATGCCCCAAGTTTTAGTTGCCTCAAAAAATAATTATTTCTTGCTCACATAAATGTCCAATGAATATTTCTGGTTTGACTGCTGTCTTTCAAGTGGTTCAGAGGACTCAGAGACCCAGATTTCTTCCATCTTGTGACTTCACCATCTGCAACTCATAATTGCCAATATCATGCAGGAATCCACTTCAGTCCATTCAGCTGGAAATGGAAATAAGCTTGAGCATTCAGGAGAGGTTTCTACAGGCCACATCAGGAAGTGGCATACATCACATCTGCTCACATTCTAAGGACTAGATGTCAGTCTTGTGACTAACCCTAATGAGAAAGGAGACTGGAATTGTGGTCCAGCCATGCCCAGGAAGACAAGGAAATGGGCAAGAAAATCATCTAGCCATTTCAGCCACAGTGAGAATATTAAATAACAGTGCCCAGGACTCTCACGGCCAAGGACTATGCTTGCGACCTAAGTTAAGTCAATCAGAAAATAAATCCGGAATGACTCTCAGCTAAAATGTATTCAGTTACAGGAGCCAAAAAACACAATTCAGCGGCATAACTGAGTAAGGGATCTTAGGTCCAAAATAAGAAGTTTGGGGATGGCAGGCCATGGCAGGTATGCCAGCTCACTGAAAGGATCAGGAAGCCAAGCCTCTTTTATTTTCTTGCACCACCATCCTTAGTATGCAGTGGAGATTCTCATGGTTATAGATTGGCTACTGCACTTTCAGGCATCACTCTTACCTTCCAGATAGAAAGAAATAGAGGGTTGAAAAATTCTACCCAGGGCTTGAATTGTGTCACACAGACCCGCCTAACTGGGAGACCAGGAAATTACGTACTTTCATTTCCTAACTTCCAATAGTGGAAGAAAGGAGAAGGGATTGGAATGGGTGCTGAGTGAACACCTGTCTGTTTGCAAAATTGGAATCTTTGGAGCTGATTCATCCCCTATAAACCTTTAACTCTTAAAAGTGTTTGTTCCTGCACCTAAAACACCCAGGGATCCTGAGCTGTTCTGTTTCTTGTTATTTCTTCAACTTGGCTCTTAAAGCTTCTATTTTACTTCTCTGAGATGTTATTTTTCCAATAAATTCCCTTTACTATCTTAGTCATTAAGAGTTAATTTATGTTGTTTGCCACCAACAAACCCTAACTGATATCACCTAATAAAGAATTCTGGTGTTTAAAGGTCCAGGAAGTATCAAGCTTATGAATATTACTCTTTTTACAGTTCAGAATCCATTGGGCAGTTAGCCCTGTGCATGAAATATCCCAGCAACAATTTGGAACAGAAATTTTAAGAGAATATTTGGCAGTTTTGTTAAAGTATCCAAAATACGTTTATTGGAAATGGAAATATTCACCCAACGGAACATTTAGGTAAAATGAGTTTTTCTCTTTCCATTTCTGAGATCCACTCTTATTTGTGCAGATTGGCTAGTGACTGGAGCTGGTTAAAAAAATGGTGCAAATGGATTACTAGCACTTTGTTAATGAAACTCATCGCTATTTAAATACAGTAATTTCATTAAACAATTGTCATTAACTCCAAGATCCTCTTGATGATTTCTTCCACACAACTCCATGAGAAAAGCACTTGAAAAAGAAAAAAAAAAAAAAAATCTACCAGCTAAAATGTTTTCAGAATATAAAATGGGACAGAAGAAAAAACAGTAGAATAGCATAGACTCTCAGTAAACATTACATTTGCAAAAATGATGATGATAAATGATAGCATGATAAGAATGATGTCTTTAATAATACTATGAATACTACTTTAGATACATAATAGCCACCGAGAGGTGAATTTTAGAATCACAGAGTCTACTGCCTCATTTTAGAGATGAGAAAACTGAGCATCAACAAGGTAAGCATCTAGGTGTGAAAAGAAGTGTGAGTTTTGGGCTATGAAGAGGTCTATGAAAGAGGTCTACATCTGAGCAAAAGAAAAAAAAATTGAAAATTATTTTTCACCTTATATTGAGGCCAATCTGCAAAAATATTTATCGTTTATTAAATAATTTGAATAAGAATTGAATAACAAATTGAAATTATTTCAGGTACAAAATATTTAATAATGAATGTGCCTTTTGCATGTATCTCTGTGTGTGCGTGTGCGTGTGTAGTGATGAGATTATTTATCATTAAGGACAGGACACTTTTCATAAAACTGAAGTTTCAGCATATGACACTGATTAAAAATATTATTATGGTAGACATAAAATAAACCAGTAAATTCTAATCAGGTTTAAAGTATATGAAAGAAAGTGCAGCATTTTTGCCTAATTCAAGTTTGTTTACAAGACACCTGCAGCTATTCGTACCTTTTCTCCTGGAATTTAGAATGTAAGTAATCATACACCGTAAACCTGAAGAGAAAAACTGTGAGTGTAGTAAAGATTCAACTTATCTAGAATTTTGAAAACTGTAAAGAAAAGTTTTACACAAGACTTCGGCATGGACAATTAGCTTGTTGCCAGTCAACATTAAACAAATGCAAATACTTTAACAGGAGGAATATTTCCAGGCAAATTCTAGTCGGTTTGATTGATTATTTTTTAATGCCTGGAGAAGATAGCACAAAATTGAGTGATAATGATTTATTTGTATCTTTTAAAGGTATTGGTGTGATTGAGGGAAGGGAGGTGACATGAAATGAAGGGATATCAAGATGAGATTTAAGTCATGCATATAATGCAGGCATAATTATTTTCATGTTGGTTTTATAAAAACTCATAGGTCCCTTCTAATAAAGTAATCATGTCCCAGAAAATGTAAATAAGGTAATAGTAAAGAAATAATAGACATAAAATACTTCTCTAGTAAATAAGAGACTTTTTTTCCAGCAGGGAAAAATACCTTAATGGAATCTCACTGTATCAGAAAGACATTATTTCCTCTAGAGTCACAGGGTGTACATAGAGAATATTAGGAATTATATCAATTGGGGCTATTAGTTGCAAGCAACACAATCTACTGAAGCTAGTGTAGGTAGAAAATGAATTTACTGAGAGCTAATATAGTCTAATAAATCTTAAATTTCTTAGATCGCTCAGAGAATTGTTGGTCGGGCTGGAGAAACAGGCTCAGGACTAGCCTCTAGGAAGTAATCCTAGAACCACACCACAGAACCGGCCTGAGCAGCATGTCACCATGGTCACTACCACCTCCACATCAGCATCCCCAACCTGCTTCCTCCTGCAGTTCATCTCCCAGTTAAGTCCCACTTACGGGCATCTGACTCCTCAGACCAAGGTCACATGCCTTCAGCTTAACCACAGGGGAGTCTGAGAATGCAAGTTTTTTGTAAACTGCCCTGAGAAGATGGAGTCCACAATGTGGAGAACTATCAACAGAGAGAGGGTGTTCAAGGCCCTCTGGGAAGTTTGGTAGGCAGAATTCTAAGATGTCCCTTATGATTGCCACACCCTGGCATTATACCCATGATTGTTTATACAGCAAAAGGGATTTGCAGATGTAATTAAGAGTCCTAAACAGTTGACTGTGAGTTAACCAAAACAGTGATTATCCTTGGTGGGCCTGACCTAACCAGGTGAACCCTTAAAAGGAAATGTGTCCTTTCTGAGAGGTGGCTTGAAGCATAAGAGGGGTTTTTCTGCTGGTCTTGAAGACATAGGGTCCATGAGTTTGACATCTGCAAGGAAATGAATTCTGCCAATGACCACAGTAGCTTGGAAGAGGACCCTAAGCCTCAGATGAGATGCAGACCTCAGCCGACACTTTAATTTCAGCCTTGTGAGACCCTGAGCAGAGAATCCAGTTACACCTCCCCAGACTCCTGACAGATAAAATTATGAGATAATAAATGGGTGCTGTTTTAAGCTACCAGCTTTCTGGCATTTTGTTATGCACATATGAAATTAATACAGGCAGCTACAAATGACAGGTATCTCCCACAGGTATCATGTATCAACATCAGGGTGGTAGAGTCTTAATAATCTTGTTACACATTTCTAAAAGGCAAAATAATTATAGTAAACCTAATTTATATTTTCATTTAAAACCATTGCTAAATGCTGTTTAGCTGTTGTTGAAAGGTTACTCTCTGGTATAAACTGAGATTTAGAAATAAAAGAAAACAGTTATTTAACAGTAAGTTTTTGTATTAGAATGTGTTATCTCCAATTTACTAAGATTTTATTATTATGGTAAAAATTACACTTAAGTTTGTTTTTATAAAACCCACAATGAAAATATTTACTTTGAAGGAGGAGTGTAAGAAAAAGAGGGAAAATGAACAAATTAATAAGGAGGCCAATCAACTTTCTGATTGAGGAACAATGGTATAAATGTATCAAATCACATGGTTTTATACAGCCTACCTGAGGTTAAAAAGAAGTTATCCTAGAATAGGAAGAGACATGTTCTTTTTCTTCTCCCTTAGTAGTTTCTTTAATGACATGTAGAAAATGAGAGCAGAAGTCTTAAAAAGATAATTAGAGTCCATCTTTAAAACTGGTTGAAAGGTCAGTCTGTCTCATTAAAAAAAGAAAACAGGTAGTGGTTTTGATATGAAATGGTTTAAAGCTCAGAAGAAAACAAGAAAAACCAGAAAAAAAATGTATGAACGAAGTCCAGAGAGATATTACGGGAGACCTATGGGAAAAATCTGTTCTCCCCACACATACCCCCATACCACCTTTGAGGCCTGAACATCAACCTGACATTTAATGACTTCTTTGAGAACAGAAGAATTTATGACCATTGTTCCTAAGCAAGACATGCTAAAGATTTCTGCATCTGAGATGTATGAATATCTGTATATTGTCTCTTTAGGATAAACGTCTGAGAGTAGAAACTAAACATTGCCATTGGCAACATGCGGCTATGGAGCACCTGAAGGTTGGGTGGACCAAAATGAGCTTGGCTCTAAGCGTGAAAAGACACGTCAGGGGCTTCCCTGGTGGCGCAGTGGTTGAGAGTCTGCCTGCCAATGCAGGCGACACGGGTTCGAGCCCTGGTCTGGGAGGATCCCACGTGCCGCGGAGCGACTAGGCCCCTGAGCCACAATTGCTGAGCCTGCGCGTCTGGAGTCTGTGCTCCGCAACAAGAGAGGCCGCGGTAGTGAGAGGCCCGCGCACCGCGATGAAGAGTGGCCCCCACTTGCCGCAACTGGAGAAAGCCCTAGCACAGAAACGAAGACCTAACACAGCCATAAATAAATAAATAAATAAATAAATAAATAAATAAAAATTAAAAAGTAAGCACTGCATGTTTAAAAAAAAAAAAAAAAGACACGTCAGACTTTGAAAACTTGGTACAGGGAAAAAAAAAAAAACCCTCCTTAATAAGTTTTATATCAATTATGTGCTGAAATTGTATATTTTTTACATATTAGTTAAATAAAATACACAGCTGGCCCTTGAACAACTCAGGGGTTAGGGGCACCTACCCCTGCTGCACAGTAGAAAATCTACATATAGTCCTCCCTCAGTATCCTGGAGCATTGATTCCAGGACCCGCCATGGATACCAAAATCCAGTGATGATCAAGTCCCAGGTCAGCCCTCTGAATCCGTGGTTCCTCATCCACGGATTTAAAACCGCACACTGTGTAGTACTGCTGTTATTGAAAAAAAATCCCTGTATAAGTGGACCTGCACAGTTCAAACCCTGTTGTTCAAGGATCAACTGTATTAATAAAATTAATTTCACCTGTTTCTTTTTAGAATATCGTCATTCTTGCTGCCTCAGAAAGATGTATGTTCAGGGCCAATGAGAATTAGAATTGGCATTTGTTCCTAACTGTTGGGAAATTCTCTTTTCTACCAGAGTTGTTGAGAAAGCTAGAATATACACCTGAAACCTTCAAAAACCATAGTCTAATTATTAGAGATGAACCCACTGGAGAATGGGGCCAATTGACTAGATGGATCACCAGTCATTTGAAGCCCTGAATTTATGTGAAAACTAGCTTTACTTCTGGCCTGTTTAGGAATGTGAATCAGTAAATCCCCTAGGCCAGTTAAGGTTCAATTGTTTTCACCATTTGCAATTGAAAACATCCCAATTGATATAATTATTAAGATATCTATAATTATCTAAGATATCTATCTGATATAATTATTAAGATATTTACAGTATATTCAAATCATCCCCAAAAGGATCTAGGAAGAAAAGCTCTTCCAGGTGCTGCTATTATAAACCTATAGACACAAATTATTTTGAACATTTTGAAAAGAAAGCACAGTCTCCAAGTACTTAGAATAAAATCTAACCCATAAAGCAAAATGTGCCCAATTTTGATCCTGTAGCTATTAGAATGCCAGAGAATGTTAACAGATTATTGAACAACTCAAGTAAATAGATTCGGCACATTATTATTCAAGCAATTCCAGTCATTTATATTAGGGGCTCTTCAAGTTTTTAAGCCATGAAATACTTTATTCAAAATAACTGTATATAAAAAGTTATGTATGAACACAAAATGAATGTTAGTAAAGTCAAACATCTCCTATAATAGATTTTTATTATAGTATTATTTGCAAGTTCAAGATGGACTACCAAATGCAATACGCCAGCAGTTGCTAGGAAAAAAATAAGCCAGAAGTCTTTTTGCAAGACTCAGCTTTAAGTATTAGACAGATTGTGAATTAGAAAAGTCTAAGCAACGATAGTAGGTAAACAATTCACTATTATTACAGGAACATGGAGCCAATGTTTAATTAACTATACCTAAGAAGGAAAAAAGGCAAACTTAGTAAAGCAAAAGAAAATTCCCAAATCACTTGCCTGACACAAATTCTCTGCAATCAATCTGGCTCTACCTTAATGTCAATTGCCTAATCTCAACTCCCAAAGTGGAGGGTTGGAGGTCATTACAGAAGACCAATAGTGGGTAAATAAAGAGTTGACCGTTCGTGTTGATGCTAATTCTTATAATTATAGAGCTGAGGGCTCACGTGGTTAGAGGGTCATGTTTATTCTCCCTGTCTCTCCTCCATCTAACCCAGTCCCCAGTCCTCACCCCCTGCCACAATCTCTTCCTTCTGTATCACTTTCACTGCCCTCATCACTACCCCCTTATCCCACTGAACTATTTTGGCTGAGATATCAGAGTAGCTGACACAGTCAGAGCTGGCAAAGAAGGATGAATGACCCTATTTGCCTCAAATTAAAGGAAGCCTCCAGAAACGCTTTCAGAGAGTCCACACTCCTCCGAATTATCTGGAACCCTAAAGATTCTCTCTGGACTATATATGGACCTTCAATCAACCTGCCTGCATCACTTATTTTCCCCCTGCCTCCTAGCACTGAAATATTTGCTATCATATAGGAAGGAGAATCATGTAGCTAAATGTAAGATTATGTGTAGACATGAAAAAGAAAAATAATATAAAATTAACATCCAGAAATTCACCACATGGGCTCCTGATTATCAATCATTTTATCTAACAATGAAAGTTTTTAACATTACTTGTAACTCTTAGGATTACTAACACAGATGGAAACATTCAATGCCTCTTAAAAATGTCAAGTAAAAATTTGCTTGTTAAACAACTCCAGTATTATTTGTACAAATTTCTCAAACAGATGGTTAATAAGAGTTAATCATCACCTAATATCTATTATGGAGCCAGAACACACAAAATATAACGGAGGGAATCATCTGAAAACGTCAATTCCAAGGAATGAAAACAAGCCCATGCAAAGCAGAGAATGGCATGCGTAAAGCTGTTCAGTTCAGCATTCAATCAGCAGTATGAATTGAGCACCTACTGCAAAACCACATTGCATGAGGCACTACAAATCCCACAGTAGGAACAAAAATCTCTCCAAGGGGCATACAGTCTTGGGATTGTGTTGCATTTAAATCAATAGAGACTTTGATCTTTTCTTCTGTTACTCACAAAAGTTCTTGGTTGTTGTAATACGTGATTCAGGAGAATTTTAATTACTCTTGGTCCTTTGCAATATTTAGGCACCCTGAAGCTTCTGGGAACAACTTACACTTTGCCCAAGTCGATCCCTCTCTCATTCTTACTCTCTAATCCTTGCCATTTGGTCTCTTGATTATTTTCTCTCCTTGTTGATAATTTTCATCCTGCTATATGTTTAAATAGATCTTGACTTCAGGGATCCTCTGATACAATGGAGAAGTAAGAAATATACATAAATATTTCAATACTGGGTAACACAGATAGGCACAAGTTTCCATGGAAATATAAAACAGAGAACAACTCATGCTGGGCTGGGAGAGGAGGCTGGGGTCAGGGACAGAGTTAGGAGGGCTTTGTGATAAAGAAATGCCCTTATCCCAGGTGAATCTCTCCTGAAAAAAACCTAGATCAAAACTTATGAAAGGCCAACGTTTTTGTCTCCAATTACAAAATGTATTCAGTTTTATCGAACACTTTTTTCTTTAAAAAAAAAACCTCTCCCAAGTTCTTGACAGTACTTGATAATTACTGTACACATAGTTCCCTCAAGTTCTATTTCACTGGCATGCATTAAGGTGGCCTTTTCCATTTGCTGCCACTTCCTTCACAAATATCAGCAAAAACATATGCTTCTATTAGGAAATACACACCCTAAAACAAAAAGCCATAAAATCTGTAACACATCAAAAATCAGAAGGAGCTACAGCAAAATATAAGAAGATGAATATGACTTAAATTTATAAATCTTCAAGCGGTATTTAAACCCATCTCTTTAGATTTTCACAATTTTTCCTCTTGCTTAATATACTCAGAAATAAATAAATATGTATATACAAACAAACAAAAACCTCTAGGAGCCTGTTCCCATTCTTAAAGTCAGGTTCG
Organism: Eschrichtius robustus; assembly: GCF_028021215.1. NCBI lineage: Eukaryota > Metazoa > Chordata > Mammalia > Artiodactyla > Eschrichtiidae > Eschrichtius > Eschrichtius robustus. Next base: position 63,390,784 of record NC_090836.1, read on the forward strand.
AGAAGCTCTTAAATTTGACCTCATCATGACTGTGAAGCCAGAAGGATACAGACTAAGTGATTTATCACACATAGTAGCTTTACTTTAAAATGCACCAAAAACAGAAATTCAAGGTGTAGATTGTAATATAATTTTCAAGACTATTTAAGAACCCCTTCCCTCCCCACCATGGAACTACATAGTCATTCAATTAATTCAGGTGAATAAATATTATCCTTTAATGGGTATCTCATTAGCCTGACACAAGCTGAAGCACACTGTTCTTTGTCACGCAGGTACATTTCTTGCTATAAGATGATAAATTTTAGGAAATACAGTGCATAATGGAAAATTCATTGTTCCAGAAGAGATGTGCATAACGTATAATCTTGTAAATTAATTCTGCCTGGGCTACATTCCAGTATTCCAGAACAATTATTAGCAAAGGAAAGCTACCAAATGGCAGGAAAAAAAGAGTTCACATCCTGCTACACTCCCCCTCTCATAGCCCAGAATTTTGTCAAGACCCCACAAGAAGTCTCTTTTTTTCCCTTCTAAGTAGTAATTTCATTAAAATACATGCTGCAAACGAGGATGTGAGTGGGAAAATGAGTAGTAAAAAGTGGCAAAAAAATGGAGTTCTAGAAACCATATGTAAACAACTGCTGATAAATATGAACATTCTGGCAAAGTTAAGGGTACTTGTCAGTACAGAAAAATTATTCAGGACATTTCATTAATATCCTTTTATTAAAGTTATAGATGCTGAAGCCTAATTCTTCCTTAAGCTTTTACCTTCAGCTTATTATTCTATTTAAAAACCTAGCAAATATTTACAACCACTTGTTAAGGAGATTGGAATAATGCTGGTTAATCGCCACTTACACCCTTGGTAACCTAAACACCTTCAAATATTGTAAACATTATTTATAAATTTAATATATTCTATTTTCTTTTAAGTTAAAAATGTCTGATTGGCAAACCCTTCCAAATAGTTAAGTAATTCAGATATATCAAATTAACTTTATGACTATGATAAAATTTGAGTCCTCTTAATATTCAAATACTGTATATAACCTTAGTAGTACTCACCAAAATCAATTATTCAATACACATTTGAAACTGAAATTATAAGATTGTCACTCAAAGATTCCAGATTTCCTCAAACATATAAAATTCAAATTATGGGGCTTCCCTGGTGGCGCAGTGGTTGAGAATCTGCCTGCCAATGCAGGGGACACGGGTTCGAGCCCTGGTCTGGGAGGATCCCACATGCCGCGGAGCAACTGGGCCCGTGAGTCACAACTACTGAGCCTGCGCGTCTGGAGCCTGTGCTCCGCAACGGGAGAGGCCGCGATAGTGAGAGGCCCGCGCACCGCGATGAAGAGTGGCCCCCGCTCGCCACAACTAGAGAAAGCCCTCGCACAGAAACGAAGACCCAACACAGCCAAAAATAAATAAATAAATTTATTAAAAAAAAAAAATTCAAATTATGCACAAATTCCTACATAACAATATTAATACTACGGTTCTCTTAAACATTTTTATACTAATCCTAAATATTCCCATAGTTAAATGATGCTTCTGTCTCAGGAAACCATTGCATTCTCAGTTAACTTAGGTAACTTTTGACTAGTAATTTTTTCTTTTCTTTTTTTCTCTTTTGGCTGCGTTGGGTCTTCGTTGCTGCGCGCGGGCTTTCTCTAGTTGTGGCGAGCGGGGGCTACTCTTTGTTGCGGTGCACGGGCTTCTCATTGCGGTAGCTTCTCTTGTTGCGGAGCACGGGCTCTAGGGTGTGCAGGCTTCCATAGTCATGTCACGTGGGCTCAGTAGTTGTGCCTCGAGGGCTCTAGAGCGCAGGCTCAGAAGTTGTGGCGCACGGGCTTAGTTGGTCTGCGGCATGTGGGATCTTCCCGGACCAGGGCTCGAACCTGTGTCCCCGGCACTGGCAGGCAGATTCTTAACCACTGCACCACCAGGGAAGTCCCTTGACTAGTAATTTTAACTGGCAGTGAGATCTACAACTTTAAACATCCAGGGCAATTCTCACCACCTGCTATTTAGATGGTTATTATTTGAGGAGTTACCTACCTATCTCTGGCCATAGTGTCGTGTCATTATATATGCTTAAGTACCCTATGGCCAGAGATTCTGACCAAATATAATTTTCAATTTACAGAATTCCAAAAGCTCCACTTCTTACTGCATACACCTCATGGTCCAAGATACCAGTGGAGTCTTTACAATCACCTAGGGGGTCCTATGCAATCTGGGCCCTATTCCCATTCCCATACCCACCCATTTCCTCTCTCATCTAATCTCCTACTACTCTCTCCATTTCTCCATCCACATCAGTTTTTTTTTTTTAATATTAATATATATTTACTATTTTTTATTTTTATTTATTTATATTTATTTTTGGCTGTGTTGGGTCTTCGTTTCTGTGCGAGGGTTTTCTCTAGTTGCGGCGAGCGGGGGCCACTCTTCATCGCGGTGCACGGGCCTCTCACTGTCACGGCCTCTCTTGTTGCGGAACACAAGCTCCAGACGCGCAGGCTCAGCAGTTGCGGCTCATGGGCCTAGTTGCTCCGCGGCATGTGGGATCTTCCCAGACCAGGGCTCGAACCCGTGTCCCCTTCATTGGCAGGCAGATTCTCAACCACTGCACCACCAGGGAAGCCCCACATCAGTTTTCTAGCTGCTTTTGGAACTGGTCCAACGTGCTCATGCCTCAGGACCATTGCACTGGCTCTTCCCTCTGCTTGAAATAGTCATCTCCCAGATGTACACATGGCTTGCTGCCTGACCATATATCTTCAGGTCTTTGTTCACCTATCACCTTCTCAAAGAGGCCTATTCTGGCCACCTCACTGAAAACTGTAACCCTGCCCTCTCTTTACCCTTCTCACTCAATTCCTTTCTCTTCTCCCTCTCAATCACTCAACACAACTGACAGACTATACGCTTTAATTATTTACTTGTTTATTGCCTGTTTCTCCAAAGGTCCATGAGGGACGGGATTTTTTTCTTTTTTTATTTAGTGCTGAGTCCTCATCGCCAAGAACAGTGCCTGACACATAGAAGGTTCTCAAAAAATATTTGTCAGATGAATGAATGAATGAATGGAATAAAGAAGCTGGCTTCTGGGTGCCAGGAAGAGAGCCCACGTTGGTATTATTGCTTTTGGAGAGAGGAGCTTTATCCTTATAAAGATGCAAAGCTGTACAAGCACTTCAGCAACGGCTTCTGCAAGCAAGGTGCAGATTGACAAACAGTCTTTCCTGTTCCTCCCAGTAGGCCTGGATCTACCTCTGCCTATTTCTAACCACTACTGGTGGTAATCATTCATGTTTAAAAGTGAGGTTACATTTCTTTTAAAATGTTCCTTAATCAGAATGTTCATGCTTTATAATCAGCCTTATCCCTTAATTAGTCCAAAGTGGTGACTGAAGTTTACACCCCAGTGCAATTTGTTTGGCCTCTTTGCTGCAATTTCCCCTTTTCTCATTTGTTCCATTAACCATGAACGGGGCTGAGAGAGGACTAAATTGTTTTCTCATGACAGAAGGTCTGAATAGAATAATTAGGCCAGTGAGTTCCCAGAGTGCAAAGGCTAAATTTTCTTTCTTGGATATGCACCGCATATCTGCAAACTACAGCACAGCGAGTTATCAAATAGTCTGCAATGTTCCCATGTGTTACTCCCTCTGAGGGTAGTCAGAGAGGCTTGGTACAGATCAGAAAGGATTCACCTACATGTTTATTGCACCGGAGGGAGCTCTGTGAGGGAAAACTATTCCTCAACTTCAACTTCTTTTATTACTATTAATATAGAAACAGAGCAAAAGAAGAGCCGACTCTGGCTTTCCCTGTTCTGAGTATCTGGCCAACTGTTTATCTTTTTTATGGAAAGTACTAGGCTGGAGGGTGAGGGCTAGAACCACTTGTCATTTATTTTGCTGTATCAGTATTCATTATATGGGAGTAAGTACATCTTGCCCTGACTTGTACCATCCAGGGGAAGACCAGTTAAATTCCTTTAGTAAAGACAATTCCCAAATGTCCTATAGACTAAGCCAACTTGGCACTTCCGCCACTGCGGTGTGGGCAGTGAGAAGCCCCACGAAAATACATACCTGGGCTCGATGAAATGCCTAATGGCACCAATGAGGAAAAAGTAAGGCAGAATTTGGGGGTTTTCAAAGCCATGCTTTCTTTGAATTCTGTTTCACTTAAACCAAAATGTAAACATGTAGTATTTGAAGGTCTATGGATGCCATATTTGGTAACAGGAATTCCTCCATTTCCACAGGAAGAGATAAGCCAAAGAATGGGTTTTAATCTATGGATTACACTTTCTACAGTGGGTATTATCCAGTGTATTTAGAGAAAATGAGATCCTTTTTGAGACTAACCCTAAATAAGCAAGAGATTTTCTAGCTCTTAAGAGATGAAAGTTTAGCTTTACATCTGGACAGACCAACTCTTGTTTTGGAAAAACCATTTGAACGGGCCTTTCAGTTTTGCTGATATAAATAAAATACAGATCCATAGCCTAGAAAAGAACTGTGAGGTCATTACTTACCTGAACGCAGATGATGAAAGTGAATCAGACACTACAGCATCACTTTTCTATCTGCTTTTTACTTTTATATATTATGGTTCAGGGTAATAGCTGTCTCTTAATTTTATTAAAAATGGAGTTTTTGCTTCTCTTTATCATTTTTCTTATTGTTTCAGGGTAATTTATGAGAGGATAATGTGGCAAAATAATTTTATTATGTCATTTAAAACTGGAAGTGATATGCCATGGATATCATTTTAGATATTTGTCTTATCACTACAGCAACTCTATAAGGTGGGTGAACTAGGAAAGATAAATTGTATTAAAATAAACAGAATTGAAGAGGTTTCTTCCTTTTGGGAATAGGCATACAAAAATTAACTCAAAATGAATCAAAGACCTAAAAGTAAGAGCTAAAACTATGAAATTCTTAGAATAAAACATAGGGGAAAAGCTTAATGACATTAGACTTGGTAATGATTTCTTGGATATGACACCAAAAGCAAAGGCAACAAAAGCAAAAATAGACAAGTGGGACTACATCAAACTTAAAAACTTCTGCATATCAAAGGAAGCAAGCAACAAATGAAAAGGCAACTTATGGAATGGGAGAAAATATTTGCAAATCATATATCTGATAAGAGATCCATAACCAGAATATATAAAGAACTCCTAAAACTCAACAGTGGAAAAACAGCCTGGTTTAAAAAATGGGCAAAGAACTTGAATAGGCATTTCACCAAACAAGACATACAAATGTTTAATAAGCACACAAAAGATGCTCAACACCACTAATCATCAGGAAAATGAAAATCAAAACCACAGTGAGACATCACCTCACACCAAAAATAACAAGTAGTGAGTGGTGAGGATCTGGAAAAATTGGAACACTTGCACGTTGCTGATGGGAATGTAAAATGGTGCAACTGCTGTGGAAAACAGCATGGTGGTTCCTCAAAAAATTAAACATAGAATTACCATGCTATTGCAATTCCACTTCTGCATATATATCCAAAAGAACTGAAATCCAGGACTCAAACAGATATTTGTACACACATCCATGTTCATAGCAGCATTATTCACGATAGCTAAAAGGTGGAAGCAACCCATGCGTCCACTGATGGATGAATGGATAAACAAAATGTGGTGTATATATATATACAATGGAATATTATTGTCTTAAGAGGGAAGGAAATTCTGACACATGCTACAACATGGATGTGTTGAAGACATTATGCCAAGTGAAATAAGCCAGACACAAAAGGACAAATATTGAGGTACTTCAAGCAGTCAAATTCATAGAGACAGGAAAGAGAATGGTGGTTACCAGGGACTAGGGGAAGAGGGGTAAGGGGAGTTATTGTTTAATGGGTACAGGGTTCCAAGGCTGACAGCTGTACAACAATATAAGCATACTTAATGCTACAGAACTTAAAAATGGTTAAAATGGTAAATTTTATGTTATTTATGTTTTACCACAATTAAAAAAAAATCCGTCAACTATCCCTTTCTTTTTCTCCTCTCCTTTATATAGTTAAGCATATAAAGAGTGTTACCTTTTCTTTCTCTTTTTATGTTCTCCTACCCATTCATCCTGTAGCCTACTTCAGTCTGACTTTTATCTTCTCTACACCATCAAAACAGCTCTAGATGTGTAGGTTGTCAATGACGTCACAACCCTAAATCCAGCAGGTATTTGTAAGGCCTCATTTTATTTGACCCACAGGCATGTGATATATTTGATCAGCTCCTCTTTTTCGAATTGTGTTTCCCCTTGGCTCCTATGCCGCAGACCTGTCTCAGGTTTCCTAGAGCCTCCTCTGGATCCTCTGTCTCATCTGCTGGCTCATCTTTCTCAACGGCCTGATCATGTGCCACATTTCTACTTCCTCTCTGAGGTACAACATACAAGTCTCTCTTTAGTACCCACCGTCCCTGCCACAGGACCTTGACACATGCTATAATCTTAAATAATGTTCAGCTTAATTATCACTTCTTCAGGGAAGCCAGCTCTTAAGTCTCGAAATAGGTCAAGTCTTCCTAGTTATTGCCCTCTATACCTCTCCCCCATAGCATCTCAGGGTGCTCCTTCTCTACCTGCTTTAGCTGTATTTTACATATATTTTTAATGACTGTTGGATCAATAATACCTGTCTCATCCAATTGACTGTATACTTCGTGAAGGTAGGGATCATATTTGTTTGTTTGTTTTGTCATTTTTTGATTGTGGGGAGGTTACATTCTCTTCTCAGTGCATTCCCTGGCACAGAATGATTCTCAATACATACTTTAATAAACATCCATCCCAATGGTTTTTTTGTTAGCATTGTTGGGCAGAGTGGGGAGAAAGGAGGACAGCACTGCAAACTTGAAGAACAGTTAGAGTCTGGAGAGTTTGGAGAAAAAGGCTCCAGCGTGGAAAGACTCAGGCAAGCCTAAGTGTCCCCTCAGGCACTCTCAGAAATGTGGGAGAGGGTGCAAGTCATTTCACTCAGCCACTGAGAGCAAGGGTGGGTCCTGAATGCTGGAGACCTGGAGACATCCAATGATAATCTTGATATTTGCAAAGGTGTTCCTATTACACTCTTAAGGAGGAGATATAGTGGTTTTCAGACTCTAGAAAAGTCAAACTTCATTTGTGGGCCCTAAACCTGGCAGCTCAGCAGAAACTGTCACAAAACACACATTCTCACTCAGTTGGTCTGGAGTGAAGGTCAGAAAATTGCTTTCTAAAGTTACCTGGCCCCAATCCACCCCCATTTGATTCTGATATATGGTCAGACTTAGGAATCATTAGACCAAATAACTCTTAAGGTATTTTTCACTTCTGAATTTCTAATGACTCTTTAAGGATATAATTAGTTTTTTCTCAATAGAGGCTATATAATCTTCAAATCAAGGCAGAATGTGTAGATTAATTATTCATTCTTTCCTGCCACAGTGATTTGTCACACACTTTTTTATCCACAAGCCACCTTTAAGTACATGTGTGTTCATTAGGAGTGAGATGGAGCTGGATAGATTAAAATACCTCTGTCCTTAATGAAACTACAATACAATGCAGTTAGAGAGATAAGACATTCAAGAAATAATTAGGAACACATAAGGCATTATATGAACTAAAATCTCAGCTATCTGTCCATCAACATTGCCAAGTATCCAGAAAATTTCCAAAACCACAAGTAAGGGGGGAGGTATTCTCGACTTTCTGTGCCTCCCCCTTCCCACCTCCTTGTGAAATGTAACCTCTTTTCTCTTTCTTCTATAGCTCCTACATCTCTATATTTGTAACTTTTGTCAAGAACTTTGCACAAAGTACTTTTTCAATCTGGATATGTATCAAGTACATGTGCTCTGCATAGAGTAGGGGGTTAATAATTTTCAAATGAATGAATTACCAAGCAAAAGGAGAATGGCAATTAGTGTCTCAAAATTGTTTTCATTTTGTGCCAAAACCAAGAGGCGTCAATAGAGGACAGAAAAGACAGGAAAAAAATGAATCAGAGAAAAGGATATTTCAGAGATGAATGGCAGGCCCGATGTCAGGAGGGGCAGAGATCAACCACGGTGGCATGGGATAAAGCAGCAACCTCGGTAGTAACAGAGAGGTAGCAGTTGACTCTCAGAAAGGTAAGATAAGAGACAAATGTTACAGCCAGTGTGGTACTTCAGTGGCCTTCAAAGATCAAGGCACAGGCCATTTCTAGCAAGTGTAGAAAGTAGAAGAGGAAAAGAGCAGAGAGGTGGAAGCAGATGAAGAAACCCCTGAGGGAGTTAATGTGGTACCAGGACCAGAGTGTGGGCTCAAGGCTGGGACCCACTTATCACACAGGAGTCAGATGGCAACATCATTCTATTCCATACTGCACAGGGCTTTATCTCTTCCTATAACTCTACCAATCTCACAGTATAATATCATTTCATACTCCTAAGTATCGCTCTGAGTCAGCCCTTAAATATCATATGATGTTAAATATACTGTTATTAACAAGGCAGGAAAAGAGATAGTCATAGCCAAGATCCATCAGCTGGTTTACCGTGAGCTCGATTATTTATACAACTTATGTCATTGCAACCTCTTATCAAGCTAGTAACGTGGATACTGTTATCATTCTTGTTTTACATTTGGAAAACCATCCATTGTGCTGGTAAATGTTTAATAACTAAAAAATCCCTAATTTATAGTGTTTGCCAATTTCTATGGTATAAATACTCCCATATTGGCCAATTTTAAGCTACCGTCATTACATCACTGAATGCAGAGTTGGGGAGAGTTGCAAATAGCACACTATTGTGTAGAATGATTCAGTATACATACAGTATACATATGTAGTTAGTATAGTATATACAATATTTACATGCACAATAGATGGAAATAGCTTCGAGAGCATATGTAACAGCAAAACACTAAAATGATTAGGAAATGATGAGTTTGGAGTGTTTATTAACTTTATTTTAAAAATTATTTAATTGTAAATTTATTTATTTAAATTGTAAATTTAATTTTTAATGGCTATGTTTAACAACCAGCTTGCAAAGTTCCTGCAAATTTAACAACTAGCTTTGATGAGCCAGTATGAGCTGGCTCCAGCATACCTCTGTCAGCCCATGGTCACTTGGAATGAATTCACAATTTCTAACCATTCCTAGAAAAGGGTGGATTGTAAAAAATCTTGTCTCTTTAAATCAAGGACTGAATCCTGTATTTTAAAACTCTGTCCCCAGGACCTTCAGGAGATCCAGATAGTAGGTAATCAGAGTCCTATCGTGGAAAAGTCTAGGACACTAAGATAAGCAGATGAGACATGAGGGTCACCAGCAAGCAGATATTAGCGTGAGAATCAGTATGTGGTCACAGAAAGCAACCACTTTAAGTAGACCAAAACAATATAAAGACAAATCTTATATATCTAGATAGGGCTGAAATTAAGCCTGGAGATGAAGAGTTTTGAACTTACAGGACAGGGGAGGCAAATGGTTGCACTTGACTGATGAAATGCTTGCCTCTCCAACATCTAGCCCCTGTTACCCATATCTTTGTCATGGGGAGCAGCCCACGAGCTTTGGGGATGCTGACACCAATTCTGACTCTAAGGATACAGCATATTCTTAGGGGCTGAGAAAATCAGATTATTCCTACCACCTGGCCCCAGATACACGTTTGGGCCAGCAAGACAGCAGGGAGGGTTTCCTGGAGCTTTGGAGTAAATAGTAATTTACTCTTTGGGAAGTGGAAGTATGTAGAACTAGGAGTTACCAGCATCCATACTGGGGCCATAACAGCTCTGCAGCCTCAACCTGAAGCTGATAATATTGAATGTTAGAGACAAGGAAACAAAACAGGTCCTTGGTGATGCAGTTGTGTGCCTGGATCAGACCAATCCTGATACCTACATACTTCTGGACTTCCAGTTCTGTGAGCCAATAACTCTACTTTATGGCTTATGCCAGTCTGAACTGTGTTTTCTGATATCAGTGACTGAATACATTAAAACTGAGACAACCTTCAGTGTGATCAAAGTAGGTGTTCATTGAGAGGGGAAGCTGGCTAAACATGCCACAGAAACCAAAGAAGTAAAAAATCAGAGAGGGCTGGAGTAGCTGATAAAAATGACACAAGTGTCTTTCAGCAGAAGTGCCGTTGAAGGAAAAGTAGATGTGATAAATGAGGAAAAGAATAGGGCTTGTCATCTGCAAGGAAGGCGCGGCTGGCTGAAGAGGAATGAGCTAGGACCTGCTGAGCGTGACCCTGCCCTTTCCCCTGTCTGACAGTCATGGAAAGGAATTCATTCATTTCCTGGTAAGCAGAGGCTCTGCCCGTTGCATCAGCTTGCTGTGTCAGCCTGGAGTCTGCCCGTAATCAGATATGGTAGCTAGAGGAAGTGAATGCCAAGTTGTAAAAATAGAAAACGGGTAATGGGAAGTTCTCTCCAATGTGCACTTGAAGAAATACAGGGGAGATAGATGTGAATAAGCCAAACTGCTAAGTAATCCACACATCAGGCATAGATTATTACATAGCCATGAACAAACTTCTTTGGAAAATTTGCCTTGACTAACAAATGTGATTTTGGGGGGGGGGGCTAGACATTCTGTAATCAGTTTAAAAAATGTCTAGAATCCAAGTCAATGTACATAAGAAACCAATCAAGATCAGAGCTGTGTGATACCCTCAGACTGGAGATGTTACTCTTCCACAATTCCACAACCGGGCATTTGCCCCACACCCTCGGTGGCTCCACTATTGCGAGTACATAGAAATAGAGCTAATGGAGCAAAGGGAAAAGCAAAATGAATACACAGCAAAAATCGGGAACTTAAATGGTAAACTCCTCAGAAGCATGCCCCGTCCAAGTTTTCAAGAGGAAATAAGGGAAAAGTGTCTGAACTGCCCTTACTACTACAAACTGTGCAACTCTTTGTTCCTGGCGCTAACATGCTAGCTGTTCAGCAAGTTTTCCTGAAATAACGGTTTACAATTGCAGACAGTCCAGCAGTAATTTTAGGTACCACAGCCTCTGCTGATAACTTTTCAGATGTTTTCCTTGTGATAAGTTCCTTTTTTTCCTATTAAGTTTACTGCTCTGGTGTCTCTTCCCCTTCTTCCAGGAGTCTGAAAATTCTCCTGCAAGCCTACATCAGAATCTGATCCGTACGCTATTCTTCCCCCTCACCAAGAACCTGGAAGGGGGCAAGAATTCATCCCTGTGTACACCCCAGAATACTCTCAGATATCTGAGGCCTGGGAGTTTCAAGGCCAAAGCCAGGCAGAGCTGGATGAACCAAGACTAGTCCCCTCAATCATGGAGGCTATTCCAGTACTCAAAGGAGCCTCTTTGCACATCTGGGAAAGACCAGAAGTGATTTCTAATCAACAAAATATAAAAATGGGGGGATACTATTGTTAATTCTTTTACTTCATGACCTGCCTTTTTCTAGTAAGAATTTGGGGCAAACTTGTCATCAAATGACCTTAACAAAGAGGCAAAGTGTCATATGGAGGTAGTATAGCCCCTGAAGTTGGACAGAAATGGGTACAAATGCAAGTTCATTCAACGACCAGCTCTGTGACTTTTGGCAAGTGACTTCATCTCTCCAACCTTTGTTTTCCTTTGCTATAAGAAGGGGCTCTTGCTACTTGCATATGGGCATGTTGCATGGATTAGAAATAATCTATAAAAAACATAGCACAGTGGCTGGTACACAGTAGACAGCAACACATTATACTTGCTATTTTCAAAGCAAACTAGTTGAAACACTTGAAAACCAACCTACGCTTCTAGATGATTATATGAACCTGAAAGATTTTTCCCCCATAGAAAATTCCTGTAATTTTATATACTGGCCATGAATCAAGTTATGAATCAAGGACAAGATATTTAAATGAATCCTGTTCCAGATTAAAAATAAATTCTAATAACTTGTCTCAAAAGAGAAACAATCAAGATTCCCATTAAGACAAATTCAGTAACTGCAAAAGCATACAGAGCTAGACAAAAGAAGATAGCACCATTCTTTTCATGAGTGTGTGACTCATTTTCAACTCAAAGATGGTACACCCGGAACAAATGCTCATTTACCCATGAGGCTGCCAAGATCCTACAGGAATGCAGACTACACCCCACTCATTTTTTGCATATTCAGGAAAATGTTATGTCCTTCTTACTGGACTCAGTCCCATTTTTGCAGGTGTAACTTGTATAAGCAACCCTGAAAAAAAGTGTCATTTGGGAGCTTATTCAAAGCCCATTAAGACAGCACATCCGCTTGGATTTCTCTTTAACCTTCGGGTCGCAGGATGGCCTCCCAACCATGATTTAGAAGCAAGGGCAGAGGGCCAAAAACATCAGAAAAAGAATATATTTCAAAAATGTCTGAAAAGGACAGGTGTGTTTTTCAAGAAGCCTTTCCCTCAGTGGCTTTAGCTTTTGCATGCAGCCCAGAAGTAACTGATATACTGAAGTTCTCCAACTTTGCAGCCTGATAGATATAATTTTCATACTGTATATGAGGAGATAATTCATGCAATGTATCAGATAGTTGTCCCTGTTATCAAGCAGCCGTGTTCTCTCATTTCACTAACAAATGTGCAGATAAACGTACATTGTGGCAAATGCAAGGAAATCACTAGCCAGTGTTTGAAACTTTAGCCTCTCCATTCTTTAGAGTGTAGCATGATTTAGACAATAGGGATTCATGGTATCAGCATCATCCTTTCTCTCCAGACTCCTTTAAGACTCTGTCACATGATGATAGTTAATATGTTTCAGTGTATGATTAATTCTGATCGCAGAGAGACGATTACTTGGACGAACTGTCATGATAATAGCTGCTTCGTTTAAAAGAAGGTTTCATTGTAAAATGAGAATATTCAAAATGGACACCCATATTTTGGCCCCAAATCCTCTTCTTGCAAAGTAGAGAACTAATAAATAGTGATCAGTGAATAAATAACAAGGAAGAAGAAATGTTTTCTGTGGATTTTGATGCCTTTCTAGAGAGACTACCTCAATTATAGCTCATTCCTTTGAGATGAGAATATTCAGACACAAAGTCATGATAAGCCACCAACGTCATAAAGTTAAGAGCAGATTCAGGAACCCTATTCTTTGCCTGTCCCTTCATGCAATTCCTCTCTACTTTCTGAAGAAAAAAAAAATAACTATTCCCCTCTTCCTGCTGCTTCCACCAATGAAATAGTTATAGTCTGATGTCCTCTTTAGTCATCACCAAGCAGAGCTGCAATCTTTTCATTTCTCAGAAGTCATTTTCTCCATCTGCTTAATCATTTCATTTACTTCTGACTCCATCCAATGTGCCCACATCTCTTCGACATAAGATTCCAAAAATGGAAAATAGCCCTTCAAGGAACCAGAGGGAATTGTGGCAATACGGAGCCCCTTGGTATTGCCTTGTGGCAATATGGAGCCCCTCACGTGTGACTCTGTATGTATGTATTCTTTACCTCTCCCCTTACGGGCAAGCTGCAATCTTGATCAGAGCTCCAGGGGTGGCACTGTCGCACAGGAGAAAGTGCACTGGTTTTGATGCCTGGCACACCTGGGTGCAAATCTTGGCTTCCCAATTTACTACCTACATGACCTGAGGCAAGTTATTTAGCCTCTCTAAATCTCAGTTTCTTTGTCAGAAATAACTTTGGGAAATACTAGTTACATCATAGGACTCTGGTGAGAAATAATTAATGTGTCAATGGCCTGTACAAAGTATATAGAGGTCTATATACACACCTCTAGATACCTGTATATACTACATCTGGTATAAGTATGTGCAACACTCCCACCAGCCCCCAGATCTAAGAGTTAAATCAATTTCTCTCTAACTCTTACCACATTCAATTTACCAGAAATTTCTGTCTACTCTTCCTCCTTTTTATCTGAACTCATCCATTTCTCTCCAGTGATTTGAGTCACAGTTGGATCAGCTACCACCTGATCTGAACCACAATGGTTTCTTACCAAGACAGGGTAATAGCCTGCCTCCTGACTCATCTTCCTGCTTTCATTTTTTCCCCTTAAAATCCGTTCTCTACACAGTAGAGATGCCATCTGTTTAAAAGATGAATTAGATCAGTCCGCTTGACATAAAACTCAACATGGGTTTCCCATTACACTTAGAAAAAATCCAAACTCCTTCGCATGGCCTGTAGGACCTTATGTGATCTACCCCTGCCTGACTCTGAAGTTATCCCCCTCTGCTCTTCCACTGTTCACTCTGCTTTTAGCCACATGGGCCTTTTTATGTTTCTGGAATTCACTAAGCTTATTTTGATCCCAGGACCTTTGCCCTTGCCATTTCTTGAGCCTTGAATGTTCTTCCCCCAGATCCTCAGATCTTCACATGGCCGGTTCCTTCTCATCATTCAGGTCTAAGGCCAGACGTCACCAAGAGGCCTCCTCTGATCGCCAAACCTCATCCTGTCTTCCCCCCAGGCCCCAACACAGTTACTCTCTAGCACATTACTTTGTCTTATTTTCTTTATATTGCTTATCACCATCTGAAGTTACCACGCTTATTTATTTGTTTACTTATAGAATGTCTGTCTCCCCAACAGAATGTCAGCCCCATGAAAGAAGGACACTTGTCTACCTTACTTATGTCTGTATTGCCACCTTCTAAAATAGGGTCTGGCAGGAAGTAGACACTCAGTAAGTGTTTGACAAATGAATGAACTAGTCTTTTTAAGCCTATACTGGAAGAACTGAGCTCTGCCATACTTTCCATAAACATGAAATCATCAAACAAGATAATGAAGTCTTAAGATGTTCTCACAAAAGTTTAATATCTAGCTCCTAAATTTTACAAGGCCAGAAAATTCTGGAGCATTATAAAGTGGTTCAGAGCGCAGAGCATATTTTAATCTTAGCTGTGCACTTCATATCTGTGTGACCTTGGACACGCTAGTTAACATATTAAAACTGGTTTCCTCATTAAAAAAATAAGGATAATAACACATACATTAGAGGGTTTTGTAAAGATTGAATGAGCTAAGCCTTTAACCCAGTTCCTAGAACATTGTGCACACTTAATAAATGGTGGTTATTATTATTATGGTTATTGCTATTATGGCAGTTAATTCTGGCACCATGCTTTACTAAGGGCATGAACAAATTGGAGCTTATCCAGAGGAGAACAATCAATCTTGTGAAGGGTCTGGAAACCACAACTTGTGAGGAACGACTGAAATTGCTAAGGATGTTTACTTTGGAAAAGACAAATTTTAAGAGGAACATGATAGTTTTTTAAAAGACACTGAAAAGAACTGTCTCATGGAAGAGGGATTAGATTTCTCTAGTGCTGTTCTAGAAGATACAATTAGAACCAAGGAGTGAAAATTTAATCTTGACCTCTTTATGGTCTAATAACCAAACTGTCCAAGCCAAAATAGGATTGAATTCTATTTATAAAAGTAAAAATTTAAGGCATGGTTATATACATTTTGGTTAAGGAAATTATACAGTATACGAAGCTATTTATAATTGCCATAATGGGAGCTTTGTATCAATATGAAAAATATCTGTGGTATGTCAATTGCAAAAAGGAGACTACAAAATACGTGCATATACACTGTGATCCCAACTCTGTATTTATGAGACAAGAGCATATAAGTACAGGCACACAGAAATGAAATCTGTTGCTTCATGAAGTAGTGTTTCCTGTCACTTCAAATGTTGAAGCAGAGGCTAGACAACCTCTTAGAAGGAATGGCATTCAAGAAGTGATGTGTCAGGGAAAGGGGTGGGCAGGGAGAACTCTGAAAATATTTGAAAGTTCCATGGGTCTATGACCCTTTAAATATATTGTTGAATTGTGGTAATACAAAACAGTTCTTCTTTTTAAGAAGTAAAGAGGACATTAGGTCACACAAATATCTTCATTTCCTCCCAATTAAAATAGGAAAAAAAAAATCTAATCTCAAGAACCCCAAAGTGCTGGACTCCATCATCTAATGGGGACATCATAGCATCAGGTAGTGGATGTTTCTTGCCACTATTTCTTCTGTCCCAGCAAGAGCCTGTCAATCTCTCTGAATCTCATTTTCTGTATCATTCCCTAAAAAGGAGGAAGTTGCAACCTTTCTAGTTCTGAAAGTCTGTGATTCATCTTGATTATTTTGATAAACATGAACTTGGCCAAGAATTAGAAGCCACCTGAACTCTGTAAATAAGGAATTTCCAAGAACAGGGACAAAGGAATAACTTTAGGAGTATGTTTATACAAAAATCAAGGAACGGGGCTTCCCTGGTGGCGCAGTGGTTGAGAATCTGCCTGCCAATGCAGGGGACACGGGTTCGAGCCCTGGTCTGGGAAGATTCCCACATGCCGCGGAGCAACTAGGCCCGTGAGCCACAACTACTGAGCCTGCGCGTCTGGAGCCTGTGCTCCACAACAAGAGAGGCCGCGATAGTGAGAGGCCCGCGCACCGCGATGAAGAGTGGCCCCCACTTGCCGCAACAAGAGAAAGCCCTCGCACAGAAACGAAGACCCAATGCAGCCATAAAATAAATAAATAAATAAAAATTAAAAAAAAAAAAATCAAGGAAGGTTCTTTTTCCCTGCCAGGGTCAAAAAGTAGTAAATCATTCCTTTTATAATTTAATGGGTACAAAATTGAACTCTAAGAGACAGGCACCCAGAAGTAGGGTTTTCTAGTAACATTTCTTTGTTTTATACAAAAGATGACATTAAGTAGTCACCAGCATTGGCTTCTTACCTTTGATGATAAAGGTGCTCTTCTTCACTGTTGTTTAAGTTCTAGGCAGAGATTTCAGACTGCCTTCACCCTAGAAGGACCAATAGAAAGATTACCATTTTCAAGCAGTGATGACACTATCTGACCCTCCCTTGAGGTCTACCTACCTCCCATTTTATATCTCAGATTATTTACAGCAGAGGCAAAAACATGTACTTTTCCTTTTCCACTTAGTGAACTAAGAGATGCGCTTCTCTATTAGGCAATAGAGATGACAAAGTGGAGACCCCACAGAACTTCTCAAGACAACATGTGAGATACATTTATAAAGACTAGAGACCAGCCCCATTCTCTTCAAGTCTTTGGTTATAATTCACATAGATTATCTTGTGGGAATGGGACAAAGTAAGTCTTGCTGTGCCATGATCTCCTGATGAGAGTTCTGACTCCTTTATTTCAGATGAAGAAAGCATTGTAACAAGACAGGGGTCAGGAAGCCCCTGCCTCCATGCCCAGAAAGAGTTCTCAACATGATGACTTCAGGCTCAAATAGGTACCGTCTAAATGGTAGATAGCCTTTTTTTTTTTTCCCTTCCAGAACTTAGGATTTTTTATTGTTAATTTTTTAAACAATAGAGTTGAAATTCACATAACATAAAATTAACCATTACAAAGTGAACAGTTGAGAGAATTTAGTACATTCACCATTCTGCCGCTTCCCCCAGTCCCTGGGAACTACCAGTCTGTTTTCTGTCTCTATAGTTTTACCTGTTCTGGATATTTCATATAAATAAAATCATGTAATATATGACCTTTTGATTCTGGGAGGATACACTTTTAATCATTCCCAAGTACATACTTTAGGAAGAAAGCACATTTATATAAGGAAATATATAAACATTATCCTATCAATTTACCTAAACAAGCAGTTTATTAAGATCCATCATTTGCAAAATATGTAAAGTGCTTTAGGAACAAGTGCGCGTGTGCGCGCGCGCACACACACACACACACACACACACACACACACACACAGGACTATTAATCGTCTTACTCAAAGGCCCACAGTTTGGGAAAAGAGTGACAGAGAAAGGGGACAGAGAGCCAAAGAGGAGAGGCCACTTCTCCTTAGCAAGCAGGAGAAGCACGGCAAACAGGGGAAGTTTGGACCTTTGAGGTCCTCCCTTGCCCACATCAAGGAATGGCACTAGAATTAGTTAGAATTCTTGGTTGCAAGTTCCAGAAATTCAACTGATAGCTTAAGCCCCCAAAAGAAACATTTACATGGGGAAGCAGGGGTGGTTTGTGACACGTGGTCATAGAATAGAGCCTAGACTCAAAAGAGAAGCTCAGGGATCTCCCTCTCTCACGTTGGCTCCTATATGCACTTCAGCATCAGTTCATTCTTTGCTCTCTGCTCACTTGGGCAAAACATAGCCATCCTATGGTTCCCAAGTTTCTATCTTCTCTGTTTAAAAGAGACCGTACTGCATGAAAGCTAAGATCATGAGCTCCAGGGTCAGACAGATGTGAATCTAAATCCTAATTCTGCCATTTAGGCTGTGTGACATTGGACAAGTCAACCTCTCTGATCTCAGTTTCTTCAAAAATAGCACTTACCTCATAAGGTTATTAAGAAATTTAACCAAGAAACCATATTTAAAGATCAATGTCTAGCATATATATCTTCAATAAATATTATTTATTACTACTGTTATTATTATTATTATTATTATTATTAAAGAAGCCAGCCCTAACTGAGTGGGTCTCAGTCACAAATCCAGATTTCTAGGAAAGAGACTCTGAATGATCCAACTTGGGTCAGGTGCTTACCTCTACTCCACCAGTTAGAGCCAGAGGGTAGAGTCACAATAGAGAGAGATGGCTATCCGATACACATTCCTGTGGAAGAGCAGGGAGACAGGAGCTACAGAGAGAAGAGAAGAGGTATGGGGAAAAAAGTCAGGGCCCCTCTTCTGCCCAGCGGGCAGCTGCCTGCCGAGGCCAGGCCATTAAAGAAGAAATGTGTTACAGGCTTTTCGGCTGTAGCTTAAGGAAATCGGGTTGATCTTTGGAACCTGTGCTACTGCTTAGTGAATTCAGCTGGTTAGCTGAATTTAGCTAACCTCTTGGGCTTTGAAATCATTGTTTACTTTCTTTTTTTTTTTTATCACTTTAGCTTGTTTGGGTTATTCTTTTATTCTCTCTGACCCTTAGTTTTTAATTTTATTTTATCTTAATTGTTCTTACCTCATGGTTTGCTCGCTGCCTTCCCCTTTCTTTTATCTTATGTTCTTTGGTGGGTGGGGATGGGGGAAGGTGGTTTGCAGAAAAGGGGTCAATTATTTAACCTAGTTTCCAATATCATTTAGTCTTTACTGAACTGCCCAATCTTATTTATTTTTCTGTTTTATTACTAATTTTTAACCTTTTTATTGTTTACAACTTTTAGTTCTCTGGAATACTGCCAGAATAAAATGTAGGTGTAGGGGTTCAGCTGGGAAGATGGCCCTTTCTCCCTAAGAGGCTGATGGGTATTTGTTTCCACTTCAGCCCCTGAAGCTGATCTTTACACAAATCTTACAGCGACCCAGCATAATTCCCCTTTACTGGTTCCCTCGGCTGCGGGTTTTACCTCCGGCTCTTTCTCGCCATACTCTGATTCCACTCTCCCATGAGAAAGGACCTCCCGTCAGCAGACTGAGTGGGCAGTGAGCCCTTCTCCTCTGGAGAACCAAAAGCTTGAAGCTCTGCCAAAGAATCAGTGAAATGGGACACACCATTCCGGATACACGAGGCCTTCTTGGCACTGCATAGCTCCAGGACTGAGCCCTAGGACCTCTTCTCTCTGTCCACATCTAGTCCCTGCTTGACCTCTTAAATACCATCTACATGCTGATGACTCCCAAATCTACATCTTTAGAACACAACCTCTCTCCTGAACTCCATGAAGCTTAACTCCCATTTGAAATCTCATTTTAAATGTTCAGTAGACACCTCAACCTTAGCACGTCCAACACTAAACTATTGATTCTTCCTGCTGCTGAGCCAGTTCCTCCCAAAGTCTTCTCCATCTCAGACAATGGTGACACCATTCTTCTAGTCATCTAGGCCAAAAATCTCAGGGTCATCTTTTACTACTCCTGTTCTCTTATAGCCCATATCAAATCAATCAGAAAATCCTGTTGGTTCTACTTCAAACTTTCACCACCTTTCCCTGGGGTGTTGCAATAGCCTACTTGCTTACTGGTCTCTCTCTTTCCATCCCTGCCTCCTAAATTCTACTCATTACATGACAGCTAGAGAGAGCCTTTAGAAATATTTGTTAGACCATAATATTCCACTGAGAACCCTCCAATGGCTCCCTATCTTACTGAGGCTAAAAGCCCTAGTCTTGCTATGAGGTACAGGATTATATGTGACCTGCTACACTACCTAACTCTTTACCCCCAAGCTACCTATCTAACCTTATCTCTTATCGTTTCCCCTGGTTTATTCTATTCTAGCTCTGCGGGCTTCCTTCCTGTTCCTCCAGCAGCAATCATGCTCCTACTGTAAGGTTTTTGTAATTGCTCTTCCCTCCTCCTGGAACTCTCTTCCACCAAATATTCACATGGTTTAATTCCCTCACTTCCTTCGGGTTTATACTTAAATATCACTGCATCATCCTGTATAAAATAGTATCCATCTCATCATTCTATCTCCTTCCTCACTTTATTTTTCTTTATAGAACTTGTCACCATCTGCCACAATTGGTTAATGTCTGGCTCCCTTTACTAAAATGCGAGCTCCACTGCAAGAAAAGATTTTTTTTTTCCATTTGCTCACTTATGTATCCCTAATGTCTAGAGTACTGCCTGGTACTAGGAGATGCTCAATAATTGTTTGAAAACTTCTTGAATGATTCAATAAATGACTTAACAAATCCTGATATTATAATTCAAGCAGCATTTTCAAATAGTGTATGTGTTGGGAGGGGGAATATTGGGAAGGGGGGGAAAGAAAAGTAAAAAGGAAGGCACCAACCATTGATTGAACTCCCTTTGTATGCCAAGCACTGTGTTAGATGTCTCTTCTGGGTTATTACTTTTAATCCTAAATTTTGTAAGACACATGACAATATTCACTCAGCTCTAATAGGCCCTCCGAAACTTATCTCCCATTATCTATTATCTTTTCACTCAAGCTATAGTACTATTTGCCTGCAAGAGACATAGCCTTTAGAAAATAAGTCTTCTGATCTTGATGTTTTATGCTTTTCCCCTTGTCGATAGGGAAATAATTATGGCAGGCAAAGGTGGACTGACCATATTTATCCTGGTGAATTCAGAATTAAATGTGAGCCATGAGAAAGGACACAAACTATTATGGGTTTATAACGAAAGGAGGAATCCAAGAAGACATTAGTAAGAAGGTAGTATTTGATGTGGACCTCAAAGAATTGACAAGCTTTGTAAACTCAGAAGTCTGAGTTTACTTACTGTAAGGCAAGTTATAGTATAAGGAAGGGCAAAGAACTCTTAAAGTGCATAGTATACATTTCAGTAAATGTGGTAGGCAGCTTCTAAGATGACCCCTGGGACCCCTACCTCCTGGTATTTATGCCATTGTATAATCCTCTCCACTTGAATATGAATGGGACCAATGACTCACTTCTAGCCAATAGAATATGGCAAAGGCGAGTGGGTGTCAGTTTTGTAATTAGGTTACATGAGATTGTGACTTCTGCCTTACTAGTAGATTCTCTCTCTTGACTTCTCAGCTTATATGCTTCCATAAAAAATGCTTTCATGCTGGAGGAGCCAATGTGGCAGGAAACTGCAGGAGCGTCCAGCCAACAGACAGCAAGGACCTGAGGGTCTCAGTCCAACAGCATTCCCCAGTCAAGCCTTCAGATGAGGTCTCAGTCCTCAGTGACACTTTAATTTCCTCACTCAGAGAGCCCCGCTATGCCATGCCAGAGTTCCTTATCCACAGAAACTGAGAAATAATAAATGTGTGTTGCTTTAAGCTGCTAAATTTTGGGGTAATTTGTTATACAAATTACTAGTTTGTAACAAACTAGTACAACAAATAACTAGTTCCATGAAGGACAAATAAAACATTTGCATTTTCCCCCAAATCTTATTTGTAACAGATCTTTTAATTTATGCATTCACTGAATACATACTTATGAGGAGTCTTTTTTATGCAATTACTATTACAGTTCCTATAAAGCCTGGAAAGATGAATCAGAGAGAGACCCTACCCTAAAGAAGTCTAGTGCAGGTAGGTAAGGTGTGCTCACAAATAACTGTAAAACAATGTGGAAAGTGCTAAGTCACCAGGAATAGCTGGAGAGATCCATCAAGGACTCCTGGTGGAGGAACATTTGAGCTGAATCTTAAATAGCAGGTTGGGCATGCAGAGAAAGGCAATGGACTGCGTATGAACAAATACATCAAGGTGAGGATTATGGGGTATGTACAACAGACAATAAACAATTCCTCTTGGTCACAGAATAGGACACATTTAGGCTACAGGGACATGCATGTAAACAGCACTGGAGAAGTAGGCTAGGACCATATGGTGAAGTTCCTTGAACACTGAGTGAAGGGCTAAAAACTGGTACCTTTTTGGAACATTTGTTCAAACTCCATTGCCAAGAACAATACAGTTCCAATATCCTTTATGAAACCTTCCTCATTCCATAGCTAATACTTTTAAATATTGGGCTAAAAGTAAAAACTTCCTTGTATTTTATCATGTCCCATCTCACTGAAGATTCTTTATCCATTGAGTCTGTCTGAAATGAATGGCTCACTGCATTTTATGATACAATTTGAAGACCTGAGTATCATTGAAATTGAGAAATTATCATCATCTATAAAGTGCTGTATGTATGCATTTTTACTATATGTGAATGTTTTTGGTCAATGTCTTTATTTGTTTATAGTATAGAAAAAAACTCTTCCAACTATTTTTTCCCTCGAATGTCACTTAAGTATTCTCATTTATTCATCAGGGTTTGGAGACAGGCCACATGGTTGCAAAACACGTATTTATGTCTACTTTATACACAGCTTTTGCTTGTAATTTAATTGAAGGTAGCCGAAATGGTGCTTGAACAGCCAAATTTTACTTGTACATTCACCAGCATGCAATCACTTCGAAAATCCATCCCAGAATATCTTGAAATTAATCTTCACTGGAGGCTCTCTCTATATCATCTCTGCTAGCTACAAAATTCTTTATAGAGGTCCCCAAAGTGTTTCAAAAGCTTTCCTCTTACACAGCAGGATGTGGCTCATTTTATAATCTTTCATATATTATTTTAGAAGATAGCACACACTTAACACCTTGTCCCCCAATAGTAAAAGTTTCTTGCAATCCTCTGTATTCATACGCCAATATATATTTAAATGCCCCAAACAACACATAACCAAGCATTCCCCAGGCTTTCAAAGTACCAACAAATAGTGATTCTGACCCTCTCAATTTTGCATTGTAGCACACATAATCCTGCAGCAGCAACTGTCCAACGACCATATTACCATCCCTATACTTTCCCAGCTAAGAACAGTTTACTGTTCAGTGTCACAATCTGATTTTTTTTTTGATTGATGATGTTTAAGCAGTCTGGAGAATTAATGGGGTTCAGCAGAGGCCAGAGTCCTAACCAGGGTTTGTAATTGATATCTGGGAGGCTGTAGCCTTTTCCTTCTTGAGAGGCAGTGTAATTAGCCAGGGCTGCCTGTTTGTGTAAGGGAGGAGGGGGAGGGGAAGGGAAAAGAAGGGGAGGAGAGGGAGCTTGGAATTGCAGGGCTCTTTCCCCAGCAAAATAGTTCCACAGAAGCAACAGAAGCAGAGTGCTTCTAGAAAAGAAAAGCTCTTCAAACATTGTATTTGCAATTAAGTACCTTCACAATTCTCCAGTTACTGTTCAAAAGAATACTAGTGGTTTACTCCTCTAAATATTGAGTATATAAAACAAATTTATTCACTTAAAATTATTTTGAATCTCTAATAGAATTCGCACTGTTTTATGTTTAAATAGTAAGTTCCTTGATTCTCTTAAAATTACTTTAAAATATATTGGAATTATTTTTAATAATAAGTTACTTTAAGGAGTATAATTTGATTTTTAAAATTATGATTTATACTCCTATATTTTAAATTTTGCACATACTTAATAATTATGATACAATGTCTGAATGGTTCAGGGAACAGCTTTATATCATTTAAGTTATTTGCTGGAGACCTGGCTTGGGAAAGAAGCAGAAAGAAGTTTTTGAATGTGAAATGTAATATAACTCAGAATTATATGAATTTTTAAGAAATCACTAATATTCTTTAATTTTTTCCAACTTATCAAGCAGCTGATTTCATGAAAAGCTTACTTTTTTATAATCTCCTTCTTTACACATAGATTTCTATTTTTTTGTTTCCAAATGTACTGCTTAAAATAAAAAGATATACTTTTAGACACTGTGTGATCTTGACTACTGCAATTCTCTTTTAATTTCAGCCTGCCAAGATCAAAAGAATATTTGTTTTCATTTTTGCCATGATAATATAGACCTCATATCTCTCGAATGCTTCCCTCATAATTTCTCTGTATAATAAAATGAAAATTCACTCATAATATCCACATGAGTTCCTCCTAATATCTTATTTACTCTTCTACCCATAACACTCACTTTCTATCTCCAATCTCACTTTCTATCCTTTTTTGCCCTTGTTTTTTTTTCTGGGGGGTGGTGTTGGTTTGGTTTCAGTTTTATTTTAGTGATCAGTAAAAGTTTATTGTGCACACACCAAAAAGACAGTTTGCAACCTGGTAATGCTCAAACCAAAACATGTAATAAGGCTCAGGAGTATATTGGGTTTTGTTTTGTTTTGTTTTGTTTTAGATTATACACCCATATTTACTCTTTAGTTGACATCCTACTAGATGTCAACTAGTAGGTGTTAGATGTAGGTGTAAGTAATCTTTTTTTAAATTTATTTATTTTATCTATTTTTGGCTGCATTGGGTCTTCATTGCTGCAAGTGGGCTTTCTCTAGTTGCGGCGAGCGGGGGCTACTCTTCATTGTGGTGCGCGGGCTTCTCATTGTGGTGGCTTCTCTTGTTGCGAAGCACGGACTCTAGGTGTGCGGGCTTCAGTAGTTGTGGCACGTGGGCTCAGTAGCTGTGGCGCACGGGGCTCAGTTGCTCTGTGGCATGTGGGATCTTCCCGGACCAGGGCTCGAACCTGTGTCCCCTGCATTGGCAGGTGGATTCTTAACCACTGCACCACCAGGGCAGCCCCAGTAATCTTTTATTTAAAGTTATACTTAACATAGAATGTTATACTAGTTTCAGGTGTACAACACAGTGATTCAATATTTTTATATATTATGAAATAATCACCACAATAAGTCCAGTTACCATCCATCACCATACAACACTACAATATTATTGACTATATTCCTTATGTGTACATTACGTCCCTGTGACTTATTTATTTTACAGCTGAAAGTTTGTTTTAAGTTTTTATATATTATTCCACCCAACCTATTGCAAAATAAATTAGTGTATTCATAACCATTCACTCTAAACAGTTTAATCTGTTATCGATGACCAGAGCCTAAACAATTAAGCAAATCTAAACTCATTACTAAATTTAGAATAAAACCAAGTGGACTGATCATCAGGAGACAACATTTCTATATGAAATTGTAAATTCCAGAAAGGCAATAACCCTGTGGTGTTGCTAACTTTTGTATTCTGGGTGGTTAGCAAACTTTCTGGCACACAGATGACGTTCAGCAAGTATTTGTAGAATGAATGAATTCTGGAAAGTGAATACTATCATTTTCCTCATTTTATTGATGAGATCACATCATTACTAAGTGGGAAAGCCAAGATCCAAAGGCAAGTGGAGAACTCTGTAGTTTACATTCTTAATTACTACACAATTCTGCCTCTCTTAGCAATGAAAGATAGGCATTGAAAAGTCCCATTCTTTCAATCCCTCGTCTGGGAGGATCCCACATGCCACGGAGCAACTAAGCCTGTGCGCCACAACTACTGAGCTTGGGCTCTAGAGCCCGCGAGCCACAACTACTGAAGCCCATGTGCCTAGAGCCCGTCCTCTGCAACAGGAGAAGCCACCGTAATGAGAAGTCCGCACACCACAACAAAGATTAGCCCCCGCTCGCCGCAACTAGAGAAAGCCCGCTCGCAGCAATGAAGACCCAACGCAGCCAAAAATAAATAATAAATAAATTTAGAAACAAAAAGTCCCATTCTTAAAACGAGGCTCTGTTAAATATATGAGAAATTAACTAACAGCCTAGAAAAAGAACAAAAGAATTTTACACCATTATATGAAGATTTTTTTAAAAGTAATATAATATTCTCACACAATCTCATTCAAGCATGGAAAACATAGCCAGAATATTAAATATTTAGGTCTTGGAAAATCATTAACATAACAATTTC
Organism: Eschrichtius robustus; assembly: GCF_028021215.1. NCBI lineage: Eukaryota > Metazoa > Chordata > Mammalia > Artiodactyla > Eschrichtiidae > Eschrichtius > Eschrichtius robustus. The sequence goes on from NC_090836.1 coordinate 63,417,004, forward strand.
TGCTGTAGCATTTACTTTTACCCAAATGTCAAAGCCTTGTAATCACAGGCTTGCAAAAACAATAAAAGAATGGAGGGGTCCTCTCCTAAGGGTATAAAAGGTTGAGATCAATATTATGCTTTTACTGCTTGGTTTGCACGTCAGAAGAAACACGTGAGAAAAATGCCAAAGAAACACAACGGAGATCAGCATACTCAGCAGACGGTTGGGTTCATCTCTGACATTCACCTCTGCCATTAAGTCTTAAATTTTCTCTCTAGAAAACCTGTATAGCTAATTTTTATTTTAAAAGCTCAAATTATCTTTCATACCCTAGCTTAGGTTGAAGATTGCATAATGATCCATTATGTACTGTTAGTCAAGAGTCTGGTATCAGTTAGTTCCTTCCAAATATCCATGGCTTCTAAGCCTTGACATTACTCTGTACAAATGATATGTTTGGTCAGGAAAGCCCCCGAAGGTGACGACCTATGAAGTCAGCAGGAATCCCTACAGAGAAGACACACAAAACAGTTATTGTTCCAGTAGCCTGCATCTGGTTTCATATGGATTTAGTTCCAGATTTGAAAGTCTTTTCAGTGATGAAATTCTAGGGCTCTGGCACAGGATCTCATGGGGCATAAGTGCCCCCTGCTGAAGTTCAGCCATAGGGAGTGGCAGCTTGTGGAGAACATCACTGAGCCCTGGCGAGAGTCTCCATAATTGTGCATAACTGTGCACAATCATGGAACTTAGCTGAACCACCCCACCCACCCAAAAAGAATGGATAAATAAAAATCCAATTTCATTTTCTTAAGAGTTAATGAGATGATTTTAAATGCATTTATTTATTTATTTATTTTTGGCTGTGTTGGGTCTTCGTTGCTGCCCGTGGGCTTTCTCTAGTTGCGGTGAGCGGGGGCTGCTCTTCGTTGTGGTGCGCGGGCTTCTCATTGCGGTGGCTTCTCTTGTTGCGGAGCATGGGCTCTAGGCACGCAGGCTTCAGTAGTTGTGGCATGGGGCTCAGTAGTTGTGGCTCGTGGGCTCTAGAGTGCAGGCTCAGTAGTTGTGGCTCACGGGGCTCAGTTGCTCCGCGGCATGTGGGATCTTCCCGGGCCAGGGCTCAAACCCGTGTCCCCTGCATTGGCAGGCGGATTCTGAACCACTGCGCCACCAGGGAAGTCCCTAAATGCATTTTTTAACCCCATGATGAGTATCAAGTACAGAAAATCTTCACAGATTTAACAAACAATTTGAAAATTAGGTTGAAATGTATCTTTTTTCTTATGAAAAAATGCTGGCATTTTACACAAAAAAAGTAGAATGTCGCAAAGCAAATGGTTACCTATTTAAAAGAGCAAACTGTTTCTAAATACCATAGAATAATTTACATAAAAGTAATATAACTATATTGTAAGTAGAAGGTATCACTGGTTTTATTAATTTGGTTACTATATTCATTTTATCCAAATCAGTGGAGATTTACTATTATTGCTTACTCATTCTGTATATATTAAAATATCTCTGGCTTAATATGACTTTCATTATTAATACTGTCACTTTGTACTTTAAATATTATTTATATATTATAAATATTATCTTATACATTACATGATATATTATATCACCATTTTTATGTTCTTTTTATGTGTGACCAGAATGATCATTAATTGGGAGGGTCACCTAACTCCCAGGCTGTATCTCTGGGAAATAAGAAAATGGTTAATAAAGGACAGTGGAGCATGGCATCCCTGTCATAGACAGGGGAGGAGTCAAGCCTAACAGAACTACTACATTCAGAAGCTATGTTATGGCCAAGGAATAGAACAGGTCATTTTTCTTTGTCACTAGATCAACATTTCTTCTACCACCCAGTGTGATCAGTGAAACAGAGATGAATGCCCAGACCAATCTAACAATGAAAAGCCAGAGTTCAGGGGCTGCTTCTTTAAAAGACAGATTGCCACAGTAAAGAAAAAAAAGTTATAAAGAAGAAAAGGTCTTTACCAAGAAACCCTGTAGCCTTCCATTGATCACCATGCAATGTGTATGACCCTCTTGAAATCCTTTTTGCCCTGGTTCCTTGTCTAAATACACTGAAGTACTAGGCAGCAGCTATATCCTGAGCACTAAGTGATGACTTCTGAATCCCTGAAAACCAACTGCTTTCTACTTTGCCTAAGTATCCATCTTACAACCTCCATGAGCACAATTAGAACAGAATGTTAAATCAATTTTCCTATTGTCCTAGAATTTGAGTGGCAGCCCAAATGCTGAGTATAATTAGGCCAAAACCAGTCGAGTGGAGATCATTAACTCAAGGCTAAGACACTGTAAAACTTGGTGTGTGAGCTCCCGACACACATGATGGTGGAGTCTGGCTCACCACCTCTGCTTAAAGAATGTGGGTGGTGAAGATTTCCTCAAGAGGGCTTGTCAGCAGGTTATGCATCCCTCTCGCCCAACACACAAAGGTGTAGAGGAAGGAAGTGCTTCTACCCCCCACCAACCAAACTAAATGAGGAGGCTTCAGAGTCACACCAGGAGAGCTATCCCGGCGTCTCCTGAAAGTTAGGTGATGTGGGCTGTTGTATCTGACTCGCACCGGAAAAAATTTAAACATGAATTCTTGATTCCCCTGAGAGCAGCGTGAGAAAAGAAGACTATAATGGAGTTAACTGTTCTCTCCTCAATGGTGGGACAAAAGTGTATGTATTCTGAAGACCAAATATGGATTCTGTCGAAGAGAGCTGAGCTTTAATCATCTTTGTATGAACCCTGAATATAAAGCTCACCTGCAAGGATGCCGTGACACCCCCAGGGAGAATCTGAGGAGCCTCTGGGAGTCAGAGGCTGGGGAGGAAACTGTAAATGACTGACTGTTGGAGACACCACTGTGTCAGGGACCTGCAGATGGACAAGCCACAGCTGTGGGGCACTCCTAATTACTCATAAAACCTCACCATGAGCCGGTATTGGCATGTCTGCCACAGCAGAGATAGTGGAGAGCCGAGAGAGCTAGGGAAGACCTTTCCAGTGTGTATATTTTTCCCACCCATCCTCCCCCTCCCCAATTCCAGAGAATCCTGAAGCAGCCTAGTAAATGAGGAAGGAGTACCAGAACTGGGAAGAAGGGGGAAAGAGACCACCCCAACCCACCTTTCCATTTCAGAGTTTTAGCCAGAACTGAGATGAGTTGAATGAGATGAGAAATTAAAGCTTATGTATTGAACTGAACTAGACTGTTTAATTCCCTGGGAATGATACTTATATCACATGAAAAGCTATGGAGTCAGCCTCAATTTCACCCAAGGGAAGGGAAGAACAATTCAGCAGAATGGGATTAAAGGGACAGGAATGGGAAAGAATGAATTTGCTTTCCGCTTGCTTCCTATCAAATCCAATTCATTTAAGAAAGTGCTACATCTTGTTTATGCACACATTCTGTGATTAGTACTTTGGGCTAAAAATTACATTTCTATAAATAATAATAGCAATGATGCCTTATGTCTATGTTGATAGCTTATAAGTGTTAGACACTGTGCTATAAAAATATACAAGTATTTTTACAAGCCTTATCTCCTTTGACCTTAACAATCACATTAAGAAACTCATTCAGTTTTACAGTTAAGGAAACTAGGGCCTTAGTTCAATAACTTGCCCAAGATCACACAGCTAGAAAATGGTGAAGGCAGGACCTGAACTCAGACGGCTTGTCTCCAAAGCCTAAATTCTTAATTATTAGGCATCTCTGGTAAAACACTGGACTAGATATTATATAATATAACAAAATAGTTAATGTTAGAAATGTCTATGCCCAGATCCACTTTATCATATTATTTTCCATTTATATATTAAAAAATTCTCACATATTCCATGTTTTTACCTAAGTGGCATGAGTGAAGTTCAAGGGCAGCACTGTCCAAAAGAATTTTCTGCAATGAAAGAAATGCTCTGTAGCTGTGTTGTCCCGTACAGTAGTCACCAGTCACATGTGACTGTCAAGCACTTAAGTGTGACTAGTGCAACTGAGGAACAGAATTTTAAACTTAATTTGTTTTTAATTACATAATTTAACTTCAATTTTAAATGGACACATGTGGCTAGTGGCACAACATTGGAATAGTCAAAATTAATACTGCAGGCATATCTTGACCTGTCTGTCACTGGCAGAGCCAGGTATACTATGTATCATGGGCCATAATGGAGACTCTAGGTTACCTGAAGGAGAAAGCTCTAGATCAAGGAAGAGCTAGGTGATTCATTTGAGCCAGAAAGTCTCCCAATGAAATCTACCTAAAGTCTGAGATAATGCTGAAGCTTCAAAGATTCCTTTGGATTAAAGAGTTTCTATAAATTTGGGGATGTTCAAGCCGAAGAATGTTTTTACACCACCAAATTGATTGTCATAAAATACTTTCTTCAGCATTGAAAAAATAAACCCTCACTTCCCAGGGGTTAGACTCAGATCAATGTAAACATTTACTGTCTGAAAATCAAGGCATTTCTCCCAACAGCTAGAACATTATAATCATCTGGGCAACATTTTAAGAAAGACATTCTGAAAACGATTCTGAGGACAACAGGATGAAGAAGGGTCTGGAAAGATGGTCATAGGAGAGAACACGGGGTTATTAGCCAAGAAAAGAGAAGATGCAGAGCTTGTAGGGGTGCCGCCCTCAAGCAACTGAATGCTTGTCATGTAGGAGAAGGCCTCATGTTATTCTGCTCTATTCCACAGGGTACAACTAAGATCACACAGAAGAATTTAAAGAGAGATCAGGTGGCCTCAATATCAGCAAAAGCAGGAAGGAAGCTGCGCTGTTCAGCAGGAGAATCTGCTATTTACAAAGTGATACACTCCAGCCACTAATTACGTTGAAGCAGATTCTGGAAAATTTTTAATTCCAAAATTTAAAATTATAGTTAACATAGAGTCCATACCTCTCAAAAGAACTTAATGAGAAGTTGTCACAGGGGCCTTGAGAATGCAAAGGCCTGGGTTAGTCATTCCTTTTTGTTTAAAAAAAATGAGGATGTTTAGTGAATATTTATATATTAATTACCATAAAATTTAAGTTATATCCATATCTATTCTATGTCTTGTCATCAAGATTTTAGGTTCTATTTAAATATGTGTCCCCAAAAGAGCAAAGCACTGTTCTATTAGATTACATGATTTGATTTAACGGTTCTAAGGACTATTGATATGTAACTTTGAGATTATACATCAGTTATAACATATTTGTTGCAGTTTGTAGAAAATTCAGTGTGTTCTAGTAACTTGTAAATTATATTTTTATAGGAGGCAGAGTTTGCTTATCAACCTTGTGGAAATTAGCCCAACTAAGATATCACTAATATCAATATATTTCTAGTTAATTCAGACTATATAAAGTGCTAAGTAATCCTCTTAGAATTAGGAGCATAACTAAAAGCACTCCTCCTTGTAAATATTATTTTATAAATACAATAAATACTACTCTAGCAGATTAATTTTAAGATACAGTGCACACATCTCATTTCTTCCAAAATCTTATTTTTTTTTCACATTTTTGTCAGGAATTCTCTCTTCTCCCTTTTCTATTTATTCAATTCCCACCTATAATTCAAGGCCCTCTATAAGCCTTTTCTTTACATGAAGCCTTCCAAGATTGCCTCAGTCCAAGGTAAAGTCTTATTCTTTTGAATTCATACTATGGCCATGTCTGAATTACTCTATGCTATGCAGCTCTAATTATATGATTCCTATAACACTCTTTATTCTTGTGTTTATTTTCTATTTGACTGTGTTGGCTTATTCCTGTTCCAGCACAGTGTCTTGTATAAAAAGGGACATGGTAAATGATGACTAATTGATTGAGAAAAGTTGGAAAATCCATAGACGGCAGAACTGGCCAAACTAGGATAAATTCCTATCTCAGTTATCTTTGCTATGTAACAAATTACCCCAAAACTCTGTGGCTTAAAACAACCATTTTACTACACTCAAAAATTCTATTGGTCAGGAATTTGGAAAGAGCACAGTGGGGCTGGCTTCTCTGTGTTCCATGATGTCTGAGGTCTCAGCCGGGAAGACCCGAAGGCTGGGGGTAATTCAATGACTGGGGGCTGGAATCATCTGAAGACTCAATTGCACGTCTGGTGACTGGGAGAGAATGACTCAGAGATTAAGCCTGCCAACCAGAGTACCTATCTATGTCTTCTCCACATGATTTGGCTTCTTCACAGCATGGCAGCCTCAGGGGAGTCAGGCTCCCAGCGTGACCAGCCAACCACATGAAAGCTGTATTGCTGCTTCTGATCTAGTTTCTGAAGTCACGTGGTGTCCCTCCCTCCATACTCTATTGCTTAAAACACTCACAAGTCCAAGTTAAAACACTCACAAGTCCATTCAGAAGCAAGGGAAGAAAACATAGACCCCCATCTCTTGGGAGGAGTGGCAAGGTCATATTATCAAACAAATGGGCTGGGGAAATATTGTTGCAGCCATTTGGAAGGTGAAACCTACAGTCTTTAAAATTCTTTGTAAAATGCAATTTCTGAGTCAGTCCTAGGCTATAATGTACTACACAATATTTGGATATGCTCAGTCTGTGACAAAATACTCTGGATCAACGAAGTCCACACCAAGGTACAACCTGTAAGTAACAATAGCAATAATAGACACCATTTATTGACACATAGTATTAAATACTTGTTATGTGCCTGGAAAGCATTATCTAATTCCATTCTCAAAACAACAGAAAGAGCTTATTATTACCCCCTTTTTACCAACAAGAAAATTGCGGCACAAAAGAGTCAAGTAACTTGCCTAAGGTCTGATATCAGCCAGGTCTGTCTGATTCTGGAGTTCAGCTTCTTAACCCTGAGGGTGTACTACCTCTTTTTTTTTTTTTTTTTTTTTTTTAGATTTATTATTTATTTTTGGCTGTGTTGGGTCTTTGTTTCTGTGCGAGGGCTTTCTCTAGTTACGGCAAGCGGGGGCCACTCTTCATCGCGGTGCGCGGGCCTCTCACTATCGTGGCCTCTCTTGTTGCGGAGCACAGGCTCCAGATGCGCAGGCTCAGTAGCTGTGGCTCACGGGCCCAGTTGCTCCGTGGCATGTGGGATCTTCCCAGACCAGGGCTTGAACCCATGTCCCCTGCATTGGCAGGCAGATTCTCAATCACTGCGCCACCAGGGAAGCCCTGTACTACCTCTTTATAGGAAATTGTTCATCTCAAAGGTTCAGAGCCTTTCAACCCTGCAGCTCTTTGTAAATACTAAAGTCTGTCTGAAGAGTGTCACTTTTATCACTGAATCCTCCTGTAGTGTGTTACATTGTTCCTGGTTGTTTGTAGCTTGCACAAACCCTTCTGGAAACTTTGTAAAATTGTTTCTCAAACCACAACTTGGTAATAATTGCTTCTAGCATCTGTTTTCATCAGCTCAGAGCATCATTTCTTCCCTTGTTCTTGTCTACAATAGCAGCTGCAAAGCAGCAAGTAAGAACAAATCCACAGATAGCAACTAATATCTCATTAAGAACAACTTTTGTTCCCATGTTTGGATAATACTGTATGGTTCTCATAACCATCTCTGTAAAAGTCTTATTGCAGGTTTTTAAAAAAGATTTACCTGAGTGCCTGAATGATGGCATTCTCTAATTTATGGGGCAGAGGAAGGTTCCTGCTGCCGCCAGAATTTTTCAGGTTTTTTAAAAAGATTTACAGGTTATTGCAGGTTTTTTAAAAAGATTTACCTGAGTGCCTGAATGATGGCGTTCTCTAATTTATGGGGCAGAGGAAGGTTCCTGCTGCCGCCAGAATTTTTCCCATCCAGTGAAACACAAATTAGTGAAGCCTGAGATACCCCAAGACCTAATTAAGGGGAAACCACCAAACAGTTGGAAAATAGAATTTCCACACAGATTTCCCTGTAGCTATGCTTATCAATTTGTAAGAAACCAAGAACAAATATTCCACATGGTGATTAAGGGGTCTGAATGAAAATTGCACACATGCACGAAGAGCCCACTTAAACTAATAATGGAGAGTACAATTGTGAATAAGCTGCTACTCATTTGCAGCAGCAAAACTAAGCAGGTACTAGAATGAAGTGATTTTTCCCTCGAAAAGAAATCATGTTTCATCTCTATTTTCCACATTCTTGTTTGACTTGTGAGGCATCTGTCCCTTGTATTGCACAAGAATAGAAAGCCACAAACCACCTAAAGGCAGGTGGTCTAGCTTTGAAAGACGCTAATATTCACCATTCAACTAGAATCTCCTAGACTGTTTAACTGGAATTGGCCTTTTTGGTTTAGCATTAGCAGGGAAACAGAGAGCTGTCTTTCCTTCAGGCTGAACACTGGGGAATAGGTGTCCTGAACATCAATTTAAAAGCCAAGAAGCAAGAAAAATATTTCGGGTAACATAATCCCTGCTGGGCTCTACAGAATACAATTACTGAAGTCATCTTGGATAGCTGTGGAGGGAAACACAAAGAGCTTTTAGCAAGTACTGGTTCCTGGGTAGATTTTAAACATTCCATTCTAAGGAAATGTGTAGATATATCAAAGTAGAAGGTGCACATCTGGAACATTCAGAAAATAACTGCAATGGAACAAGAAGGAAAGACAACACCGCCTGTGACAGCCACTGAACTACAACAACCCATGAAATCGAGGAAAGGATTAAAAAGCAATGGGAAGCTTTAAGAAATTTAATGAGTATAAGATACTCAAGTTTCTTAGATTGAACATAAGTGCTAAAAGGAATCTCAGAATAACACTCTGCCTAACTTTCTTATTTTATGCTTTATTTTGTTTGATAAGAGAGCAGTAGAGAAACAGTGGATAATGAATAGTACAAATAAGGCTAGCTACAGGTCTCCAAACCCCTTGGCTATTACCCTTCCTATCATACTTCTCAGCATGCATATTTTGTAGAGTAGCTTACAGTATTGTCATATATGCTATTTCATTATATCTTCACACAATGTACGATGTCAGAAAAAGCACCAGTGCATTTCAAAGATGATGCATGTACTTAAATGCAATTAGTTATAGAAAGTTTAGTGTCCTAATATTAGATACATAGGTAATGATTCAAATAAGAACAAACCCCAAGCCTCCAGCTTTCCGGTCCTATATTCTTCCTACTGGCTCAGATGTCCCAGGTAAACAGAAGTACTTATAACATTCATGTGAGAGCTACACTGGAGATTAAATGACTGTGCCCACTGAACAGTACCAAGTACAAATATTTGTGACACTGAATTCTGTACAGTGATACCTTGGAATAATGTTCTTTTATAACAAATTCCTTGGAAAGAAGGCCATGATAGAAAACAAAACAGAGGCGCACAGCAGCAAGATTTCACAGGTAGCAAGATTTAAAACCAACCAACCAACAACTTAATTTTTTTTTTTGTCCCGACTGTTTTAAGGAAAGTATAGTGATTCAAGTTAAGGAAAAGATTGCTCCCTTCATCTTCAGCCAGCACACTTTTTTCCAACTGTTCTCTTCATCACTTTCTCTTATTAGAAAAGGAAGGGCTTCATTCATTCATTCATCTGTCCATCTGATCATCCATTCACAGCTATTTATTGAGCATCTATTCCAAGCTAGTACTATGGGAGGGGTGGGGGATACCGTGGACAACAAGACATGCCCAGAAACTCCAACCTAGTGGAAGACGTAGACAACAAAACAGCTTGTACAATACAGGGCACTAAGGGCTGTGTTGAGAACCCAGCACGCCTAGGCTGTCTCTAACCCCTGTTGGGGAGGTCAGCAAAAAAGCCCCTGGAGAAAATTACTCTAAGCTGAAACCTAAAATCAAGCAGGGTGGGGAACGAGGGGAAAACTTGTTTGAAGGAGCAAGAGGTATGAAGGAGTGGGAACAAAGGGTTTCCTGTTAAAAGAACTGAAAGAAGATGGTGGAAGAGGAGCAGGGGAAATAGTAACAGCAGATGGGATTAGATTGGGAGGCTCTCTGAGTGTCAAAGGCTTAAGGGGAACTGGAGGACAATGAAAGGGCTTAATTAGGGAAGACATGAATGGATATGAGTTTCAGAAAAAAAATCACTCAGGTCAGTTAGGGGACAGTTAGGAGGTTGTTACTGTAACCCAGGTGAGAGATAACAGTGCCCTAAAAATAGCTGTACAAACAGTTTGACTAATAGGACAGAACTCAGTAGCTTCAATTCCACACTTTGATTTTACATTATTTATCTCCTGTTGTGGAGGATTTATTCCCTGTTGAAAAATTTAAGACATAATCAAGTAAATGCAGAGGTGTTTAAGGGGCAGAAGCCCACTCCCTTGAATCCCATTAGCCTGAAGATGATGTGCTGGGGGAGTTTTCTTCACTTTCAGCCTTGTTTTCTGCCCATTGCTTGACACAGGGCCCTTTTCCACTGGACTCATTATTTTGACCTCTGCTTTCTGAAAACGAAGCTTGACAGAGATGTGCATTCTCTTCATTAACAAAGGAGTTACTGATCACGAGCTTGTTGGTGCAATATATTTAAAATTGCTCCTTGAACTTAGGTCTGCAAGTTTATCCTCTTCTCTTGGGCTCACACGTACCCTCTGTGCCCCCTGGAGAGCCTCTTGCTCTGTATCCACATAGCAACAGCCTTGAGCAGCACAGCTGGTCTCAGAGCTCATGTTGGCAGGGATATTCTAGAAGGAAGTTAAGTGTCAGAAGGAAAATGAAGTGGATGAGCTCTAAGATCCTGTGCTCTCCACTGGAGTGTTGCTTCCTAAAAATCCATCAGACCACACATTCCACAGTAAAAGTCATCCTACTTTGAAGATTATGAATGTAAATTTGCCTGATTTTAACCAAATTCACATTCTACCATAAAGGACATGAAAATAGCTTTTTATTTTTGATAATCAGAATGATTTTTGGCAATATAACAATGGAAAAAAACTGCAGTGCTTGGGGCTGATTAACTCATGTTCTGGGTATTGTTAAAGGTTTCGTGGGTAAAATTAGATCCCAATACACTTTGACTCTTTGATGAAGAGAAACTGAGAAAAAACTAAGTCTGAACAAGTCCCATCTGGACTGAACTTTTAGCATCCCCAAATTGTGTTATTTATGACATTACTCTGACATTGGGAAATGCATGTGCTGAACATAGCCTCAGGGTCTTAATACACTGCAATGGGTGAGAGTGACGTTTCCCTGGGGGAAAAAAAAATTGATGTTCCCACTGTCAATCATCCCACAAAGAGGTCAATCCTAAAACAAGAAAGGAGGGCTTGGGAGATAATATCATAGTCCCCAAGGACACAGGAAACCTTTCCATTTTTTAGATTTGGGACTTACCTTAGCAAACACTGAAGCCTAAATACATTAACAACAATTCTAGTGACTGGGTAGGGGGTGAGGTGTTCCTGGCTACCAGAAATGAAGCAAGAACCTGCTCACATAAGAAACTCCAAGAACGACAGAGGCAGTAATTTCAAAATGTTCTACACAGGCTGTACTTCCCTTTCTTTATCCTCAAACTAAATCCTTAAAATGCTCAAAATCCGGGCTTCCCTGGTGGCTCAGTGGCTAAGAATCCACCTGCCAATGCAGGGGACACGGGTTCGAGCCCTGGTCCGGGAAGATCCCACATGCCAAGGAGCAACTAAGCCCGTGAGCCACGACTACCGAGCCCACGTGCCACAACTACTGAGCCCACACGCCTAGAGTCCGTGCTCCACAACAAGAGGCCACTGCAATGAGAAGCCCGCACACCGCAACGAAGAGTAGCCCCCGCTCGCCGCAACTAGAGAAAACCCGCGCACAGCAACGCAGACCCAATGCAGCCAAAAATAAATAAATAAAATAAATTAGTTTTTAAAACAATGCTCAAAATCCTAAAAATCTTAAAATGATGAAATATACTTCCTGGCCTACGTTTTACTAAGGGAAATAAGACAAAGAATAGCACTCACAGTTGGAGTGCTCTGGTCCAATAGAGTAGTCAAAGTTTTCCCAAGACAATGGCAATGGCAGCAGCAATCACGGTGGAAGAAAGCTGTGCCCACAGAGTGATGCTCTCACAGAGGTAGTGCAGCAGCAAAGACCTGCTGTAGGTTCCAGAGCAACCGGCATCTGAGCCGTGATTGTGGTTGCCCTGCCACGAGGGCCTGAAGAGGGCTCCTGCTCCACCAGCAGCGCCAACAAGCTGGATGCCTTGTTGAGAATGTTAAGTGAGCATGCGTAATGGTTCACAAGCCAGACCTCACCCAGTGTATCATCGTCAGAATACCATCCACAGGCAGTTTTGACCATTATGCAGTTCTCAGTAGTTTTTGCTCATGTTCACTGTTGAATTTGTATCCGTGTTGTATCATCAGTTAAAGACAGACAGCTAAAGAAGACTGATGTTGAAATACAAATTCACAAGGAACATTAAAAAGATATTCTATACATTTCCTTCAGATTTTCTTTACCCAATCCACAGGTTGTTAACTGACCAAAATATTTATACAGCACATCAAGGTGTCTCTAGTCCCACAAAGAAAAAAAAAAAAAAAAAAAGTGGTTCTGAAGAACCTAGGGGCAAGACGGGAATAAAGACACAGACCTACTAGAGAATGGACTTGAGGATATGAGGAGGGGGAAGGGTAAGCTGGGACAAAGTGAAAGAGTGGCATAGACATATATACACTACCAAATGTAAAATAGATAGCTAGTGGGAAGCAGCCGCATAGCACAGGGAGATCACCTCGGTGCTCTGTGACCACCTAGAGGGGTGGGATAGGGAGGGTGGGAGGGAGACGCAAGAAGGAGGGGATATGGGGATATATGTATACGTATAGCTGATTCACTTTGTTATACAGCAGAAACTAATACAACATTGTAAAGCAATTATATTCCAATAAAGATGTTAAAAAAATAAAATAAAAAAGTGATATTCTATACGTTTCCTTAAGATTTTCTTTACCAAATCCACAGGTTGTTAACTGACCAAAATATTTATACAGCACATCAAGGTGTCTCTAGTTACACACACACAAAAACTGGTAAAAAAGAAAACAGTTTACCAATAATACAGAGTTTGTTTTTTTTTTTATTGCGATTAAAGATTATCCATAACAAAATGTCTCATTTGAGAAAAAAGGCTGGCAAATAGCAACACAAATCCTTTCTCTCAATCCACCTTTTAGGAACAAAATATAATTTTGTAAATAAAACACTTCACAATTTTAAGAGCAAAATACAAGAAGTTCAATCTTATAAAATAAGCAGTTTTGTTGATGTTGCCATGTAGAGTTAAATTTATATCTTCATTTTAATGTACAATTGGTCCCCAACTAAACATGATAGATATCACTTTACATTTCTGGCCCCTTAATAATGTGTTTAGTTACATAATTAATTTTTAACAATTGAATAGCTGGTGTTACTTGTTAAATTAGAAAAAGCTTAAATGTATTTTTTATAACTATTATTAAGATTGTATTTAAACAACCAAATAATTAAAGAGTTTGTCATCCAAATTGGAAAAGTTTGAGAATGATAGGTGCTACTAATAATCACCAGGATAATATATAAAATCTAGGGCTATCCTGAAGAAACCAGGACTTTAAGTAATAATGCCAAGCTTATAATCTGTAATAATATATTAATTTTTTACATTTATATTTATTTATTTATCACACAACATGAAAGATGATGAAATGATTTTTAAAAACCTAAGGAAGTTAGTGAGATCATACATTACTATAGAAGTTTATGAGCCAAAAAATGGATATCTAAGGTAGATTCTATTTTAATCCAATCCCTTCATTTCACAAATGAGGGTCCTACACATAAATAGGCTATAAGACAGGACCAAGGTATCACAGCTAAGCTAGAGGAAACGTTTATGACCCTAAATTATACCTGTCTTCTGGATGATGGATTCTAATTCTGGGCAAATCCACAATCTTGCTCCAAAGAGTGAACCGAGGAATTAAAAACCTATTTTAAAAAGTACTCTATAAAATTCTTAACAATGCGAAACAACTAGCCTTTTTAATAAAAAATCATGAAAAATAATATTCTAAGGTTTTAAACCACACTTATTCATAGAAACTCTCCTATTAATCTCAATGGCAGAAAAGATCACCAAAGGCATCAGAGGTGAGAAGGAAAGGTCTAGTTGGTGACTTGAACAGTTTCTCATCTGGAGACTTATACAGAAAGCAGGTTCTAACAGAATAGACAACTGAGGCTGCAAGCTCATCCCCACCCAACCCCTCTTACATGAATGGTCCACTTAAGTAGCAATAGTCGAGCATGAGAAAGTGCACGGAAAGGACTGTAATCTAAATGTAGAAGATCCAAGATCTGGGTGAGCAGCACCAGTCCACAGCAGGGGACAAAAGTCCACCTGATTTGTGGAAACAGTTTACAACCATTGAGACAGAGGCAAATGCTGCGGCCCTTAGTGGCCAGATTAGACTTTAGTTCTCATTCTGCCTTCCATTTACAGACTCAACCCCTAAGAATTCAGGAAACCTCAGAATCCTTTGGCAATTTAAAGGAGGAGTGCAATGGAGGTCTCAATAAGAAGGCATAGGGCTACCCACCACCAGAGCCTCCTATCAAGTCTCTTAGATAGCCTCAAACACCAGAGGGCAGCCAGCAGAAGCAAGAAAAACTACAATCCTGCAGCCTGTGGAACAAAAACCACATTCACAGAAACATAGGCAAGCAGAAAAGGCAGAGGGCTATATACCAGATGAAGGAACAAGATAAAACCCCAGAAAAACAACCAAATGAAGTGGAGATAGGCAACCTTCCAGAAAAAGAATTCAGAATAATTATAGTGAAGATGATCCAAGACCTTGGAATAAGAATGGAGGCAAAGATCGAGAAGATGCAAGAAATGTTTAACAAAGACCTAGAAGAATTAAAGAACAAACAAACAGAATTGAAAAATACAATAACTAAAATGAAAACTACACTAGAAGGAATCAATAACAGAATAACTGAGGCAGAAGAACGGATAAGTGACCTGGAAGACAGAATGGTGGAATTCACTGCTGCAGAACAGAATAAAGAAAAAAGAATGAAAAGAAATGAAGACAGCCTAAGAGACCTATGGGACAACATTAAATGCAACAACATACGCATTATAGGGGTCCCAGAAGGCGAAGAGAGAGAGAAAGGACCAGAGAAAGTATTTGAAGAGATTATAGTCGAAAACTTCCCTAACATGGGAAAGGAAATGGCCACCCAAGTCCAGGAAGGGCAGAGAGTCCCATACAGGATAAACCCAAGGAGAAACATGCCGAGACACATAGTAATCAAATTGGCAAAAATTAAAGACAAAGAAAAATTATTGAAAGCAGCAAGGGAAAAACGACAAATAACATACAAGTGAACTCCCATAAGGTTAACAGCTGATTTCTCAGCAAAAACTCTACAAGCCAGAAGGGAGTGGCATGATATACTTAAAGTGATGAAAGGGAAGAATCTACAACCAAGATTACTCTACCCGGCAAGGATCTCATTTAGATTTGATGGAGAAATCAAAAGCTTTACAGACAAGCAAAAGCTAAGAGAATTCAGCACCACCAAACCATCTCTACAACAAATGCTAAAGGAAGTTCTCTAAGTGGGAAACACAAGAGAAGAAAAGGACCTACAAAAACAAACCCAAAACAATTAAGAAAATGGTCATAGGAACATACATATCGATAATTACCTTAAATGTGAATGGATTAAATGCTCCAACCAAAAGACACAGGCTTGCTGAATGGATACAAAAACAAGACCCATATATATGCTATCTACAAGAGACCCACTTCAGACCTAGGGACACATACAGACTGAAAGTGAGGGGATGGAAAAAGATATTCCATGCAAATGAAAATCAAAAGAAAGCTGGAGTAGTTATACTCAGATAAAATAGACTTTAAAATAAAGAATGTTACAAGAGACAAGGAAGGACACTACATAATGATCAAGGGATCAATCCAAGAAGAAGATATAACAATTATAAATATATATGCACCCAACATAGGAGCACCTCAATACATAAGGCAACTGCTAACAGCTATAAAAGAGGAAATCGACAGTAACACAATAATAGTGGGGGACTTTAGCACCTCACTTACACCAATGGACAGATCATCCAAAATGAAAATAAATAAGGAAACAGAAGCTTTAAATGACACAATAGACCAGATAGATTTGATTGATATTTATAGGACATTCCACCCAAAAACAGCAGATTACACTTTCTTCTCAAGTGCGCACGGAACATTCTCCAGGATAGATCACATCTTGGGTCACAAATCAAGCCTCAGTAAATTTAAGAAAATTGAAATCATATCAAGCATCTTTTCTGACCACAACGCTATGAGATAAGAAATGAATTACAGGGAAAAAAACGTGAAAAGCACAAACACATGGAGGCTAAACAATACGTTACTAAATAACCAAGAGATCACTGAAGAAATCAAAGAGGAAATCAAAAAATACCTAGAGACAAATGACAATGAAAACACGACGATCCAAAACCTATGGGATGCAGCAAAAGCAGTTCTAAGAGGGAAGTTTATAGCTATACAAGCCTACCTAAAGGAACAGGAAAAATCTCTAGTAAACAAGCTAAGCTTACACCTAAAGGAACTAGAGAAAGAAGAACAAACAAAACCCAAAGTTAGCAGAAGGAAAGAAATCATTAAGATCAGAGCGGAAATAAATGAAATAGAAACAAAGAAAACAAGAGCAAAGATCAATAAAACTAAAAGCTGGTTCTTTGAGAAGATAAACAAAATTGATAAGCCATTAGTCAGACTCATCAAGAAAAAGAGGGAGAGGACTCAAATCAATAAAATTAGAAATGAAAAAGGAGAAGTTACAACAGACACCGCAGAAATACAAAGCATCCTAAGAGACTAGTATAAGCAACTCTATGCCAATAAAATGGACAACCTGGAAGAAATGGACAAATTCTTAGAAAGGTATAACCTTCCAAGACTGAACCAGGAAGAAACAGAAAATATGAACAGACCAATCACAAGTAATGAAATTGAAACTGTGATTAAAAATCTTCCAACAAACAAGAGTCCAGGACCAGATGGCTTCACAGGTGAACTCTATCAAACATTTAGAGAAGAGCTAACACCCATCCTTCTCAAACTCTTCCAAAAAATTGCAGAGGAAGGGACACTCCAAACTCATTCTATGAGGCAACCATCACCCTGATACCAAAACCAGACAAAGATACTACAAAAAAAGAAAATTACAGACCAATATCACTGATGAATATAGATGCAAAAATCCTCAACAAAATACTAGCAAACAGAATCCAACAACACATTAAAAGGATCATACACCACGATCAAGTGGGATTTATCCCAGGGATGCAAGGATTCTTCAATATATGCAAATCAATCAATGTGATACACCATATTAACAAACTGAAGAATAAAAACCATATGATCATCTCAATAGATGCAGAAAAAGCTTTTGACAAAGTTCAACACCCATTTATGATAAAAACTCTCCAGAAAGTGGGCATAGAGGGAACCTACCTCAATATAATAAAGGCCATATACGACAAACCCACAGTAAACATCATTGTCAATGGTGAAAAACTGAAAGCATTTCCTCTAAGATCAGGAACGAGACAAGGATGTCCACTCTCACCACTATTTTTTTTTTTTAAACATCTTTATTGAAGTATAATTGCTTCACAATGGTGTGTTAGTTTCTGCTTTATAACAAAGTGAATCAGCTACACATATACACATGTTCCCATATCTCCTCCCTCCCGCATCTCCCTCCCTCCCACCCTCCCCATCCCACCCCCCCAGGCGGTCACAAAGCACCGAGCTGATCTCCCTGTGCTATGTGGCTGCTTCCCACTAGCTATCTATTTTACATTTGGTAGTGTATATATGTCCATGACACTCTCTCACCCTGTCACATCTCACCCCTCCCCCTCCCCATATCCTCAAGTCCATTCTTTAGTAGGTCTGTGTCTTTATTCCCATCTTGTCACTAGGTTCTTCATGACCTTTTTTTTTTTTCCTTAGATTCCATGTATATGTGTTAGCATACTGTATTTGTTTTTCTCTTTCTGACTTACTTCACTCTGTATGACAGACTCTAACTCCATCCACCTCATTACAAATACCTCCATTTCATTTCTTTTTATGGCTGAGTAATATTCCATTGTATATATGTGCCACATCTTCTTTATCCATTCATCCAATGATGGACACTTAGGTTGCTTCCATGTCCTGGCTATTGTAAATAGAGCTGCAATGAACATTCTGGTACATGACTCTTTTTGAATTATGGTTTTCTCAGGGTATATGCCCAGTAGTGGGATTGCTGGGTCGTATGGTAGTTCTATTTGTAGTTTTTTAAGGAACCTCCATACTGTTCTCCATAGTGGCTGTATCAATTTACATTCCCACCAACAGTGCAAGAGTGTTCCCTTTTCTCCACACCCTCTCCAGCATTTACTGTTTCTAGGTTTTTTGATGATGGCCATTCTGACCGGTGTGAGATGATACCTCATTGTAGTTTTGATTTGCATTTCTCTAATGATTAATGATGTTGAGCATTCTTTCATGTGTCTGTTGGCCATCTGTATATCTTCTTTGGAGAAATGTCTATTTAGGTCTTCTGCCCATTTTTGGATTGGGTTGTTGGTTTTTTTGTTATTGAGCTGCATGAGCTGCTTGTAAATTTTGGAGATTAATCCTTTGTCAGTTGCTTCATTTGCAAATATTTTCTCCCATTCTGAGGGTTGTCTTTTGGTCTTGTTTATGGTTTCCTTTGCTGTGCAAAAGCTTTTAAGTTTCATTAGGTCCCATTTGTTTATTTGTGTTTTTATTTCCATTTCTCTAGGAGCTGGGTCAAAAAGGATCTTGCTGTGATTTATGTCATAGAGTGTTCTGCCTACGTTTTCCTCTAAGAGTTTGATAGTGTCTGGCTTTACACTTAGGTCTTTAATCCATTTTGAGTTTATTTTTGTCTATGGTGTCAGGGAGTGTTCTAATTTCATACTTTTACATGTACCTGTCCAATTTTCCCAGCACCACTTATTGAAGAGGCTGTCTTTTCTCCACTGTATATGCTTGCCTCCTTTATCAAAGATAAGGTGACCATAGGTGTGTGGGTTTATCTCTGGGCTTTCTATCCTGTTCCACTGATCTATATTTCTGTTTTTGTGCCAGTACCATACTGTCTTGATTACTGTAGCTTTGTAATATAGTCTGAAGTCAGGGAGCCTGATTCCTCCAGCTCCATTTTTCGTTCTCAAGATTGCTTTGGCTATTCGGGGTCTTTTGTGTCTCCATACAAATTGTGAAATTTTTTGTTCTACTTCTGTGAAAAATGCCAGTGGTAGTTTGATAGGGATTGCATTGAATCTGTAGATTGCTTTCGGTAGTAGAGTCATTTTCACAATGTTGATTCTTCCAATCCAAGAACATGGTATATCTCTCCATCTGTTGGTATCATCTTTAATTTCTTTCATCAGTGTCCTATAATTTTCTGCATACAGGTGTTTTGTCTTCTTCGGTAGGTTTATTACTAGATATTTTAATCTTTTTGTTGCAATGGTAAACAGGAGTGTTTTCTTAATTTCACTTTCAGATATTTCATAATTAGTATATAGGAATGCAAGAGATTTCTGTGCATTAATTTTGTATCCTGCTACTTTACCAAATTCATTGATTAGCTCTAGTAGTTTTCTGGTGGCAGTTTTAGGATTCTCTATGTATAGTATCATGTCATCTGCAAACAGTGACAGCTTTACTTCTTCTTTTCCAATTTGGATTCCTTTTATTTCTTTTTCTTCTCTGATTGCTGTGGCTAACACTTCCAAAACTATGTTGAATAATAGCGGTGAGAGTGGGCAACCTTGTCTTGTTCCTGATTTTAGTGGAAATGGTTTCAGTTTTTCACCATTGAGGACAATGTTGGCTGTGGGTTTGTCATATATGGCCTTTATTATGTTGAGGAAAGTTCCCTCTATGCCTACTTTCTGCAGGGCTTTTATCATAAATGGGTGTTGAATTTTGTCGAAAGCTTTCTCTGCATCTATTGAGATGATCATATGGTTTTTCTCCTTCAATTTGTTAATATGATGTATCACGTTGATTGATATGCGTATATTGAAGAATCCTTGCATTCCTGGAATAAACCCCACTTGATCATGGTGTATAATCCTTTTAATGTGCTGTTGGATTCTGTTTGCTAGTATTTTGTTGAGGATTTTTGCATCTATGTTCATCAGTGATATTGGCCTGTAGTTTTCTTTCTTTGTGACATCTTTGTCTGGTTTTGGTATCAGGGTGATGGTGGCCTCGTAGAATGAGTTGGGGAGTGTTCCTCCCTCTGCAATATTTTGGAAGAGTTTGAGAAGGATAGGTGTTAGCTTTTCTCTAAATGTTTGATAGAATTTGCCTGTGAAGCCATCTGGTCCTGGGCTTTTGTTTGTTGGAAGATTTTTAATCACAGTTTCAATTTCAGTGCTTGTGATTGGTCTGTTCATATTTTCTATTTCTTCCTGGTTCAGTCTCGGTAGGTTGTGCATTTCTAAGAATCTGTCCATTTCTTCCAGGTTGTCCATTTTATTGGCATAGAGTTGCTTGTAGTAATCTCTCATGATCGTTTGTATTTCTGCAGTGTCAGTGGTTACTTCTCCTTTTTCATTTCTAATTCTATTGATTTGAGTCTTCTCCCTTTTTCTCTTGATGAGTCTGGCTAATGGTTTATCAATTTTGTTTATCTTCTCGAAGAACCAGCTTTTAGTTTCATTGATTTTTGCTATTGTTTCCTTCATTTTTTTTTCATGTATTTCTGATCTGACCTTTATGGTTTCTTTCCTTCTGCTAGCTTTGGGGTTTTTTTGCTCTTCTTTCTCTAATTGCTTTAGGTGCAAGGTTAGGTTGTTTATTCGAGATGTTTCCTGTTTCTTGATGTAGGCTTGTATTGCTGTAAACTTCCCTCTTAGCACTGCTTTTGCTGCATCCCATAGGTTTTGGGTCGTCGTGTCTCCATTGTCATTTGTTTCTAGGTATTTTTTGATTTCCCCTTTGATTTCTTCAGTGATCACTTCGTTATTAAGTAGTGTATTGTGTAGCCTCCATGTGCTTGTATTTTTTACAGATCTTTTCCTGTAATTGATATCTAGTCTCATAGCGTTGTGGTCGGAAAAGATACTTGATACGATTTCAATTTTCTTAAATTTACCAAGGCTTGATTTGTGACCCAAGATATGATCTATCCTGGAGAATGTTCCATGAGCACTTGAGAAAAATGTGTATTCTGTTGTTTTTGGGTGGAATGTCCTATAAATATCAATTAAGTCCATCTTGTTTAATGTATCATTTAAAGCTTGTGTTTCCTTATTTATTTTCATTTTGGATGATCTGTCCATTGGTGAAAGTGGGGTGTTAAAGTCCCCTACTATGATTGTGTTACTGTCGATTTCCCCTTTTATGGCTGTTAGTATTTGCCTTATGTATTGAGGTGCTCCAATGTTGGGTGCATAAATATTTACAATTGTTATACCTTCCTCTTGGATCGATCCCTTGATCATTATATAATGTCCTTCTTTGTCTCTTGTAATAGTCTTTATTTTAAATTCTATTTTGTCTGATATGAGAATTGCTACTCCAGCTTTCTTTTGATTTCCATTTGCATGGAATATCTTTTTCCATCCCCTCACTTTCAGTCTGTATGTGTCTCTAGGTCTGAAGTGGGTCTCTTGTAGACAGCAATATATATGGGTCTTGCTTTTGTATCCATTCAGCCAGTCTGTGTCTTTTGGTGGGAGCACTTAATCCATTTACATTTAAGGTAATTATCAATATGTATGTTCCTATTCCCATTTTCTTAAATATTTTGGGTTTGTTATTGTAGGTGTTTTCCTTCTCTTGTGTTTCTTGCCTAGAGAAGTTCCTTTAGCATTTGTTGTAAAGCTGGTTTGGTGGTGCTGAACTCTCTCAGCTTTTGCTTGTCTGTAAACGTTTTAATTTCTCCATCAAATCTGAATGAGATCCTTGCTGGGTAGAGTAACCTTGGTTGTAGGTTTTTCTCCTTCATGACTTTAAGTATGTCCTGCCAGTCCCTTCTGGCTTGCAGAGTTTCTGCTGAAAGATCAGCTGTTAACCTTATGGGGATTCCCTTGTGTGTTATTTGTTGTTTTTCCCTTGCTGCTTTTAATATGTTTTCTTTATATTTAATTTTTGATAGTTTGATTAATATGTGTCTTGGTGTGTTTCTCCTTGGATTTATCCTGTATGGGACTCTCTATGCTTCCAGGACTTGATTAACTATTTCCTTTCCCATATTAGGGAAGTTTTCAACTATAATCTCTTCAAATATTTTCTCAGTCCCTTTCTTTTTCTCTTCTTCTTCTGGGACCCCTATAATTCGAATGTTGGTGCGTTTAATGTTGTCCCAGAGGTCTCTGAGACGGTCCTCAGTTCTTTTCATTCTTTTTTCTTTATTCTGTTCCTTAGCAGTGAATTCCACCATTCTGTCTTCCAGGTCACTTATCCGTTCTTCTGCCTCAGTTATTCTGCTATTGATCCCGTCTAGAGTGTTTTTAATTTCATTTATTGTGTTTTTCATCGTTGCTTGGTTCCTCTTTAGTTCTTCTACGTCCTTGTTAAATGTTTCTTGCATTTTGTCTATTCTATTTCCAAGATTTTGGATCATCTTTACTATCATTATTCTGAATTCTTTTTCAGGTAGACTGCCTATTTCCTCTTCATTTGTTAGGTCTGGTGTGTTTTGACCCTGCTCCTTCACCTGCTGTGTGGTTTTTTGTCTTCTCATTTTGCTTATCTTACTGTGTTTGGGGTCTCCTTTTCACAGGCTGCAGGTTCGTAGTTCCCGTTGTTTTTGGTATCTGTCCCCAGTGGCTAAGGTTGGTTCAGTGGGTTGTGTAGGCTTCCTGTTTGAGGGGACTAGTGCCTGTGTTCTGGTGGATGAGGTTGGATCTTGTCTTTCTGGTGGGCACGTCCACGTCTGGTGGTGTGTTTTGGGGTGTCTGTGGCCTTATTATGATTTTAGGCAGCCTCTCTGCTAATGGATGGGGCTGTGTTCCTGTCTTGCTAGTTGTTTGGCATAGGGTGTCCAGCACTGTAGCTTGCTGGTCGTTGAGTGAAGCTGGGTCTTGAGGTTGAGATGGAGATCTCTGAGAGATTTTCGCCGTTTGGTATTACGTGGAGCTGGGAGGTCTCTTGTGGACCAGTGTCCTGAAGTTGGCTCTCCCACCTCAGAGGCACAGCCCTGATGCCTGGCTGGAGCACCAAGAGCCTTTCATCCACACGGCTCAGAATAAAAGGGAGAAAAAAATAGAAAAAAAGAAAGAAAGAGGATAAAATAAAATAAAATAAAGCTATTATAATAAAAAATAAGAAAAAAAATTATTAAAAATAAATGTATTCAGAAAAAAATTTTTTTAAATTTTTAAAAATAGATTTATTAATATTTTATAGTAAAAATAAGAAAAAAATTATTAAGAAAATAAATTTATTAAGAAAAAAATTTTTTTAAGTTTTTAAAATAAATATGAAAAAACTTATTAAAAAATTTTTTTAAGTTCTAAAAATAGAAAATAAGGAAAAAATTATTAAGAAAACTTTTATTAGGAAAAAAAATTTTTTTAAGTAAAAAAAAAAAAAAAACAAAAAACAGAAAACAAAAAAACACGGACGGACCTAACCCTATGACTAATGGTGAAAGCAAAGCCATACAGACAAAATCTCACCCAGAAGCATACACATATACACTCACAAAACAAAGGAAAAGGCGAAAAATTAATATATCCTGCTCCCAAAGTCCACCTCTTGAATTTGGGATGATTCGTTGTCTATTCAGGTATTCAACAGATGCAGGCACATCAAGTTGTTTGTGGAGCTTTAATCCGCTGCTTCTGAGGCTGCTGGGAGAGATTTCCCTTTCTCTTCTTTGTTCGTACAGCTCCCGGGGTTCAGCTTTGGATTTGGACCCGCCTCTGCATGTAGGTCGCCTGAGGGCGTCTGTTCCCCGCCCAGACAGAACGGGGTTAAAGGAGCAGCTGCTTCGGGGGTTCTGGCTCACTCCGGACGGGGGGAGGGAGGGGCATGGATGCGGGACGAGCCTGTGGCAGCAGAGGCCGGCGTGACGTTGCAGCAGCCTGAGGCGCGCCGTGCGTTCTCCCGGCGAAGTTGTCCCTGGATCACGGGACCCTGGCAGTGGCGAGCTGCACAGGTTCCCGGGAGGGGCGGTGTGGAGTCTCACCACTATTATTCAACATAGTTTTGGAAGTCCTAGCCACGGCAATCAGAGAAGAAAAAGAAATAAAAGGAATACAAATTGGAAAAGATGAAGTAAAACTGTCACTGTTTACAGATGACATGATACTGTACATAGAGAATCCTTAAAATGCCACCAGAAAACTACCAGAGCTGATTAATGAATTTGGTAAAGTTGCAAGATACAAAATTGATGCACAGAAATCTCTTGCATTCCTATACACTAATGATGAAAAATCTGAAAGAGAAATTATGGAAACACTCCCATTTACCACTGCAACAAAAAGAATATAATACCTAGGAATAAAACTACCTAGGGAGACAAAAGACCTGTATGCAGAAAACTATAAGACACTGATGAAAGAAATTGAAGATGATACCAACAGATGGAGAGATATACCATGTTCTTGGATTGGAAGAATCAACATTGTGAAAATGACTATACTACCCAAAGCAATCTACAGATTTAATGCAATCCCTATCAAATTACCAATGGCATTTTTTACAGAACTAGAACAAATCATCTTAAAATTTGTATGGAGACACAAAAGATCCCGAAGAGCCAGAGCAGTCTTGAGGGAAAAAAACGGAGCTGGAGGAATCAGACTCCCTGACTTCAGAGTATACTACAAAGCTACAGTAATCAAGACAATATGGTACTGGCACAAAAACAGAAACATAGGTCAATGGAACAAGATAGAAAGCCCAGAGATAAACCCACGCACCTATGGTCAACTAATCTATGACAAAGGAGGCAAAGATACACAATGGAGAAAAGACAGTCTCTTCAATAAGTGGTGCTGGGAAAACTGGACAGCTACATGTAAAAGAATGAAATTAGAATACTCCCTAACACCATACACAAAAATAAACTCAAAATGGATTCGAGACCTAAATGTAAGACCGGACACTATAAAACTCTTAGAGGAAAACATAGGAAGAACACTCTTTGACATAAATCACAGCAAGATCTTTTTTGATCCACCTCCTAGAGTAATGGAAATAAAAACAAAAATAAACAAATGGGACCTAATGACACTTCAAAGCTTTTGCACAGCAAAGGAAACCATAAACAAGACGAAAAGACAACCCCCAGAATGGGAGAGAATATTTGCAAACGAATCAACAGACAAAGGATTAATCTCCAAATATATAAACAGCTCATGCAGCTCAATATTAAAGCAACAAACAACCCAATCCAAAAATGGGCAGAAGACCTAAATAGATATTTCTCCAAAGAAGACATACAGATGGCCAAGAAGCACATGAAAAGCTGTTCAACGTCACTAATTATTAGAGAAATGCAAATCAAAACTACAATGAGGTATCACCTCACACCAGTTAGAATGGGCATCATCAGAAAATCTACAAACAACAAATGCTGGAGAGGGTGTGGAGAAAAGGGAACCCTCTTGCACTGTTGGTGGGAATGTAAATTGATACAGCCACTATGGAGAACAGTATGGAGGTTCCTTAAAAAACTAAAAAAAGAATTACCATATGATCCAACAATTCCACTACTGGGCATATACCCAGAGAAAACCATAATTCAAAAAGACACATGCACCCCAATGTTCATTGCAGCACTATTTACAATAGCCAGGTCATGGGAGCAACCTAAATGCCCATCGACAGACGAATGGATAAAGATGATGTGGTGCATATATACAATGGAATATTACTCAGCCATAAAAAGGAACGAAATTGGGTCATTTGTTGAGACGTGGATGGATCTAGAGACTGTCATACAGAGTGAAGTAAGTCAGAAAGAGAAAAGCAAATATCGTATATTAACGCATGTATGTGGAACCTAGAAAAATGGTACAGATGAACCGGTTTGCAGGGCAGAAGTTGAGACACAGATGTAGAGAACAAACGTATGGACACCAAGGGGGGAAAACCGCGGTGGGGTGGGGATGGTGGTGTGCTGAATTGGGAGATTGGGATTGACATGTATACAATGATGTGTGTAAAATTGATGACTGACTAAAAAAAAAAAAAAAAGGAAAAAAAAATCTAATAAAGGCACCACCATCTTCAGCTATCCTGAAAAAAAAAAAAAAAATAGAAGGCATAGGATATTCTTCTGAAGGGCAGAAGCAGCGTCTTGAGCAATTAATTAAAAAAATAAGGCATGATTACATTTGTACCCCAGGTAGGTGATCAGGTTTATACCAGTTACACAAAAACCATTCTAAAGTGGTATTTTTCATTATCTTAAATTCAAATTTTATGAAATCTAGTGGAAATAGAATGATAATAGGTAAATATGGACACAGATCATTTATCTGGATAATTGAATTATTCCTACATAACTCCAGGATATTAGCTGGAAAACTGGAAAAGAAGAAGATGAAAAAAGAAAAGTTATGTCAGATTAAAGGCAAGAAATGAGTAGAAGAATGAAGAAAAGTGAAGTCAGATGAGGAAAGCCAGTGAGGGCATCTGATGGGGGAAAGTCTTTCCATTGTTATTTATTTAGTGGTCACTTTTTTTTTCCACATTTATTTTGTCTTTACAGTAAACATTTAACATAGCACCTTGAGTTCTCTAGAATGAAGAACACAAGATTTGAAGACAGAAAACTTGAACCCAAATCCTTGCCCCACACTGAGCACATCACTTCGCATTTTTTGTCCTCGTTTCCCTTTGCTAGAGAGGAGTAGGAAGCAGTTACTCACAGGTCTTGTTGAAAGAATAACTAAGATGACCATGTGAGCATACTTGACATATAGAAGACCATCAAATATATATATATATTTTTTTTTTAATAGCTCTTTATTGGAGTATAATTGCTTCACAGTACTGTGTTAGTTTCTGTTGTACAACAAACTGAATCATCCATATGCATCCATATGTCCCCATATCCCCTCCCTCTTGAAGGCCATCAAATATATTAATTTTTCCAAGAACATTTAAAATTATCTCAAAGAATACTTGTTAAAAAAGAATGTGTAGAAAAATAAGGAAATAATAAAGGAAATATGGAACCTTAGAAAGCCTTGCAGTGAATTAACAAGCCATTTAAAAGGGCTCATTAGCACTTGATAACTTTTGCAGTTGGTAAAGTGCTGTTCTGAAGATTCTATTATTATACAAGTTGCAATTAATGAAATAAGGAATAATGAAAACTCAGTCTATCAGAAAATTGCCAGTTAGCAGGAGGAGGATTAAGAATATAATTGTAATTTGAGAAAAGACATTAATAATTAAAAGGTCAAGATGGTCCACCCCTTAGAAACTCATGTAACAGGAAGTTTATAATTAGCTATACAAGGGGAAAACTTCAGCTTTGAGCATCATGCAAAATTCTAAAAGAAGGCAGGCCATCTGTTTTTCCTACCTGAAAAGATGCCTACCTCTCTGCTATTTGGTTTGATCATCACCAATACCACCATCAGACATATAATGAATGTTCCAGGCCCCAAGAATAAAAATGTGTAAATAATTGTCTCTGTGCTAAAATTAATAATAAAATTTTAAAAAGGACATCTAAGTAGGAATTCAGGACTAGATATAAAAGAATAAACAAGAAAAGCCAAATTTCCCAGGTTATATCAGGGTCATCATTGTTATCATCAGCATCATAGCATTTATTTTATCAACTGTTATAAAATGTAGAGCATTTCTTAAAATTCCTCCTAACAAATTCCAGAAGTCCCCAGAGATTATTTTAAATATGCTTAATATTAGCTTCATAGATACTACTTAGTGTCTGTCACTCTGCTCTAACCCTGTTCCAATAGTTATGGTAATGGCTGCTGGAGAAACTGCAGAATTTAATGAGCACTAGCCAAACAAATGCCAGGAACTATTACAGTGTATCGTGTCCTCCCCATTTCAGGTCAGACTCAGGCTAGTTCAGCTCATACTCCAGCTCTCCAACAGACAGAGAAGAGAAAACATTCCCTACTGCTTATAAGACAAAACTATAATTCAAAAGATACGTGCACCCCTATGTTCATAGCAGCACTATCCACAATAGCCAAGACATGGAAGTAACCTAAATGTCCATCAACCAATGAATGGGTAAAGATGTGGTACATATATACAATGGAATACTAAGCAGCTCAGCTTGAACTGCTACAACAAAATACCATGGGCTGGGTGACTTAAACAACAGGCATTTATTTCTCACTTTTCTGGAGGCTAGGAAGTCTAACATGGGCCAGCAGATTTGGCTGTTGGTGAGGGCCTTCTTTCTGACTTGCAAATAGCTGACTTCTTGCTATATCCTCACATGGGAGATGGGGGGGGGGGAGAGAGAGAGAGAGAGAGAGAGAGAGAGAGAGAGAGAGACAGAGAGAGAAACTGCACTCTGATCTCTTTCTCTTCTGAAAAAGCTACTAATTCCGTTATGGGGGTTCCACCCGTATGATCTCATCTAAACCTAATTACCTCCCAAAGACCCCACCTTCAAATGTCATCACATTGGGGGGTTAGGGCTTCAATATATGAATTTGGTGAGAATAGAAGCATTCAGTCCAAACAGGTCAAATCCGACACATCAGTAACCCTTTAATATGGTAAGGAATTCAATATCACAAACCCGCTTTTTAAGTATCTCTTTTGATAATCTTGTATCATATTTTCCCACCTTGCTTTGGATCATTGTATATCCATGGCTCCATGCTTTAGGCAGCTATTTTAAGACTGTTACGCAACATATCTGTTGCAAAGACCCCTTTCCTACAATTGAGAATGGGATTAATGAAGGCAGGGCTAGAGCAATACTGTCCTCAATCCAGGCAAGCAAAGACTTGCCCCAACTCTTGTACTTCAGGGATTTGAAGTACAATTTAAAATGCTATCCTTCCTTAACTGGAGATGTGTGCTAGACTCCATCTCTCTCCTTTCCTAGGCAATCCATAGAATACAATATCCTAGACATTTCCAAAGTCTGAGCTATGCTGAATAGGATAATACAAGGACAACAGGTAGAAGACTTCAGTTCAATGTAAGGTTTATCCTCTGAGGTGGGCCATGGTCAAGCTTACCAGGCTTCTAGGACTTTTGACGTGGCATATCAAAGATAGTGTAATGACTATTGGTGGGAAAGTGAGTTGGTGCAGCCACCATGGAAGACAGTATGGAGGTTCCTCAAAAAACTGAAAATAGAGTTGTGATATGATCCAGCAATCCCACTGCTGGGCATGTATCCAGACAAAACTATAATTCAAAAGATACATGCACCCCTATGTTCATAGCAGCACTATTCACAATAGCCAAGACATGGAAGTAACCTAAATGTCCATCAACAGGTGAATGGATAAAGATGTGGTACCTATATACAATGAAATACTACTCAGCCATAAAAAAGAACAAAATAATGCCATTTGCAGCAACATGGATGGACCTAGAGATTATCGTACTAAGTGAAGTAAGTCAGAAAGAGAAAGACAAATACCATATGATATCACTTATATGTGGAATCTAAAATATGACACAAATGAACTTGTTTATGAAACAGAAACAGACTCACAGACATAGAAAACAGACCTGTGGTTGCCAAGGCGGAGGGGAAGTGGGGGAGAAATGGACTGGGAGTTTGGGATTAGCAGATGCAAACTATTATCTATAAAATGGATAAACAACAAGGTCCTACTGTATAGCACAGGGAACTATATTCAATATCCTGTAATAAACCATAATGGAAAAGAAAAAAAAGATAGTATAATGAATATTGCCTATGTGTTACTTAGTCACTACCATATAACTTGAGACCAAAGACACAATATGCACTTGTGATATAGAAAAAAAGTGAAAGTAAAATTTGAATATTAAATCTAAGTGAAAAGATTTGTCAAAAGCAATTTTTTCAATCACTTAAATAATTATTCTTTAATTTTAGAGTGACATGACTGAGGCCTAAAAAGCTCAAAAAGATCCTATTTGGAACTTCCTTCAACCTTGCAGGATGACCTCCCTCATGAAACTAAAGACAGTAGCCAAGGGTCAAGCATGTCTTTCTTGAAAGAACCAGAGAAAACCTGAGAAGTTGTACTCATGGAGCAGCCCCTAATTGATGTTATCTTGTAGCCTTCACTGAGACCTATACACTTTAAGCTAAATACAATAAAGTATAATTCACATACACTCTATGTATTTCAGTTCATTCTCTCTCATCTTCAAGTCCAGCCTTCTGTACACTTAATTCACACTCCAGGTCTTTACTGTTCTGCTACATCATCCAATGGATTACTGTTGAACTCCAATGGGTTACAAACACACACACACACGCACACAATGAACAAGATTTAATTTTTATAGTCAGCACATGATGTTCATTTTACTATGACCTAATAAAAACACACATGCGTGAGAATAACTGAACAAGTGTTTGACACATAATACGTACCCTAACACATATGATGTATTTTGATATTTGCTATTTTATTTTTAATGCTAATTTTCATAAACTGATTAGTTGATCTAATAATGGGTTTCATCCTGCAGTTTAAATCCATTTTGCTCTACATCCAATTTTCAGATTATACCCTGGAATCCATTAGTGTACAGTCAATGAAATTCATTACAGAATTATCTGCTTTTCTGGCTTACCACTCAGCTTTTTTCTTTCTTTACAAAAATGTCCCAAGTGAAATAATTGTGCCAAGTATTTTACAGTTTTCTCAATTAATCTCTGAATGCAAAAGGGAAGAATATATCCTCACTTTCAAGTAAATTTAAGAGTGAAAGTCTTCTCTAAGAAAGATAAATGTGCACATGCATACACACACACATATACGTACAGAGGGATATTATTATTAATTATAGCGATATAGATTTTTGTCCTTTTTCACTTAGTATTACAAGGAAGGATATTTACCTATGTTGTTAAAATTCTTCAAAAGGATAACTTTTCATAATCGCTTACAGTTCATCAAATATGTATTTCATAAAATAGAAAAGTAATCATTTATTATTAAGGTTATTTCCAGAATATTTAATAAAATATTTTAATAAATTATAAGCCACCAAATGAAAGAAAAAATTATTAAATGTCTACCACAATACTGTGTAATACAAAAATTAATCCAAAGCACTTGTATAACTTTCCAAGACTGAACCAGGAAGAAACAGAAAATATGAACAGACCAATCACAAGTAATGAAATTGAAACTGTGATTAAAAATCTTCCAACAAACAAGAGTCCAGGACCAGATGGCTTCACAGGTGAATTCTATCAAACATTTAGAGAAGAGCTAACACCCATCCTTCTCAAACTCTTCCAAAAAATTGCAGAGGAAGGGACACTCCAAACTCATTCTATGAGGCAACCATCACCCTGATACCAAAACCAGACAAAGATACTACAAAAAAAGAAAATTACAGACCAATATCACTGATGAATATAGATGCAAAAATCCTCAACAAAATACTAGCCAACAGAATCCAACAACACATTAAAAGGATCATACACCACGATCAAGTGGGATTTATCCCAGGGATGCAAGGATTCTTCAATATACGCAAATCAATCAATGTGATACACCATATTAACAAATTGAAGATGAAAAACCATATGATCATCTCAATAGATGCAGAAAAAGCTTTTGACAAAATTCAACACCCATTTCTGATAAAAACTCTCCAGAAAGTGGGCATAGAGGGAACCTACCTCAACATAATAAAGGCCATATATGACAAACCCACAGCAAACATCATTGTCAATGGTGAAAAACTGAAAGCATTTCCTCTAAGATCAGGAACAAGACAAGGATGTCCACTCTCACCACTGTTATTCAACATAGTTTTGGAAGTCTTAGCCATGGCAATCAGAGAAGAAAAAGAAAAGGAATACAAATTGGAAAAGAAGAAGTAAAACTGTCACTGTTCGCAGATGACATGATACTATACATAGAGAATCCTAAAACTGCCACCAGAAAACTACTAGAGCTGATTAATGAATTTGGTAAAGTTGCAGGATACAAAATTAATGCACAGAAATCTCTTGCATTCCTATACACTAACGATGAAAAATCTGAAAGAGAAATTATGGAAACACTCCCATTTACCATTGCAACAAAAAGAATAAAATACCTAGAAATAAATCTATCTAGGGAGACAAAAGACCTGTATGCAGAAAACTATAAGACACTGATGAAAGAAATTAAAGATGACATCAACAGATGGAGAGATATACCATGTTCTTGGATTGGAAGAATCAACATTGTGAAAATGACTATACTACCCAAAGCAATCTTCAGATTCAATGCAATCCCTATCAAATTACCAATGGCATTTTTTAAGGAACTAGAACAAATCATCTTAAAATTTGTATGGAGACACAAAAGACCCCGAAGAGCCAGAGCAGTCTTGAGGGAAAAAAACGGAGCTGGAGGAATCAGACTCCCTGACTTCAGAGTATACTACAAAGCTATAGTAATCAAGACAATATGGTACTGGCACAAAAACAGAAACATAGGTCAATGGAACAAGATAGAAAGCCCAGAGATAAACCCACGCACCTATGGTCAACTAATCTATGACAAAGGAGGCAAAGATATACAATGGAGAAAAGACAGTCTCTTCAATAAGTGGTGCTGGGAAAACTGGACAGCTACATGTAAAAGAATGAAATTAGAATACTCCCTAACACCGTACACAAAAATAAACTCAAAATGGATTCGAGACCTAAATGTAAGACCGGACACTATAAAACTCTTAGAGGAAAACATAGGAAGAACACTCTTTGACATAAATCACAGCAAGATCTTTTTTGATCCACCTCCTAGAGTAATGGAAATAAAAACAAAAATAAACAAATGGGACCTAATGACACTTCAAAGCTTTTGCACAGCAAAGGAAACCATAAACAAGATGAAAAGACAACTCTCAGAATGGGAGAGAATATTTGCAAACGAATCAACGGACAAAGGGTTAATCTCCAAAATACATAAACAGCTCATGCAGGTCAATATTAAAGCAACAAACAACCCAATCCAAAAATGGGCAGAAGACCTAAATAGATATTTCTCCAAAGAAGACATACAGACGGCCAAGAAGCACATGAAAAGATACTCAACATCACTAATTATTAGAGAAATGCAAATCAAAACTACAATGAGGTATCACCTCACACCAGTTAGAATGGGCATCATCAGAAAATCTACAAACAACAAATGCTGGAGAGGGTGTGGAGAAAAGGGAACCCTCTTGCACTGTTGGTGGGAATGTAAATTGATACAGCCACTATGGAGAACAGTATGGAGGTTCTTTAAAAAACTAAAAATAGAATTACCATATGACCCAGCAATCCCACTACTGGGCATATACCCAGAGAAAACCGTAATTCAAAAAGACACATGCACCCCCAATGTTCATTGCAGCACTATTTACAATAGCCAGGTCATGGGAGCAACCTAAATGCCCATCGACAGACGAATGGATAAAGATGAAGTGGTACATATATACAATGGAATATTACTCAGCCATAAAAAGGAACGAAATTGGGTCATTTGTTGAGACGTGGATGGATCTAGAGACTGTCATACAGAGTGAAGTAAGTCAGAAAGAGAAAAACAAATATCGTATATTAACGCCTGTATGTGGAACCTAGAAAAATGGCACAGATGAACCGGTTTGCAGGGCAGAAGTTGAGACACAGATGTAGAGAACAAACGTATGGATACCAAGGGGCGAAAACCGCGGTGGGGTGGGGATGGCGGTGTGCTGAATTGGGAGATTGGGATTGACATGCATACAATGATGTGTATAAAATTGATGACTGATTAAAAAAAAATAAAAACATTTCTTATCCAGTTTTCAGGTAAAACAGTTTACAGAAATGTTCAGCACTTTAAAGCTATGATCATTTAATGTGGCTTAGAAAATGTGCAAAGTAATCAGAATCTAGTGAAGTTTAATAAAGTTTATAAAGTTTTTTAATAAAGTTTTTTACAATAAAAGTTTCTTAATAAAGAAAATTAAGTTTCTCATATAGATAAGAAAAACAATACCTTCCTATTAAATGGGGGGGGGAATCTAGAAAGACTATAGGTTTAAACACACTGCACTTGAGGTACCTGTGAAAATCTTGTGATAATATATACATAGACAGTGAGGGCTGTACCTGTTAAGCTCAAAAGAGGTAAAGCGGTCAGACTGCATGTTTAGCAATAAGGCTAAAGCCATGACTAGTGAATGAGACCAGATAAATATAGAATGTGGAATGAAAGGAGAAGACCACGGTCACATAGAAAAAGCAGGATCAGGTCCTTAGTGACTCCAGTACACCCTTAATTCTCTTCCCTTTAGCTTTAGATATTTTCCATATGTATTCTTCCTTTAAATCTACATCACACACTTTGTATTCCCAAACATACTGGGAGCTTTTCAAGGACAGATACTTCTTCAATTGTATGTAGTGCAGAGTTAGATGCTAAAAGAGCTCCAGACTTACATTTGTAGTAATGAGAGTCCATAATTCAGACAACCTTGTGCAAGATGCAAACAAGCATTTGCTTTAAGGCACTGGAGACTCAACAAGATAGTAAGTAATTACCAATCCATCATCCAGAAGAAGAGAGAAATCAAGAGATACAAGGTCAGGATTTAGGCTCACTTTCCCCCTGGGGCTGCTAAGGGACCAAGAGGCTGAGCAGTGTTCTCGACAACATCCCAGGAATAGGTAGACAAAAGCTGGACTCCAGGACCTACGTGGGAGTACAGGGAGGTGCTGATCTATTCCACGTACTTTGGGTTAGGACTCTGAAGAGTTGTCCCTGAGGCATAAGAGTGAACCAAAAGTGGTCCTTCATTGGAACTATAGCCAAGCTTTCAATCCTCTCAGTCCCAGAAATTAAATGGAGGTGATCCCAGATTGCTAGTGCCCAGAGGCCACTGTTGAAGCAAAAGAAATAATCTCTAGAGAAAGACTTTATACTAGGTCTCAATTTCTACAATTTTTAAGTACAATGTCTGTGTTGAAATCAAATACATTCACACATGTGACAGTGCAAGATAAAATAAATGAGAGCCAGCAGAAACAACAGGCAATTTAAAAGGCCTACAGGGGCTGCAGATGTTGGTGTCATCAAACACAGACTTTAAAATAACTATGATTACTATAATTAAGGCTATAAAGATACAATTGAGAATTTCAATATAGCTGGAAACCATGAAAAAGGACATGGTACATTCTTAAACACACACAGAAATTCTAGAAATCAAAAATACAGTCAACAAAATTAAGAACCCAAGGATGGGTTTAACACAAGCTTAGAAGTAATGAAGAGAGAATTAGTGAAGTGATATATAAATCAGAAGAAACAATTTAGAAAGAAGGACAAAGAGAAAAAAAAGATTAAAAAATACAGAAGAAAGGTTAAGAGGACTAGAGAATAGAATGAGAAGGTCTAAACTGGGTGTAAATCATAGTCGCAGATTAAGGGGGTGGGGGGCGGGAGGAGAATATGGGTCAGAAGTAACATTTGAACAATGGTAGAAAATAGTCCAAAACTGAATATTCTAAGACACAGATTCAAGAAACCCTAAAAACTCAAGAAGTTCAAATAAAAAGAAATACATGTTTAAGCACTTCTTAGTAAAACTGATTATGGTCAAGAACAAAACAGGAGAGAAAAAAACACAGATTACCTTAAAAAGAGCAACAATTACACTGAGTGTTGACTTCTCAAAACAAACAAACAATAAAAATAAACACCACAATAAAAGCTAGAGATAATGATATATTTACAGTGCTGAAAGAAAACAAGTGCTAATTTATAATTCTAATGAAGGTGAAATAGAAACATTTTTGGATAAGAACTGAGAGAATTCACTACCAACAGACCAATATTAAAAGAAATATCCAAGAGCATTCTTTAGGTGGAAAAAAATGAAACCAGATGAAATGTAAAAAACAAACAAAAAAAAATTAGAAGAAGAAATAGCAAATAAAATGGTGTGTGAGTAAATATATTTGAATATTGACTATATAAAATAATAATTAAAACTAACAACACAAGTAGCATTTAGTTGGAAGGGTAAGTGGCATTAAAATGCTCTAAGATTATTTTACTTTCTGGAAATAGGTTAAAAGTAACAATTAATATTATACTTTGATAAGTTAAGGATACATGTTGCAATCCCTAGGATAACACTAAAGAGTATGTAAAATGGGAAAACTTTAAAAAGTATTAACCCAAAAGAAAGAGAAAAGAAATGCAGGGCTATTAGGACAAATAGAAATGAACATAATAAAATGGTAGATTTAAATCCAAGTAGATCAGAAATTATATTAAAGATAAATGTTAAATGCTCCAATTAAAAGGTGGCTTATTGGATTGAATTTTTAAATGCTATGTGCTATATATAAGAGAGATGTAGACAAAGAATTAAAGGATGAAAAAGATAGAATTTGCAAACATTAAACAAGAAAAAAATAGCCATCTTAATGTCAAAGTGAGCAGATTTCAAGGCAAAAAGCATTGTAAGAGATAAAGAGGAACATTTTTTTTTGGTTGACCAGCAACCATATATCCATAAAATGACTAAAATTAAGGAGGAAAGCAAAACAGAATATGGCAAAATGAAATTTCTCATGCATTCCGAGTGAGCATAAATAAGTACACTTGGAAGACATTCTGGTATCACTTACTAAAGATGAAAAGGTACATACCTGCTATGGACTGTATATTTATTTTCCCCTAAAATTCATATGTTGAAGTCCTAACCCAAATGGGATGGTATTAGGAGGTGGGGCCTTTGGGAGATAACAAGGTCATGAGAGTGAAGTCCTCGTAATGGGATTAATGCCCCTTGTAAGAAGAGACACAAGAGAGCTTGCTTCCTCTCTCTGCTCTCTGCCCTGTGAGGACACAGCAAGAAGACGGACACTGGCAAACCAGGAAGTGAGCTCTGACCAGACACTGGATATGCCGGCACCTTGATCTTGGACTTCCCAGCCTCCAGAACTATGAGAAATAAATGTTTGTCATTCAAGCCACCCAGTCTATGGTAATTTGTTATAGTGGCTCAAACTGACTAAGATAATACTCTATGACCCAACAAATCCACATATGGATGCAGAAAAGTATATACATATGCATCAGGATTCATATACAAGAATGTTCACAGTAGCATTATTTATCATTTCCCCAAACTGAGAACTCCCAAATTTTTATGGCATTAGAAAAAAAAAAAAAAAAAGAATACTCATACAACAGAATATTATAAAGCAATTAAAATTAACAAGTTGTTACATGCAACAACATAAAAAAACTCACACATTTTTACAAATATAATTTTTAGCAAAAGACACACCAGACACAAAAGAATGCGTGATTTCATTTGAAAGCCGTCATTACTAAATTATTGCATTTAGAAATACATATGCAGGTGATAAAACTCTAAAGAAAAGCAAGGAAGTGACACTGTAAAGTCAGGATAATGATAATCTTTGTGAAGGAGGGATAAAGGAGGTAATAACTGGATGGGAGGAAAAGGGAACTTTTGAGATGCTGACAATGTTCTATTCCTTGATACAGACGATCACTTTGTAATAATTCACTGGGTTGTACACTTTTGTCTGTTTTGCATTTTATTCTGTTTCTGTGTGTGCCTTATTTTATGTGCATCTTATTTTATGTGTACCTTATTTTATTATTTTTTAAAATAAAAACCTTCATGAGAATTTGTAGCCTTACCTGATATGATCTGGACTAGGTCAGTGGATCAGTCAATTTAAAGTTCATTAATATAAAAATCACTTAGGGGGCTTCCCTGGTGGTGCAGTGGTTGAGAATCTGCCTGCCAATGCACGGGACACGGGTTCAAGCCCTGGTCTGGGAAGATCCCACATGCCGCAGAGCGGCTGGGCCCGTGAGCCACAACTACTGAGCCTGCACGTCTGGAGCCTGTGCTCCACAACAAGAGAGGCCGCAATAGTGAGGGGTCCACGCACTGCGATGAAGAGTGGCCCCCACTCGCCGCAACTAGAGAAAGCCCTCGCACAGAAACGAAGACCCAACACAGCCAAAAATAAATAAATAAATACATAAATTTATTTAAAAAAAAAAAGGTGTAGAAACATATTATAACATTTATAAAAAAAAAAAAAGAACGAAAGGGGAAGGCAACGAGCAAACCATGAGGTAAGAACAATTAAGATAAAATAAAATTAAAAACTAAGGGTCAGAGAGAATAAAAGAATAACCCAAACAAGCTAAAGTGATAAAAAAAAAAAAGAAAGTAAACAATGATTTCAAAGCCCAAGAGGTTAGCTAAATTCAGCTAACCAGCTGAATTCACTAAGCAGTAGCACAAGTTCCAAAGATCAACCCGATTTCCTTAAGCTACAGCCGAAAAGCCTGTAACACATTTCTTCTTTAATGGCCTGGCCTCGGCAGGCAGCTGCCCGCTGGGCAGAAGAGGGGCCCTGACTTTTTTCCCCATACCTCTTCTCTTCTCTCTGTAGCTCCTGTCTCCCTGCTCTTCCACAGGAATGTGTATCGGATAGCCATCTCTCTCTATTGTGACTCTACCCTCTGGCTCTAACTGGTGGAGTAGAGGTAAGCACCTGACCCAAGTTGGATCATTCAGAGTCTCTTTCCTAGAAATCTGGATTTGTGACTGAGACCCACTCAGTTAGGGCTGGCTTCTTTAATAATAATAATAATAAAGAAATACTAGTCTGCAATATAAAGGATTATTTTACTGATTCACCTGACCACATGAGTGAATCCAGTGATGTGCTGACAAGTGAGCCTTCAGGGTAGAGAAAACCCTGATTTGTATTGTTTGCCAGTTTCCATGATGTAAATATTCCCACTTGAATATTCCCATTTCGAGTTGACAGTGATTGCAGAGTTGGGAAGAGATGCATGCCACTGACTCTCACAAACTGGTTTCAGCTCGCTCACAACTGGGTGAGTCTCAACCAACGTTATGCTGAGCCAAAGAAGGCCAGACACAAAAGAGTACATACTACACGATTTCATTTCTATGAAGTTCCAGAAAACGAAACTAAATGAAAAAAAAAATCAGAAAAGTGGTCACATCTGGGGATTCCCTGGGAAGGTGCATGAGGGAAGTTTTGAAGGAGATGGAAAAATGTTCTAGATTGTGGTAAGGGTGTGTATTACAAAAGTCTATCTGTTTGTCAAAACTGCACGGCTAAGATCTGTGCATTTCAAAGCATGTAAAGTTAACCTCCAGAAAAGTAAATAAATGAAAGGAACCAAGGAAAAATAATGCGATTGAGTTGAGAGAAGTAGGTAGAAGCATGGGTAACAATACAGGAAAGGCAGAAAGTTGGTAATTATTGAAGCTGCATGACGGGTATATGGAGGTTCATTTTGTTGTTGTGTTTACTTTGTATGTGGTTAATATTTCCGCAATGAAAAGCTGAAAAATAACACATATAGATATGAACATAAATGCACCAATTTTTCTGAACTGGCCTTGTCTTCGATCACGGGTCCTCCTCCGGTTTTGCTTTGTCTTTGTTGCATAAACTGCCCCATACATTTCTAGTTGTTTTGCCTTAAGACAAAGACACATGTAAAGCCATCATTGTGCGTAATTCTAGATTGTTCTGATTTTTCCTACATACAGTTTTTCCCTTTAACAATTGTCTCATCCATACTTAACTGGACAGACTTTTTAGTCACCTAAATGCATTGTGCCTTTCCATAACGTAAAAATTTAGTTGCCGTAAAGTCAATATGCCTCTTTCTTTCTTGCATTCACAGTTCACCAATTTATATAATTTTTAAAGTATGTAAGTAAAATAATAGCATACCTGGCATATACAAGTTTGGGAACCAAGACAAACTCAAGTAACTAACCCTTGGTAAGCAAACAACTCAACAACTCAACTGATACCAGGGTGCACCAGAACATTCCTCACCACTTCCCAGGTTTACTGGATTAACTGGCACTCCCTACACCCTCTTTTAAATACAAAGACAGATGCTTATATGGCTATTCGATTTCTAGACTGTTTCATTGAAATTTAAAACCCCAAAGTTACCTGAATGATACAAAATGATACATTTCAACCACAGCTGACTCAAATGTATCATTTTGTCTACCGGAGAATATATTTTGAGTACCCACTTACACATATTCCAGCCTTTCAATAATGGTAGTTCTACCCAGCAGTGACATTTGAGGACAGAAAAAAAGAAAGATACGCTAGTGACTTATAAACTTGGTATCTCTGCATAAGACATGCCACCAAACTCCCCCAACAGTCTGAAGAAGGGTAGACACTAAAGAATAGAACATACTTTATGATTTAATGAATATGAAGTTCTAGAAAACTAATACAAAATGGAACAGAGTAGCCCCTTGGGGGATGGTGAGTGGTTTACTGAGAAGGAACATGAGTGAATTTTAAATGTATACACAGGGCATTCACCCTGAGAGATAGGAACTTTAGACCAACAATCTTACCATACATTTACAAGAATGCGAGAAAGGAAGAAAACTGGGCACAGCTCTGTCTATTTATCTGTTTATCTAGCCTGAACTCACCTTAGACAGAAGGTTGTTGTCTGCTGCATTGTTTTACTTCCTGGAGAGGAAGTTAGAACATGAATAAAGAATGATTTTTTTTGTTCCATAAGAGGCCATTGTCAGATGTACTCTGGCCAATGGATATCCTTCAGTGGCTAACAATGAGCCTTCCTCTTAGTCCTTTGAAAGTCAAGAGAGCAGAGAAAATAACAACTCCATGACTGACAGGTCCATAGAAAAGCTGTGAACACCTGTGTGGGCTGGCCATTGGGGGCCACAGTTCCATTCAGGTGCACCTTTTGGAAAATCTAGGTAATCTGACCTTCTCCATCTCTCTAAATTAAGAATACTTAATTTCATATATAATCATAATAATAGCAATCCTTTATAGAGCTTTTAATTTGCACCAGAGAATAATTGCTTCGTATGGATTATCTCACTTGACCTTCCCAAAAATCCTGTATGAGAGATGCTATTATTATACACAGTTTTTAAAAATGGAAAAGTGAGGCTCAGATAGTTTGAATAACTAACCCAAGATTGCCTAGCTAACAAAGAGGTAGAGCCTGGATTCCAACCCATGCAATCTGACTCCAGGGTGCCCGTTATTAACTACTGACAAGTAAATTGATTAATGCACTGTAGAGAGCCAGGGAAAATGTCAGCAAAGTACGATCTCCTTCCTTAGAGTCAGTATTAGCCAGCAAGTAAAAGATTCAGCTGATGAATTCTGGCCCAAATCTGCCCAGCAACCCAATGTCTCTAAAAGATGATGAAAACAAAATGGTGTGATTACTGTCCCGAGAAACAAGCAGAGGCATTGTTAAATCACAGGATTAAAAATCAAGAAGATTAAGGAGAGTGCTGCATTTTTTCAGGCAAAGGGAAAAGAAAGAATAAAAGGTGAGGCCTGAATTTTTAAATAACATTCTCCTTTATTTTAGAACACTTTATTTTTGCTCTAGCTTTATGAAAAAAAGGAGACTCGTGTACCATTTCGTATTCTTGTAGCTTACATCACACATGACTTATCAGAACTTAAATGCCTCATATAGTATATATTGGATCAATTTATTTTACAACTTTGATGTTTTCATTTTGTACAAATTCAGATGCATTTGCCTCCTGTCACTGCAGAGAAAGGAACTATTAATAGGAGCAAAACGCACCTGCATGTGTATGAGTGTTTATATAGATATAGTATAAATATATATTTCTATCTTATCAAAATACAGACTTCTGACAAGTAAGAAAGAACAGGCTAATATTCAAACTATCACCAACAAACACAATGTTCCATGGTAAATAATAACAAGGACAAAAACTTCTTTGTACAAAGGAACTCCTTGTTTATCACCTTGAGATTCTTTTTCCAAGATCAACTGTATCAAATATTACAAGAGGATAATGACAAAATTAGCCAGATGACCTTGGGCAAGTCACTACAATTCTTCTTATCTTAGGACAAAGGAACTGAGTCAAGGCTCTGACACTGAGTTCTCCTTCAGTCCTAAGACTCTCTAGGTCTCTGCCACAGCATGGTTGGGGAGAGAGCGGTTCAATGAAAGAAACTTTCCAGGTGTTCATTCTACCTCCTCACTCCATCTCCCCCGTTCTGCATGGAGGCACCTACAAGATGGCGGAGGTTGAACTACGTAAGATAATTGACATCCCTGATAGTTTGCTGCTAGGATAGCATCTGAGTGCTGAAAAGCCATTAGACATTAGAGGTATGTATTCCAAAGCCCTGTGAGGTTCAAACTGTTTGATAAATTTGTAAAAATTGAGTAGGAATAGGAAAAAGCATCTGGGTAACACTTACAGGAAGGGAATAAATGGGCTCTGTACTCAGCAACAGCTGCAACAACAGAGGGCCGAGCCTTGGTAGGTGGACATGCACAGAACAAGCTGAGCTAGGGCCTGGAATTTCCCGGAATGAAATCTGAGAACTATTTAGGTTGACCTTCTCTCTCTCAGCACAGTTGACCCTTAAGAAATAAGAGATGACACATCCCAAAGCAC
Source organism: Eschrichtius robustus (assembly GCF_028021215.1). Classification (NCBI taxonomy): domain Eukaryota; kingdom Metazoa; phylum Chordata; class Mammalia; order Artiodactyla; family Eschrichtiidae; genus Eschrichtius; species Eschrichtius robustus. Next base: position 63,459,735 of record NC_090836.1, read on the forward strand.
ACTAAACTTTACAACAGCAGCTTAAAAAAAAGATTGGGAAATGCATGGGAGTTCTCTTGCAATACTGGAAGAATAAACTGGTTGACTTGACTGCCTTCTGTTTGGGGAAAAAGCAAAGAGATTATTTCAGAATCACATATGCTGGGGCTGCTGTGGAATGCACAGTTTCCAGAAAACAGATTTATCTGTTGATTATAATCAGGCTTCCTACACTACAGGACCCACTTTTACATAGCAGTCAGGGTTACAATGACATAAAACAGAATGCCATGAACTGTAACGAGAAAAGCCGATCTTAAAAAAATAAAATAAAAATGCAGTGGGGAGAAAGATTGAAATGCTTGGAAAAATACACACAAGCAGGTACAGTATGGATGGGGAAATATGCTCTTTTTCAATAATGACAGTGTCCTCAATCGTGTTTTCTAGAAAACTGGAGAAAGAATTTTCATAGCAGGGAAATCATGTAAGTGGTACCACCTCCTGGGTAAGTATGTAAGGATTCACCTTAAAAGGTTCCTCTAAAGTAGGTTTCCCATGTGGAAAGCAAGGCTATTATGACGTATAGCCCCTAAGATTACCCACTTCCATCCAGCCCTAATATGATGGGGTTTAGGGTAGGGAATAGAGTGGCACCTAGACATACCTGTCCTGGATAAGGCTCCTCTTCCGGCTGTGACTGTGTCAATTCACTTAGCCCTCCCTTTACTCTGTTGGATCCTAAGAGCATACACCTACGTAATTTTGTAAAAACTATGCCTCACATTCACAAGCACACAAGAAATAAGTGCAGTCCCAAGGACCATCTGGCAGGAAGTGCTGGGAAATGTAACAGTCCACAACGGGTCAACAGGGAGAAACCTTAGAAGCCATCTAGGCCCTTAGCTTCCACAGGTTGGCTTGAGCACTGTGATCTTCGTAAAGCAACGATCAGAGCAAACAGAGATCAGAGATCGCACCGATTCTACAGCACTAATAGAATGTCTACAGACATGATGATTTTACAAACTATCTTACACTGAGTGCAGCAACACAAATGAAAGAATGGCAACACTCTAAAAGAGTTGTCCGTAATCAATACCCTCTTCTCCCATCCTCTCTAATCCACTCCGGTAAGTCCTTGGCCCCAACACTAACAACTGCCCTTATCACGGGCTCTGGTAGTCATGTGGCCAAATCCACGCCCAGTTCTTAACCTTCACCTTACTTGACCTATGAGCAGTATTTGGCATAGTTGGTCACTCCCTCCTTGAAACACTTTCTTTACTCAGATGTGGAACATCACACTCTCTTGCTTCTTCTCCTGCCTCACTGGCTAGTCCTTCTTATCGTCCCTCTATCTTTCTCCATCTGATCAGCCTCTAAACACTGACATGAATTTGGTAAGAGTTCTCTATAATTCATTGTACGGGATCTCAGTAATTCATCAGCTTAAGGCAAAAAACAAACAAAAAGAAAATCACTAAATATATGTAAATGGGGTGTACGGGGAAAACATTTCTTAGCAGGGGGTCCTCTCAGCAACTGCCTCTGAAATACCAGTCATGGGTGGACTCTGTGGCCTCAAGTCTCCAGAAGAACAAGCTGCTACCCATGCTTTTGTTACTTCTGCAGTATAGAAAGCAGAGCAAGTGCCCTTCATCTTATTCAAATGCTGAAGCTTCACCATAGGATGGCCACGGAGTCTGGAAACACAGGTACACGTGTGCCCCATTTAAGTGACTAAATAATGCCTGTAGTTGATGGGCGTCCAGAGTGGTTCTATCAGGATGGTGCACCACCCCACTGTGCCAAAGTGGTAGGGTTGGAAGTCTGGTTAGAGACCGATGCAAAAGCTGTGTGATGCACTATGGTCACTGCAGCTTTGCACAGCACGGTCAACTATACATTGTGAGTGAGGGATGACATAGTGACATACCACGTATTTTACGGTAATATCCATAAACTACTTATCATGTGTATTTTCCTGTGTTTCTAAGATCTTATCCTCACCTTGTATGCTATAGACTGAATGTTTGTGTCTCCCCCAAATCCATATGTTGAAATCCTAATCCCCAGTGTGATGGTATAAACAGGTGGAGGCCTTCAGGGTAATTAGTTTATAAGAGTGGAAGCTTCATGAATGGGATTCGTGACCTTAGAGAAGAGGTCCCTTGCCTTTTCCTCCCTGTGAGGATCAACTGTGAACCGAAGGTAGGCTCTCACCAGACACTGAATCTGCCAGCATCTTGATCTTGGACCTGCCAGCCTCCAGAACTGTGAGAAATAAATTGCTGTCATTTATAAGCCACCCAGTCTATGGCATTTTGTTACAGTAGCCCACATAGATTAACACACTGGAGAATCCAGGCATGGTGATAAACGTGTCCAGACCTGTTCTGGGCCTCCAGTTCAAAACGCTTACTGACAATATGGGCAGGGTCCTTAGCTCCTGAAAAAGAAAGGAGGTTTGACCTCTACAAAGCTGCCCAAATAATGAACAAGGAAATTAAACTTGTGTAGTCCTTGCTGTCCTATAGGCATAGCTCTGGCAACTTTCACACATCTACTCCATCTAACGCTTACACACTCTCAAGGCAGAGACAGTGCTTAATCCTCATTATGGCCATATGAAGTGAATACTAACACTTTCTTAGGCTCCAAGAGGCTGAGGAACTAGGATTTAAACTCATTTCCTCTGCTTGTAAAAAGAATGGACTCTCCTCCATGCCACAGTATTTGTTCCAATTTTACACGTGAGTCAACAGGGACTCTGAGAGGTTAAAAAGTTTGCCTAATATCGCATAGTTAATATACGGCAAAGCTGCAATTCAAACTTGGGTTTTTCTAACTTTAGAGTCCCATGTTCTTTCCACTGTATAGCAGAACAGTTACATATCTTTTTTAAACCAGGGATAAAGAGAGAAGATAAAAGAAAGTCAGGAAGGAATGTGGCGTCTGAATCTTCATGCTGGACCAGAATGAGTTCAACATGTTAAAGAAAATGGCAGATTTCAGAACATTTGTTATTCTGTATTTGTACAGCCTTGAGTAGTTGAGTTGGAACTTTTCTCTGTTCTAAAGCCAACCTGCAAAGCTCCCCCTCCACAGTCAGCTCAGAAACTTACCCTGTTGGTCACAAGTAGGACCAGGGAGAGAGTACAAGTCAGTACACTAGTAACACTGCCAGAAAAACAAAGTTTGAGCGTATGCCCTATAGCCAGTAGGTCAGCGCCACTAGTTTCGTATTATAATCCAAGGAGAGCCTTCTACATTGAGCGGAGGAACAAACAACATGAGCTTCATCTGTGGATTCTATCACATGCAAAGCTCTAGGATATGTAATAGAACCACCAGAGCCTATAAAGCAGACGCTCGGGCTTCCCTGGTGGTGCAGTGGTTGAGAATCTGCCTGCCAATGCAGGGGACACGGGTTCGAGCCCTGGTCTGGGAAGATCCCACATGCCGCGGAGCAGCTGGGCCCGTGAGCCACAATTACTGAGCCTGCGCGTCTGGAGCCTGTGCTCCGCAACAAGAGAGGCCACGATAGTGAGAGGCCCGCGCACCGCGATGAAGAGTGGCTCCCGCTTGCCGCAACTAGAGAAAGCCCTCGCACAGAAACGAAGACCCAACACAGCCATAAATAGATAAATAAAATTAAAAAAAAAAAAAATCACACACTCTTTGGTGCTGCCCCTCCAGGGATTCCTGTTCCCCTCCCCTTCCTCTCCTCTCACCATGGGGGCACAGAGCTCTCTGGGATGTGAACTTGATCCAGCTGGAGATACACAACAGAACACTGGGCCACTGAACCATAATATTTACAGCGGCACTAAAAGTGATCAGTCCTTTTCTTCAAAAACAGTAGGGGTTCAGACCAAAATTTTCTTAATGAAGTGTAGTTGATTTACAATACTGTGTTAGTTTCAGGCGTACTGCATAGTGATTTAGTTATTTTTTTCCGATTATATTCCATTATAGGTTATTACAAGATATTGAATCTAATCTTCCCTGTGCTGTACAGTAAATCCTTGTTGCTTACCTATTTTATGTATAGTAGTTTGTACCTGTTAATCCCATACTCCTAATTCAGACCAAATTTTTTAATGATGAGTTACTTCAGAAAAGTACTTTTTTAAAAAAGAAAAAAGAGCTAAGGTTTTAAGTCTAGTAGAACCTCTATTAGATTGAAAGTGTCCGTTCTCTGTGCAGCTCTTATACTATTTAATGAAAAGAGGTCAAGACACAGATGAGTGTCTTCATGGAATAGAGGGTAGAGCGAGGTACTAGCCTTTATTTTTACATGTTCATAAAAATCACAAGTGACTTTTTTTTAGAAAGTTACAACAAAATAGTGCAGGAAATATTACATAAAACTGTTTTCCTTTTAGGGAGGAGAGCTAGGAAAGTAATGCATCCCTTTTGGAAGATTTCACTCGGAGAACAAAAGCAGCTCTGTGCGCACTTCATTTCCAGGTGACTGCGATTATACTGACTCATTCTTCTGCCCTAAAAAAGGCTGGTCTCCGAGAAAGAATGACTGGCTCCCTTGGTTAGATTTCCTGGCAGCGGGGGCCTAGGAGAGTCTTGGGTACTTTTTCACACCCAGTGCATGTGAGGCCAGTTTTCTAAAAATAAGTATTAGTTACCTGCTCTGGGAATCAGGGTTGTTTTAGCCCTTAGGTCCTATAACCTAATAGACACGGCCCTTGCTTCCTGCCTTTCCATCTTAATACATATATTTGCACATGCCCACTGGCAGCCAAGGGTTGATCTCTACTTTCTCCAAAGGGCTTGGTTATCTAAACATTCCAAATGCTGATGGGAACCGCACATCCTAACTTTCTGTCTCTGGCCTGCCTACTACTGTGGCATGGGTGTATTTAATGCTCTGGCTGTCCTTCCCTACCCTGAGTTGCTATCCAAACAACAATATCTAATAATGCCGGAAAGAATCATCAATTCTATATATATCCGCAAGAATGAGCTCATGTGTAAACAAAGGAAAGAAGGCACCACAAATCTCCAAACTTCCAATGGTTTAGTCTAGCAATGCCTTAAAATGTCTCAAAGTAAATGGGAAATATGTCTGTGGACATTAGACATTGAGTCCAGTGAATTAGTCACCTACTTATTAAAGAAACACACCCTACTTTAGTGCTTGGCACATCTATACGTGCTAAGTATTTCCTGGCTCAGATGCTCTCTGCTGGCTAGAGGTCAGTTGGACAAATGTATTTGTGTACGTGGGCACTGGCTCCTTCCTCAAGGATCACTGTCTGAGCCTTCACTTTAATTACAAGGAAATGATCAAACTAGTCAGGATCATGGTCTGTTGCCTCAGTGTGAAAAGGGCAACCCCTCCTTCTGGAATGTGGAAATTGAAGTTAGCTCCATCACTAATTGAATCAAACCGACCACTAGAGCTGAATTATCTGCTTACAAAAAACTCTTGCTCTTCTAGCCATGTGGAGGGAGAAAAGGACCCTGCTGCTGGCAAGTCAGACACATCTTATTCCACCAGAGAAAAGGAAAGGTATTCTCTGCAAAACTGAATGTCCGGAACGTCACTTTGAAATGACTTAGGGAGGATGGGCTGATGCAAGCTCTGCTCGAAGGAAAACATGAGCTGGATTGTCTAGAGGCAAGTTATTTCCCACCTATATTTTCAAATGATCTCCCTTCTTGACTCTGATTTTCCACCAAGCTCCCCAGTTTCTTTTGCCTGGTCAACAAAAATAGAAGCCAATGCTAAGATTAGGACCTGAAAACGAAAACTAAAACTGAAAACAAAGGGGAGTTGAAAGTTGAACCTTAGAACTTGTCTATTTGTCCTTCTTCACATGCAGTATTTTCCCCCTCATGCCATAGTTCTTTGTATTATATGACAATATACCAGCTTCTCAAAATGCTGATTGCTATAGGTAGACAAATGTCATCAATTAACCAGGTAATAGGCAACTGGTTTTATTTTTTAACATCAGTGGCTGGTTTTTATTTTCTTTTTAACATCAGTGGAATTTGGACAGAATTAATTAATATGGTATCGATACTTCAGGGTTTTTTTAGGTGTCTACAAGACAACTTGCTAGGGAGTGTTCAGAGGAAATACATTTATTATTTGGTCACTCATTTTCTGGTAAAGGAGAGACTGGAGAATTTCAAGTCACAATTCAATTCTAACTTTTGCTTAATTTATCTTTGGAGGTCATGGCTAACTTCCTTTATAGTTTCAGCCTTTCTATATGAGGATTTAACTGGAACCCCGTAATCTATCCTGTCATCTGTACTTCCTGTCTCAATAGTCTCACCTTGAAACTGGGCATGTTCCCAAGGATACAATAAGTCAAAGTCAAGTTGAACTACTTTTCAAAGCCTTTTTTGGTGCCCTTTTCTAACCAAGGGACCTTTATTTACCTTGACTCATAGTTCCAGGGGCTTAGAAAAAATGAGCCCTGCTAATGCTGCTAATACACAATAACCCCTTTTCAAATTGCCTAAATGTTAAACAAATGTCATTCATAATTAACTGAAAATTATCAAATGCCAGATCTGTAGCATTTGATAGCTATCTTTTTGACTTTGTTTCAAAAAGTTGGTTGTTTACTCTGGCAAACAGAAAAAAACAGAAGAGCAGCATTTTTTTTGTTTTTAGTCTAAGAGCTACGAAGGGATGAAATATGCAGGAGACTCTAGCGTATTTTCTACTTATTTGTTGAGTGGCCTTAACCTCTTGAAGCTTTCATTTCTGCAGCTATAAAATAGGGATAATCTACCTTATGAGAAATGAAAAACATGCCTGGCACATACTAAACACTGATTAGACAATTGTAATTATTACAAAGGTGTTTTATACCATCATTTCCAGATACTACCGGACCCAGGGAGTAGAAAATGCAAACTGCCTGTTTCTTTAAGGGTTGAGGAAACACCAGCCAAACAGGAGCACTGTTCTGCCATCTTTGTCTTCTTTGCTGGCTCCATTCTCCCCCTAACCTACACCCCATCAGATATCTCCCACCTGTCACCCAGCTGCCTCTGAGCTACCATCAGGGCCACAGCTTCCATTCCCTCCTACAGGTATCCCCGCTTTTCAAAAGTTTGCTTTATACCACTTCACTTTTACGAAAGACCTACTTTAGTACCCGTTTTCCTAACCGAAAGACATCTGAAGAGGATTTTCCCTTTACAGGACAAGGTGAAAATCGAGAAGAGCATTCAGTGTTTGTTTTGCAGGGAGCCGTTAGAGAGGCAGTGCAGTGAGAGTAGCACCACAAAACTCCTTCCCCAGGAACTGCACTCAGCATCTCACCATCAAGCTGCCATCGCTTTGAACTGTGTCTGTGAGCATCTGTGCTACATCTCGATTTATTTTGTGCATCTGTTAGCAAGATGTGTCCTAAGATAATTGCTGTTTCGATTCACACCATTTTGGTTCACGAAAGGTTTCATAGGCATTTTCTACTTGCAGTTAACAGAAGGAACCTGTATTTCTTTTTCCCCTTTCCTTCTTTCTTTTGCTTCTGTCTCCTGTTTTCCTTGACTTCTCTGCAGATAGACATCACTAATTAGCATATGCTTTACCTTCTCTTCCTTCTAGTCAGAAAACGGACCAATCATGGCCCATTGGCCTTTGGTTCTTCTGCACTATTTTCATGCTAGTTGTTTAAAAGCGCTTTCTTCCTACTACAAATGTCTCTATTTCTTTTTCTATTCAGAATGCTTGAGGGTGAAAACACATCTGATCACTAGTTGCCTGAGGTTTTGCTGTGTTGAATGCAAAAAGTTATAACCAAAGCCAGCTAGCTACTCACTTCCATCATTTGTCCTTAGTCTACAAGTTCATCTCTCATACAACTGCTAAGAACATCAATGGCTTTTTTGTTAATTAATAATGTTGATAACACTCATTGAATGCTGCATGTGTGCCCAGTATTATGATGAGTACTTTACTTGTAGTATCTCATTTACTTTTCACAGTCCCAAGAGATGATGATGATGATGATGATTCCTATTTCATAGAAAAAGAATCTGAAGCTCAGAGAGGTTATCCAGCTGTTACGTGGCTAAGGATACAATCACAGATCAGTCTTGATTGACACTCAGTCCTAACTCCATATACTATATATTTCATACAAGTTTGCCAGTAGGAAGGCTTCTAGGCTTATGCAGCTTCAAATCAGAGAATTCTCAACTGGGATCCTTTCTTTAGAGAAACAATATTCCATCTAAGAAAACGGATACAGAAGAAAACAAAGTCTGCCTTTCCCCTCCTATTAAACTGTGTCATCCATCCCCAATTAAAGACAACTACAAAAATCTAACCAAAAGTTTATTTCAAGACCTTACCTATGGGTCATAAACCTTTGAATTCCCAAATCCATATGTACACCAAGTATAGTACATATCTGTTCTCTGAATAAAAAACCTAAGTAGGGACTGTTGAGATGAATAATAATACAAATGGATTTAAAACACTTACTGAATTCATAGTCACTTAGTCCCTTTTAACCATTTTGTATTTTCTCTATCAGCGGATGACTAAAGTAAAGCAGTCATCATATGAATATCTGATAACATATTTTACCTTAGAAGTATTTACACTTTAAAAAGGGAGGAAGGGAAATTCAGATATGATTGGATTTGAGGCTTACTTTGTTATTTTGAAACGCCAAGTTGTCCCAGCAGCCTGAAATTATGTCAGGGTCTCTACATTTTGACATCAACTCACTGCTTTGTGGGTATGGTAGAGCTTAGTTGCACTAAGCTGAGATACTAATGAACTCTGTCATCTTTGTCAATTTACTTAACTTCTCTGTTCCTCAGATCTCTCTTCTGTAAAATGTAGGTAATAACAATGTCTGCCTGTTGTTGGAATTTTAAAAAGTATCCTATCTGATGCTCTTAGAACAGTGTGGGGCACAGAGTGAATTTTCAGTCAACGTTTGTTTTTTGTTTGGTGCTCTTGATAGAAACAAATCCAGCCACATTAAGGGCTCACAGTCTGAACAGCGGGGTTACCCCACTTTGGTTATGAGCAGAATCCGAGATTTCACCTAGCCCCACTCCCCTCCCCTCAGCGCTCCTGACTCCTCTTACTGTACTTCACTTTTTTCTTTTTGTATGACACTTATCAAATTCTAATATACGATATACTTTAGTTATTGTGTTTACTGCTTATTAACTGTCTCCTCAGTAGATGGTAAGCTCCACAAGAGCAGAAATACTTATTTTTTCCACTACCATATTCCAAATGCATAGACTAGAGCATGGCACAGAGTGATTACTCAATAAATATTGGTTAAAAATGAATAAATATAAAGATAGTTTGTCTTTCTCAAAATTCCTCCCATCTCCCACTTTTCTCTAGCCTCATTTCCCTTTCAAACTCTTTTCCCCAATGAACAATAATAATATAATGGCTAAGATTTATTGAGTACTTCCTGAATTCCAGGTACAATGGCCAGCATGACAAATGCATTATCTCATTTAATCCTGTTAAAAAGCAGACAGCAGATCCAAAATGGAGTCCCTTGTGCTTAATACCTAAACTAATTGCAGTCTCAACCCCCCAGGAATGTAACCTTTAACCAGCCAAGCTGGAATTACCTGGTCAGCACTAAGAGAGGTAATCCGGCCCATGGGCCCTTCTGTTCCCCTTAGGAGGGCAACCTTGCCTGAAACAATCCATTCTTTGCTAATAATTTCCTTTTCCTCCCCCTTTCCACAAAACCTTTCCTTTTCTACAGCCCAGTGAAGCTCTTTTCTATTTGCCAGATGGATGCTGCCCAATTCATGATTGTTTAATAAAGTCAACTTGATCCTTAAATTTACTCAGTTGAATTTTTGTTATTTAACAATCCTATGCAATAAGTGCTGTTATTCCCCTGACATTACAGAGATTCAGAGAGGTTCAGGCACTTATCTGAGGTCATGCAACTAGTTTAAATGAGGAACCAGTTTAGAACCCTGGGCAGCCTTACTGTGGCACCTGAGTTCTTAACCATGACACTGCAGTCTTGAATATGACTGTGGGCCTGGCACAGGGTTCTTTCCTATGAATGATGGAATCTGAGTTCAAAAGATAAGACCTGGTCCCATAGGAGATGCTTTATCTGCACACACCAAGAGCAGAATCCCCACAGAGTCAGTAAAGTGAAGCTGAGGCCGACTATGTTTACTGGCAGGCTAACATAGCATTCTATGGTAATAATGTTCCTATCTTCCATTTCAGTGCATTCACTTCATCATTGTGAACAACGCGTCCCAGCGCACGCTAATCTACCAACCTAACCCCAGAGTAATGATAAAATGAAATCCTGCCATACATGAAGCCCTGAATTTTCAGCAGCAATTACCACTCAATATTAATTAATTTGAATGATCCATGAAGATATGGCTTTGCAAGGAGTTTGACATATAAGATTCCATAAGAATATGTCTTTGAGCTATTGGCATAATTACTTCCACTGTCAGTAAAGGAAAAGCCTTGGGATTTGCAAATAAGACTTGGAATTTAAGCATTTCCCCGTTTCTGTGGCAACAGTGGCTTCAATGACAACGAGTCAGGGCATGGAGTTACTGAACTCCTGTTCCCCTTGTCTAGCCTTGGTCACCTCCAGTTCGCACCATGCAGAATTGTTTAGTACATCTAAGAATATGCTCATCTTCCAGGTCTGTGCAGGATTCAACAACACAAGGTGGCATGTATTAGAGTGGTATCCTAGAGCTCCCAGGCAATGAAACTTGATAAAGGATACACCAGAGAGGAAGTGATGGGGTTGAAGTTAGGTGGTGAGAGTTGCAACAGTTAACAATCAAAAATGACCCATGGAGACCCAGACACAGCTAGCCATCTATCTCTATTTGCTTATGACCTAATAGCAGTGCTCGATAGAGACGGGATGTGCTCACCACCATCGCTACTCGGTGGAACAGGGGAAGCTGGGTGGGACCTGAGCTGCACAAAAGTCCTCTCTGCCATTATCTTCCCATCCTTCCTTTAATCCAACAGATTTTAAATATCCATTCAATGGAAAAGTGCCCTTTTAAAGACTAATTCCTCTGTTCATGACTTACCTATCTTACTAGTAAATCAAACTCATTTCAGGGGTAAATAACTCCCTTGATTACTGAATAATCATAGATGAACTGGTATTTCCATGAATGAAAGCTGGAATTAAAAAAGAACAAGCCGGGGCTTCCCTGATGGCACAGTGGTTAAAAATCCGCCTGCCAATGCAGGGGACACGGGTTCGAGCCCCAGTCCGGAAAGATCCCATGTGCCAAGGAGCAAATAAGCCCGTGCGCCACAACTACTGAGTCTGTGCTCTGGAGCCCTCAAGCCACAACTACTGAAGACAGCGTGCCACAACTACTGAAGCCCGCACACCTAGAGCCCATGCTCCGCAACAGGACAAGCCACCGCAATAAGAGGCCCACGCACTGCAACGAAGAGTAGCCCCCGCTCGCCGCAACTAGAGAAAGCCCACCTGCAGCAACAAAGACCCAACACAGCCAAAAATAAATAAATAAATAAATTTATAAAAAAAGAACATACCGGTGCTGCTGAGTGAAAATTTACCAAAACTGCTGTTTGGCAAATATACAGTCGCTTAAATGATCTTCACCAGAAGAATAACTTTTTTTTTGGCAGCAGGATGGTTAAATAAAGAGAAAAATGCAGTAGTCTGATATACTTTAGCACTTGTTCGAGCTGTGTGAAATGGCAGAGCAGGAGAGCTGCTTTTTAGTCATCTTAGAGGAAACCAGTATTTTTCCTTCTATGCACCTAAAGATGCATGTACCTTACCTGAGGGGTGGTAATCATTGGAAGGATGGATGGATGAATCAATTCATTCAATAAATATTTATTGAGTACTTATTATGTACCAGATACTAGTAAACACAGTGATCAAAAACAGATAAAAATCCCTGTACCCATGGAGCATACATTCTAGTGGAATAACAACTAGATGGCTGAATAAATTCTAAATGGATATGGGAGCTCCTAAGTCCCTATTATTTTGCTTCACAGGCCATAAGAGTGCATTTACCTTAACGTGGATAGACCCAAAAGAATTAGTAGCCTGATGCTATAGAGTTACTGCTGACAATGCGATCAAACTCCCCTTTATACTGATGAATGCCAGATCCCATAGATGGAGTTCAAGGTTAAAGCTAAGGGAAGGTGTTACAGTGAAAAGGGCATTTGTTCCTTCTCTGTGAGGGCTAAAAGACCTATCTAAAAAGGAGCATGTGTGCTCTGAGCTGAAATGTGATTGAAAGCAAAAAAAAAAAAAGACTGGTATTGGTCAGCTGTTTATGAGAATACACTTGGATTTTGCTTAAGCAAAAGGAATTGGAGTTATTCATGAAGGGAGATTATGGAATCTGTAACTCTTGTTTCCAAAAGAAATTAGGCCTGCCTAGGAATCCTTGAGGTGATTTTTTTTTTCACCACATTTTATGGTACAACCAATAAAACAGTGGGACCAGATCTTTAAATACTAATATTCACCATCCTTGTATGCATATTTTAATGACGAAAGCAAAGAAAGAATACATTTTTCTCCTGAATCTATATTCCTTCTTTGGAATTTTCAAGTGAAGTAAGAAAAACTAAGTGTATAAATCCTTTAATACAGAAAGAAACTCTTGTGGGGCTGGAGCAGGGAGATAATTAGGAAATGGAACTTACTTTGCTGATAATACCATGGCAAAATTACCTGGGGTCAGCTATTATCCTCAGGTTTTCAAGTTTTGAAACTTAATTTTAATCATGGTACACAGAGCTGTTCAGCCCTCTAGGGGCCCATTTACACATTGCTCAAACTCACAAGATTCTGATGTATAAACCAGAATGCCAATTTATGAACCTATGTTGGAAGTTATCACCTAGTAAGAGTTTATGCCTTCTGATGGTCATGAATACTCAGACCTCCAAATTTTCCATCAAAAGACTTATATTAAAACCAAGTAAACTGTATAATCTTAAGACATCAGAGTTCCACCAAGTGAAGAAATTAATGGGTTGTTTTTCTCTAGGGAAAGAGTCCAGCACAGAAGCTAAGTGATTAGGATATGGCTGAGACTAGGGTTGGATTCAAAGCTCATCTACCACCTATTAGTGACTTTGGGAAAGCTCACTAGTGCTTATTTCTCTCTTCTGAATATGGAAATAATGAAAAAAAGACAAGCCATCTAAAGCACTAAGCACAACAACAGACACATAGGAAACAGTCAAAAAATGTTCAGCATTATATTTCTAACTAAAGAATTGATATTGGTTTTCTGGGAAAAGTTTATTTTAATAGGGTTGTTGTGAGAATTAATTAAGATGCTCTAACAATATTAACTATTACTGTTTCTAGCTAAAGAAATAGGTTTTACGGAATCAAAATACCCTCCACCTGGATAGCAGCGCTTGACAGATATTAAAACTTCCTACTTTCAAGGCTGTTTTCATAAGACACCACCAAACACCCTAGCATTACTTTTTCATCAGTCTTCTTTTCACCAGTCACATTCTAGGCATGACTTTCTGTGCCTGGCAGCCCCCTCTGGATTTAGGGTTTCCTAGATCTCTGGGGAAGATTATTTTGATAGGGGTGTTAAGTTTATTAATTATGTGACTACTTCTACTATTGAATAGTTTCAGCCTCAGAACTACAGGTGAGTTTTTCCTGACCATGGTACTAAATCCACTAATTTTCAAAAGATGAAGAAAGGCATACACGTCCAGATCACTTGAGCTACTGGTTAAAATTGCAAACTCTTGGAATCGTTAAAATGGTGGTTATCTCAGGACAGGGTGGGGTAAGGTTGGCCTGAGAAGGGGCATGAGCAAACATTCTGGGGTGTTGCAACATTCCACAGCTTTATCTTGGTGGTGGCTGTGTATACACAGATATATACGTTTGTGAAAATTCAGTGAACTGGAAGGCTGCTGGTTCCCGGTTCTTCATGTCAGGAGCTTGGAATTTGCCACTCCATCCTTTTGTTTTTACTAAAAACAGGTAAAAAGCTGAACAGACTGAAAAAGCAATAACTCTTCTTGGATCCATAAGAGAGGGGAGGACACAGGGCAAACTGCTGCCCTCAAGACTGGAGAGACAGGTAGGAGAATAAAGGGAGTCACAGCTTACTGGAGCAGAGACTCCTGAAAGGAAACCGCCCCAGGTATGGTGATGCCTTTTTAAATACGACATCAAAGACAAGATCCATGAAAGGAATAATTGATAAGCTGGACTTCATTAAAATTAAAAGCTTTTGCTCTGCTAAAGACAGTATCAAAAGAATTAGAAGACAAGCCACTTAACTGGGAGAAAATATTTGCAAAAGACATATCTGATAAAGGACTGTTATCCAAAATATTCAAAGAACTCGTGAAACTCAATCATAACAAAACAAAAATCTAATTAAAACACGGGCCAAACACCTTAACAGACACCTCATCAAAGAAGATATACAGATGGTAAATAAGTATATGAAAAGATGCTTCACGTCATTTGTCATCAGAGAAATGCAAATTAAAGCAACAATGAGATAGCACTACACACCAGTCAGAATGGTCAAAATCCAGAACACCCACAACACTAAATGCTGGCAAGGATGGGGAGCAATGGAACTCTCATTCATTGCTGGTAGAAATACAAAACAGTACAGCCACTTTGGAAGACAGTTTGGTGGTTCTCATAAAACTAAACATAATCTTACCATATATTCCAGCAATCAAGAACCTAGGCATTTATTCAAACGAATTGAAAACTTATGTTTACACAAAAACCTGCACATGGATATTTATGGCAGCTTTATTCATAGTTGCCAAACCTTGGAAGCAACCAAGATGTCCTTCAGTAGGTGAATGGATGAATAAACTTTCCTACACCCAGACAACGGAATATTATTCAGTGCTAAAAAGAAATGAGCCGTCAAGCTACGTAGTAATGGAGGAGTCTTAAGTGTATATTACTAATTGAAAAAAGCCAATCTGAAAAGGCTACATACTATATGATTCCAACTATATGACATTCTGGAAAATGTAAAACTATGGAGACAAAAGATAAGGGGTTGGGGGGTTGGAGAGATGAATAGGCAGAGCACAGAGGATTTTTACGGCAGTGGAAATACTCTGTATAATATTAGAATGACGGATATATGTCATTATACATTTGTTCAAACCCATAGAATGTACAATACCAAGAGTGAACTCTGAGGTAACCTATAAACTTTGGGTGATTATGATGTGTCAATGTGAGTTCAACCTTGGTAAAACATGTACCATTCTGGTGAATGATGTTGGTGATACGGGAGGCATGTGTTGGGGCAGGAGGAATAAGGGGAATCTCTGTACGTCCCTCTCAATTTTGTTGTCAACCTAAAACGGTTCTAAAACTATGAAGTCTTTTAAAACTTCACTGAACTGTGAACTTGAGAGCACTTTACTGTGGGTATTTGACAACTCAATAAAAAGATTTAAGCATCAAATAAAAATGTCTGGCCCTACCTCAGATGTTTTGAATCAGAATCTCTGGGCAAAGGGCATGTGAATCTTCATTTTTAATAAGCACCCTCGGATGACTGTAATGTACATTGAAGTTTGAGAACCACTGGTATAAAAAAGCACATTTTCAATATTGAAGACCAAGAAAAATAATCTGAAATCAAAACCATCCCAGGAGCTGCGAGATAAATGCCACATAAATACCAGTTTTCATATATTCTGAAACCTTAGAGCTTTGAGTCAAGGAACCAACATCTGTTTCTTGTGCTATCTGATAGGTCTCTACATGCAGCTCTAACATAAAAATTGAAATGAGCCGTTGGGAGGCGAGGACCCACAGAGAGGCTGCAGCAGGGCTGTACTCTTAACAGCCACCTTGCGGCCAGAGCCTCAGGCTGGAGTTCTCCTCTCTTCCGATCCGATAACGTCAAAAGCTGGTCAAGTTACTGGGGGTTGAATTACAATGCAGTGCCATTGGGAAGAGCACTTGTCAAGAACCTACCTCCTCCCAAATAATCAGGGGTCTGTTTGGAAATGAAGAAAAAGAATCTGCCTAATGGAGCTTTTTGAAAGCTGAGATAAAAAGACTTTCTTCCGTGTTACTGCCTGCAGAGTGTCATGATTCCAAATGAAAAACTCTCTGGCTCACAGACAGATCCTCTAATGTTTGAGTGAATGAATCGGGAGAGTATTTAGAGATCGTCCAAGATCTCTGCAAGGATTTGTTTACACAAGGCTCCTTTGGCTTTAGCATTACTTTACACTGCATCATTTTCTTGCAATATTCACTGCGGTGTTATTAGGGATGTACGCAGGAAAAGGCGAGCTTGCCTTCAAGGGCATCGTCTGCCTGCATCTCTGCAGACTATGGGAGAATACATAACATCCACTCCACTGTGGAACAAACCACAAGACTCCAGTTACCCACCTCTTGTGTCTTCCTTTTACAGTTCTGGATGTGTGTAGCACACTTTTTATAAAGCGGGCCCCAACTGAACAAACGTTTTCTGGGCTGCAAATCGAATGAGAAAATGCAAATCTAGGATCTCCCTGTGGACAGTATGGATAAGGTTACAATGAAAAGTGATCCCCGGCGCAACTCTCATGACTAATTCTCTCCATCTATATCCCCTTTCCCCACTCACAATAATCATGTCCTTCAGTTCGTGCCCCACCCATCAACAGCACACCTGTTAGTGCAAACCTATAATAACAGAGGGTAGATTTTCCTGGGAAATGGCAAAATGACTCAAGGTATTTATCTGTTGGCAAAACTGTGCTTCCTTCTGAGACGGTTGTATGTACACAGATATTTCTTCTCGCATGAATCACAGCATTTTCCAGCTGGAAAAGACCTTGAAGATAATCTAGGGAACCTTCTTGTTAATAGATACAGAAACACAAGCCCAGAAAGCAAACTTACTTCAGGTTATAGAACCAGTTAAGAATAAAACCTGAGCTTCAGTTAATATCCTTTCGCCAAACCAGTATGGCCTCGATCAGACTTGGTCAACAACTCCCAGTCCTTTTCTCTTTTTTTGTTTTTTTTTAATAGACAATTTTTTAGTGCAGTTTTATATTTGCAGCAACATCGAGTGGAAGGAACAGAGATTTCCCATACACTGCCCTGTCCCCACACACACCTCCAAGTCCTTGTAAGTTTCCCAGTAACTCTGGACCAGTCCATGGAGGTTAAACCAAGTTAATACCTTTTTTCCTCTATATTTGTCAGATATTTTTACAGAATGAGATACCAGACAGGAGATGATATCCTATCAGAGTCGCATTAGGAAGAACTTCACAAATGTTCCCATTCTCCTGCAACCAAAATACATTTGTTTACTTCTCCCCAGCAACTAACCCTACTCCCTCCCTCTTGGTTATGGGTCATGCCTTCCATTAGCAATATTACACTTCCTTCCTAAATTCTGGAATTTCTCCACCTCTACTTTCCTGGGACCCATCACACATAGTCTCTTTTAGTCCATAGCACATCTGTTGACTATTTTGAAACAGTCCATGTCTTTTTCCCAATGTTTATCATCAGTTTTCTCACACAAAAGCATTGGGGCACTTTGGCATTCTTATTAGTCTGTGGTTGCATTTCAACAGTCTCCTACAAACTGAATGACAAAAATGTCCACAATATTCAAGAAGTTGAACATTTTCATCATGCCCCATTGTCCCAGGCAATGAAAGCACATGTTCAGGATGAGTCATCCCATTTCCTGCCAATAATAATTGGCAGGCATACCGTGGCTTCCTTTAGTTCATCACTTCTTAGTGTCAGCCTTAAAAATTTAAACCTTAAATCATAAGAGTTTACGATTTTAATCAATCTGCAATTATTATAAGCAAATGCCTCGTTTAATCTGTTGCCAGAGATACATGTGAAATATTTAAGCAATTCAGAAATTGCCAGGTATTGATAATATGTATCTTAGCCTCATTTGTTTTTTAATAAGCATCAGTGTGGCTCACGATACTTTCAGATAACCTAATTTAAGATGCGAATCTTAAACACTTTCCTGGTGAAATATCCTTCCAAAGTTTCACCAGTGTTAGCTAGTTTATATAGTACTGTGCTTCAGTTTTGATGAATGGAAAAGTCAAAACAGCAAGCCCAAGGTCATGAGGCATTAACAGGAGAACAAGGACTAAAATGTGCATCAAGGTCACCTAACCAGTGATTCAAAATCTAGCAACAGATCTGACATCTTTCATGATAGATCCCTAAACTGTCACCACTACACTCCCTACTTAACCAAGCTCCCCCTTCATTACCTTCCATGCTGTTTTTCCTAAGGGTTCCCGGATATTAAGCGGAGTGTTCTGTCTCACCCAGACTCTCAAGACCCTCATTTTCGCATCACCCAAGGTCTACTCCTCCTCTTTTCACTCTCCATTCACAAAGTGATATAGCAAGGAAATGGATATGAGCCACAAAAAGGCTAGCGCTCCTTGACCTAGGTCTTCCTGTTTTTAATTATTGCAAAGAGAGGCAGTATGATTTAGTAGAAAGAATAATAGATTTGGTGTCAGAAAACCCAAGATGAAGTCTGGTTCTGTCACTTTACAGCTCTGTGACTTTGAAAAAAGTCACTGAAGTGAATTACTCTTGAATTAATCTTACAGAGCTTCACTTTCCTCATCTCTTACCAGTGTGGGTATGGCACACTGGTTTAATGTGATTTGCAAAATCCACTGAATGCACTTTTTAAATGCATTTTTAGTGTTACATGAATGTAAAAGAGTGTGATGCTGGATACCTCTAATCCTGAGGGTAAAGTGGCACTAAAGGGCTTATAGGGCTTCAGTGACTCCTGTACAAAAAGCTGATAATCATGTCCTAGGCCCATGATCTCAAATTTTTTTTCCCTAAAAGTCTTCATTAGGAGAATAGAGAATGAATCAGTAACTGGGCTAAATGAAAGAAATTTATTTGAAAATTTATTTCTACTTTTTAACCCATGTTTTATTTTAAGAGAGTTTAAATTTCCAGTGAGATAAAATGGATGCTTTGGGAAGATGTGACACATTTACCACATTTTTTTTATGCCCTCTGGAACTGCACCCCATGGCACCCTTGTGTCATTAGTTGTAGCCTTCTGCCTTCCTCATCTGTATTTTCATGGGAAGTTATTAGAGCTATATTACAGCCCTCTGTTTACTGGTCTCCTCCTCCAGACAGGCACTTTGGTTTCTTTCTTGTATTATTGCTAGAGCCTAGCATAGTGCTTGGTATATTGCAAACATGCTATACACATTTGCTGAATGAATCAATTAACTTCCTCTTTTCAAGGATATGTTTTGGGTTGGTTGATAATTAATGTCCTAATTACTATTGATTTCCACTGATAAAAATGAAAAAGGCAAAATGAGAGCTTTGAAAGTTAAATGGTTAGACCTAAATCTAAGTCCAATGCTGGCTTTCAGTTCTTCCATCCAGCGCCCCAGCCATCCTTCCCTGGTGCTCAACAGCCTGACGCTCAGTAGAGGTGTTCATTTCATCGCTATTGGCCTGTCTTTGCATATGAACAGTATTGGTGGTTTATTCTGCCATTTGATTTCTATAATCTTCAATTATAAATATAAGAAACCTTGCTCCAGTCCTTGTTCCACATTCCACAATGTCTGTTTCACACACACACAAATTTCCCTTTGAAACCAATGAGCATTCTGTGCCAGAAGATATCATGGAGATGAGGGAGGAAGGCAGGGAGAGGAGAGAGGGAGAATCAGAGTCACCATCTGTTGACAATACTCATGTGTAGAGCCAGTTTTGAAGGTTAATGACATGTCACGGATCCTCTAGCGTCTGGTAACAAAAATAGGCTGCTCTCCCAGAATTTGATAGAACAGTTGTTGCTCCGTGGAAGATGTAACATGTCAGCCAGCACTCCAGCAGGGTCCAGGAAGGCAATTCCTGCCAAACGCTGGATGAAATTTAACAGTGGTCCAGGAAAAACAACTTTTACCAAAATTCAAATGTGGAAGTGATCATTTTTCCCTGAGGCCAATAAAGGGGCTATAGAGCATTGACCTTCCAAAATGACCCTGCATAATGGGTTGTTGTTTTTTAAAGTGCCCTTGAATTTCATCAGGAACTCTTCAATATACATCTACTCCGTTGTCTACCTATTTTCGGGAAGAAAATTTAAAAAGGTTTGTTGGTTTTTTTAAAAAACAAATTTTATTTATTTATTTATTTTTGGGCTGCATCAGGTCTTAGTTGCAGCACAGAGGATCTTTCATTGCAGCGTGCCGGTTCTTCGTTGCAGTGCGCAGGCTTCTCTCTAGTTGTGGTGTGTGGGCTCCAGAGCATGTGGGCTCTGTAGTTGCAGCATGCGGGCTCTCTAGTTGTGGCTCACGTGCTCAGTAGTTGCGGCACATAGACTTAGTTGCCCCGCGGCATGTGGGATCGTAGTTCCCTGACCAGGGATCGAACCGGCACCCCTTGCATTGCAAGACGGATTCTTAACCACTGGACCACCAGGAAAGTACCCCACCTCAAAAAAAAAAAAAAAAAAAAAAAAAGGGGGTTTTAAGACTATAATAAAAATAGGTCCAAGGGTTTACCAAGGGTCCACCCATGGTTTCTTTGGGTGGTTAAATTATTGGCATTGCAGCTGATCCAAGGAAAATCTGGGTCTCAACTTCATCGACAGCCTACTGTTTAATGACTCGCTTTGCTGTCTCATCAAGAATTCACCCAGGTGAAAGGCTGCACCTTCTCAAATGTAATGGCATGCTTTCCCCACATCTCATCTGGGCTCTCTAATTTTCAAAGCCCTGCTGAGCAACCTTTGAAAATCCAGGCCCTTTACCACCTGGCGCTCCAGGGGTGTCATGAGAGGGGGCAGCTCTGCCTATTTTGCTGTTAACCTAAGAACAAACTGTCTGGTCCCAGCATGGAGTACAGTAGATTGACCAGGAGCTTGTATAAAGGGACAGAGCAGAGAAACTGGAACGCTCCCAAGCTCCTCCAGATCATGTCTTCGTAGTGTGACATCACTGTTCTGTTTGAAGTAAAATTTCTGGACTTTAGCTCTGCCTAACTTCAAATATAAGTGTAGAATACAAATGAAAAATTAAATGATTGCTTGATTACTTGCCAGTTTGACTATATCCAACCCTCTCTTATTTATGAGCAGACATACTGTAAGTAGCTCTTTGCAGGAACCCGCCCTCAGCATGAAGCCCCTTTGTTTGTCACTTTAGCAAAGCTGTATCGTAACTAACTTTTAAACCAGGCAGCCCCATGCACTACTCACCTCCGGCCCAAGCACACCTTTCAAATCTTTTAATCACACAATACCTTGCCTAACTTGTCGGTTCTTTCTGACAAGAAGAAGAAATGAAAGAATCAAAGAAGTAGAAATGAAGAATAGGTAAGTAAGAGATGACCAGGTCTCTTCCCTAGTTTCCCTTTCAGTAATCTCCTGAACAAATTGTGCGACCAAACTGTGTGAACAAGGTAACATCTAGCGGAAGATCATATCAGCCTGCATGCAGTGGGGGATGGCAACGACTCTGACCCCCCATCTCAATGATTAACTGAGATTACTTCCCTTCTTTCCTTCAAAACTTTCATGGCCGAGTCTTGGGAGGTGGTTTTTGGGGGACGCTGAG
Source organism: Eschrichtius robustus (assembly GCF_028021215.1). Lineage (NCBI taxonomy): Eukaryota > Metazoa > Chordata > Mammalia > Artiodactyla > Eschrichtiidae > Eschrichtius > Eschrichtius robustus. The sequence continues at coordinate 63,481,351 of NC_090836.1, forward strand.
TCCACCATCTCCCCAGATTGCTGGCATTCTGATCAAAGGTGACTTTCCATTCTATCAACATTTCTGAGTTTTGATTTTGTAAGTAACGAGCAACAGGACCCTATTTGGTAACGATACAAGTTAAAATTTGGGTACTGAAATGATCACTTGCACAGAAGTTAGGAGATCTGGGTTCATTTTCAGGCTCTTCTTGTGTGACTTTGTGTAAATCATTTAATCTCTCTGGGCCTCAAATTCCTCAACCCTAAAATTAAACTCAAGATAATAAATGTGTTTTCAGCCACTAAAAATGGGAGGGAATTTGTCTAGATCAGTACTGTCCAATAGAACTTTCTGCAAAGAAGGAAATGTGCTATCCAAGATGGTAGCCACTAGCCATATTGAGCAGCACATGACACGTGGGTACTGTGACTGAGGAATGAATTTTTAATTTTATTTAATTTCAATCATTTTAAATTTAAAACAAACACATGGCCAGTGGTTGCTATATTGGACAATGCAGGTTCAATTATTTCTAATTTGATGATTTCTAAACCTAGCTAATGGCCCACAATGAATCTTTCTTGTTATTTTGCCCACCCTGAAATTTACTTCATAAATTATTTGGTATATATTAATAACTAATCTTTATCAGTGTAGTAATTAATCATTCTAATAAAAAATGGAATCCCTACATGAGCAAGATAAAACATATGTGAAAGAATTTTATGAATTCTAAAATAGTACACAAATATAAAGCATTACTAATAAACTATCACACCTAACTGCGCACCTTTGCCAAGTGCCAGCTGGCATATACAGACTAAAAACTCTTCTATTTCATAGCCCATACCAATGGAAATTCCTTAATGGAACCCTGTGGTAGTCCTGAAAACACACTTTCTGAGCACCTTCTTCCACTGACATTTAAATAAACAAATTTTAGATTCCTTTTCTTTCCTACTGCATTAATCAAGGGTTTTAGCCTGTATGTTGCCATAACCTATGCAAGAAAAAGATTTCTATTGATTATGTAATGTCTTACAATAGTTGAGTGAGTGCATTTCTTTTGCTTCTAGGCTTTGCCTCACACCTGCCAAACTCATTAAACATTGACCAGAGGAAGTTCAAAGGGGTGACTCACCAGAAGCTCCCACTTTGGCCTGTGCCTGCATTTGCCTCTTTTCACCTCTGTTTAATCCTGTTCGTCCCCTTGGTTTCCTCTCACTGACCTTCAGACTCTATTCTAGCCCTGCCCATGTGGCTTCCAGACTGATGTTCTTCTCGGGATCACAACCCTCTCCATTTCTTCTCTATTCTGTTGTCTCCCCAGTCTTGGCACATTTGCTCAGTTCTGTACACTCTGACTATCCCCTTTAAGATGGCCCTGAGATTTTCTCCTGGGTACTGACCCAGTGGGCAGCTTAAGCTAGCACAGCCTAGAGACCATGCCTCTGGCCCCTTCTCAGCTCTCCAAGGTCCAGAAACCAGACAATGGGTTTTGATTTGAAGGAAAGGCCTCTCTTACCAATTATTTAAGAACAAATCATTTCCCATTTTATCTAATTTTTAAGTGATTCTAGAGTCTCCTATAAGGTATATGGTTCATAGTTTGGAAAAAGTGATTTTTTTAAATAGATTTATTATATGTATAACTGACCTGCAATAAATGACACATATTTGAAGTGTACAATTTGTTAAATTTTGACATACGTATACACCCAAAAGCCATCAATACAACCAAGAAAATGAGTATATCCATTACCCCCAAAAGTTTCCTATGCCCCTCTTTAATCCTTCACTATCACCCTTACCTGCCGCCCTTTGTCCTGGACTCAGGCAATCACTGATCTGCTTCCTGTCACTATAGATTACTTTGCATTTTCTAGAATTTTAAATAAATGGGATCATACAGTATGCACTATTTTTTTCTCTAGCTTCTTTCCTTTTTATTAATAAGTAGTGTTTATTTTAGGATATACCATAAAATGGATCAATTTATCATCCATTCATTTGTTGATGGACATTTGGGTTGTTTCCAGTTTGGGCTATTACAGATAAAGCTTCTATGAACATTTATGAACAAGTCTTTGTATGAACACAAGGCTTCATTTCTCTTGGGCAAATACCTGGGAGTGGAATCACTGGATCATACAGTTCTTTAAGAAACTGCCAACATTCAGCATACTCAATTTTTAAAATTTTAGCTGTTCTAATAGGTAAATGATGGTTCACTGATGCTTTGTTTATTTACTTTTTATTCCTTTTTGTCTTTATCTTTCATTTTGGACACTTTCTATTGCAATGTCTTCCAGTTCACTAGTCTTTTCTTTTGCAGTATCTAATCTACTGCTAATCCCACTACAGTGTGTTTTTCATCTGAGACATAGTTTTCATCTATGCAAGTTCATTTTGGGCCTTTTTTTATCTTCCAGCTTTCCTCTAGCTCTTGGACTATGAAATACAATTATAATAACTGTTTTAATGTCCTTGTCTGCTAATTTTAATATCTAGGCCAATTCTATTTTGGTGTCCTCATTATGGGTCATATCCTCCCACTTCTTTGCATGCCTGGTAACTTCTTAATAGATGCCACACATTTTGAATTTCCCTGTGGTGTGTGCTGGATATTTTTGCATTCTTATAAATATCTTTGAGTTTTGTTCTGAGACACAGTTACATTACTTGGAAACCATTTGATACTTTCAAGTCGTATTTTTGAGATTTATTGGGCAAGACTAGAGCAGCACATTTAGTCTTCGGTTAATTATTCCCCACACTACTGAGGCAAAATCTTTCTGAGTACTCTATCCAATGTGCCATGAATTATGTTTTCCAATCTGGCTGATGGGAACAGGTACTATTCCCAGTCCTATGTGAGCTCCTGGAAATTTCTTCCTAATCTTTCTGGAAGTTCTTTCCAGAGCCAAGAATAGTTTTCTCACACACATGTGCTCATCAACATTCTGCTTAAAACTTAAAGCTCTGTAGGCCTCTGAGCTTCTTTCCTTTGCAGATTCTCCTCTCCAGAACTCTGCCCTGCAAAGTCTGCCTTTGTCTCTCCAGTCTGTCAGTTCCATCTCCTCAACTCACGGGGTCCACTGGACCAACCTGGGTTCCCCCTCCCTACACAGCAACCTGACAACTCATTCAAAGCAGTAAGTTGGGGCAATTTTAGAGCTTACCTTGTTTGATTTCCACCTTGCAGGTATCACTTTCCTTAATTTGCCTCATCTCCAATGTCTTAATAACCTTCGTTTCATATATTTTTCCTGGTTTTTTTTCCTCATTGTTTCAGGGTGAAGGGTAAACTTGGTTCCAGTTTCTCTATCTTGACCAGAAGCACAAGTCAATTATTTCTTTTTGAAAATTATTTACCTCTACCACACACCCTCAATATGAGGAGGAGAAACAAAGAAAAAATAATTGTGTCCTTACAGCAAAGTTTATGAGTTAGGTTAGATCTACCCGGGCTACCTAGACAGAACAAAGCTTCAGTAGGAAAATGGGAGAAACTGACTGGTCCTTCTACAGTGTTTAGACCCAGAGGTGCACAACTTTCTGGAACAGGATCACATAGAGAAAGACAGTCAGAGAAAAAGCTGCTTCTGAGGAGAGATTGTGAGACCATGGGATTGTGAGTCCACTGGAGAATAAAAGGAGACTATGGAAAGGAATTCACATTTCATTCATTTAAAGCTCCTCCCTTTTCTTCTCACTCTCTAACTGATGCTTCCATTGGTGCATTGAGCAGTCTGAGCCTCTCCTGCCCTTGTTAATGTGCCTTTGCTCTAGTCTCTAGCTAATCTCATGCCCTTCTCCCATTTCTTCCCAAGCCAAACCTCTTGTCTCTTACATCATTTCTCTTACTCAGTTAAAGAGGTGGGCAGGAGTTGTTCCAGGAAAGCTGCCCTCCATTATAGGTCAAAGGGCATCAACCTTAAGGGAGAGGACAAGACTGTCCAGGACCTTTATCAATCTAGAGAGCTCAGGTGTAACTGGCAACGATTTTCTGATTAAATAATTTTTTTTTTTTTTTGTCAAGTGGATGTGAATTTTAGTTTTAACCTAGAAACATGTGCCTTCTGGGAGGGATAAATTAGGAGGTTGGGATTAACATAGACACACTACTATATATAAAATAGATAATCAATAAGGACCTACTGTATAGCACAGGGAACTCTACTGAATATCCTGTAATAACCTATATGGGAAAAGAATCTGAAAAAGAATAGATACATGTACATGTATAACTAAATCACTTTGCTGTACACCTGAAACTAACACAACATTGTAAGTCAACTATATTCCAATATAAAGTTTTTTAAAATAATATAAAAAAATAAAAATAAAAACATGTGCCTTCTAAGTACCCACATTTAGATAAAGGTAAGACTGAAAAACAGATAATACCTTACTTATTTCAGGTAGAAAAATGAGATTCCAAATAGTGTCTTTCAACTGATCAGTTTTGCACTGACTTCAATATTCACTCTACTCTGACAGCACGTCTTTTATTACAGTTGTGTAAAACTTATGACAGAGAGTTAACAGAAATAGAGTATAAAGCTCAAAAGAAACACAAGACATTCTTGAATTAATGGAAAGATGCCATAGGTCAGATCACATTCTCAAAACACAGCTCCATGCATTAAAAGGCCATAATAAAATAACTAACACACAGCAAACATTAGTTCTAACTGCAACACTGGAACTATAAAAGAATGACACCTTTTGATCACAAAAGCATCCGGTAAAAAAGTACAGAGGATTTTCTCCTCTTGGAGTCATCACAAATTTATTTCTGAATGGGACTATGGGACATAGAAACAAATGGCTAAAAATTTAGTCCAAAAAGGTACTTGGTATCATACAGAATTTTTAAAACTTGATTTGAAACTAGTTTCATTCAAACTGATTTATATATGTAGACAGAACCAATGCTCTAAGATATATAGATAGATAAATTATAGATGGATGGATACATAGATAATCCTCAAAAATGTCATTATTTTCACATTATTTTCTTCTTTGCATTTAATAGTATATTGGGATAGTAGGAAACATCAGGGGACAAGCAGAGTCTCAACAACAGCAGCAAGAGACAGGCTAATGTTTGATTTAGAGTGGTGTTTCTCTAAGGATGGTCTGAGGAGCACCCCCATCATAAGCATATGGAGCACTTGTTAAATATGCAAATACCCAGGCCCCTCCTGGACATATTAAATCAGAATCTCCAAGAGTGCAGCCTGGGATTCTGCATTTTAACACACTTCCCTAGTATTCCTTCTTCACATTAAAACTTAGGAACTCCAGGTTTCAAGCATAGACTCTGGAGCCAGACTTAATGGGTTCAAAATTCAACTCCACTAAATAGGCATATTATTCTGCATCAGTTTCTTCATCTGCCAACTGGAGGTGATGATAATAACAGTACCTAGCTCATAGGATTATAAAAGAACTAAATGAGTTACATAGAAAGTCGTCAGAACTGCATTGCGCACAATATAAGTGTTACCTATACAAATGCAACAGGCATAACTAAGTCAACCAGGCTCCAAATTACTACATCCGGTAAGTATAGGAACGCAACAGGAACACAATATTAACAATGAGTTATGAGGAGTAAAAACACAAGTTGGACTCACAGCATTCCCTTTAGCTTATCGTTTGCGGGTCCTTTGTTGTGTTGTATTTTGCTTTTATTGGCAAAAGACAACCTTTTGTGAAGCTGTCCCTTGCTGCCCTAGAAGATATGGCAGCACCAAGTAATTCCCCTTTATCTGTAACCAAAACTTCAGTGCTCTCCCTAAAGTTCTAGTGAATCCTTGGGCATTGTCTTCCCCATATAATACCATATGCCTCTGAAGGAAAAATGATTCTTCATTTAGCTCTTGTCTTGTCAAGATGCCCTGGCTAACACAGAGATATCCCGGTTGCCTACCTGCCCTCTGGATCTTATGTGACTCAGGTGTTCCAACCTCACTCATACTGTCAGGATTCACGCTGGCTCAGCTCCATGGTTTAAATTTTAGTGTATGTGCTGCTGATGTAAGCACAACTCCACAGTTTCTGGCAATGACTAACTCTTGAGAAAAATGGGTGGAGAAGATTCTGAATAAACAGGGTTCAGAAACTGTTCTTGTAAGTCCTTGGTTCAGACTGGATGGAGAGAGGAATATAATAAGCCAGTGAACGATGTCCAATTTTTTAAATAAATTTATTTATTTATTTATTTATTTATTTATTTATTTATTTATGGTTGCATTGGGTCTTCGTTGCTGTGCGCAGGCTTTCTCTAGTTGCGGCAATCGGGGGCTACTCTTTGTTGAGGTGCGCAGGCTTCTCATTGCAGTGGCTTCTCTTGTTGCGGAACACAGGCTCTAGGTGCACAGGCTTCAGTAGTTGTGGCACATAGGCTCAGTAGTTGTAACTCACAGGCTCTAGAGCACAGGCTCAGTAGTTGTGGCGCACGGGCTTAGTTGCTCTGCAGCATGTGTGATCTTCCGGGACCAGGGATAGAACCCGTGTCCCCTGAACTGGCAGGCAGATTCTTAACCACTGCACCACTAGGAAGTCCCCAATGTCCAATTTTTGATTCTACAATTTCATATCCACTGCAGGTCAGGATGTGACACATGGGACAATGAGAAGTCTGGCAAGGTATGTGCCAGTCTCTTCTGAACCAGTTTCAAATTATTGGCCTCCTCCAGACTCCTCTGCTTTTCCATCCAGCCTGGCCTCCCTGGTCCATGACTTCTACTTCTCTGTAGCTCCCTTGTCCCTCTCTAAACTCAGTCCTATCCTTAATCAATATAAATATCCACTATGATAAAGTCCAACTTCCTTACCTTCACCCCAAAGCTGGACGCTCTCCACTCTCTCCTCTCTACACGCCCCAAACATACTGAATTGCTTGCAGGTCCCCAAATATGCCCCTATCTCTCTCCTTGCAGATCTTCCCATATGCTGTGCCTTTTCCCTAGGACATCTTTCTCTCCCACCTCTGCCCCACCCATTACTTGACTCATGCCTACTCATTCTTCAGAATTCACCTAAGGCATCACCTCCTCCAATGTCTTACCTAATCCAGACCCTCCCAATTACACATCAGTCAGACCCTTTTCACATTGTAAGTCCCACATATTCATTTGTTTTTTCTTCTGAACTCTTAAATCCTTAAGGAACCATGTTTTGTTCATTCTTGTACCGCCAGCCCCTAGCAGAGGGGTTTACACTGGTACGCCACTCAATATCTATCAGAGACAAGTATGTGCCACAGTGACCATGAGTTTGAGAGCGCCACGGCTGTGTAGTTCAATGGAAGGAACACACACTTTGGACTCAGGCACATCCAGGCTTAAATCACAGCTCAGCCACTTGCTGTCCACGATGCTGGGCAACAAATTACATGAACTCATTTAAATCCAAGTGGTACATCTGCAAGGGAGGAGGATAATCCTTACCCTGCAGACACGTTGTAAGAATTAAGTTAGATAATACATATCAAACACTTCCCAGGGTCTGATAAAAGGTAGCTTTTAGTATTATCATATTAATGATGAAAATCAGAATTTATTCCTATACAAATCAGATCAAAATCAATCGTAACTCACAGACAATATTTACAAGTACCTGAAAGAGATTCTGAGGTCTCGCTCAAGTATCTGAGAATGGCTGCACACACCTGAGGGAGACTCTCAGGATACGAGTTCCTGCAAATAAAATATACATCGGAGTCTTTTCAAAAGCCCGATTAATTTCAAGTCATTTGGTTCAGCTTTCAGTTAGTGTCATTATGGGAGAAATTCCCACATGTGCTGAAAGTAGGGTGGTCAATGTAACATAATGTTGCTAATTAATTACGAATTAATATTACTAACTAAAACCCTTACTGAGCATGGTGCTAAATGCTACATATGCCTTTTTTTTTTTTTTTTTCCTTTTTAGCTAATCCTTAAAACCAACTGATAAGGCACTCACTGTTGCCCCTATTTGACAGTTGAGCCTTAGGTTAAGCAACTTTCCAAGGTCACAGATTGAGTAGGACACAGCCTCCAAGATTTCAGAAGATCCGCCTGCGAATGCAGGGGACACGGGTTCAAACCCTGGTCCGGGAAGATGCCACATGAGGCGGAGCAACTAAGTCCGTGCGCCACAACTACTGAGCCTGTGCTCTAGAGCCCACGAGCCACAACTACTGAGCCCGCGTACCACAACCACGGAAGCCCGCGTGCCTAGAGCCCGTGCTCCACAACAAAAGAAGCCACCGCAATGAGAAGCCCGCGCACCGCAATGAAGAGTAGCTCCCGCTCGCCGCAATTAGAGAAAGCCCACGCGCAGCAACAAAGACCCAACACAGCCAAAAATAAATAAATAAATATTTTTTTAAAATAAAAGATTTCAGAAGATCCTTTTGACAGCAGACTCAGTTCGTTATTTATCTTTCATAGTGTGATAACTCACATTGACGGCTTGTGAATAACTTGAAAATTTCTCATCTGAAAGTTCCTCTACCGCTAACTTGGTTAATTTCACGATTTGAATAGCCTGAGGCAGGGGCTCGGAGAGGCTTTTGACTTCAAACTTTCCACTGGAGCTGGCATTACACATGGTCTGGGATCTGCTACGGATGACAGCTCAAAACAACAAGGTTTTGGCTGCTGCTTTTTCAGGCCTGCAGTCATAGACTAGAGACTCTGAAACGGCATGGCAGGCATTGTAATTAAGAGTGTAGGTTTCAGTGATGGTGGCAGAACTTCTCCATCCCTCCATGGCAGCACGAGGCTATTTGTCAATTGGAGCTTATTTCCATTGTGCAGCTAATCTTGTTCTTTGAGCAAAAGCAGTTGGTTTTTCTGTGCCAAGTGGCATGATTCCAACCTCTCTAGTAGGAAAGTGGCTTATTCTTAGTACATTAGTTCTATAATTCATCAGTTTTTTTCCATTACTAATTCATTGATTTATTTTTAAAGTAATTAATTAATTTAAAATTCATTCATCAAGCACTTGTTATCTAATGGCATAGTGAGAGGCATCATGATATAGTGGCAAGAATGGATTTTTCAAGTCAGGTAAACATGGCTTTGCATCCTGCTTTGTAATTTACTAGCTAATAACCCACACTGGTATAAATGGATGTTAAGGGCATTAGTTCTGGAGTCAGACAGACTTGGCTTTAAAATTCAGCTCTGCCCACTTATTATATCTGTGACCTTAGGAAAGATTCTCTGAGCTTTAGTTTCTCCACCTAAAAAATGGAAAGAATGGGGCTTCCCTGGTGGCGCAGTGGTTGAGAATCTGCCTGCCACTGCAGGGGACACGGGTTCGAGCCCTGGTCTGGGAAGATCCCACATGCCGCGGAGCAACTGGGCCCATGAGCCACAACTACTGAGCCTGCACGTCTGGAGCCTGTGCTCTGCAACAAGAGGGGCCACGACAGTGAGAGGTCCCCGCACCGCAATGAAGAGTGGCCCCCGCTCGCCACAACTAGAGAAAGCCCTCGCACAGAAACGAAGACCCAACACAGCCAAAAATAAATAAATAAACAAAAATGGTTTACTGAAGATAAAATTTTTAAAAAAAAATGGAAAGAATAACAAATACCTTATAGAATTCTTGTGGAGAATTAAAATGAAAGTGAATATAAGGCACCCAGTACAGTCCCTGACAGACAGTAGATGCTCAATAGGTTTACTTCTCTTCCCTCTCCCACTAGGTTCCAAGCACTATAGAAATAGATATATTTGAAATGTATAACTTCCATAAAAAAAAGAGAATAAAGGGAAAGGAAGCTAACATATTGAATACCTACGTTGTCCTAGGCATTTGCATGTGATGATACCACTGAATTTAAGTAAACACATACCTACATTTATTCACTCATTCATTCATTTATTCATTCAATAAATATTTATTCAGTACCTGCTGTGTTCTAGGCACTTGCCAAGGCCCTGAATGAATGAATGAATGAATGAATGAATAAAATGGACTAAGTCCTGGTTGATCTTATATTCTAGAGATCCATATCCTTTCTGCTACACCTTGACGCACAAATAAAGAGCTTTGGAAACTAAAAAAATAAAAAGAGTATTATTTCCAACTTAGAAACCAGAAAAGCTTCATGGAGAAGGGAAAGTCTAGCCTAGACCTCAAAGGACCACAGGGTTCAGAGATGTGTGGTGAGAGCAGGGGTGGGTGGAACTGCGTATGCAATAGCCCAAAGGCAAGAAAAGGCAGGGGGCTTCCCTGGTGGCGCAGTGGTTGAGAATCTGCCTGCTAATGCAGGGGACACGGGTTCGAGCCCTGGTCTGGGAAGATCCCACATGCCGCGGAGCAACTAGGCCCGTGAGCCACAACTACTGAGCCTGCGCGTCTGGAGCCTGTGCTCCGCAACAAGAGAGGCCGCGATAGTCAGAGGCCCGCGCACCGCGATGAAGAGTGGCCCCCGCTCGCCGCAACTAGAGAAAGCCCTCGCACAGAAACGAAGACCCAAAAACAGCCAAAAATAAATAAATAAATGTAAAATGTCAAACTATACAACTTAAAAAAAAAAAAAAGGAAAAGAAAAGGCAGGACCTGGGAGGAAGCAGTGAGTTTGATTTGGTCATCAGCGGGGGTGGGTGAAAGTGAGTAATAGGCAATCTTTCAGAAACGTATATGGAAATCAGATGGTGGAAACCAGATGATATTGAAAAGCAGACTGAAAAGTCTGGACATCACTTTAGAACATAGAGAGTAATTTAAGTTGATTGAAGGAGATAATAGGATAGAGGATATGCTTCACAAATATTAATATTCACAAATATTAATTGGGCAACAGTGTGTAAAATGGATTAAGAGAGGGAGAGACTAGAGACAGTCTTAGGAGGTTGTTGATTAAATATTACTGGGTATGTTAGGGTGTTTTTTTTTTTTGGCCAGTGACAAAACAGATCACCAGAAAATTCAGATAGATCCATTTTCATCAGAGTTTACAAAGGTAAAAGTGGGTTTTTAAAAAAAAGCCAGGAAAGAAAACCTGTTCAGCAGAGAAAGCACTACATGCTATCATGTAAGGAACCAATTCCTTTGATGTATGAAAGACACTTGGTGTCTTCAGTAGAAGAACAAACCAAATTAGACATAAGGGAGGGTAAAACCTGAGACAACAGGCCTTATGGTATAATTTTCACACTAAGTCGATTCTTAGGCCAGAGCTTTAAAATGTCTGCAAGCAAATTCTGATTCCTCAATGGCTTTTGTAATAAAAGTCCTATCGTAAAATAAGAATAAAGTTAAACATTTATGTGAGAACAGTTGCAAGGTGACAAATGCTTCCAGCCCCTTTTTGGTGATTAAGAAAAAATACATGTTCAGTGCCGTTGATGCTGTTCCTGGCCAGGCGTGCTACTGGTCCAGGTCCAGCTCTCAGCTGATGGAGAGCAACCCATTCCCAGGCCAGCAGGTGTCACACAGCATTCTGCCTTCAAAACATTACCTGCTTTTGCTACCTTCTCTGGGTTTCTGCAAAACCAAACTCAAATACCCAGATTGAGGTCATTATCTTCCCTTCTCCCATCCCTTTCCAACCCCATCTGCTCTTCTCCCTGCCTTTCTATTTATTCAACAAAAACTTCTTTAGCACTACTCTGTACCCAGTTTTGTACGGATCACTGGGATCTCTGCTTAAGGCACCACTAACCAACAAAACCTTGTTGTCATCTTCAACTTCTCCCTCTCTCCCAGCTCTCACTTCCTCCCAGCAACCAAGGCCTGCTGAGCCAACCTCCCAAAAGGCTCCTAACTGATGGTACTGCTCTCCCCTCCATCCTCACCCTCGCTCTCCAATCCGGGCTCTCTTCCATGGATGGATCCAACCTGGGATCTTTGAAAGCCTTGATACTCGAGGTGTGATTCACAGATCAAACCTTGCTGCCGAAGTATCACCTGGGAGCTGGTTAGATACACAGAATCTCACAACAGAATCTGCATTTTAACAGAATCCCCAGATGATTCATATGCACATTTGAGTTCCAGGCTCACTGGCTGAAAATGCAAACCTGATCGTGTCATCCCAGTTGACATTCTATTATAGGGACCAACAGATTACAGCCCACAGGCCTCGTCCGGCTTACCACCTGTTTTTGTATGATTTGCGAAGTAAGGATAGTTTTTACTTTTCTAAATGAAAAAATAAAAAGAAGAATATTTCACAACACAGAAAAATTATATGAAATTCAAATTTCAAGGTCCATAAATACAATTTCATTGGAACACACTATGCCCATTCATTTACATATTGTCTGTGGCTGCTTTTGCACTAGGATGGCAGAGTTGAGTAGCTACAACAGAGACTGTTATAGCCAACAAATCCTAAAATATTTACTATTTGGCCCTTTACAGAAAAAGTTTGTTGAGCCTTGTTCTAGGAAGAAAACACACATGGTAAAAAAGAAAAAGAACTGCAAGTTATGAGATATGAAGGAAAAAAGAAAGGCCTGAATAAATGCTTTCTCTCCTGTGTACCCATAACAGGTGCAAATGCCCTTTTATCGTCCCACGTGTCATGTTGTTGGTATAGTCTTTGAAGAATGGAGATAGATTCTGTTACTTTCGTTCAGTTTCATGGCTTGCTGATTTCTTCCTTTAGAAGGATAGAGGGTAGGTTTTAAACAAGATGAGAGCGGGAGGATTATCCTGGGGGTTCTGATATGAAGAGGGAATCATGAGGGATTTGAGTGGACTGTTTCCACTTAGGTCCTTATTCCTAAGGCCAAAACAAAAGGCATCTTCTGGCTCTGGAGAGCTAAACAAATCACAGAAGGGACTCAGTACTCTGCCATGGGCAGCAATTCTTCCACTAAAAGGAATGTTTGAAAATTCCAAAATCCGGTGTTTTAAATATCAACAACACCCCACCTGCAGGCCTTCCCCTAGCCACATTCTCTGATTTTATGGCCCTATGAGACATTGAAAACATCAGTTCAGATTTCATTCATTTTCCAAACGCAGACCCTTTTGGAACAACACTGTCAGAGCTATTTCTAGTGGCTTGCTCTTTGCTTAATTGGTACATTCCTTCAGAGTCACTTTACACCACTGAAGAAGCAGGTGTAAGAAAATAGTTCGAATTCCAATTCCATTCCAGAATGAGAAAAAAGGGGAAGTTCATGGATCAGGAACCTTCCAGAGAAGTTGTCACAGAAGCACTGAACAGCTTAAAGCCAGAGTGGTTGCCTTTTCACTCTTCTTCCCCCATCCTTATGTTCTCATTTTCTGGAACAGCTAAACAAATGATATTGCACGCACCCGATAGCAAATTATGCTACCAGCTGACAGCTGAGTCAAGTACTAGAGTAGATCCCTGGGCTACGAGAGTGAATAAAATATTGCTCCTGTCCTGGAGAAGTTGACTGCCTTGTGGAAAAGACAGATGCAGAGGCGGACGATCGCAACACAGCCTCGTAAGTGCTATAGTCCGGAGTGAGTAAAGGAACCATGTGAGCCCAGAGGGACACTTAGCTCAGAATCATGGGGTCAGAAAGGCTTCCCAGAGACAATGTCTGAGCTGAGCTCTGAAGAACAGGAAGAAATCTGCCAGATAAAGGGCCCAAGGTTAGGAGTAAAAAGGGTATTCAAGATATCAAAGATGAGGCAGTGTGATCCATTTGAACTGCAGGAGAGTAAAAGGCACAAGGGAAGGGGTAAAAGAAGAAAGGAGAAAGGCCACGGAGTCAGGTAAAGAACGGTGTGTTTGCTATTCCAGAAAGTCCGGACTCCATAAGGAAGACAAAGGGGACGTATGGTAGTGTTGCTGGTGGGGTCAGCATGATCACAGTTAAGAGAACGCTGCAGGGAAGAAATGACGGTGACTTGAACCATGGGGAAGATAATGAAGGTGGAAAAGAACCAGGCCAAGGCCACCACATATGGCTGTGAAGGTTATACCCTGCACAATACACTTTTCCAAGAGGTGAGCAGTTGCTGAAAATCAGACTGTGGTCTGCTGACCAAGTATTGTGGACCAGCCCGCGGGAGGAAGGGAGCCCTTTCTTATGCATCAGCCAGACATTTTGTTATCAAAGGTACCATTTTGTTATTCTCACAATGTCACCATATGTACGGGCAGTGTTGAAGACCCCATCCAAGACAAGCATATTCCAGAGCTGATCAGCTATAGGAATTAGACGGAGAGAATCGGCGGTCATTGCCACGTTTGGCCCTAGCACCTTGTCATTCACTAAGGCAGGAAGTGTTTTTTCAGTCCTAGCCCAGCTCCATTTTGCCTGTTCAACCCAATTCCTTTTTTTGCTATCACAAATTTCATACACAAGTTCAAATAAATCCATTCAAATAAATAAGAAATACATTTTATTTCTATTTAATATTTTTCACCTCTTTGATTCTTTGTCTTTTCCTGGTTATATTTACACCACATCTGAGACAATATGGTGTAGCAGGAAGAAGGTAAGCTTTATTGTGGAACAAACCATAAATCTCAGCTCTGCCAACGGTTATAAGACCCTTCACTCTTCTGAGCCTCAGTTTATTCATTTGGAAAATGGAGATGATAAGGCTTATTTGTAGGGTTGTTATAAAAGGCAGTGAATATAAACCACCTCACCTAGAATCCAACACATACAAGTGAACACTCAATACCTTCAGCTACAGTTGCTATTATTTACTCATCAAACGTTCTGTAGCTTTCTTCTTTCTCCACTCCCATTTTCTCAGTTTCTATTTCAAGCTTTATAGTCCTGTCAGCCCTTCCTTTTATATAGTTAACCTTATGATAACAGTCAATAGATTGCAGAAGTGCTTGCCTAGTTGCCAAAGCTACCCACCTAAAAAACTTCTCAAATGTGCAAGTTCATCTAGTGGAACTCCACTGAAAATTCTAAAAACAGATCAAAAATACAACTCCTGAAAAACAGCAGATTTCCAATGATGAGGATTAATAATACATGGACTCATTTGGGAAGTTTCCCTGGAATTTATCAGAAAATGAAGGAAGAAGAATCCAGATCTTGTTAGGCCATGTAGCTTACATGACTATTTGTAAGCAGTGATCCTACCTTACATAGTTTGACTTAGAGAGTGTTAAGTGTAAACTGTGCGGCTGGCACTATGTTAGATAATTAGGGATAGCTTAAGGAAAAGGAAAGCATGGGAAAGCATTTCTCCTCTTGGGAAATGGGGCTTCAGTTTCTGTTTCCAGTTAGGGTATTTGAAAAGTTGAATTCTGTTTCAATAAAACTGTGTTTATTCAAACATTTAGGTAGGAAGCAAGATCTTAACCAAGAATTTTTAGTTAATCTTCAGCAGCCAGTACATAACAAGATGTTACTGGAAACACTTCCAGATTTGTTTATCCTTAAATAATGTGGTCCATTTTCATTTTGAGAAAAAAAAATAATGAATTCCACAGAAAAAAAAAAAAATGCTTGCATGACTGGCTGAGTCATACTGTGTAGATTTTTTTCCAGTAAGCTACATTATGCCGGATGCCGTTCAAAAGGGAAAATGTCAAACACACTGGGGTTCAGTCTGGCATGTGGGTGGGTTTACTCAAGCACAGAAATCAAATATAGGCATTGCAGCCAATACTTTAGAAAACAACAGAATGGCTTATAAATCTGAGCTGGAATTTCCAGAAGTTCTTTTTCAGCTGAATCCTACAGATGCAATATAAATGAGCAATACACAAGGGTGCATCCTAATAACATTTACTGTATTTCTTTCTTAGAATCCTAAAGTAGAAAAAAATTTAGACATTGTAAAATTCAGTCTTTCTCCATACAATAACTCCTTCTACAACACATAGCTCTGACAGATGTTCATACCTCTGCTTAAAAACTTCTGGTAATGGAGAGCTCACTAGTCTGTAGCTCCCCTTCCTTGGTAAGATGATATATCGCAGAGGAAAGGACCTGGAATGAGGTAAGTCAAGGTAATAACAGTGGTTACCTACAGATGGCAATATTATGGGGTTTTTTGTTGTTCTGCTTTTGCTTCTCTGTATTTTCTAACTTTTCTCTAATGAGTTTCCATTTTTTACAATAAGAAAAAAAAAAGTACTTAAAAACTGTAAAGAATTCAAATACTAACATTGAGATTGTTCCAAACCTTTAAAAATCAAGGCAGAGGGACTTCCCTGGTGGTCCAGTGGTTAAGACTTCGCCTCCCAGTGCAGGGGGTGAGTATTCAATCCCTGGTTGGGGAGCAAAGATCCCACATGCTTCGTGGCCAAAAAAACCAAAAAACATAAAAAAACAAAAAAACAAAAAACCACAGAAGCAATATTGTAACCAATTCAGTAAAGACTTTAAAAATGGTCTACATCAAAAACAAAAAACAAGGCAGAGTAAGATTAATTGGCTGAAAATTAAGCACCAAAATGACCAATGTTCCAAAAATCCATGATTAGGAAATACCAATTTCAACCACATCATTAGGTCAACCAAGGTACTTCTGATCAAGTTGTTTAGAGCCCAACTGCTCTTGGTCAAATTTTATGCTACTTTATCATTCCTATGCAGTGCACCCTCTGTTTCTATTAAAGCCTCCTAAGGATGCCAAGGTTTAGAAGCTGTATCACTCTGTGGACTGTAATGAAGCCGATCCTGAACTAAACCAGCATATTTACTGTGTCCTATAGTTATCTGAATAAATTTTTAATGTGGAACTTTATATTTATCTTTGGTAAGTTTGATTGTATGGTCTTGATTTCTTCCTCCTATGAGGTGTGAAGCAGAGTATTTAAGATGTTGTAAGGGATAAATCATCCCTGAATGAGAAAGACCATGTTGTCCAGAATCACTCATTTCTCCTCATGACTATTTCCACTCCCCTGCCTTGCAGGTTCTTGGCCTTCCCATCCTGTTCCCAGTAAATTATTACCCAATTCCTAGTAAATAAATAATATACTTTAAAACAAATCATAGGCATTGAACGTCTACTCTGTGCCTAACGCTTTCACAGAAGTTCTCCCACTTATTCCTCAAAACAACCCAGTTGGTAGGTACCATCATCTCCATTTTTAAAGTGGAGAAACAAAAGATCTGAGATGAAAGTAATTTTCCTTAGGTCACACAGTTACTCATTGACAAGGGTAGGATTTGAACCTACATCTGTGTGGTTTTAATGCTGGTGCTGCCTCTGGGTATTTATTGACCTTGGCTGCCTGCCCTTACCTTTGCCTCTCTGGTCTCAGATAGATGCTGTCACCTATTCTCTGATGTACAACACTGACCTGGATGCTCCCAC
The DNA here is from genome assembly GCF_028021215.1 of Eschrichtius robustus. Taxonomy (NCBI): domain Eukaryota; kingdom Metazoa; phylum Chordata; class Mammalia; order Artiodactyla; family Eschrichtiidae; genus Eschrichtius; species Eschrichtius robustus. Next base: position 63,498,577 of record NC_090836.1, read on the forward strand.
TTTTTTCCTTTGCACCATCCACAGTCATGCTAGAGGCAGTGCTTTCCACTTATCTAGAATCTGGGTCTCCAACATATGAGCATTATCTTGAAGATCTGTAAGAGTTCATATTTGCTCATTTATATTTTCTCCTAACTATAAAACTTACAGAATTATTTCCAGTCTTATGTATCTTCATAAAGATAATTTGAGCACTATATACTAACTCTAATTCACCCTCTTTCCCATGAGCCTATTTTAATAAATGTTGTCAAATACCTTGCTGAAATCAAGGCCAACAATATTCTCCTGCTATATCATTTTAGTAATTTTCAGTTACTAAACAGAAAATCCAAGTCATACTCAACTGTACCAGCTCATAGTCCTAAATAGTTCAAAGACAGAACTAAGTTGATGCAGATATTCTAGTAATGTCACCAAAACGTGATCTCAGTTCAGTGAAGTTCTCGGCTTCAACCTCAGTCTTCACATGGTACAAAATAATTGCCAGCAGCTCCCAACCTACATCCTTCCATGACCACAACATACAAATCATTACCATTGTTTTAGGGACTATAGGAGGCACACATACAAGTAAAAGAGAGCCCTTGATCATACAAAGGCAGCATGGTCTAATAGAGAAAACATGTGCTTTGGTGTGAAATTGAGTCTGGATTGAATCTAGCACTTATCCTTGAGCAAGTTATTCAAACTCAATTTCCTTAATTATAAGAGGGAGGTTCTATGTAGTTCATAGAACTGATGTGAAGCCTGAACATTTAAATGAGATAATGTAAATAGAATGCCTAGCATAATGCCAGGTACATCACAGGTGTACAACATATTAGCAAAGACAAGGACACAAATAGCAATAATACTAGTACAGATACATGCTCTATAATATCAAGATAAACTAGGAGTCAGAAGGCTTGTATCTGGTTGGCATAAGGGGATTGGAAGAGGTTTCATGAATGAGATGGTATTGGAAGTGGATCTGAAAAGGATAAATAAAATTTTGAAAAGTAACTCTAAGAGAGAAGAGCTTAGAGCATATTCGTGGTATGACTGGAGCAGAGGTTGTCAGTAGCGGTGACTGGAGATATACTCAGAAAGGCAGATTGAAGCCTATTTTTGTGGGCTTTGGATGTAAGGAGTCTGTGTTTAATTCACTGAATGAGACCTTCCTGAAGGTTGCCAAGCAGGAGAGTGACAGGACAAGGGTTGAGGAACAGAAGGCAGAGGCAAATTGGGAAACTATTTACAATGGGCATGCAAGTGAAAATGAAGGCTTCATCTCAAGCAGTGCTGTGGTAATAGGGGAGAAAAGATTCATGTAAATAAGATTTCAGAGGTAATATCTATGAGATTCATCAACTGACTGGATGTTAGGAATAAAAGAAAGGGAAGAATCAAAATGTACTCGTTTTCAAATCTGGATGTCTTGAAGAATAAAGATGCCATTTACAGAACTAAAGAACAAAAACAACTTGGGGATGTCTGGGGGGAAAGAGGAGCAACAATGAATTTGGTTTGTGACATGGTAAACTTAGACGCCTATGAAATATCCAGATGGCCGTGTTTCAAGGGCAGTTGAAAACATCTGATTAGAGCAAGAAAGAAAGATTTGGGCAGGAGATAGTTCCATTCTTTATTCTTTCGTTATTTATCTTCTTTTTTCTTCCCCTTCTAATTTCTAGTTTTATATATAACCTAAATTTCCCAGCATTCCACCAATCTATGGTCACAGTAATGATAAAGACACAATTTTCACTGGTTCTTGCCCACACACTGACCTCAGAAAGTCTCCTTGACCCCCATCTCCACCCCCATCAAGAAGGGTGGCCCAAGGACTTCCCTGGTGGTCCAGTGAGTAAGACTCTGCACTCCAATGCAGGGGGCCCGGGTTCAATCCCTGGTCGGGGAACTAGATCCTGCATGCATGCCCCAACTAAAGAGTTTGCATGCCGCAACTAAGAGTCCACATGCCGCAACTAAGAAGATGTCCACGTGCCGCAACTAAAAGATCCCGCATGCTGCAACTAAGACCCAGTGCAGCATAAATGAATGAATGAATAAATATTAAAAAAAAAAGAAGAAGAAGAAGGGTGGTCCACAAGTCTTCTTCCCCACGGGGTTTGGCTAGTGCTCTCTAGGACCTGCCGTCACCTTCTGGCGCTGCCACCAGCACACTGATACCCTCATGTGCAACAGTCGTGGTCTCCAGAGATCTGAGACGAGCACGTCTTTCCTCTTTGCATCACTCCGTTCGAAAGGATCCCCAAAGCAGGGCTACCTGTGCCCCAGTGTTTTAGAGAAACGGCTAATTCAGTTTATATTACAACTCTTGTATGGGATCCACACATGGATCGATTAAAAATGGACCACAAATTCTGAACCTAGATTAGTGTTCTCAGAAGGCTTCCCAAGCTGGAGCTGTGTCGGGTGGATCCCGACTAATCTGCAATACACTTAGGTCTGAGTCAAAATTCAATCCTTTTAAATGATGGTTGAATATCATTCATGGATATCGAATCATAACTCAATAATTCAATCAATATTTAAATCAAACATCTAGGGTCTCTGCTCCAAGAGATTCATTAAAACTTCACCTTTTCATCTGTTTTATCTTCAAAATTTTTGCATTTTAATTATGAGAAATAATAAATTAAGAAAATAATAAGCATCAGAGTAAAGGGCTCCTTTCCCTGAGCCATGAAAGCCCACAGCAGAACACATAGATTATTCAACGTTTTCTTCAGTGACTAAAACAACAAATGAACTGTATCAAATGATTCATGGAAAGCCATGAAAATAGAGTGAATGTTATTTCCTTTCTTAGACACACTCATCCACAGCGCAGGTAGAATGGTAGCTTCACACTTCAGAACTCTGACTCTGAGCCAGGCTATAGATGCAGTGAAAATAGAAATTCTATAAAATCGGAGGTGAGAGAGTGCAATTTGGTACAGAAACCGGCACCAAACCTGAAGGAATCAAGTATCAAAACAGACGAGGCACGTGCTCTTAGTGAGCTTGATTGTCAAGATAAAGTTTAAAAAGGGGAAAAAAAGTTTTGACTCTAAAGACCTTTTTGCCAAGTGGCTTTTGCATCTGGGACTAAGTTGTAGGTTACTATAGGCAGCTAAGTAAATCAGTACATTATTATTCTAACATGTGCATAGCACTTTAACTTTAAATAAAATTTTCCTTCCTATTCCTTACCTTATCTCACTTTGTTAAACAGAGCACAGGATGGAAGACAGAGGACTGGAAAATGGTTACACATATAATCAAGCTGCCTAATAACACTTGTTGGTATGCAGCTAAAGCAATGCTATAAATTCCAATCAATTTGTACCTAAGTGAAATCTGTATGCTTTGAATATCCCAATGACCTAGAGCTTGTGGTTTGCAGATGCTGAATTTAGCAGATGCGCAATCAAGGGAATCACCTTAACGCAGGGTTTATGTAAAATAACCTTCTGAAGCAATTCACACAAATTCTCATGTGAGGGTGAAATATGGGGGGAACATCAATCCGTCGATGGGAGAGAGGGAGCGCCCTGCCTTCTCTTTCCAAGAATGAAGCCATTTCATATACAATCTCCCGCACCATTTAATTCCCCTGGTTTGTTTGTCCTGGCTCAGAATCATGAGTAAAAATCTAAACACTATAGTGTTGCACCTGAGAGGCTTTATATCTCTCCCTGGGAGAGAGCCAATGTCAAAACTATAAACCACCTGATACCTGAAATAGGCGGATAGCTTTTAAAAGTCATAACCCAAACAGAGCCCTCTGTTTACATTTCCTTATGTGAGTGAAATACCAAAGCAAACCAGAAGTCTTTGATGAGCTTGGGATTTTTCCATACACACACACACACATCCTGTCTCATACCCAATCCCTTGGTCTCCTCCCTTTCCAACACAGCCATTCAGCCCACTACATCTGTTTTGTGGGAACCGAAGCCTTCAGGAAAGTAAACAGAATGTACACAGATGTGTACACATATTTTCCACTCCTTTATTCAATAGTTGGAGAGTGTTTACTGTGCTCCAGGCACCATAGGATCAGTAGGTACTATATGGCTGTTGTTTTGTGGGCTACTCGTAGTCTTTAGTAATTTTAGTAACCCTGAAGTAAAGATAAATTATCCAGAACAACACTGGGGAGAAGATACCACTTTTTCCATTTTATAGATGAGGAAACTAAGACTCAGAGACATCAAATAGATTGCTCAAGGTCAAGAGGCTCGTAAGTCATAGAAGTGGGCTTTGGATCAGGTGTTCCTTATTCCAAAGTCTATGTTCTTACTGCTACACCACTCTGACTCTTCCATCTCTTTTCACTTATCTATTGATGTGAACCAATATTTACTCTGATGCTTAAAAAATAATCCTGTCCAGTGGGCATATAAACCAAATAAACAACTTAATCCCACCCCCCCAAAAAAAGAGTAGAAAATCAGCAAGCAAAGCACAACATTCCTTTTCATCCACCAAGACAGTCCATTTTAATAGATCCTGTGATTCCTCTCACATTCTCTGAGAAGCAATGAATGGTTACTTCTCTGAGCTACTATTCATTTGCCATTTGATATTTATTTCCGAAACCCATCTCTGGACCACAATTCCTACTGAAATGAAAACATAATTATCTGTTGCTCAGAACAATAAAGCATCAACTTACACATACTTTTTAAAAAATCACTTTATTGAGTTAGACACCCAGAGCTAATGATCAGAACTATCACTGTTTCCTGTCCAGCCTTTGCAGTCTTCCCCAGCCCTCCCCACAATATTATTATGATTATGCTCTGTTTCTTGTGTATACAAGGAACGAAGTTTGGGGTGATTCTCCAGACCAGGACATGATTTACTGACTTTGAATGCACACAAGTCAGAAATGAAAAAATTAGCCATGGGAAAACCTATCGTATTTTCTTAACAATTATAATGCTCACTTGAGAAATAACTGAAAGATGCCAACACCATTCTGGAATTAAGAAATAAAATTAATCTACATTAAGAACAGTACCAACCAATTCTCCATTCTCCACAGAATTAATCCCATCCTCCCATTAACCCAAGGGAGGAATATTGAAACATTTTAGGAAGCCAGAGGAAAACACTGCAAATCAGAAAATAAGCGATCTGGGTGAAAAGCCTTAAAAAAGTGATTTGTAGAATTTAACACTACAGGTAGAGGAGAAATTTAATAATTCTGGCCTACTACTTGAGAAGGATTTTTTTCAATATATATAGAGAGAGGGAAATGCTGCATTTCTTGTCTAATGATTCAGAGCACATGGGTGTGAATCAGTATTTGTGTAAATTAGTTGCAGCTGCAAATGACAGAAATGACAAAATAACAAAGACAGAAGCATACTTCTCACATAAACAGAGTCTGGAGGAAGACAAGCCATAGCTAGCAAGCAGTGTCTGGCCTACACTTTAGTTTCCAACATAGCTGCTTAAGCTCCAGCCATCATGTCTACAGTTTATACAGCAGCAAAAAAAGATGGAGCAAAGAAGAAGGCACGTCCCTTCCCTTTAAGAATAGATCCTAGAAATCTCAGGTAACACTTCAGCTAACATTCCATTGGCCAGTCACATGATCACAGCAGGCCAAAAGGGAAGCCAGTCCTAATTCCAGATAGGCAAATGCCTCACTAAAAAACTGTGGTCTCTGTTACAAAAGAAGAGGAGAAACAGATATTAGGGGGCAGCTAGCAAACTTGGCCTCAGAAACACAGGGAATTTCCTTAGAAATAAAGAACAGCCTACATAAGACCTTAGCTGATAAGGTCTACTGAAGGCTGGAGTCGTTTATTTAAGGACACAATGTCTCCATCTTTGACTATTTCTAAGAAAAGATAAAGTTAAAACCTCTTCTTCCTAGAGTTTTATAGAGGCAGAGGATGTGGGTTTGGTGTCTTGAAAGTCTCCACCGAGTCTCTATGACCCTAAGGTCATTGTTTTCTCTTAATTATGCCCCCATCACTCTTTTACTTAAAACCATCTAGTGTCTCCATATTGTCCACAAGATAAAAAGCAAGCCCCCTGGAACGATTATTCTAAGCCCTTCCTATATTATGTGGTCCCCACGCCACTTACTTCCTCACAAATTTTATTCAAGTGACACCAAACTACTTCCATATTCCTGAAGGTAACATGATATTTCAAGCTTCTGTTCTTCATCCATTCAATCAGCAAATACATACTGATTGTCTGACATGTGTCCTCAAACATAGTAGCAAGCAGGAGGGATAGAGTGGTGGCTAATATTTAAATAATATTAGCAGCAAATGTTTATTGTGTGTTCAGGATATACTGAGTACTATGTTAAGTACTTTACACATATTGCATTATAATTGCTTATAATAATCTTATGATGTAGAACCTATGTATCCCCATTTTATAGATGAATAAACTAAGGCACAGAAAGTTTAAGTAAGTTGCAGCAGATCACAGAGCTCATCAGTTGAACAGTTGGATTTGTCTGATTCTAGAGTTGTTCAAGCTTATAACCACAAACTACCTTGCACTGTCAGTCTCCTCTCTTCACCCACCTTCCTTCCCCTCCTGCATTCTTTTTATAGGCTCCTATTGGCCCTATAAAACAAGCCCCAATTACCACCTCTTCTGAGAAGCCCTCCTTAATTCCCTTGGATGCTAAATCACTCCCCCTCTAACCAACACTGTATCTGGAGACACTTGCTTTTTTACCCATAAATCCAACTGCCTCATCCCTGCTACACAAAGAAAGCAGCACAAATTGGTGTTGGAAAGGATTATTCAATAAGCAGTTACCTATTTGGAGGAAAAATCAATCTAGATGTCTAATCAGACCATAAACCAAAATAAATACATGTGGATTAAAGCATTAAAGTTTTGTTTTGTTTTGTTTTAAAAAAAAAAAAAAAAAGAACTCAAAGTGTGAAAGAGCTAAAATAAGAGCAAATATTTATCAATACCATGGAGGGGAAGGACCATCTAAGTCTCAAAGGGATGAAAGGCATCATAAAGGAAAAGATCAATGGATTTTACTAGGTAAACCTGTCTAAACTGTCTGATGTTGAAATATAGCCAAAATTACAAAGAATTTTTAAAAACTGAAAAAACATATTTGCCTCAAATGTGATAGAAACAAAACTTTCTATTGTATTTGAAATTACTGAAATGAATGGAAGTAATGCTGTGATCCACAACAGCCCCCACACAGCAACATGAATGAATTCTACAAACAAAATGCTGAACAAGCCAGTCACAAGAGTTTAGAGCAGGATTCCATTTATGTAAAGTTCAAAAACAGGCACAACTGAAATCAGTTGTTCATGAATGTCCACATAGGTAATAAAAATATTAAGAAAAGCAAGAGAATGGTTAATCAAAAGTCAGGATCGTGTTTACCAAGGATGGGGGTGTGTAGGACACAGTGCAGAAGAATGTGATGGTCAAGGGGGACCTATAGGTCTTGGGGGCAATGTTTTACACGCCATTTTTAACTTGAGCCGTGATTGCATGGGAGCTCACTGTACAATTATTCTTTAAACTGTTCATATGTTTTACACGCTCTTCCATATGTACAATACATGTTTCACAATAAGAAAGGGAAAAGGATCTCAAAAGATGAATGGACAAAGGATGTGCATAGAAAAACCACAAAAAGAGGATATGCAAATGACCAATCATCTTACAAGAAAATATCTGGCTTATGGGAATCAAAGACATGCAATTTTCCAAACAATACAGTGCCATTTTCTGCCCAATTTTTATGTTTGTCTTTTATTTTTATGACAGTCCTCAATGCTGAGGATAATGTGGTGAAAAGGGTACCTCAAACACTGCTGCAGGAAGTGAAAACAATTTAGCAATATGTATCAAGGATCAAAAGAGGTCTTTAACCTTTAACCCACGGATTCCACCTTGGGGGTGTCTATGAGGAAAGAGCCCTAAACCAGAGAGGAAAAAGCAATAAATGTCAGAGAATGACAGCTAAAAATTTGTAAACGCTAATCTTCTAAAGTCTAATAAAAGGAAAAAATAAATAACTGTACAAGTGATAGAACATCAGATAGAAAATAAAACAATGTTTATAAAGAATTTTGATAATATAGAATATGCTTATGTTATATTCAAAGCAATAAGCTGGACACTAAACTATATATATTTTGGGCACATCTGCATAAAAGCATATAAATCTTTCACCTAAAGGAGAAAAAGACTAGAAGGAAATATACTAAAATGTTAACTGTGGTTTTCTTTAGAAGGTGGGAGCGATAGTAACTTTTCTTTTTCTCTCTTTTTAAAAATTTCCCTGAATATTTTAAATTTTTTATACTGAGAATATATCACATGTAATTTCCTTCCCCCCTTCCTTCCTTCCTTCCTTCTTTCCTTCTTTCCTTCCTCTATCTCTCTCTCTTTCATTTAGTCAAGGTTCTTCAAGCTACTGATCCTGACCCAACAGGAGTAGACTAAGCTATATATTAGCCAGAATTCTGACTTTGCAATATTGTCTGAATCAACCTTTTTCCATTAGCATTAGCTCTGTCTTGATTTACACCTACATTCCAGCCTCTGATACATAGTTTTATTTCCCAGACTCAGTGTTCACTTTCTCTTTCTGAACTTGGTGTTGAGATGGGCTGACCATCAATTTTCTGACATTCCTGTTGTGGCCCCTGCATCAGCTCTCCTAAAGTATCCCCAAGGAGAACCCCAGTGTGCACTGCACAGCCTTCCTGGGACTTAGGGGTACAAAGACGTTCTAAGTTTCAGTTCTTTTTTTTCCCCCCAACGGTGATTTATTTTATTTATTTGGCCACGCCCCGCAGTTTGCGGGATCTTAAGTACCCCGACCAAGGATCGAACCCCGGGCCCTCGGCAGTGAAAGCACGGAGTCCTAACCTCTGGACCGCCAGGGAAGTCCCTAAGTTTCAGTTCTAATGATAGGTGCTAATTATAGCATCCTTTGTTTCCATTAGAAGAGATTGCTATACAGAGCTACACCTGGACCCGATTTACCTTAATATGATATAATAGTTGAAAGTACAGAACTTAGATTCAAAGAGACTTGGGTTTGAATCTTAGTCCTACCACTTAGTTGTTATATGACCTTGAGCAAGTTACTTATTTGCTTTATGTCATTTGTCTCCTAAAAATACAGGTAATAATGATACCCACGTTAAAACATAAAAATTAAATGGGATAAAGGTGGTCAAAAGGTACAAACTTCCAGTTTTATAAGATAAATAAGTCCTGGGGGTGTAAAACATAGCCCGGTGACTATGGCTAACAATACGGTATTGTATATTTGAAAGTTGCTAAGAGAGGAGATCTTAAAAGTTCTCACCACAAGAAAAAAATTGTAACTATGTGTGCTAATTGATGTTAACTTATTGTGATAATCATTTTGCAATACATACATGTATCAAATCATTATGCTACATACCTAAAACCAATACAATGCTATATGTCAATTACATTTCAATTTTAAGAAGTTTTTTAAAAAGATTAAATGGGATGATCCACGTAAAACACTTCATGCCTAGCACGTAAAGCTTGTTCCATCAGTGCTCCCATTCTCACTCTATTTGTGCAGCCTCGTGTACCGCCACCTCTGACTTCAGACTTTACATTCTAATAGAAGGTAAAACACTCACCCAGAACATTTTACACTTAATTTTATTATAGTCCTTTGTCTTTATTCCTTCCCTGCCAAACCAACAACTTTGCCTAAGAATGCTCTTCAAGAACCCTGCTCTCAATTCTTCTGTGCAATTGATCCCTTTAAGCAAGTATAGAATCCAAGAGAGTCCTAAAAGGAGGCTAGGAATATGCACTGAGCAATATCCCTGGAGAGCTGGAAAGAGGAGAAAGCAGAGAGTGTGTGAGAACCATCTTGAGAAATTGAAGCCAGAGTAATTGAGAACTCCTCAAGCTCAGGAACCAAAGAAACAGGGCGTGGAACCCTTCAAAGCCACTTGTGAGATACTTGTACCAAACCTAGGAGGACAAATCATCAAAAACAAAACTCATGCCCAAGGTTTGACTACACAGAGTTCCTAGATTGATGGCTTTGCTTTAGCTCATTGGCTGACTCAATGAAAAGCATCAGTCAGTTCTGTGGTTTTGCATTTTGAGAATGTGATACCTGACTGACTGTTTCACTTGGTTGTTCGGCCATCTTATGAATAAGCAATTATCTCCTCCGATTATCCCGGAGCAATTGGCTGAATTGCATAGGAAAAAATATGCACATGCACCTTCAATTTCTTAGCTGGAAATGCCTCCTCTTTGTGTTCTAGAAGACCCTCTCCCTTTCAGTTTCCTTCTGCAGGAAATCTAGACCAGCTGCTGGGGAGAAACCTGTTTCTTTATAGGATAAAATGCTCCCTCCAAATTGAAAAGCTTTTATGTCCTAGGATGCATTATTCAAAACACCTCCAAGCTCAGCTTCTGACAGTGGTGTATAGAAAAATACAAAACAATAGCTATGTACTGTAAATAAAATCAGTGGTTTCCTCACAAACTAGAGGACGTGCATGCAACACAAAATGCGATTACGTCTTGAATAAGGCTGAGCAGTAGTGGTACCAGACTAACAATGTTATCAGTGTTTACCTTGTTAAATTCATATCCAAGGACACAGGCTGGCTCGTTTCTCTTGATATCTTCCCTGACTATCTGCAAGCAAATGGATATGGTTTTTGTTCTACCTTTCTGGCTCAGAAAAGGCCCCAAAATATACACAGGCTTAGAAAAAGGCAGCTGTTTCTCCTCACAATTGCATTTAACTGGAACATATTGCACAGAAAAACCACACAGACTCTGGCTGACTTATCCCATGCTTAACTATGTGTTGAACATTTATAGGTCATTTAGTCCTCACCTGCATTATAACTTTGCTGTGTGCCATAAACACAAAATAAGTTTTAGTGCTTTTTGATATATGACATCAGTTATTACATTTCCATAAAGCTGTCCAATATTTACTAGGGTTTTATAACTTTATTAAACAATTTTCTTCAACTGCCAAAGAGATGCCATCACCATAGTAACAGTGTAATTTTCTATATCCCATTTTCAGGTTTCTTCGGTTTCATCAAAGTGGCACGTTTTCCATTAAACTTTGTAGTACATAAAGTCATTAAGGTGACAGTCGAGCACTGTTATGGCTGTAGTAAGAAAGTTGACAGAAAATTTACCCTTGGGCCATTTGAAACAATTATTGGAAAAAGCTTCGAGAGAGTGAATGGCTTAGAAAATTTAAATTTGCTTCTTTAAGCGGATGACAAAGGAAGAACATTTTGAAAGTTCAGCTTGCCTTCTGGACATCTCTTTGAACTGTAGCAACTGGATGGCCAAGGTGATGCTACTTTTCCGGTGTCTTAGAGGCAGCACAGGGGACCCCAGAGCCTGATCTTTCCCTGGGGTGTTCAGTGTTGGGAAAGATTTGCACTCATGTCAACACAGAGCTCTAATCCCTCCATTGGTTTCTATTTCCTCCTCAGGAATAATCACAGCCTGTAATTACAGAAATCATCTTTTACTTACTTGTATATCTGTTTGTTGTCTATCATAGCCCTGCACACTCAAACCAGAGCAGAGTAGTAGTTAGTTCCACGGGAGCAGGTATCTCTTCTGCCTTTTATTTCATCTCTTGAGCACTAAGCACAATCTCTAGCACTGTGCTTGGGTGCTGAATACATGAATAATTCAAGTAGGTGATGTAACTCTTCCCTCATATGCGGAATCCTCACTCCAGTAGACTCCCAGTTATCAAAAAAAATGAAATGAAACCAAAAAATAAAATACTGTTTCTCTTCAGGGGGAATAAAGCTGCAATAAGCTTGAATTAGATCATTATAAGACTTCAGTATGCAGAATCTTTTCTTTTTTTAAGCAGCTGTAACTCCATATGTCCCTCATGCATCAAACACTCGTGGTCCAGGATTCCTAACCTCATCCCATCAGCCCCTCCCCGATGGCATGGACCAGACAGATTGGTTTACGTGGTGGATATCTCTGTCTTCACTGATGTTGCACAACAGCCAGGTCCTGACTCAGCTGATCCCCTACATCACGGCAGCTTGGTTCACCAGATCATATTTCCATAATGAACGCTTTGATGACAACAGAAAGAATGTTCCCATTCGTCCCTCATATTCTATGTGGGAAGGATCCTAGTTTCCTGCCTGGAAGACATGATCTGTAAAGGTCTTAAAAGGGAGAGAACAAAAGGTCTGGCCTTGCCTTTTCAGAATTGTTTTTCTAATCTAAATAAAGATAACTCTGAATTAAAACCAAGTATTTCAAATAAAAAGGAGAATATTCAAATACCAAGAAGTTCATTACCAGGTATCTTCATGTGGGAAAGTCCCTATGGTTCAAAGCATGAAGCCATACTAGTGATCTAACTAAGGCATCAGCCAGAGGGTCAAATCATAGTGCTAAATAGGCCTGGGTTCCATCCCAACAAGGACCAGTTGGCTTCTTCTGCTTCAGCCATAGCTGCATCACTTACCTGGTGGCCACTCTTACTCAAAGGGTCACAGAGGAAATCCAGTCAGAGAATATGGGTAGACAGCATATCAGCAGAAGAAAAACATCTTAGCTCTTAACATTTGGTTCACAACAAACCAGAAGAGTAATTTTCATGTATGAAGGACAGCACGTCAGCTAATAGGTTAACAGTATTACCAATAAGATAAAAATGTTAATAAGTGATCCAAATTACATTCTTATTGGACCACAGGAAGATGAATAGAAGGGTAGTAGGAGTACCAGTCCTAAGTATGTTTTCCTATTTCTTAAATAAAATCCCAGATATGTGGTGTCTAAAATTCAAATTTATAAGTAGAACATCAGTATAAGGGCATTATTGTCACTCAGTTACTGACATATGAAAAGACAAAAGATAATGAAAAAGACATTAATGAAAAGAAAAAATGGAAAGAAAAAGATAATGAAAAGACAAACGATAACTACATAATTTCAAATACAGGGGGGAATTGATTCTCCAAGAATCAACTTGAGATATTAATTATTCCTTTAATATTTTATTTTCAAAAGAAAAGAGCACTTTCATTTTCTTACAACTCTTATTTCCTTCATTAGTTCTGCAAAAGGAAAATCTCATGGTACACTTTCAATTTTTGGTCTCTTGGAATGACTGGTACCAATATAATAAAATCTCTTTTTGTTGGATTAATAAAAAAAGCAACAGAGCTTTGCTACAAAAGTTACTACATAATGAAAATACAATGTAATAATAACAGTTAATATGTTTTTATTATCCCCAAACTCTCTCAGTCTGAAAAATCAATATTAATAAAATATACTACAATAAATGGGTTCATAAAAGAGAAGTCATCAAAAAATGCAACCAACTATGGCCAATTCTACAGTGCTTAATTACTGACCTATATTACCACATTATTGACAGTTCAGCAAAAACATTCAACCAGAATTCTAGAGGGGCAGAATAGCGTATTTCTTGCAATGAGTTCCATTTTCCCTTTGACATGTATATGAAGCAGACCAACTACATTCATTCAAACAACAAACATGCATTGCCTCGCCACAGTTCATCAAGTACTGTATTATGTATAAGAAATACAAAATGAGGATGATCCAATTCACAATCCAGGGATGAAGACAAACAGATAACTAATACTACAGTAGAGTGAGGTTAGTACCCATGACACAAAGGAAAGCACACTTAACTGTGTCAGGAGGTGCTATCAGGGCAGAACTCTGGTGAAGAGTAAACTTCAGCAATCCCATGCTTCTATCATTGCCTAGCAGCATATAGAAGAGTGGTTCCCAAAGGACTGTCAGCAGAGCTATAGTGGTTTTCGCCACTTCGTAGTAAAATGAGATAAATTATTATTATTTCCCTAAAGCTAATTGTATTCCATTTGAGGATTTCTTTCATCCTAAGACTGTGTTCTTTTAACTTTTTTATGTCCTTTCTTTTCTGAAATCATGGATAATACATGATAGGGCCTTTTTTTTTTCCCCTCCTTAATTGGTCTAATAAGTAGTAGGCAACTCTATGTGAGTTCTCCAAAACACTTCTGAAGTTTTCCTTGTCAGTGAAATCCAAAAGTCCAGAAACCACTCTGATGGAGCAAAACCTGTCGGACCATGAAGAGGAAGTAGACAAGCTGGCTGATTCATCAGTTAGTTGAGTGTTAACAATAGAAGCTTTCTTATCCCATGTGATCCAGAAGAGCAGTAATTAATGAATTAATCAAAACATCAATTAAGATGGGACATCATTTAAAAAATACATATTTTGCATCTTTTCTATTTTAACTTAAAATATTTATTCACCTATGTTCATCTATGTGGAGGGTCTTTTCTTTGACTTTTCTTTTCACTAGACCTGCCGATGATTGGAGTTTCAAGAAATCCTTCTTGCATGAACCACATCCAAAACTCAGGGTCCAGAATGTACCCTATTAGTTTTTTTTTTAAGTGGCACAACAATTTAAAGACAATTGTGAAGCAAGATGACTGCGCAATCCGTCTAGAAATTTATAAATCCCCCCCGCCAATTTTTACAGTTTATCTCAAACCTCATTTGAAAGCCAATTTTATACTCAGCTTTATTGTCTTTAAAAATATTCATTACGTTTTCAGGAAATCAACTCTCTTTTTGAAATTGTAATTCATCAGTCATGTTTACATAATTACAGCTGGATAGGCAGATTTAGAACAAACACAATTGACCCTTAGTATGCATGCTATTTAGCAGGTGGTGATAAAAGAGCATGGACTTGCCAGAGCAGGGCTTCTTGACTTTAATGTGCATAAGAATCACCTAGACATCCTGTTAAAATGCAGATTCTGCTTTAGTAGGTCTGGGGTGGGGCAGAATCTGTAAATTCTAAGTTCCCAGGTCCTGCTGCTGTTGGCAATGGACCAAACTTTGAGTAGCTAGGAACTGAGGTCCCCTGCCTCAGCAGCACATTAGAATTACCTGAGTCCCATCCTTGATGATTTTGCTTTAAGTGGTCTGGAGTGGGGGCTTGGAAACAGAATTTTTAAAAGCTTGCCAGATGATTGTAATACACTAGAATGTAGAGCGAGTATTCATGTGGCATGAGAATCAGGTGTTCTCTTTTACACCATGGAGAGAGTCAGTAACGCGGGGAGTAAATCTGCTCATCGAAGTCAGTTAAGAGAACTACTATGTATAGAATCAGTGGATGTCATTTTCCTACCTGACATCCCTCAGGTTCAATGTGTTTGAAGGTGTTTTATTGTTTTGTTGTTTAATTGGCTTCCCTTCTAAGACTTCTGCTTTCACCTGTATAAAAATCCCGGGGCTTAGAGAAAGGGGAGAAAACCAAAATATTTGAAAGGTACCAATACCTGATATCCATTAAGCTAGTTAGAATTTTCTTCTTGGCTTTGGCACAGCAATTATACAACAGTTCACAGGCACATTCCAAAGGCTCCATTTCCTAGGGGGACCTATCTAATCTGATGCAATATTAAAGGCTAGGAAGTATTGACAGACACAGAAGGCTAGAGAGGAAGGCACGAAAGGAAAAATGAGGGAGCTTCAAGTTCAATACTGGCCATTCAATCTATGATGCAAAGATAATATACAAGGAATATGAAATTAGAAATCATCATCCATGAGATAAGAGTTTAGTTATTTTTTTGTAAATATGTATGCATGATCGAAGACTGTTCTGTGTGGGACTTGTTCAGTCGTGATTTTAGTCCCTTGATGTAGAGCAGGAACCAGATGCCCATTTTTGTAAACACAGTTTTATTGGAACACAACCATGCTTTTTCATTTCTGTATTGTCTATGGCTGTTTTCGGGCTATTTATGGCAGAGTTGAGTCAGGACAGAGACCATATGGCCCACAGATACTAAAATAATTACTCTTTGGACATTTACAGAAAAAAAAAATTGTCGATTTCTGATTTAAAGAAACCATCATCAAAGCTTACTCATCCCCATTACCAGCAAAATGCACAGTCCTACCGACAACCCCGCACTGTGGCATTGGAGGGCTAGTCCCAAAAGTCAATAATAACCCTCTGACCTTCCTGTTAGTGATCCCTCTTTAAATCACTTAAAATCTTTGCTGGGGAGGACACCTTAAATGTTGGCCAGAGCGTGGTTATGAGCTCAGAAGGAAGTTGAAATGCAACCCATAATAAAAGGGAGGCAGAGCAAAGAAAGTGGACTCAAGAGAAATCAAGCTCTGGGGAGGGAAGTGGGTCCAGAAATGGATTCTGTTCATAATATCCTTTTGCGTTGTGTTTATGCCAAGCTATACATCTTTTTAATGCAAAAGCAGTTATTTCAGCCAGAGTTCCAATCTTTCAGCAGGAGAGTTTCTAGGCACCGTTTCTTTCACATTATTCAAACTGGTCCTACTAATTGATTGCCTTTTCTTTAGAGTCCAAAATGGAATATTATCCTTTTCATCAATTTTCTCAGCAGTCGGCAAATGTACTATTTATTGCATGTAGGTTCTACTTAAATAACATTCAATCATCTTTCCAACAGATTTCAATGAGCAATGTTCCTGGAGATGCTTAACAACCTGTAATGCCTATTCATTGCGTGGAATGCTTCTAATGACAAATGGCTAATGTAGAAACTCTTTAGGCTTATCATTTCTTCAAATGAATTTTCTTGACAGGGTTGAAAAATGAACATCACTGTTTGCAAATGAGTGTACCATGTATTCCCAGCAGCTATTCTTAACGGTGCCTTTGTTCAGATTGTACAAAAAGGGATGATAAATCAACTGCATAGTGGGGGGAGTGGTCTGGCCGGAGTCGGGGGGGGGGGGGGGGGGGGAGAGATATAAAAAAATCCATAAAGTGTGACTGAGTCCGCCTAAACTGAGTTCCCCTGCTGAATTTATGATTAACCTCTCTATCCAAAATTTTATTCCCTTTCTTGTCCCACCCCTGTTCCCCTCGGGATGAGGAGTATCAAAGAAAAGGGAGGACTGAAGCCAGGCAGGACCCTGTGGGGCCTTCCCAGGTTCAAAAGCCCCTCCACGTTCCCCGTTTCTTATTTGTAGGAAAAAAGGCTTTAGTCTCCTAGGCCTTTCCCCAGTTCCAAAGAGCAGGCCCAAGCACTTAATGATCAGGACAAGTCAGAGGGCTCCCAGTTCCTCCTGAAGGGATATAGATAACCACCTGATGCATATCTTTGAGTTGTTCTGCAGGAACTAAGACCCCCACTCAAGAGGAGGGTGGAGGCTACATGCTGACCAGAAGCATGTAGACCCCAGACTGGTTGGAACCAGATGGTTGAGATTCCTGAAACATCACCCTGTTACCTCACCACCAACCAATCAGAAAAAAGGTCTACGAGCTGGTCACACATCCTATGACTCTCTCCCCTAACACTGTCTTTAAAAACTCTTGCCTGGGGGCTTCCCTGGTGGCGCAGTGGTTGAGAATCTGCCTGCCGATGCAGGGGACACAGGTTCGAGCCCTGGTCTGGGAAGATCCCACGTGCCTCGGAGCAACTGGGCCACCCCCCCGCCCCCCGTGAGCCACAACTGCTGAGCCTGCGCGTCTGGAGCCTGTCCTCCGCAACAAGAGAGGCCGCGATAGTGAGAGGCCCGTGCACCGCGATGAAGAGTGGTCCCCGCTTGCCACAACTGGGGAGAGCCCTCGCACAGAAACGAAGACCCAACACAGCCAAAAATAAATAAAGTAATTAATTAATTAAAAAAAAAAAAAAAAAAACAACTCTTGCCTGAAAGCCATGGGGGAGTTCGGGTCTTTTGAGCATGAGCTGCCCATTCTCCTGCTTGGTGTCCTGCAATTAAACCCTTACTCTGCTGCAAACATCCACTGTCTCAGTTTGGCTTTCTGCTCATACGAGCCCTTGCTTAGTAACGATAGCATATGTATCAGCATTATATTTAATATATTTACAAATTTATTTAAAATGCATTTCATCTGAAGTGGTGGCTTCACTGAAAGCTAGTACTTGTAATTTTTTGCTCCACGTTGCCTAAATGAGCAGGCTCTAAAAATGCAAGTATCTGTTATTTGAATCTGGCTGTTGTCACTTCTTGAGCTGGTTCCTGATTAGGATAATACACCGAACTGGCCCTAGGATGTAGAGTGCATTACTAAATTACTCATATACATATCACACTGCCTATGAGGAAGTATTTTAAATAAATTACAGGCAATAGAACATACACTGGTTTCTAAGTATGTACAAAAATCCTATTGGCTATAAAGAAGGGAGGGATTTATTCAGCCTGAGGTGTTAGGGAGGCTTCAAAAGGAGGTGATATTTGAATGGAGTCTTGAAGTTCAGCAGGGAGAAGAGAGTTGAGTACAAGAATTCCAGGCGGAAAGAACATGTACAAAAGCAGGAAGACAAAAACAAGCATGCATGGTCAGGTGCCATAAGCAATTCAGTGCTGCTGAAATGTGGAGTGAATGGAGGGGTAGAGGGAGAGAGATGAATGAAGGAATGAGGTCCAACAAACGGCAAGTAGCTCAGACTGCCTTTGTTTCCTCCCTGTCCTTTTTATTTCCATCAGCAGGAGCCGGTAGAAAGAACACAGGCATCCTAGTCAAAATTTGTCACTTCTTGGTCATTCAGCCTCGGGCAAGTGATCCATTGGGGTTCATTCATTAAAATGTTGATTCAGAGACCGGCTAATTGTTGAATCAAAATACGATTTCCCAGGCCCCCTCCCATGCCTCCTGAATCAGACACTCTGGAGGTGGCCCCAGTAAGCTGTGCATTTTCAGCTCCCAGTTTGTGAATCACTGCCTTAAATACAATATTATGTGGAAGAAATCACCTTTGTTAAAAATGCTCTAAGTGGGTATTATTTCTTTTGGCCTTGTTTCTTCCAAGGAGGAAGAAAAGAGCAGTAATCTGAAGAATCTGACTTTATTTAAAACAAAAAACCTTCAAAAATCCTTTAGCTGGGTTGTGGCATTTGGAGGGGGAGGGAGAGATTATCCAAAGGTAAGAGACTTTTCTTCCTTTGAAGCGATATTGGTGTGATGTGAATCAAACCATTCATGCAGAGAACAAAAGTACCTTTGACTTTTAGAGCCAGTTAAGATGGTAACTTAAATAAACAGGGAGGAAAAGAGATATGACAAAAGGTCAACTTAGTCACAGCTTCTTGAAGTAGTAGTGCCTAAGGCTGAACAGCTGAATTGAGTTTGCAATTATCCACCCTTCCAGAGGTTCCCAAACTGAAGTTACCAGATCTGTGAATTCAGAGGTCTGGAAGCTTTGTTCAATATTTCAAAATTTCAAGTGCAGAGCCTCTCAAAGTATGGTTCAAGAAACAATGAGATCTGAACCACCTGAAGGATGAGGACATTCTTATTTCAATAAGAATGCTATTTGAAAATGAGGATTCCTATGTCCCAACCCAAGAGATTATATTTCAAAGTGTTGGGTATAAGGCCTGGAAATCTGTATTTGTTTTCAAACACTAGGTGATTTTGAGAAAACTCATTTGTGATAAGACTAATTAAAATATCCCTAAGTAGCATGCCAATTTTCTCTGCTTTAGCCTAAAGGATCAAGTCAACTTAGCACATGCTGATCAGAATTTCTAACTATCAGACACAGGTCTTTGATTAATAAAAGTGGGAAAATAAGTTATTATGTAATAAATTTGCATAGTAGAGAAAAATCTATCAAAACGTGGGTCTACAGAGAAACTCTCTTTTAAAGGAATCCCTAATAGTAAAAATTTGAAATGGCTTACCTCCGACTCCTCTCCTCCCCCATTCTTGGCTAAGTACATCTTGACTAGAATCCTGATAGTAGAAAAATACTAGTGGAAGCAATTTTCTCCCCTATTTTCCCACTCAACATCCTTCCCCTTATCCCTTTTCTCCACATGCTTCCCTTTGTTTTCAAATGGAGATAGCTACTCTAGTTGACATTTGGGCACGTGCCATGCGCCCTATGAGGGAACCTACACTTCTGAAACATTTCCCTAGAAAATAAAAACCACTGACCCACCATTAGTTGGTATAAAAGGTATTTCCAGAGCTAGCTTTTTAAGGATTTGCCACACAGTTCACTTCTCCTACTTCAGCAAAATGACTTTTGGGAGTTGACTTGAACAGTTACCAAAGAGAGAGAGAGCGAGAGAGAGAGAATGCTAAAATTTAATCCAGTATTACTTTAAAAAGCATAGAGTCATGTGATGTGATTTTATGAATATAAGGTATAAAACACAGGATTCCATCAAGTTCAATGGTCTTTAAATTTCAGTGGGAAAAACCTTCACATAGTTAAAAGCTCAAGAATTACAACATCTAATCAAACAATGTGGAAATTGTACATTCCCCTGAGTAGAAAATTAAAGATCCTTACTTATGAAACCACCACCTCCCCTGCAGTTATGAATTCAATGACATAACAACTATAATAGGGTTCCATCAAGGTTGCCAAAAAGAATCTCTTCTTATTATGCAACCGTAAGTTAATAGCAAGATTACATGGAAAGATGTTTCCAAGGGGCTCAAGCCAAATTAGTTAGGAACAACCATTAGGTTCTTCTTGATAAATAATAGTAGCTACTCACACACAACCTCACCACTATGCTATTAAGACGGTAAGACTCAAACCAAATTCTACCACACGTACAGGTACATTGAGAGGTAAAGGTTAAGTGCTAGCCAAACCATATACCTTTAATAGATCTAATTCCACATATGAGAGTATATTTCTATCAACTACTATGCTAACAAGCCACTGTTTCAAATCTCTCTATTATGTGAATTAGACAAAATGTCTGGTCTCAATCAGAGAGAAAGATAGTTGAAGCTTTTACAGAAGCTGCCTGTGGAAATAGATCTTTCTGACCACATGTGAACTGACAGCACTTGGAATGTGAATTCTTGATCAGTGTTACTGATTATCCCCACAATTCAGCTTAAACTAACACCCACACAAACACACTTATATCTCAAAATGGGGAAGGAGGGGCATGATGTAATCATTTCCTTACTGCTGATCAGTATATTTTAATCTCAAGAAGATTTAAAATTAAGCATAAAATTGTGCATCAAAACAAAAGAATATTATTGTGTGAAGAAAGCTGTACATAACTGGAATTATTTGTTCTTGTAATGTTTTATAAAATTTATCATATTAGAATAACAGTTCAGCCTGTTTATGGCAGTTTAAAATACACATATGAGAAACATTTAAACTTGTGAATTTAAGTTGAAACCTTGCTAAGTCTATGTACAGTGTTAGAACTTTTAAGAAGACTCAAGTTTGCAATATTTAGAAATGCACTTCTTAGATTTATAAGAAGTACTTAAGTATATAGAGAGCTTTGACAGACAGCTAATGTCTTTTAGAAGCATTCAAATCTATAAAATGTAATTTAAAATGTTTAAAAGTGTTAAATGACTAAATATTAATGGGACCAAATATAATATTATTCAGAGACCCCATCAAAGTAGTTGCTAAAATTCACTAGTTAAGATTTTCGAATTGAATTAGAGGTTATCAGAACTAGATTTTTTTAATTTACAACTTTATTAAATTGAATACAAATTTCTATGACCAAAGTAAAATCAAATTAGCTTTTTCTATGTAGAAAACTCATTTTCAGGGCACCAAAAAGTTCATTATCAACATCATTGAACAAATTCTCCTTGCCACTAAAGATGACCCAGGCTTGCAGCATTTCTCATTTATTAATATTACAATAAACCCTTTGGGGTCTACAAAGAGAAGAGTCAGGGAACTCCATTCCACAGCTTGCAGAGTGAGTCAGGGTGTTATCAGAATCAGTGTTTTAGAATAGACTGGGGTCACAGAGGTCATTTGATCCAATCCGTAGAGGAAGAAACAAACTGAGACCCAAGAAGGGTGACTTGTCCAACATACTCTGTAAACCAGTAGTGAAGCCAGGATTAAATACAGGTCTCATGACCCCCAACCCAGCATTCTTTTCAATACTAATGAATATTTATTAAGTGCTTACTGTGACCCACGTACTGTTTCTAGACTCAGGGGATACAGCAGCGATGAGGACAAAATCTTTTAACTTCTAAGAGGATGGACATATATAAAGGAGGAAATGTGAGTTGGTGATAATTGCTCTCAAGAAAACCAAAAAAAAAAAAAAAAAAAAAAGTGTCATGAAGGAGAGTTGTATGCCTGACAGGAGGATGGGGGTTCGGATGTGATACTTTTATTTAGGTTGGTCAGGAGCAAAGTCATCTCCACAGTATTGGCATTTGGATTGGCACCTGGATGATGAGAGAAGGCTGCCAGGCAAAGAGCTATGGGAAGAATATCTTAAGCATTACAAAGTATGGCAAGTACAAAGAGCCTGGGGCAGAGAAGAGCTTGGAAGGTAGGAAGAGTGAACGCTGGAACTTGTAGACAATGCAAACTTGTTTGGATTTTATTCTGAATACATTATGGGGCCATTGGAGGATGTTGAGCAAAGAGTGACATAATCAGATTTACCTTTTTAAAGGATCACACCAGTGACTATAAAGAGAGTGTTCTGTAGGGGCCTGAGAGTAGGAACAAGAAAACCAGTTAGCGAGTTGTAGTATGATGCAGACTTAAACACGGGTGGTAGTATCGGAGATGGGAAGAAATAGTTGGGCTCTGAATATATTTCGGAGGTAGGATCTACAGGATATGTGTAGGCACACTGTTTTTCTGTGACTAAGAGATACTTCTTATGTCCTTCTGATGATACCTGCATTCCATTAAGTGACAAGGCAGTAGTGATAACTGCTCAAAATTTGGGATCGCCATATTTTAAAATATCAGAAGAGGACATAAGTTTTTGGTTAATTCCAAATGAACAGATCCCCAGCCCCAGACATGACCCACCTCAAATCCCTCATCTTTCAGAGACTCCTAGGATGCTGGTATTGCCTGAGAGCTGGATTTTCTATGCTAATTACTCAAGAGATAACGAGATAAAGCAGAAAAGGCCTTAGGGAGAGACAGACCTGCATCTAAATCCTGGCACCATAATTTACCAGCTCTATGATCTTGAGCCAATTACCTGACTTTGAACCTTGGCTTTACTTTCTAAAAAATGGGCAGAGTTTTTAAAATATGTTTTTAATGTCTAAAATACCTTGCACAGTACCTGATTATGCTTATATTAGGTATTCAAAAAGGGTAGTTATTACCCTTGTTCTCTGTGACCTCTTCCATTTTACTGGTAAGAGACTATACCAGAACCAGGTGAATTTCAGCCCTTTGAGCCTAGAAGTGAGTATATACCATAAAGGCACATTTTATGGAGGCTTGGAGGATCTCAGTATTACTGCAAATATCTTCTTCTAGGTTCACAAATACTTAAAGTAGATGGGCAGTTATCATAGAATGGCCTGAAACCGTGACTTTAAAGTTGGTCTCCTGAGGCTTTGTGAAATTTCCTACAGCCCCTAATGTTAAATATCTTCTTAATTAAAACTTTCATTCTGAGAGAAAGAATCTAGAATAGGGAAAAGTCAGAGTGGGTCCCCTGGCTGCTGAAATTATCTAGAGCATAAAACAAGAGCCTCAAGGTCAAGGACTATTTAAGCGAGCTTAGTAGAGATGTTTTCAGACTCTCATGCAAATCAAAACCACTAGATTAAATATAATTCTGGGCATAGTATTCAGACAGTCCAGTTCAGCCAATTCAAGCCTCTTTCCCCTGCTGAACACCTATAATTTGTCATGTGTACTTAAATGTTCCCTTTTTGGCGTCTTCAACTCTACAATTATTGGGAGAATAAATCATATGATAATGCGTTGGCTCTGTCCACAAATATCACCACCTTTAGTTAGTTTTCAAGGTCTTTCCTCAGACTCTGGTCTTTTACAGTTTTATCTCTGTTATCTTAAAGGTCAAGTGCCTCCACTTATGAACACCAAAAGCCCTGTCAAGTGAGTGGTTAATTTTCAATTATATGTCCTTTAGTCTCTCCTTTTCCCCCATCTCACATATTTGATCTTTTAAGAATCTTGAAAACATGATTACTAACTAAACTCAAACACCACCCTGGGCATCTTTTCCATTTCAACACCACAGCACTAAATTGGCTGTAGGAAACTAGCAGAGTAATGACAGTGTCACACAGTTCATTATCACTCAGATTCCAATATCTCATAGGTCACATCAAATTAGTCAGTCTGTACTGATCATTACCTTATAAAGTGATTTCTAATGAAGTACCCTTCAAAAACATACTTGTGCTGGGCTTCCCTGGTGGCGCAGTGGTTAAGAATCTGCCTGCCAATGCAAGGGAGACAGGTTCGAGCCCTGGCCTGGGAAGATCCCACATGCCGCAGCGCAACTAAGCCCGTGCGCCACAACTACTGAGCCTGAGCTCTAGAGCCCGCGAGCCACAACTACTGAGCCCACGTGCCACAACTACTGAAGCCTGCGCGCCTAGAGCCCGTGCTCCGCAACAAGAGAAGCCACAACAATGAGAAGCCCGCGCACCACAACGAAGAGTAGCCCCCACTCACCGCAACTAGAGAAAGCCCGTGCGCAGCAACGAAGACCCAACGCAGCCAAAAATAAATAAATAAATAAATAAATAAATTTATTTTTAAAAAAAACATACTTGTGCAGAGATTATTGTTCTGATGGTTCTGATATCTACCCTGTGCTGTTTTGCACGAGAATAACAACTAATATTTACATGGTGTTGACTGTATACTGGGCACTGTTCTGAGAACCATATACATACACTCATTTAATCCCCATAAAAATCTTATGAGGAAAATACTATTATTATTTCATTTTACAGATGGGGAATTGAGAGACAGAGGTTCAGTCACCTGTACAAGGTCAAGGGAAACTCAGCCCATCTGGCTCCATAAATGAAGTTTCAGCTGCTATACCAGAGTTTCTCAATCCTGGCACGATGGGCATTTTAAAGAGGATAATTCTTTATTGTGGGGGCTGTCCTGTGCATCGTAAGAGGTTTAGCAGCCTCTCTGGTCTCTACCTACTAGATGCCAATAGCACCACCCCCATCACCCCACCCGCGGGGTTGTAAAAATCAAAAATGTCTCCAGACACTGCTAAAGTCCCGTGGTGAAGGGGAGGTCAAATCACACCCCCTACCACCACTACTCACTAGGAATCACCGCCCTATACTAAACTGTCACCGCACAAAACAGGCAAAGGATAACTACACTTACAGTTACAGAAGAAACGTTAAGAGGCTTGTCCCTGAAATTCAAGGATTAAAATTATCATTAATCAAATGGATCCTCACCCAAATGTAATTGATATTGACCCTGATTCCTTTTCTTGTTCCTTCTTCTCTTTCCTCTTCCTAAGTTGGACAATTGCTCATCTAAGGCCCACAGGCTGCTTAGCTGGTGATTTCATGCTTTCCTTCAAGGCTGTGACTGAAGCCTTGAAGGAGGTGTGTGGCTTTTTAGGCAGTACCTGTGGCTGATCTCCAAAAAGAAAGCCTTTCATGACCCTGAAGGTGTGAGGAGAGGCAAGCACAAACAGAACTTCATTTCCTTTCAGAAAGGACAGTTACTTTCCTCTTTGGACCCTCTGCAGGTTATTGCTGCTTTGTTCCCTAAATAGTGGATTAAAACGTTGTGTGGGTCATAGGACTCTAAAGGTTTATGTGCTCACACGGTCTAGCTCAGGCTCTCCCTGGATGCTGTCTGCGGGAATGTACTGAGAACTTGCCACTTGTTCATACCTCTTCAATATTTTCGGAGGTGAAATAGATTGGGTTGAAAATAAGGAAGACCTTTTCTCAGATTTTCAAATCTCCATAACCAAGAGAATGCCTTTGGTAATCTTGGAAACTACTGCCAAAGTGAACATGTTTTGTGGCCAACGCCTGGTAAGTAGGTAGGAGACCGCACCTGATCAGTAAACAATGGTGGGCTTGTTTGCATGGCACCGGTTTTCCACGGACTCAACCCAAGCAAATCACCTCATGCATAAACCACCGGCCAACGTGATATCTTTAAGGAATCAGACTATGCTCAACTAGAATAAAAACATCCAATTGCATGTCATCAGGCTTTTGGAAGCTCTTACAGTGATGCAACAAGCATTTACTGCATTTATTGAGTATCTGCCACGTGCTTGGAACTATTATGCTGTTCTTCTCCCACCCACAACTTCTCTGACAGCTATTATAGTAAACATTTCAATGAGGTAGAAATCAAGAGATCTTGGGTCCCATTGTTTCTCCTGCTAACAAACAAGTTGCAACCTTGAGTAAGCTACTTAACCTCACTGAGAGTCATATTCTCCAACCTTAAATTGAGGAGTTTGGATTGTTAAACAAACTGTAAGGTCTCCTACAACTATAGAGTTCTATGATTTTTATTTATTTATTTATTTATTTATTTTTAGCTCAAGTTTATTGAGCTCCTATTATGTGCCATGCACTAAAGTTCTAACACTTTACATATATTATCACGCCTAAATTTCACAATAACGCTGTAAGGTAGTTCCTATTATCGCCACGTTAAGGATGAGAAATAATTCTATAATTCAGTTCAATATACTGCTTCACTAAGAGGAAGTCTGCTATTCTGATGGATGCAGAAACACACTAGACAGTGAGCAGTATAAGGGCAGATGCCATGGCCAAATCACTGACCTCTGAGCACCTATCACAGGTTCTGGCACATATGGGAAGTCAATAAATATTGATCAAATATATAAATGAAAGAATAAAGTTTAGTGTCACTTTTATCAAATGTATTAGTAAGGATGGGAAGCTATAGTTTGCAAGTTTAGAACCCATTCAAAAGCTCATATTCTGAGTTTCAAAACAGTTGAGGATATAGTTTTCACTTGAGTTTTTGATGTGTCAAGATTATCCTTGACCTGTTTTAAAAAGATAAATGTATTCGCATGATGGAAGAATTTTTAAAATATATCAAATACTCACCATGGCTTTTCACTGATAATTCTAGAATGTAGGGGAGTTTTCCTTTTCTAATCCTGGTCCATATAGTCAGGAATATATTTTTGAGGGACTGCATCTAACGGCAATCTTATTTTGAAAATTTTCATAGAAAAGATAAGCATTTTGTCACTATCTCAGCATGTTACTCTGTCCTTTTGGTATGCCTGATCTATGTTATAGAGGTAAAAAAATAAAATTTACTAATAAAAAAGAGGTATTCTTTTCTAGATTTCAGGGAAGGTGAGCTACCTGTCACTCAGGTGATATAATGACTGCTGAAGTCTATGTCATGTGATTTAAAGGATGCAGTAAGAATCTCCTAACCAAAACATCTAATAACTCCCCAGTGCCTGTGCCAGAGTCTGAAATCAACACCATCATTATTCCTTTGGGCTGAAGCATTAAAATATTCTGTTAAAATTCAACCATACTCTCACACCCATTAGGATGGCTACTAACAACAACAATAACAACAACATTAACAACAACAACAAAAAAAAACACAGAAAATAACTAGTGTTGGTGGGGATGCAGAGAAGTTGGAACCCTTGTGCACTATTGGTAGAATTAGTAAGATGGTGCAACTGCTGTCAAAAACAATATGGCAGTTCCTCAAAAAATTCAAAACAGAACTACCATGTGATCGAGCAATCCTATTTCTGGATATACATTCTAAAGAACTGAAAGCAGGGTCTCAAAGAGATATTCACACATCCATATTTATAGTAGCACTATTCACAACAGCCAAAATGTGGAAGCAACCCAAATACTCATCAAAGGATGAATAAACAAAATGTGGTATGTACATACAGTGGAATAGTATGCAGCCTTAAAAAAGGAAGGAAATCCTGTCATATGCTACAACATGGATGAACCCTAAGCCAGTCACATAAGGACAAATACATGATGATTCTATTTACACAAAGTATCTAGTCAGATTCATAGATATAGAAAGTAGAATGGTGGTTATTAGGGGTTGGAAGAAGAAGGAAATGGGGAGTTGTTTAATGGATATAGAGTTTCAATTCTGCAAGATAAGAAAGTTCTGGAGATCTGCCTCACAATAATGTGAACATACTTAACAGTACCAAACTGTATACTTAAAAAATGGTTAAGGGGCTCCCCTGGTGGCGCAGTGGTTAAGAATCTGCCTGCCAATGCAGGGGACACGGGTTCGAGCCCTGGTCTGGGAGGATCCCACATGCCGCGGAGCGACTGGGCCCGTGAGCCACAACTGCTGAGCCTGCGCGTCTGGAGCCTGTGCTCCGCAGCGGGAGAGGCCGCGACGGTGAGAGGCCCGCGCACGGCGATGAGGAGTGGCCCCCGCTCGCAGCAACTGGAGAAAGCCCTCGCACAGAAACGAAGACCCAACGCAGCCAAAAACTAATTAATTAATTAAAAAATAAATTAAAAAGTGAAAAAAACCAAAAATGGTTAAGATGGGAAACTGGATGAAATGTGTTTTTTAACCACAATTTGAAACAATGCTCCATACTCTGTATAACAGGTCAGTTTAAACCATCCTCCTTTGTACTTCATTGTGAGTTCATTTATCCGATTAGCTTCCTTCCCTGAAGGACAGGTATGTCAGTTTTGATGAAGAAGAGAGAGTGAGATCCCAGACGAGGGGCTATGAGGAAAGGCGGCTCAGGGAACCATGAACGTCTCCAGGGACCCAGTCAGTGCAGGCACAGAGGCGACCTGGCTAATGTCGGGGTGCTGGGAGGCTTCTGGGGAGACTGAGGAAGGAGGCAGGAAAAGAGGGGCAACAGAAAGTCAGGAGGAAATGCACTAAACATACATTGTCGTCTTCTTCTTCTTCCTATTTCCCCCAAAGCTGCTCTCCTTGGCTGACCTCAATAACTTGCAGGCAAGGAGAACTTGCCTTTGCCAAGGCTGCCCTGAGAGGCACTAAGAATAAGACGACTTGAAGGGCTCTTCTGGCAAGCGCGCCACAGCTGAGTTTCCAGAACCACGGAGGCAGGCTTCAAACCTTCTCCATTAGCTGTGGATGCCCCCTGCTGAACTCCGTGGGCCCAGCTGGTGGTTCTTTTCAGGCACGTTCCTCTTTCTGTGGCTGCCTGGGAACTGTGAAGTGTGGAAGGAGAACGGGGTCTAGGAGCCAACGCAAAGTCTCCACATTTTCAGGAAACCATGACAGCAGGAGAGAAGTGTTGGCCTAGAAGCCTTCTGGGTTCCTGTCTCTATGTTAGAGGAGGGAAGTCTGTTGGCCCTAGGCAGGAAAGCAGAAATAAACTTGGGGTTGAGGAAGCCCTGAGAACCTATCAGTCCCTAATGGCTTCAGCTGGTGTGCCAGGAGCCCCGGCTACTGAAGTGTTGCTGAGTGTTACCCTGATGCTAGCTCCAGGGGGCTGATTCCTCAGTGATGGGCTTCCAGAGCCCTGCCTGGGCCTGCCCAGGCTGCTCACCCCACCACGGGAAGGACTCCAAGCCTCGAATTGCTCATTTTGCTTCTTACTCCAGGCTTTGCCCACACTGCACCAAGGCCAGCCTGGCCTGGCCTGGAGCTCTGGTGGCCTCCGAAGGTGCCTGGCAGAGAAGCTCCATGTGTACAGAATGAAAGTGCAGGGTTTCCCGAGAGATTTCACTCAGTAAATACAGGGACACAGAACAGAGCATGAGCCACAGTCCCTTCACTTGGGCATGTAAAAAAATTACACATTAGCTATTTTTATTCTTTTAAAAATCAGTTGAATTCTGACTCCAAGTCCCATTCCTACTGGACTTTGAAGAAGTTCAGCCCTAGGCCTTCTTGGGGCTCCCTCCTGTAAAGGTAGAAAGCCCTGGGGTCTTACCCGTCTCCAAGGTGGGGAATACCTTAGGTTGTCAGAGGCCACACTGCCTATAGCCGGGTCACCCGTTGTCCCAGGCTCTGCTGCTTCTTTGCTGAGGCTGGAAATCTCACGTGAGTTGGAAACACGAGTCGTAGAACCCAAGCCTTCTAAGGGTGCCTGCACTGTTTGTCACACCTCCCTCCTGAGGCCTTATCACCTCCTGAGCAGAACACAAGTTCTGAAGGCAGGATTGATCTTGATCTCTCTCTCTCTCTCTCTCTCTCTCTCTCTTTCCCTCCCTCCCAGTTTCCAGAAATCTCTCCTTGCAGCCTAACTGCCTCTCTCCACCCCTTACCCCCTCCAGGACACTCTCCCACTGTTTAGAATTTTAAGACAGAGCCCTGAATTTCACTTTAAGCATTTTCTGCTTTCCACCTTGATAAATCCCTGAGATAAGAACCACAAAGCTTAGCCATTATTAGGGATTAGGATCTCCATTTGAAAGAAGGCCCGGGGAGGTTAAGTGATGTGCACAGTATGTTAGAGACAGAATCTGGAGAAGAAGCCAGGTGTGCTGATCTAGGCAAGTGTTCTTTCCATGACACCACGAAATGGCAAGTCAGAGAGCCTGCAGCAAAGGCTGGTTTTGGAAGCAGAAGGAAGAAACTGAAAGCTCAATTGTGTTTTATCATCAACAATGGGGAAGCTGAATAAACCAGTCAGTGGTGGGCAGAGAGCCAGTATTCACTTGATTCGATCTTCATACTTGTGGTTACCAGCCAGTGCCATCCAGGGAGAGCCTGCCTCTGGAGAAGAGGCCTTGCTGCCAATGCAGACAGCACCTGTGTTTGCCTATTTCTACCGCCCACTGCAAGCAAACAAGCAGTGACTGGAGGTAGGCAGGAAAGAGGGCTCTTAACCGGGCAGCCAGGGAGGCCAAGCTTTGCTGGGCAAGCACATTCTTCCTCCTCCATCTGGGGATGAACAATTTGCCCCTCATCAGAAGCTCTCTTAACTAGATGTCCAATCATGGAGACAAAAGTTAAGTAATGGGTTGACGTCTCATTGTTTACTGCTTTAAAGTCAGCTTCACAGACTAGGGAACAGGCTGGTGTGACGCTACATCAGGGAGGCCCTGTTTGCTCCGATGCCCTCTTACTTCCCTTCCAGAGCACTTCACATCCCTCTGGACGCCTCACCCTTCCTGTGCCCAGGGTCACTGAGGCTGCCCAGCTCCCTTTCTCACGCTCCACCCAAACCTGAAATGTCTGGGCTTTAGCTCAAGCACAAAAATGATTCTGTCCTCCTCATCCCCATCATGTTGCCATTTTCTGGATGTCATACTGTCAAGAATGGGGTGGTGGTGATGAATAAGTTCACATAAATAATTCAGTCTAAAATAGGAGTCCTATGAATATTTTTCTGTAAAAGAAACACTCCAGGTAAGTATAAATTCTATGAACTTGAGAATTTTTGTCAGCTTTGTTTACTACTTAGATTTGATAGAAAATTACTCCTTTATCAAAACAAAACAAAAAAGACCAGTAATAATAATCTGGTTTAAAATGAGCCTCAGGAGAAATATGTAGTAATGTTTGCCAGATTTGGAATGTAATGCATCATTTTGGTATTAGTGAAAGTCTCAGCAATAATAACAATGGTGAAAAAAATATTTTCTCAGAAGGGACAATAATTTCACAATAAGTTTAACCCTAATTTATATGCACTCAGAAAACAAATAATATATTAAGCTTCAAAAGGAATGAGGCACATAAAGCAAAAAAATGTCATCAGGAGAAGGTCAGATCATTGGTAGACAAGAGATCAGAGTACATCCTTTTGGCAAAATGAACACAGTCTGATGCAGAATTTTCCAAATTTCGTGTCATACGTGTGGTTTTAATCAATTAAAACTAAATCAATTTAGTGAGTTTTAACCAAACTTTTCTTTCTAATGGTATAAAATTGAAAGAAACTGAATGGATTGGATTAGAATGGAATGGAATGCAGATGGTAAGGTCTGTATACACATATATTTAATACATATGCATATGTATGATATAAAATGTAATTATACACAGTGTGGATTGTGATCTAAAGTGTTTGAAAGCTCTACGTCTAAGGCACTAGTTTGTAAACTCCTTTTAACCTCAGAATTTTTGTGTGGAAGCCTAATATACAAAACAGACCCAAGCAAATCTGCTCTCACTGAAGGCATTGTGCATGGAGGAAGGACTCAGCCCTGCCAGCTCACTCCAATCCTTCTTCCTCTGAGAAGCAGAGTTTGAAAACCCCTGGTCCAGAAATTAGACTTTATCAGTATATGCATCCTAGTATATGCATCAAGTTTGATGCTTAGTGTTGAGGTTTGAAGGAACCAATAATAGCATCTTCTCTCCCACCCAAATTCTGAATTCATTTGGAGACAATGGAGTCAAGCAGATGAGGATCAAGTATCGGCACAATACTAATAAAGGCTGTGTCGGGAGTGTAGCAGAGGTACGAGGCGGCAGTGGTTCTCCTAATCTGAACTGCAGACTTGGACAGACATGAGCAGTGTCATAGCAGTGCTGGGAACCTGGAAGGCCCCAAATTACCCCACCGCCCGCTCAGAGGCAGAGGCTCAGAGCAGACAGGCTTCATCCCAAAAGCAGAGGGAAGCGAAGGGCTGAGCTAGACAAGCCCAGCTCAGAGAAGCCAGGAGCACTACTTCAACTGATGTCCCTCTACATGGAAATGTGAAGCCGATGGAAAGAAGGTTCATCTCCATAACACTTGGCAAAATGAAGTATACTTTTCCTCCATGGCACTTACATGGCTGGTGTGACGCTACACCAGGGAGGTCCTGTTTGCTCTGATGCCCTCTTACTTCCCTTCCAGAGCACTTCGCATCCCTCTGAATTACTGAATTGGGATTAATGGTCTGCCTCCCATGATAGACTATAAACTTCATAAAGGCAGAGACTGTATCTGCGCTATACTCCGCTTGCTTCCAGCATCTAGCACACACTAGATACTCATGAATGTACTACATGAGCTACATGAATAAAACGAATGTAACATGAAGAAAACAAATGT
The DNA here is from genome assembly GCF_028021215.1 of Eschrichtius robustus. NCBI lineage: Eukaryota > Metazoa > Chordata > Mammalia > Artiodactyla > Eschrichtiidae > Eschrichtius > Eschrichtius robustus. The sequence continues at coordinate 63,531,377 of NC_090836.1, forward strand.
ATAAATGCTGTCAATATAATAACCAGAACACCGACACCCCATTTCCAATATCCGGGTATCGCAAAATTGAATTATATTCATTCAATGGCAAACAAAACTGACAGACCCCCTTTAGAGGGTATTCAAAAGATTACCTTAGTTCCCCACCTTGATGAGCAAAGAAAAAAACTTGGCCTCTTCAGAAAAAAAAAGAGCCATGAAAAAGTAGGAAATCCAGCCCCATAGGAAAGAAAAACAAGAGCAAATCTTCCTTCTTCTGGAGAGTCCCCAAAGAAGTCAATCAGGTTCTTATAAGAGAGAACTTTTTCTCTTGTGATCTCACACAAACTCTTCACTGTGACTAAACTATAAATCACTTCTTTCATCTTCTTCTGTGGGAAAACAGCTTTGATTTATCAAGCCTGGCATTTAACACGGCTCATGCCTTTTAAATCTACAAGGTGGTAAAGCTGCTGTCACAATCAATGAAGCCACAAGGAGCAGACATTTAAATAACAGGAATCGTGAGCACGTTTCTCCACACCGCAGGTCCACACTTCTCAGAGGCAACACGTCACCAGCCGCTGAAGAGTCTTATTAACAACAGCAGCATGTGCGGTCCAGTGGGAATACACAGGGACACTAGGAACAGCCCCTGCCAAAAATCTCTCCTTCATTCACCCCACTAAGGAACCTGAAATTCCCATGTTATTTACTCCTGTGAGGGAAGGCTATGAAAACTCTTATTAAGATTTGAATATATTTTGAGCGGATGAGGCTTTACATGTCACCCCTTACGGACTTTTAGCCTATCGATAAGGATTACTGTTGCTTTAAACAGAAATTAATCTTATCCTCTCCACAAAGAAAGAGCCATGTTTTAATAATGACAACAGGCACACTTATTTCTAATATAAAAGCAACCATGATGATACACTCAAAGTTTAGGACAGTAGTCACCACCCCTGGAGGTGGGGTACACAGTGAAGGAGAAAGTTTGGAGACTCAAGAGGTTTCAAAGTTAATTACAACATTCCTTTTCTTACACTAGACGGGTACGTGGATTTTTGTTTTATTGTTATTCTTTACCCTTATATTTACTGAATTATTATCTATATTTTAATCTACTTTCAAATGAAGCAGTACGTTGAGAACAGATGAGACAAATATAATCTACTAATCTGCATCTCACTGATTCCAACTTTTTATTCATTCCTCAAACATCCTGAGTGCCTACTAAGTGTGAGAGCTCTGTGTTAGATTTTGATAGTACAAGGCTGAATGAGAAACAGTCCCTGTTTTCAAAGAGATCTGAGTCTAGTTATCTAAAAATTAACATCTACTAAGAAATATATACCCGTACATGAACCAATCTGATAAAATTCAGAACACAAAATTAATTCAGCACAAGCTGGATTTCTCTCGAGTCCTCTATGCTGTATAAATGACCTAAGGAATTCTGCACAGACACAGATGGAATGAGATCAAAAATAAGCTGCCAGCTCTAAAAGTCAGGTCAGCCAATTTTCTAGGTCTCGTCTGGGGCTACAGGACACCCCTCTGTGCCACGTTCTCTCTTTTTGGACACATAATGAACCAAATCCAGAATTCTGAGAAAGAACACAATGACATCAGAAAATGCTGACCAGCTCATTGAGAAAAACTTGTTCTTCTGAAAACCTCTTTTTAAATATACACCCATTGCCCACAGCCTTGAGAAAATAACATACAGTCATTGAAAAATATGAGGGTGTTCAGCATGTACAGGCCAGCTCATCTCTATTAATCTGGAAAGTCATTTCCTTTTCTTTGAACTAATTTGATTTGGTTTGCTTAAGGGCCTCAATTCCTTTCTTTCACCTTCATTTTAGAGCCGCTGTGAAACTCAGCCCTCAGCCCACACAGAGGTTTCAAATCATCTTACCTCCTTGCTCATGCATACCACGTTTCATGTCTGTGCCAAACAAGTCACTTTATTTGCCAGTTATTCCATAACTTTCAGACAGAGACATGTTGGATTGCATTAATGAGATAAGAAAGACATCCAATGTCCTGAAGTTTTTAAAAAAGAACTAAAATGAATAAGGTTGTGAATCTATTGGCAAAATAATCATTACACTCAAGTGAGAAATGTCTAATAGAGTTGTAGCTTAAGAGAACCAAGAAAGTAAAGCAGAAAAAGCATGGAATTTAGGGTCAGGGATACTTTCTTTAAATCCCAATTCTTCCATTTTGTTAGCCATATGACCCTGGAGAGATTCTTCACCTTTAAAATAAGGATAAAAAGTCAGATCTTTGAGAATTAAATGATATAGTGAAAGCCCTGAATCCCTAGCAGATGGCAGGTGCTTAATAACCCAACTCTTAGACATTTTCATGATATACTTATGTGGAGGCAATGCTGAAATATCATTGATAAATGTAAACCCAAAGGAAAGTGATTATCTACCAAAATTCCTATTGCTGAATTTTAAGATGTTCAAAATTAATCCTACAACCCAATATCTAGTACGTAAGCACTGAATTATGTCAATTGTAGAATACCATATGGAAGCGATTTTTCAATTTTAGTTGGGAGTTTGTGAAAAACTTCCAACATCAGTCACCTGGGAGTTTGTGAAAAATATAGGATCAGGGTTCTCTCTCTAGAGAAGCTGATTTAACAGGACTGAGGCAGTTCAGTAATTTGCATCCTTAATAAATTTCCAGGTGATTCTGATGGAGATGGTCCTCAACCATATTTTGATCAATTCAGCCTTATTCACAAGGTATTTATATATTTATAATGCATTGCAATATTTGTGAAACTTTTTTTAAAGAAATGGCTCAGATTAGCTATCACCTCCCATGCTAAAAAACTATCACTCCCTAGGACATCAGTGGGAATGGTGAAGTAAGAACCCCAAAAATCTGTTCTAATGAGAACATGGAAAAACTTTATCAAAGTCAATTTTTTTTAGAACTCTGGAAATTAGCCAAAGGTTTACCACAGTCTGAAGAGAGCATTTATTCAACAACAACAACAACAGAATAGCTGAATCTTGATAAGAATAGCTAGCTTTGTGGAGTTTTAACTTGCCCTATTCCCATTCCACCTTCCACAGCTCTGGAGTAGCTTTGAAAATCAATAGCCTCACAATAATGGTAGCCATGAAAACCAGCTAAAACTAGAAAAACCAGACAGAAAACCAACAAAAAAACGTAAGTCCCGGTTTCCTCATCTATGAAATATGGCCAATACTTTACCTACCTTAGAGAACTGTTGTGAAGGTTAAATGAGATAATACATGTCATACTCTTAGTGCCTGCTACATAGTAAATAAATAAGAAAGATACTAGGAAAATTGCTGTGCATTTAGTAATTTTCCATAGCAAATGTAGAGAATTCTACAAACTATCTTGTATATTGCCATATATCCTTTTTGAATTAAAACCTAAGGGTTTTTTTTTTTTTTTTTTTTAATAACAAGATTCCTATGTGCTGATGGAGACATTTATGCAAAGGAGTGAATGAAGAAAGAGTTTTCCCCACAGTGATCTCCACTGCTGTGTTTAGAGGAGAGGGCAACGTGTTCAAATATCATACAGGACTGTCTCTAGGAAAAGAACAGCCAGTCCAAAGAGAATGTAGTTGTTAACTGCATTTGTAATAACATTTGAAAATTTTAAAAAAACAACAACCTGAGAAATAGGCAGGATTTAACTACTTATCCCAATTTTACCAGAGAATACCATTGTCACAAGTGGTTAAATCACTTGGTTAATATATAGATTCCACACCTCATTCTTAATCTAGTCTTCTTTCCTTCTACATTTTGCCTCTCCTTGATCTTTTATGTCATTAGAAAAGACAGACCTGGGACTTCCCTGGTGGTCCAGTGGTTAAGACTCTGCGCTCCCAATGCTGGGGGCCCGGGTTTGATCCCTGGTCTGGGAACTAAGATCCCACATGCTGCGACTAAGCCCACGCGCCGCAGTGAAGACCCAGTGCAGCCAAAATAAATTTAAAAAGAAAAAAAGAAAGAAAGAAAAAGAAGAAAAGACAGACCTGATTTTCCTTTCATCTCAATGACTTAATGTTAGCACTCTTCAAAATATCAAAGTTCTCCTTGTCATGGTCCAAGTAAGCACTGGGGAAAGTACTCTCCAAGGATCCAAGATAAAATTTTCAGGAAGTATCCAATATTAATTTTTATTTTTCTAAGGTTGGGCAAGTAATATATTTTAAATTCTCCTTTTAAACATACAAATAAGATAATTTTCACACCTTTTTAGCTGAAAGGTGAAATTTTTACTTGAAAAGTGCAATGCCTACTCTCCCAATGGGGATAATCTATGCTGAAAATACCAGCCTCCCTCAAACTTATTGCAGGGTCTCCACTGAAGATTTCATGGGACAGTATCCAGATGCTAACTCCTAGGTATCACAGAAACAAAAAATGACTTCCTTTCCACTAGAGATGGTGCTTAAATATTCCAATTATCCTGGAAAACTACTCCATTAAAAAATCTGAAGATAAAAACAAGATCTGGTATTCAAATCTACAATTACCATGAAAGGATAATTAACATATTATCCAGGCAATCAGCAAGTACTTATGGATAAAGATGTTTACATTTTCTCAATTAATCCATTAGTAGATGTTCTTCTAGGTCTGTATTCCTTTTTACATATTCAATAAATAATTATTAAGAATCTACTCTCTTTCTTCTCAGTTTTAAAAAGCAACAAATTACTAACAGACAAAACAACATGGATGGATTTCAAAAGCATTATGCTAAATGAAAGAAGCCAGACACAAAAGACTACCCACTGTTTGAGGCCATTTATATGATATTCTAGAAAAGGCAACACTAGAGGAACAGAAAACAAATTGGTGGTTGCCAGGAGCTGGAGATGAAAGCAAAGTAGGGGATTGACGGCAAAGGGGAAGGAGGGAACTTTAAGGAATGATGTAACTGTTTTTCATCTTGATTATGGTAAAAAATTACATGACTCCATATATTTGTCAAAACACATGAAAGTATACACTTCAAAGTGTAAATTGTATTGTGTGTAAATTATTTTACAGCTAGAAAAAGAAGAAGCAGTTATAAAATCCCTGGCTTTCGCCTCCCCCTAACACACACACACACACACACACCAAATCACAAAGAACCAACCAGAGATCAGAGGGGAGCTTAGCACTGGAAATGGAACGTGAACAAGATACACAGAGTCCCTGATCTCAGGAGCTTGTATCTAGAGAGGGAAACAGACTTTTCAAAAATAATCACAGGAAAATATATAATCACAAATCTGAGTAAGTACAATGAAGGTGTCAGTGAGAATAAACAATATAAAGAGACCTAACTGAGACCTTTGTGGACTATATGGGTTTGGTTTGAAATCTTTTTTAATTGGCAAGGCTTATCTCGAGGATCCCAGGCTCATCTAGAGCTCAGAGGAAAAGCAGGTCTTTCATTTAGTCACTTGGATCCTAGAAACTGGGAAAAGCTACACTTTTTCTGAAAGACTGCAAAACAGAGAGTAGGGAAGTCTGTTAAGCCAGGAAGCAGTCTCCTCATATTAAAACTCCAGGACACTTCCACCCCTTGGACAAGGGAACAAACTGTGTGTGAGATTGTTACTCATGGAAAACGCGGGTTTAATTAAGATCGTTGTATATTATTAATAAAAAGGTGTAATATTTACGAGCTTGATTCTTGTCTGCTCCTTGTCTCTCATTCTATTTAATTAGCTGTGTGTAGGAGGTGCTGAATTGCAAGAGCCTCTTTATTTTACAGTGATATTCCCAGTACAGCTTGAGATGCACTTGAAATATAACAAAGAGAAAATTAAACTGTTCCTTTGGCCCTAATATAAAGGAAACTCTGTGGGCTCACACCTTCACTGAAATTGCTCCCGCCTTTGAATTACATTCTATCCCTGGTGGTTAAGATGAGAAAGAACTTGCCCCATGAGTAGAATATTTTCAGAAATACAATAAAAAAAAATTTTAATCCATTATTGAGTATTATGGAAATAAACAAGCACACACTTAAAGATCACCATATACATGTACACAAATACATATATACGTATGCATATATATGTCACATACACACATATTCTTCAGAAGAAAAAAGAAAAGTCAACTCAATATTTGTAAAGTTGATTAACAATGAAATCTTCACCTCCAAGCACCTTAAGCATGAACTCACTGCAAAAGTAGACGATGGGAGTATAATCATAATAATAGTGAACACTTATTTGGCACTGTGTACCAGGCATTCTTCTATGAACTTTATACATATTGACTCATTTTAAACTCTCAACACCCCTATAAGATAAATACTATTATCACCAGTCTCATTTAACAGGGGAAACGAGACTTGAAGAGGCCAAGTAACTTGCTCAGATCACCAAGCTAATTAAGAGTAGAGGTGGGGTTGGAACCTAAGATATTTGGCTCTAAATAGATCCCCTCTGGATTCTGTTAGCTATATGTCAATTCCATCAGATATGTATAGTACATGTTTTGACACCCAGAGAAGTAGTTTTGCATAATATTAAAACCATTGCAGATGTGTAGGTCTTAGATTTCTATCATGAATTAATGTTGTTTATTCCTAGTCGGAGATATACTTCCTTCTTATAAGAAAAACATAATTAGAATAAGCAAGTAACCAAACTATCAAATAGCATTTTTTAGCATATTTTTGAATTCAAACACTGGAAAATCAAAGTTCCCTAAATTTTCACATGGTACTAAACATTAAAAGAAGATGGGGTGGGGCTAGGCACAGGGGTGGGTAATGACGTTTATTAGATATGTTTCCATTTTATTTTATTGACCTAAAAATTTTAAATAACACAGACACTGAGTTCAGCTACTTCTACACCTCAGTGTGGACCTGCAAAATTTAGTCCTCCCTCCTTGACCCCATCTCTATATCTCCTCCTCGCATGTTGGGTATTTTCAGGACACAGTTGGGTCTGAGGTGTAGTGGCCCAGGCTTCTCAACTTCCCTTCCTTACCTCATTTCCTGCTCTCAAGAAGATGTATCAGTAGGTGTGTTCCCTTTGCACATATGCTCCCCTCCACCACCTTTTCAAGCTCTGATTACGGTTCCTTCTGCCCAGTTATATCACCAGCATCCTCCTGCATAGAAAAAGCAGTGCCAATGTGACACCATGGCTTCAGTTCAGTCTCTGACATCTCAGCATACTATGTTCCCATTGGGTTATGCAATAGAAAATCATAGTATGAAATTTAAAGATTAAACTCTCTCATGTCAAATGAGATTAAACAATGCTCTCGAATGGGAATTTCACTGGATGGCATGCCCAAATCCATATGACAAGCAGTGGCAACTGAATTTGGGACAAATTCAGAAGGAAGGTGAAATGAAAGACATTTTCAAAATAGAGCAATGCAGTAAGTCTAAGGTCTTTGGCAGTGTTTGGGAGGTAAACAATAGACTTCAGTCTGACAAGACTATGTTATGTTATTTTGTTGAGTACTAAATAGGCATTGTTGTCAAACAGGGAGTGAGGGGTTCTTAAAACAAAGTAACTGTCTTTAAAGTGTTTGTGTTCCTTCTAATTGGGAGGAGAATACACATGTACAAATGATGAAATATGGCAAAATGGCATCACACAAACTGCACACATAAGTGCTAAGAATAAAGTGTTAATTAGAAGGACTTGAGGCTAACCAGGCTTCCAAAAAAGGTTGGGTTTTGAAATAAGTTTTGAAGATGGTGATGGAAGGCAACCAGCCAAGAAGAAGTGGCGAATTTCTACAGGTTATATAAGGAGCTGTTCAGAAACTTGAGCCAGTAAGATTGAAATTTTGATGGCTGGCTGTTATGTGAGATAGTTATTTCAAAGCTGCAAACAGGTTTTTTCTGTTTGTTTTATATTTTTAAAATTTAGCTGGAAGTGGAGGCATTATTCATAGTGGGTGGGGGAGGGGTTCTCTTTTGTCTTGGAAAAAATTCTTAGAGCATTTTGATTATGTGAAAAGAAAGCCCAGCTTCAAGTCTGGAATGGAAAACATGAGACCATGAAGACTAAACTGCTCTGTATGATTTTGTCAAAGGTTGTCATCAATGTGGACTGCAGAGCCTCTCTGGGAGAAGAAAGGACTTTTTTTTAACTCTCTAGAGCCAATGAAGACCTAATGGCCTGGACTCCAGGAAGGAGGGACATTGTCAAAGGCCGTGGTGTGTTAAACTGGTCCCTGCAATATGGTGGCAGGGATGGGCTTAGAGGAAGGTTGAAAGATTAAGACAACAATAAGGGACCTCTTCTGAGTGGCTTGACCAATGAACTCTAGTCATAGCTAGCATTCAAGTTCCTTTTCTATCATTGCAGAGTAATTCTCTTCTGTCATCCCCAAACCATTGGTAAAATTTTGTAAACTAGATAGCCTGGTCTTAGAAGGGCTTAGAAAATGAACTGTGTCCACACTGAGGAAATTCCCAGCAGCCTGGAGAAGCAGTCATGAAACTTCCAGAGTCCACCCACAGAAAAACCTAGAACACTAAGCCAGACAGAGAGGAGGCACATGAGAGCCCATTAAAGGCTAGACTCCTTGCTAATTTGGGAGTGGAAAGGGGGCTTGTACGTTGTTATTAGGTATTAAATAAAAGGAAATTCCTGGAGCCTGGAGAACTTGGGATATCTCAGGGTTAATCACGTGTGAGACCATCAAAGTTCAGGTCTGGGGTTTTATAAATTAAAAACCCAGAGGTGCACCACTCACTGGAAATCCACAGGGATGAGCTACATATAATTAGCTGTAACTAGCTGTGAAACCCAGAGTAAGTCAGGTAACTTCTCTGAGCCTCAATTTCATCACCTACAGAGTGAAGGAAATTAGATTGGATCAACTCTAAGATAAAAGTTCTGCAATTGTGTCTCCCCGCCCCCTCACCTTAATGTTTTATAAAATAGGAGACCTAAAAAAAATAAATAAAAATAGAAATCAAAAGCTCAAGGAAAAAGAAAGTCATTGTACTAAACAGCAATTACCCAGATGATGAGTAGCTATATGCTATACTACCGTGCCTTGTTTTTCTTTTTTTTTTTTTAACATCTTTATTGGAGTATAATTGCTTTACAATGGCGTGTTAGTTTCTGCTGTATAACAAAGTGAATCAGCTATACGTATACATATATCCCCATATCTCCTCCCTCTTGCGTCTCCCTCCCACCCTCCCTATCCCAGCCCTCTAGGTGGTCACAAAGCACCGAGCTGATCTCCCTGTGCTATGCGGCTGCTTCCCACTAGCTATCTGTTTTACATCTGGTAGTGTATATATGTCCATACCACTCTCTCACTTCGTCCCAGCTTACCCTTCCCTCTCCCCGTGTCCTCAAGTCCATTCTCTATGTCTGCATCTTTATTCCTGTCCTGCCCCTAGGTTCTTCAGAACCTTTTTTTTTTAGATTCCATATATATGTGTTAGCATACGGTATTTGTTTTTCTCTTTCTGACTTACTTCACTCTGTATGACAGACTCTAGGTCCATCATGTGCCTTGTTTTATTATGATTATTATAGATATATTATTACCCGCCTTCTTAGGAATTCACATTGCTTTAATGACTAACCCCTCTCCTCCACAGTAGTCTCTTTTTATCTTGATAGTACTTATCTCTTGCTTTATTTAATTACTGTCTGTCTTTCTGATTAAAATGTAATTGCTATGGGAGTTTGTTTTCTTTAGTGATATATTTTCAGCATCTAACACAGTATCTGGCAAATGGTGGATACTCAATAAATATTTGGCTAAATAAATAAATGAAAGAAAGAGGAAATGAATGCTACTCCTTGAGTATTCCCCTTTAGATCAGACATTGAAGTGGTTAAATTTTACATATTACAGTAGATTATAACCCAAAGCAAGGTATTAAGATTGCCTAGCAATTCTTTCAGTTACCAACCATGAAAATACTAATTTTATCTGACAGATTTGTTTCCAATGAAAGTGTCTGATCAAATAAAGTATGGTGCCCCAGGCTCACACAAAATAGTTACTTTATGAATTAAGATATTTTACAATTTCTGGTGAGATTTTTTTTTTTAAATTTGCATTTCTCTTTAATGATCCAAGACCTTGATAACATGGAAAATGCCAGGAGAAAGTCATGCTGGATTGAGTAGGAATGAGGAACCAAGCTTCAAACCTGTTAAGGCCACCTGGTCTCATGAGATTACATAGCCATCATCACCTCCATCAATAATTAATGGCAATGAAGCTCTTACTGTAATCAAAGCACAACAGCATGAATTTGAAAGACAGAAGAACAACTTTTTGCCCAAATAAAAAATAAACCCTGCACCCACAGAGAAAAGAACCAATATTTGGCTCCCTAAGCCTATTCCTAGGACCTAAGAGATTTCAAAGTTCCAGCTAAAACTCTCAAGCTACTGGCTCCTAATTCAACTTAAATTCTTTTGAGGTCTACAAAACCATTTCATCTGATCAATAATATTGGTGAAGTTTACCCACCAAGGCACCAATTTCAGCAGTTAAAACTAAACTCAGCTCCTTCCAGCTTAAAAAATTTTAAGAGAGAAATGGGCCAGAGTTAGTGTTGGAAGAAACTGAAAGGGAGAGAAGAAAGTTGCATAATGTCAGTAAATTTTCCAACGAGATGTAACACACATTGAGGTGAAGCCTACAGTATGGGGACTTTATTATTTACAGAGATAACCTCAAAAAACTTCCAACATCAGCTCTGAAGCAGTGTAGAATACTACTGGGGTAATAGAATACTCTGAATCACTAACTGAGCAGGTACTGGAGATGGCGTAACAGCTAGAGAGAGCTATGTGGCTGCTGTATACATTTTCATGAATTGGGCCCAAGGGTTACATAGCTAATTTTACCAAAGATCTTTTTTTCACAGCTAAAATAACACTTCATACCAAAAAGATTCCTTCTCCTAGCCACCAAATTTGTAAAGAGTATTTTGTTTAGATAAAAGCAGTAAAACTCACTATAGGAAGAAGAAATCAACTTGTATCCATATACAATTTGTTTTTTCATTCAAAAACAACTTCCCACTCAGCTCCATCTTATATGGACACCTTTCCATGAATTGCTTGTCTTTCACTCTCCATACACACACACACACACAGAGTGCTTTAGGACCAGCTAATACATGTTTAGGACTTGAACTTCCTAAGGACATAACTAATATACTTTATATGTCCAGACAGACAGAATACTCACCCTTGTAATACATAGCAAGCACCGATCTGCCATTCAGAGCCTTAGCCCTGTTCTATTTTTAGCTATTGACCTTGATATTTCTCTCCCGTTTCTACTCACTCTTTCAACTCCAGCATCTGGTATAATTTTGACTCTTCACAACAATGATTCCAGTTCTACTCTTAGTCTCATGTCACTTAGGACTCCACTTCTATTGCTTCAACTCTGTCCCCATGTCTTCCCATCAACACTAGGCCAACAAATACTATCTGGATTTCTCATAAGTCCTATTTTCTCCCTTCATCCAACAGACACATTTAAAACTTTTTTGAAACTTAAAAATGGAGTCAAAAAATTTTTGGTTACTGGGAACCAGAAAATATAATAACTGAATTCACTGCATTGAAGACATAAAAATTGGTTAAGAATGGCTGCTCCTGAAAAATTATATAGCTATCCTAGCACTGCAGGTTGGTTTTTAGTATTTAATGGGTGCTGTTATTGTGCTTCATGAACCTATAGCGCTTTGAAGAAAATATTAATTGATCAATATACCGTAAATTCTCTACTTGCTAGAGGTAGTCAGAGCTTATACTTGCTCTTTTACATTTCAACCAATGGTTTTCCTTGATGGCAATGTTTCTGATTATGAGATTTTTTTTTAGAAAAATAATTAAAAGTCTCTGATATAATCCACATACCAAAAAAGTATCCATGGAAACTGTTACCTAACTACCATGCTGGGCATGAAGTAATATCTCATTTTCATTCAAGTGTTGGTTGAGAACTACTATATATCAGGCCCTCAGATATGTACTGAATTTTCAACAATGACCAAGACACACTGTTCCCCTTAATGACTTTATAACCCAATAGAAGAGACAAATAATAAACAGCCAAAGACAATACAATGTGGCATGATCAGGTGTTAAGATAGCACATAAGTGGAACACCCCATAAGTAAGCCCAGGTCATGCTGGGTTCTAGTTTACAGGGGTATCAGGGAGAAAATGAGGATTCTAGGAAATAAGGATTGGGACATATATTGGTTATCTGTTGATCTAACAAAAGACCACAAAATTAGCAACTTAAAACAACATCCATTTATTATCTCACAATTCTGCAGGTTACAAATCCAAGTTGAGCTTCACTGGTTCTCTGATTAGGGTCTCAAGAAACTGAAATCAAGGTGTGTTCAGGCTGGGAGGTTATCTGTTGGCTCTAGGGAAGAATTCACTTCCTTATTCAGGCTATTGGCTGAATTCATTTCCTCGCACTTGTAGGACTGAAGTCCCCAGTCCCTTACCAGCTGTCGGCCGGAAACTGTTCTCAGCTCCTAAAGGCTGCCCACATTCCTTGGCACAAGTATCCTCAAAGCCAACAATGCTGTGTCCAATGCCCTCTTGTGCTTCAAATCTCTCCCACCACCCTGTCTCCTACTTTGGCCTCATCTGCTACCAGCCAAAGAAAGCTCTTTGCTTTTAAGGGCTCATGAGATTACAATGGGCCTAGCAGATAATCCAGGACAATCTCCTTATTTTAAGACCAACTGTGCAATATAACATAACATAATCAGAGAAATCTTATCACATTCATGGGTTCTCGGGATGAGAACAGGGCACCTTTGGGAGACCATTGTAGAAATTCTGTCTACCACAGGACCCTAACCAAATTCATTCTTGAATTATACCAATTTATATACACAATGCACTTGGCATAAACTTTTCTATAATGAGGCCTTGATTTTCCTCAAGGATAATGCAGCTTGCGAAATCAGGGCTATATGGATAGTCACGAATCTTAGAACTAGAAGGGTCTTCAAAAGATTATCTTTGAAGCAAGTAAGAAACAGTTATCTTCATTGTATACTGGAGGTGCCTAAATCCACAGAGATGAAGTGAGACGTGCTCAGTGCCACGTGGCTCCAGGTAGCAGAAAGAGAGCAGACGCTTTCTGGCTGTTCTTCACAGCATCAGCATGTTTACACGAGGCCTTCTTCTCTCAGATATTCCCCAGAGCTGTTGGAAACCCTCACAGGCATTTTGAATCGCTTAGCTGCTGAGCTACTCTATTCAAGCACAAACCAACATCTCTTGCAGCAGCCCAAAGATTCAGACTTTCCTCGTCTGAGAGTCTTTCCTGCTGACAGGCATTAAGGGTCCAGTCAGAAATCAAATATGTGCTTATATTTAGGTAAAATATAATGCTTGAAACCATGGGCTTTGCAGGCAGACTTGAGTGTCAATCAACCTTCCTTCAGGAAGTTTCTTAACCTCTCCTCTGTAAAATGGGTATGATATTAGTACCCATCTCACAGGGCTACTCCAATGAGTAACTGAGATAACACATGAACATTTTTCACTTACCACCGTGGCAAGACAATTATTATTTTTTGTACTAGATCTCCACATGACTTTCTCATGACAGTAGTTGCATTAACTGCCCTCTCCTTATGGCCATTATGCTGCTACCTGATTAGAGGAAGTGGCCCTACTCTCTTTTTTCCTACTCCCTTGGCATCAGGCTAATTGAATAAAACTAAGAACATGCAAATTAAGTCTCACACATGCTGCTATAGGAACATCACCGCCCCCATTCCTCTGCTTACAAGCAGGCAGGCCCTTTGATGTTCAGAGGGGTCTAACAGTGATAAGCAAAGACTCTGGGGCTAGACCAGGGTGACCAACTGTACCAGGAATGAGGGGTTTCTAAAGACACGGGACTTTCAGTGCTAAAATCGAGATGCTCCCAGGAAAAATGGGACAGTTGTTTACCCTAGGACAGACTGCCTTTGTGACCTTAGGCAAGTTACTAACCCTTCAGTGCCTCAGTTTCCACATCTGAATACAAAGATTATAGCAACCCTCCTGCATAAAGCTGTTTTTTTGTTTGTTTTGGAGAGTAAATGAGTTAATACATAAAGTGCTTAGGATCATGCCTGGTGTATAGTAAGTACTCAAAAAGTGTTGGTTACCATTATGATTACTAACCACTAAAAGGAAATGTGAAGTAATTAACTAACACACAAGGACATGGCAAAGAGCCCAGAGTCTTATGAAGTCCTTACAGCCAAAGAGTGGAGCACCTGGAAAGATTTTTTTCCCTGCATCATCATGTCATAATCCTTCTCTGAGCAACAGTGAAAACAAAGTAAAATAAGAATATTCTATTCCCTGAAAAAAGAATCATAAGAGAAATACAAAGGAAAACTACCCTCAGCTACCATTTCATTACCTACTAAACAAAAACAAACTAACAAAAGCAGAAATTTGGCAACACTCAGTTACTTAAGTTGCAGGGAACGGGCATTCTCATACTGTACCAGATGGAATGCAAAATGGTCAAGCTCCATGGAAGGCCATCTGGCAACATCTACCAAAATTACAGATGCATCTGAACTAAAATGCTGCTTCTGGGAATCTCTCCTATGATTCCTCTCATACATATATCACAGGATCTATGTACAAGGCCATCCACTGAGAACTGTTTGTTATAGCAAAAAACTAGAAACAATCCATGTGTCCAAAAACAGGGGACTGGTTAAATGAACTATGGTACAGCCGTACAGTGGAATATGATATAGAAGTAAAAAAAAAAAAAAAAAAAAAATGAAGAAGCTCTCTGTGTATTAATATGGAAAGATCTCCAAATATATTATTAAGTAACAAAAAAACAAGACATAATATAATTTATATAATATGCCATCTTTTATGGGGAGAAAAAGGAAATAAAAATGTACATATATACACATATAAATACACATACATAAATTCACGTGTGCTTGCATATGCATAAAGAAATATTGGAAGAATAAGCAAGAGAATAATTTAAATGAATAATTTTTTTTTTTTTTTTTTGGCCGTGCCGCGCAGCATGTGGGATCTTAGTTTCCCGACCAGGGATCGAACCCCGGGCCCTTGGCAGTGAGAGCTCAGAGTCCTAACCACTGGACTGCCAGGGAAATCCCTAAAATGACTACTTCTTAAGGGCAGAAAGAAATAGGGTAGATGGAAATGAGATGGGAACAAAATATCTCAATTTAGATCTTTTTATTTTATTTTTATTTTGGCCTCTCTAAATGTGAAAAATCAAGAGCTCTTTATCTATATCATCCACTTAAAAGATCAGTACCACTCACTTCTATGAAATAAGTCTCATTTGAGGAAACAGGAAGTTGTGTTGAAAACAACAATGTTGTACTCCATCCACCCAAACAAGTAAAGATTTCTGACTTGTGACTTTGAGGACCACTCCCATCCTGCTAAACAGAAAGGAACCAAGGGGGCTGTTCTAGGGGTACTGATCTGCAGTCCCCTCTCATTCGTGAACACATCCGCCTCTCAACCCAGCAGTGTGGCCAGCATCTGAGAGGAGAAAGGATGCTGCGTGTTTTCTTTTCTCAGCCAGGATGAGGTTTCATCGTCCCATCGTTTTACACTTGCATTTTAGGAGCTCTGTTCTGCTTTTTATGTTAATTGGAATCGGCTGCTTTGGGTTCTGACACAGGCATTTAGCACTAACAGTCAATTGCTCTTTCCTCAGCCATCTGGCAAAAGAGTTGAAACCAGCAATTTTCTGAGTCAGAATTAGACATCTGAAAAAGAACGTGCACATAGGCAAACCCTTCGGAAGTGTGGAATGAAAGAAAGGGGCAGGTAGTGGGGTGCTATAAACCCCACTGTGGAGTGATGTGATTTCAAAGAGGGGGACCCAAAATGGCACTTTGATTTCCTGACACCATCAGCACTCTTCCCCCTGTGCAGGACGAAGCACTCCGGATTAGGCAGTCTCTCTCCTTTACCTTCCATCCTGCCCGGCAGGAGCTCCCTCGCTTTGGCTCTCTCCCCTCCCCCTCCTAGATGGGTGCGCTCACTGAGACATTCTCATCTTTAGTTCACGACCGGCCCCTTTAACTTCAGCAGGATTTATGTAGCACCCTGGCTTCTGGGACAGCATCACCTCCTGGTCCTTCAAGCTCCATCCCCTTCACGTGCTCCCCTTTCTCCATCTGCCCTCTAGGTGTTGATCTTCTCTCTGGACTTCTGTCCTCCACTCATCTTACTGCGTACACTTACTCTCTTGTCTGCAGGTTTGGGGCATTCACAGACCTAAATATCCCCATGAAAACAGCGCTGGTTTAGCTCTTAAAGGGAGCTGTCATTCTCTGTCTGGTAAAGGGTTAGGGGTCTCCAAAACTTGAGGAGGATGCCCACCACCGCCACCAGTGTCGAAGGCTCAAAAGCTACACAAGTAAACCTTAAGTATTAGTAAGGTAAAAATGTCATTTCCAGATTGATGGCTATGCCATCCCTAAATTATCCACACTTTGGTGATGCCCATTATGACCCTATTTTGGCCCATATATCCTCTGCCTAGCAAATGCACACCAAATATACAAGTTAACCTCATCAGGTTAATCAGGGAGCTGCAGCTGTGTTCAGTATACCTGCCCTTGCATCTCTCCCAGAGAGGAAATATGTGCTGGTTCCAAGCATCTTCCAGCTGCCGGAACCCCCTTTCTTCCTTTCAACTCTGGGCCTCATATCCACGTGGCCAGGAAGGAAGGCCACATGAGTCAGGACATATGAAGGAAGGCCACATGAGTCAGGACATACGAAGGAAGGCCACATGAGTCAGGACATATGAACACTGTGTAGCACAGGATTCAGATAGTGTGGTCCTTCTGCCCACATGCACCTGCCCTGAGTATGCTGTTTCTTCCAATTGTTTCTCACTCTGTGTTTTAAATTGATTCAATGAGCTACATGATTCCAGAATATTAATTCAGTCTATAAGCCTTTCTGTTCCATAACTTCTGTAATGACTTGTCTGGAATGGTACTTGGAGGCTACCATACATCAAAGTAATTTCCCACAAGACAACATTTTGCTGGCTGGTCTCACTTTTTTTCTGTGAACTGTCTCTTCATCTCTTTTTCATGATATAAGTTATTCTTCCTTTTTTTCCCCAATTTTCAGATTTTCCTATAATAATTCTGTAAGCTGGTAAGTAATTATGCTTTTCAAAAGGGTAAAGTGATCCGCTGCTCCCTACTGAAGCCCAGGCGCTAAGTTTCATTAGGCAATAACCAGACTAGTCCCCAGTGGGGTAACGGAGTGGATAGGATAGTGGGCAATTCTACATACGTTGGCTACTCTCCTCTGTCAGACACTGTCCACTTGCTCTCTCTGTCCCCTCACTCCCCACCCTAGTCAGGTGTTTATGACTTATGTGCAGACCCCAGAGTAGCCTAAAGCATAGGACTGGCTCAAGGCTGGGTTCCTGGTGCTAGTGTGTCTATTGGAATTCAGGTGAAAATAGTGGGGGGAGGGGAGCTGTGGGAGACAGCTTCAGGAAGACTGACTAGCCACTTGGAAAGGTATTCCCAGCCTCTGGTGCTGGAGACAGACTGCAATGTGTGTCACTCTGGACCCCTCTTAAACCTGCCATGCAGATCATCTTCTATCTATTGACATATTCTTTCTCTAAACCAAGCACAATGTAGTTACTGAAATGCCAACTTCTTCCAAAACCATCACACACAGTTGTGCCTCCCTGACATTACGGACCCAGTTCAACTTGATTGGATTTGGAGTGTTCCTGGTCTCATGGTCATTGTACAGGTCATTATACAGAATCCCACTTCTCTGGCATTTCCTGTTTTCATTTTCAAAATGGAACTGTAGGGGGCTTCCCTGGTGGCGCAGTGGTTGAGAATCTGCCTGCTAATGCAGGGGACACGGGTTCGAGCCCTGGTCTGGGAAGATCCCACATGCTGCGGAGCAACTAGGCCCGTGAGCCGCAACTACTGAGCCTGTGCGTCTGGAGCCTGCGCGTCTGGAGCCTGTGCTCCGCAACAAAAGAGGCCGCGATAGTGAGAGGCCCGCGCACCGCGATGAAGAGTGGCCCCCGCTTGCCACAACTAGAGAAAGCCCTCGCACAGAAATGAAGACCCAACACAGCCAAAAATAAATTAACTAATTAATTAATTTTTAAAAAGTAACAAATGTTCAAGTACAATTGGTGTCTTAAAAAAAAAAAAATGGAACTGTAATTTCAGAGAATTCAAAATGGCAGCCCATACCATGTCAACATGAAATAATTAAGAAATTTCGTATTTTTAAAAATCCAGATTTACAGCCTCTCTTGAAAAATGGGAGCTCTGGATCTGCAATCTCCCATGGCAACAATAGGCTGACCTCTTGAGACAGGCCATGTGCTCTCCAGTTTTGCACAGACCCCACCCCCTCTCCACTAATCCACTCATTTACGTTTCCTGGGTGACTCTCCTGGGCTGCACCACAGCATTAGTCTTCCTGGTGACTGCCCACGTTTTACCAAGGTGATGTCAACCTGTCATCCGTTCTCCTTGTCTAATTTGCAGGCTTCATGAGGCCCAGTTCTCTTGCCCATGTTCCTGCTCTCTGAGTGTGGTCTGACCTTGGCCAGTCTTCTAGTCGCTCTTTCCTTAAACCACTAAGATGACCTGATATCAAGAACTACCAGAAGCCCAGGGGTCCTCTCCTAGTGTCCTGATGTTCACTTTCAGCATTTCAACATAGGGGTCATCACACTAACCTAGCAAATATTGTCAGAACCCCAGAAGTTTCTTTAAAAATTAGTCAAGTGCTTCAGAAGCCTCATGCTAAATCCCTCAGGCCTGTGACCTATCCATTCAGTTGGCATCAAATGCCTTGTGAAATTAAACAAAGGCCTGAGAGATAATGAGATGAAATGGCTTGACCTTCAGATGTGAGATCTCTCCTTTCCTTCTGAGCCTGTCGCCGGTTCAGATTATTTTTATCATTTTTCAAAGCAGCAACGTTTATTTCCTCTGCTTCAGTGAGCTGTGCAGATGCAAGGTCTAGAAGGAATATTTAGTGGTCGCCATGGTAACCATTAGTCATATGAAGTTATAACTAGTGTGCTGATTCCTCTCTTCACAGCTGTAAAAAGAAAGCACGCTCCAAAAAGCAGGCTTGCTGGGGCTCTGAAGAATTTAATTCTGTAATGCACCCAGCTCCTCTAGTAATTTCTCTTGATCTGCGAGTTTAATTCACACTTTAAAGATTTTAGGCAGGGAAGGTTTCAGAGAACTTGAAAGCCAGAAAAGAACTTAGAGATAATTTAGCCTCAGTCTCTCATTCTACACATAAGGAAACTGAGGACTGGAAAGGAGAAGGGACTTAGGTTTACACAGTAAGTCAGTTAGTCATCAAAAGATGTATAATTACTGAGTACCAGGGCCAGGGCTCCTCCTTCCCTGACTATGTCTCTTGTCCTAAATGATCAGCAAGGATAAGTAACATAAAGATTTAGGATGGACAAAGATTAGCCAAGTTCAGTGCAAGGCAGGGAAATCTGATCCTACACAGAGAAGCTGGATCTCTGAAATGGAGCTTAAATCAAAAACTACAAATCATCTCTAAGACCATAATAGCCTTGGAGTGTCAACTGAGCATTATGATTGGTTAAGTCCAGATGGTACAAACAGTCACTATTTCACAACAAGGCTATTTGTCTGCTGGTTCTGACCAGTTTTCTGAAAAGTGGGTGCCCCACAAGTGCTGTACCTTCTTCTGGCATCCGGACCTCTTACTAGCTCTCAATTTCTACTCTCCTGACTCAGTGTTCAATAGATCCTCACTTCATGAAGCCTAGGCATATGGCTCTCATACTATTGCTTTGCAATTGATTGAATGTAAAAGTAATATTGTACATAGAACGTTTTAGACAAGGGTCAAGAAGTGCCCAAATGTCTTTACACTTTCTAATTCAAGGAAGGTTTTATAACCCTTTCACAGATTCACTATTTAATTAGTTTTTGCCTGAACAGCCTCAACATTAGATGACCTACACAAATGCTTCCTTGCAGATCTTGTTTCTAAGTACAATTCCTTGCTAAAAGGAACCAGAGCTTAGAGGAAGGAGGGCTGAAGCAAAGAAATACAAGAAGGGTTTAGAATATCTTGCTATACTAAAAAGTAAGGAAGTACTCAAAAAAATGATGGGAGACGTTATGGACTGAATGTTTGTGTCCCCTCAAAAATCATAGGTTGAAGCCCAAACCCCCAATGTAACTGTATTTGGAGATAGGGCTTATGAGGATAAATGAAGTCATGAAGATGGAACCCTCATCCAATAGGGCTGGTGACCTTATAAGAAGAGGAGGAGACACTACACCTCTCTCTCCACCATGTGAGGATTCAGAGAGAAGGTGGTCATCTGCAAGCCAAGAAGAAACTCTCACCAGGAACCAAATTGGCCAGCACCTTGATCCTGGACTTCCCAGCCTCCAGAACTGTGAGAAATAAGTGTCTGTTCTTTAAGCCATCTAGTCTGTAGTATTTTTTTATGGCAGCCCAAACAATCTAATATAGGAGATATGTCGAAGACTCAGGAGCCAGCTTTAAGGGCACCCACTGGCCAAATCTGGGACAATCTGAGCTTCAAAATGAATGAATTGACAGTACTGGATTACAATTCATTTAACAAAAATAAGAATCCGTTCATTCAAGTAAATAGGATGGAAGGAGCTTTCTACCCAAACATCTGGCCTGTGTACTTCAAAAATGGAATGTGATAAAAGACAAAGCTGAGGAATTGCTTCAATTGAAGGAGATTAAAATGAAATCTGAGATCCTGGATTGGATCCTGGTTCAGAGAGAAAATAAACTGCTATAAAAGCATTATTAGGACAATCGTTGAAATTTGAATATGGTTTAATAGTATATTAAATAATAGTGTTGTATCAATGTTAAATTACCTGAATTTGATGATGGTACTATGAGGCTATAAGGGATAAAGGGGTATGATGTCTGAAACTAACTCTAAAATAGTAGAGAAATAAAGGTAGACACACACACACACACACACACACACACACACACACACACCGCACACCGAGACAGAGAAAGCAAGTAAAAGTAAATGAGGCAAAAGTGTTAAAACAGGTAAATCCAGGTGGGTTTAGAGAGTTAGTTCGTTGTAGTATTTTTAAAACGTCTGTTAAGTTTGAAATGACTTCAAAATAAAAGTAAAATTTAAAAACTCTTCAATTTCAAGGGATCCATGCAGGTAGTAGGTAGACATAAACAAGACAAGCTCAAACTGAAAATTCACAAGTAAATAATTCTTTAACTACATTATGAAGCTCTAGCCAAAGGAAGATACACTGATTCACTCTTATGAACACATTTATTTAGCGATACTAATAATAGCTAATGTTTGTGAACACTTTATGTGTTTACATGCTTTCCATATTGGAGCGGATTGCATTTTCTAAATATGGCCACGTGGACATATATTCTGTCCTACATGCTCTTCTTAAAATGTGATATTAACATTCTCCATCAAGAGGTGTATTTTCCTTATTCTTGAACCTATGCAGACCTTTAGCTGCCTTGACCACTATAATACCATGGAAGAGATGCTGCGTGACTTCTACGGTGAGGTCATAAAAGGTATCGAAACTTTTACCTTGTCTCTTGGATTGCTTGCTTAGAGGATAAGAAACAGCTATGCATAAAATGCAGTAGGAGCACACTTATGAGAAAAGAATCTGTCTGAGTAGAGCCTCACTAAGAGATTCCTGAGACCCCTTATTTGCCACCTCGACTAGTAAGGAAGTTGCCACAGACTTACATGACTCTGCTGAACAAGCAGAGGCCTGCCTGACCTTTCCCCAGATAATAACTATAATCTATAATTGTGTTTTGTTTAAGAAAACTTAGTCACATGGCTTGATAATTGTGATATTGTGATATTATAAGAAATATATATTTGGTCTTTTTTCCCAAGTTCCTGACACAGAGCTTTTAAAACCCTTGGAATTTCCTGAGTGATGGGGGCTGATACAAGTATCTTCTGTTATAATATTTGGTCTCTGTTCCTGGTTCCTGACACAGAGTTCCTAAAACCTTAGGAATTCCCTGAATAATAAGAGTGCCTTTAGTATATTAATGACTCTTGGCTGAGGGGTGGGGAAGGGTTACCAGAAAGACCAAGTTTTGATTAGAAGCTTGAACTTTCAGTCTCACCCCCAGACCTCTGGGGAGGGAAGAGGAGCTGGAGATTGAATTCAATCACCAATGGCCAATTATTTAATCATCATGCCTACATAGTGGAACCTCCGTAAAACCTCCTAAATGACAGGGCTTAGGGTGCTTCTGAGTTGGCGAATACTCCCATGTGCCAGGTGGGTGCTACACACCAACTCCACAGGGACAGACGCTCCTGTGATCAGGATTCTTTCAGACCTCACCCTATACACCTCTTCCTCTAGCTGTTCATTTGTCTCCCTGACAATAAACTGGTAATAGTAAGTAAAGTATTTCCCTGAGTTCTGTGAGACATTACAGCAAATTATCAAACCTGAGGAGGGGGTCACAGGAACCTCCAATTTATCACCAGTTGGGCAGAAGTATGGGAGGTCTGAGACTTGAGATTGGCACCTGAAATCGGAACAGTCTTGTGGGACTGAGCCCTTAACCTGTGGGGTCTGTGCTAACTCTGGGTAATTAGTGTCAGAAATGAAATGAATTGTAAAACACCCAGTTAGTATCCAGAGAGTGGAGAACTGGTTGATGTGAGGGAAAAAAAAAAACCCCACATTTTAAATTATTATTTATTTATTTATTTATTCATTTGTTTATTTATTTATTTATTGGCTGCATTGGGTCTTCGTTGCTGCGCGCGGGCTTTCTCTAGTTGTGGCAAGCAGGGGCTACTCTTCGTTGAGGTGCATGGGCTTCTCATCGCAGGGGCTTCTCATCCCGGTGGCTTCTCTTGTTGTGAAACACGGGCTCTAGGCACACAGACTTCAGTAGTTGTGGCTCATGGGCTTAGTTACTCCGCGGCATGTGGGATCTTCCCGGACCAGGGCTCAAACCTGTGTTCCCTGCATTGGCAGGCAGATTCTTAACCACTGCGCCACCAGGGAAGTCCCAAAACCCACATTTTTTGTCAGAAGTGTCATGTAGTAAAATCAGTTCACGATAATGCAATGGGTTAACACACTAGACATTCCTATCTAAGAATTTAAACTCAAACATTTTGCAGACAACACATAAAACTGAATATGATGCACTCCATCCAGCTTCCTGATACTGACATGAAGATAATGAACTGATTCGGCACACGTTGCTATATGCAGTAAAACCCACCCTGATGTCTCCAGCAGTCCCCTCCTTTTATACCTTTGTCACCACTGTGGTTTCAATCAGCATGTAATAAATAACAACAATAGCTTCTCTCTTCAGTGCCTCATTTCCTTCTGCTTTCTAAATAATTTCAATTCTCTAAGACACGGCTGTTCTACGTTCTTCAAAAGAGCACATTAAAGACCCACACAAACCATCCGCTTCCCCAAGCATCCTTAACATTCAGAATTAAAGCACTTAGAACTTAAATACACGCCTCTGGACCCTTAATAGTCTGACGTCGCCTTGTGGAGCTTGTAAGTTCTTTGTCAAGGGCCTAGACATGCCATTGAAACACCGTTCCAGGACTTCCCTGGTGGCGCAGTGGTTAAGAATCCGCCTGCCAATGCAGGGGACACGGGTTTGAGCCCTGGTTGGGGAAGATCCCACATGCTGCGGAGCAACTAAGCCTGTGCACCACAACTACTGAGCCTGCACTCTAGAGCCCACGGGCCACTACTACTGAGCCCGCGTGCCTAGAGCCCGTGCTCCGCAACAAGAGAAGCCACCGCAATGAGAAGCCCACGCAACGCAACGAAGAGCAGCCCCTGCTCGCCGCAACTAGAGAAAGCCTGCACGCAGCACCGAAGTCCTAACGCAGCCAAAAATAAATAAATTTAATAAATTAAAAAAAAAAAAGAAACACCGCTCCAGCCCTGTGCACCTTATACAACTTTAAGAACAGAGTGTGATATTGAGATACTTGCTGATTAACCAACTGATACTAAAATACTAAAATATTCTCTTCTATAACCTATTTATGTTGATAACTTTTCTTTAACCCTGTACAAAAAACATTTGAAGGAAAATGTAAGTTTCCTACACCCTAGTAAAAGAACTGGCCGGGTGAATGATGTATTACAGGGGGATGTCCCTGTCTCCTTGCTGACCCAGAGCTAACCTGTCACTTTATGGTCACTGGACAGGCACCAGCCGCCAAAGGAGCACAGGACATCCTTTACCAAGAATGTAGACAGCATCAGACACGCTTATGAGCATAAAGGCTGGAATCAGGCAGAACGAGTTCAAAGCCTAGCTTTTCCTTGGGCGTGGGACCTTGGGTGATTTAATTTCTGTAAACCTTAGTTTCGGTGTCTTCAAAATGGGGATATTAATCCACTTTCCTCATAGGGATGCAGAGAGGATTAAATGAAACATGTAAAGCGTTTAGCACACTTACCTAAAAAGAGCTTGTTCTTCTCCAAAGGAAGGTACCCTCTGCATGTTTGGGAGATGAAGGAAGGAAGATGTTTGTTCTTTGTCCTATGGTCTCATCCTGCAGGTGAGAAGCATTTCTTTTGCTTATTTTTATTTCCCTCTGGCATACCTGAAAAAGTACAACCATACACAAATAAAGCATGAACACTCAAATCACAGGGGAAACCAGCTCTTGCCAGTTCCTCAGGCCCTTTTCCTTCAGCTGCTTTCTCTCTCCCTCAGCTCAACTCACTTCCAGATAAATTCTGTATTTATTTCTCTCCTCTCTCCTTTAATGGTCGTAACATTTGGGAGAAATGCCCTCATTTGGTTCTCTTAGACGACTCTCTACAAACTCCTTAATTCAGCAATCAGACAAGTTAACGTTTTCAAACTAGGAAACAGTTCCAGGGCTGATGTTTCTCTTTGGGGCCATTCAGACATGAAAGTTATTGAACACAAGGCACTACCGTCAGCCTAACAGGGGGTAACAGCTTGAACTCACCAAGGACTCAATGAATTGTGGCATCTCCTAAAAAAAAAATCCTACAACTAAAGGTAACACCCGTATCTCCTAGAAAAAAAATAGTTGCTCAATCTTTAGAGACTTGTGTCGGAATACAACTTACAGTGCGCGTGGTCTGGAAGTGACTCGTGTCTACTCGGACAAATCACTTAACCTCAGGGCTAACCAGATCAATGTCCTTGTCATTTGAGAGAAAAGAGATTAAAGATGAGTGTTCAGATCGTGGGTGAAAATGTGGCTCTGTATTCAGTCCCCAGCTAATTAATGGCTTTCCATCTTACCTCCAAATCACCTTTGGAATAACAGGGAATGTTAGCTGGGGAGCGAGACATTCCAAAAGGATTAAGAAGAGAGAACAAGGCGACATCATTTTGATCACTCCCAAATGACAGGCTTTTGTGTCAGGGCCTGGGCTTGAATTCTATGCAAAGACCTGATAACTAAATAACTTCAGATAATTACTGGATGAGTCATCCACACCAAATCCCTGCACTCTAATGATTCATTTTGAAAAGCTCCTATACAAGCACCAACTCAGGGATCTTCCAGTCCGATTCTCTTGCATTGAGAAAAGAATATGCTTCAGAGTTACTAACCACTGGGCAGAGCGTGGGGTGAGGTCATGTTTGGAAGCAGAAGATGAACCAATAGCAAAGATTAATGGGGCTTTGGAAAAGCAAGTTTGAACAATGTGCTCCAATCAAAACCAGGAAAACATGTGGCTGTCTCTTACCCTTACGTTTTTGGCTGCCCTGTAGAACAGCTGCATCTTATTGCCTTACTGGCCACCCCAGGCCAATGACGGTTTTGAAGTCCCAGTCTCAATACTCCCTCCAATTAGAAAAAAAAAGGAAGGGGAGAGACCAGCACTAAGGGAGAACTAGGAATTGCTGTCGTTTTTAAAAGCCTGTAACCCTGCCCTTTTACTAATCAGTCTTATACCTGGCATGATCATTTTTATAAGATACTGCTTCACTGGAATTTCAGCAAAGCAGTTCCAGTCTTCTCCATAATCCTGGCAAGAGACAGTAAGGTGGGGAAAGACAAGAGCCTCCAGCAGTGATAAGCAACCCTAATCTTCAGGATTCAAGTGATTCAGCCTGAGAGAATCCGTGAAAGCTAAGAAAGCAGCTCCATGTTGCTGCTTCTCCAATGTGCCTGGAGATTAACATTAGTAGTTGAAAAGCAACACACATTTTCTTATTGACTTTCTTTTATTCAACAAAGTAGGTATTTTCAATTGCCAATACCCACCCCCCACTATGGGACTCATTAAAACTACTGCCATTTTGAATAAAGGAAAAAAGTTAACCTGTAAAAATTTTTATTTTTTGATACAAGCAAAGTAGGGTAGTTTTGTAATGTTTTATAGAATTTACTGCCTTGTATGTATATTGAGCCAAAATCATGAAAGCTCTATGTACTGGATGCTTGGTGTCGTGTAGACATTTTGTCAAATCTCCAGGCTGACAGTATGAAAATAACCTTTTTTTTAACCTCAGCAGCTGACTGCCTAAGATCAAGTCCCAAAGAGTGAGTAGGAAGGGCAGAGAATCAGTTCATTCCTCTAAGTTTAAACCACATGTGAGATTAAGAGGTGATCTCATTTGGGGAATCAGCAAGGTGCAGCCCCATAGCCACCCCATAAAGGTACAGTGAGTGTCAGTCACCAAATGCGGGTGGTCTGGATTCTCTGTTAAAGCCAGCTACTAAAGGAGACAGGACCTCATGGCAACCCCTACTCCATGTCTAGAACTGGGGAAGACAGGAACGGGAACAGATCCCAGTCAGATTGTCTGAGGTTGTTTAAAGAGATTCCCACTAGACATCAAACCCTGAATCATAAGAGAGAAAAGTCAGGTGCCTAGATGATCCAGGTAGAAAGGAACCTGGCTCCTCCACATTCTTGGACAGAACAGAGTAACTTCTTGTGGTAGTCATGGGCCAAGTGTGATCATGAAATTCCGCATCCCTCTAGCACTCTACTTTTCTAGGTACCTAGTTCTACCTGGGCCTGGAAGAGATGCAGAAAAACATGTAAGCACCTGAGGGTACATTTGGGACTACTAGGATTGGCTACAGCTAATCAGCAACCATTCCAGCTAGACCTCACTGGGACTGGAGAGAAACACTGGTTCCAACACAATCAGGTTATGGCTCCAGCCAAAGATGCTGAGGTGAGAGATAAACAGGAATACCAGGGGGAACAGGAAAGCTCAGAGGAGATTGAGGCACAAAGCTGGATGTATCAATCTCTCAAGAATGGCGCTCGACAGCACGGCACGGAGTATGGCAGGCATGAGTAAGGCACAGACTGAAGGAAAGAGCAAGGGTGAAGCAGACGTGAAGATGAAAGCAAGACTCTCTCCAGGCTTCCTAAATCTACTGCGCTAAGAGCTGTGAGTGCTTATGACCATAATCTAGGTTGATTCCAAACTGGTTTGGGTTGAGTTGGTGAGTGAAGGACAATGAGTTCAGCTGGAAATACCAAGAAAGTGGAGCAAGTGTCTCTTTTAGTTTAAATACGATAATGTAGAATTCAAAGGCAGATTTGTAAAATCTATCATTTTTTTTAAGCACTTACCAGACATTCTGCAAAGCGCATGACTTTATTCAATTATCCAACCATCCCACCAGACAGATATTAAGACACTTTACAGACAAGGCAATGAAGCTCAAAAAGGTTAAGAAATTTCTCCTCCCCACATTCAAAAAAAAAAAAAAAAGCCCTGTCTCTGTCTCCAAAGTCTGCCCCATTGCATGACACTAGTTTGCCTCATCAAGATATGGCCTCCGGTTCTAATGTTTCTATTATCTGGCCATGTAGTGTCAGAAAAGGCATTAAACTTCTTGAGGCTCTGGTTTATTCATTTATACTGTAAAGGGACAGAACTCCATGATCTCCAAGATCTTCTCTAAAACTTCAGTTCAGAGCTGTGACTCCACAAGGTGATAGGAGAAGTACAGCAATGCTTCAGGCTTGGGATGGGAAAGAGCGTTAACTACTGAAGGACTGCGGATTATTAAAAATCACTCCCCCGGGGCATTATGGAGCTTATCATGTACCATGATTAAGTGAATGGAGGGAGTTTGCATGTCCAGCAAAACCCTACCTGGTCTGCAATAAAATGTCCATCCCAGAGGGGAAGTGAAATCGCCTGATTTATGAATTGCCAGAAATGGCATTCCTCTCATGTTTTTATAGAGTGCCCTGGTGTTATAATTAAGGAACCCAGTGGGTAGCCTCTGTTCTCTGCTAACTAAATGAATTCTGATGTGCTTGGATCAGGAAAAATGTGATTGTATGATATTTCTGACTTTTAGTGTTCCTATTCTTCCCTTGATATTTCAAATCAACTACTGCTTCCCTCAGCTCAGCTTTGATGATCTAATGTGAGCCTAATTGCTGAGCTCCCCGTGAGAAACCACCCAACTGCTCTGGGTGCAATTCTCCTTGCCTAGGAAATCAGCTTTCATATGCATATCTCTCTTTGTGCCCTGAAAACTGAATAAGATGAAAAGAGTTTACAGTTCTTGCATAAGGGGCTTGAGACTGACCCAAGAAAATTACCTGATAGTTGGGATTACAATATGCCATGGCAACAATAGAACATTTTGAAATTTTCTTCTTTAAATTCTAAATAATTTTCCTAGGATAATCTAATACGTCTTCCCAATATATTGGGAAGAACATTGGGTTTAGAATCAAAGAGACCTGAAGCCACATCTGAGCTCTGCAATTTGCTAGACTTTGACCTTTGACATCACACTGAACTTCAATTTCCTTATCTGTCAAGTTCATCATTAATAGTCATTTCACAGAATTGCTGTGAAGATGTGAGTTTGTGTTAAACCTCTATATGATTCTGGCATGATGTTCTGAATAAAAGTAACAGCCGCCATTTATTAAATACCTGCTATATGCCAGGCTCTGGACCGAGAACTTCATGCCCATCAACTACAGAGGTCACAACAACCCTGCAAGGTGAGTCCTGTGTTATTAATTGTGTCTCACTGAAGAGGAGACTGAGGCATAAGAAGGCAAAACAATTGACACAAGGTCCTCCTGCCAGGTAAGCAACAACCGTGGGATGGCCACTGCATCTTGTTATTTTCACATGCAAACAGAATAGATGGGAATCATAGATGTATAATTTGAAATCTTCGCTCTTCTGGAAAACAGTGAACTCAATTCAGAGAAAAAGTCTCATAAATGAAGAAAGAAAATGTTTCTATGATATACTTGAGGAAAGGAAGGCGTAAAACTGCCCGTCATATACTCAATATTGTGACCTTGGATGGGTCCAAGGGTTACTTTGGCAGTTTGAAGGGAGATGGTTAAAGGGATAGAAAGATGCACAATCATGGGACACAGGGATTCCACAGGGAATTGCCACGGGGGTTCAGCTGGAGCCCTGTGGTTGCCCACATTTCCCTGGAGCAATGCTTTCTACATGGGCCTTATCACAAGTCAAGTGGACTGTCCTTGCCTTTGTAGGAAGCATGGGAACTACAACCCATTAGACAATCTCTAAAGACAACTCAGTCATCAGGAAGGAAAAATACATTATACACTGATATTTGAAATGAATGCTGTTACACTCTCCTGAGCTGGAAGAGGTGTTAAGCAGGCAAGTTCACAGATTGCTTCCAGTACCATTTGGAACATCAGTTTCTACACTAAAGCAACCTCACATCACAATTCCATTTGGAAGCTTGAGGTCAATACCACGCCTCACATCCCTGACATCTTCAATCACTGTCCCAAACATAAGCCCCTCCAGTCAGCAATCCTGCCCTTAACCCTTAATACCAGACTAACATTTGGATCAGGGAGAACCAAATGCCCACATCTCCTGTTCACTCCCAGATCTTTCTGCTGTCTCTTCTAGAACCCCATTTCCTGATCATCAAAGTCCAGTGCATTTTCATCCTCCGAAAGGGAATGTTTCACCACATCTTTGCTGAACCCAAGACTGGTCCTCCCCATGGGTACTCTTCTCTTCTACAGTCCTCACTAGGGGTGGCTTTTGGTCTCCCAAGCCTCACTTGACACGAGACTTAGAGATGGGCCAGCATTCTCTTCAGGCTTGTGTCTTCTAGTTATACAATCCTAAATGCCTTTTTCTTATTGTCATCAACCAACCTCCTCACATTCAACCCCAAACCTGAAACAGCAGCTGATTCACATTCTCCTCTCCACCCCTAGCCTTACCATCACCCACGGTGGTTTCACTATGTGCAGGCCCCTTAAAATGCCTTTACTCCCAATTCCTAAGCTTTCTCACTTCAATAACCTTCGATTCTACTCTAATTCTGTCACCTGCCTATATAACCACACCTGGAAACTTGTCCCACAGAATTGCTTCACTGATGAAAACTTAATTGCCAATATCCCGCAGCCTGACCACACAACCTACTTAAACTTCCTGCTGTCAATTCCTTTAAACTTGCTTTTCAACTTCATAAAAAAGAATGCTAGTCCTTTGACCCACTTCCCCATGCACCCATTTTCTCTGATCAGTCAGTTCCTTTCTGCCTTCACTTCCCTTCCTATTTCAGCCTAAATAAGCTCTTCAAACATTCTCTTATCAATAACTTTGATTTTCTCATTCCATTGCACTTCCTCTAAAATCCTCAGGTTGAACCTGTACTCAAGCATCCAGACAAAGCAGAATAAAAACTGTACAGCATGCTTCTACAAATCCATGATCTTCATCCTTAGCTACTGCCTCAATATTTTTCTAGATAGTTCTCTCTCACTATCATTCCCCACAAAGATTGCTTCAACTCTCTACCACACTCAGTTACCTATCCTCTTATTCCCAGGGGACACCCTTACCTCTGTCTTCACCAAGGACACAGAGGGATCAAGTAGGAATTACCTCACCTTCCAATCCTCTCCTCACTCCACTCACACAACCATATCTTCATCAGCACCTTCCCTTACCTCCTTTCTACCCAGTCCAGAGACTATATCTCAAACTCTTATCTCAAACTAATCCTCTAGCTAGAATGCTCTTAACCCTTTTTTACTACATTTCTACAACCCATGTGTCAAAGAAGAACCTGAAAAAGAAATTATAAAGTATTTTGAACTAAATGAAAATGAAAACAGAGCATATCAACATTTGTGGAGTTCTACTAAAGCATTACTTGGGGGAAAATGTACAACATTAATCTTCTATATCAGAAAAGAAGATCTCAAATCAATGACCTTAACTTTCACCTTAAGAAACTTCATATATCTTAAGAAACTAGATATATGAAGTGAAAAATATATCCAAAGTAAGCAGAAGAAAGAAAATAATAAAGATCAGAAAGGAAATCAGTGAAATAGAAAACAGAAAACAAAGAAAATCAATGAAATAAAAAATTGGCTCTTGAGAAGAACAATGAAATTGATAAACCTCTACACAGACTGGAGAAGGAGAAGAAGAACATCAACAACAACAAGAGAGAGAGAGAAGACATAAATTGCCAATCTCAGGAATAAGAGATGTGACATCATTACAGATTCTATTGATTTTTTAAAGGAGTTAATATGTTATCAAGAACTTTATATCAATAATTTTGACAACTTAAACGAAATGGGAAGAGTCCTTGAAGATAAAACCTACCAAAGCTCACTTAAAGAAATAGATAACCTGTATAGCCATACACCTACTAAAGAAATTGAAGTGTTGTTCAAAATCTTCCCACAAAGAAAGCTCCAAGCCCAGATGGCTTCACTGGTGAATTCTTCCAAACATGTAAAGAAGAAATAATACCAATTCTATGCAAACTCTTCCAGAAAATTGAAAAGAAAGGAATACTTCCTCATTTGTTCTATGAAGCGAGAATTACCATAATACCAAAACCAGACAAAGACATTACAAGAAATGGAAAACTACAGTGCAGTATTTCTCGTGAACATAGATAGTTTCTGTTTTAAAAGCAAAATTTTGGCCATATGTTTAATTTATGGCTGTCATTTTTACTCTCTCATGCCAACTGGACTGATATCACATATTTTCTATAAACAGATACATTGAATATTTTATGATTTCTGTGGTTGTGACAGTTTTACTATTACCCAACTCAACTGGGCTCTGGGTGCTTTCTGTTAAGCACCAAACTTAGAAGGAAAAGGAAAAACCAGAGAAATAGAGTTAACTTCCCTAAATCCTCACCCCTTAACTTTTAATTATTCTCATAAATAAAAATACAAAAATGTCTAACAGTTTATCCTGTATTATGACATGAGAAACATGGATTGTGTGTAGATTCTTTTGATTATATTCCTGGCTTTAGCAAATTCCACAAATATCATATGCAGAGCAAACTGTTCCTTTATTAAAAAGACATAATCTTTCTTTAGAACATTTAGTAATCTTTGAATTGATTCATGAGATTTTGCTGTTCCTTGGTACACTTAAATCTCTTCATCCAGGGCTTCCCTGGTGGCGCAGTGGTTGAGAGTCTGCCTGCCAAGGCAGGGGACACAGGTTCGAGCCCTGGTCTGGGAAGATCCCACATGCCGCGGAGCGACTAAGTCCGTGTGCCACAATTGCTGAGTCTGCACTTCTGGAGCCTGTGCTCCGCAACAAGAGAGGCCGCGATAGTGAGAGGCCCACGCACCGCGATGAGGAGGGGCCCCCGCTTGCCGCAACTGGAGAAGGCCCTCGCACAGAAACGAAGACCCAACACAGCCATAAATAAATAAATAAATAATTAAAAAAAAAAAAAAAAATCTCTTCATCCAAAATAAGATCAGTAAAAGCTGTCATTAATTGCATGATTATTAAGTAATCTGTTAAGCATCTTAGTTATTCTTATAACAACCATATGAGAAGTTTTTATTTTCATCTTTAAAGAAGAGGAAATGAGTTTAGAGAAATCAAATAACTTGTCTAATTTCACACAGTTATTAAGTGGTAGTGCTGAACTTGAACTGAAGCCCGTCTAATTTCAGAGCTGAAATTTGAGTTTTTAATAACAATGCATATTTTGCCTCCTCAAATGTACCTATCTTACATACAAGAGAGTTTTTATGCCCACAACTTCTTGCTCCTCCTGCTAAATGGAGGCGTTTAAAATATTCTTTCTGCTGCCATAAGGCAATGAACTTAAGATAATTTTTCAATGTGCAAATAATGAGCTAAATTCTAAAATAAATGTCAAATCATAAAGCTCAAGTGTTTTAACTCAACAGAAGACACATCTCTTTCCCAATTTGTAAAATATTTTTACTGATCTCTATCTATTTCTATTGCCTTTAGTCATTTGTATAACTTAGTTTCAGCATATTTGGAGCACACAGTTAAGTATCTCTGAATAAGCAAAACCAATGGTTATTCATTGGGAATTGAAAGAATTTCATAAACGTCATTGACAGTAATCATAATAAAAATAAAATTTCATTAACCTTCACACCTAAAAGTATCATATATTTTATAGGTTCACTGTTGGACAGTGTAAATAATGTGATACGGCATACAATAAAATAAGACAGGCATTTTTCTGCTATTCCAGTAGCTGACATATTGCACGGTAATTGCAAAAATACCTAATTCCTTTGCAAATCAACCTTTATTGCCTCTGGTGCAGCTTTAGTTTCGTTAACAATATTGACAACTATGTAAGTAAAAATAACAACATATAATATTAAAATGTAAAATATCAGGTTAACATCACCAGTAAAATATGTAGTTATTAAAAATGTTGGCTGCTTTTGGGGCTTCCCTGGTGGTGCAGTGGTTAAGAATCTGCCTGCCAATGCTGGGGACACGGGTTCAAGCCCTGGTCCGGGAAAATCCCACATGCTGCGGAGCAACTAAGCCCATGCGCTACAACTACTGAGCCTGCACTCTAGAGCCTGCGAGCCACAACTACTGAGCCCACGCACCACAACTACTGAAGCCTGTGCGCCCTAGAGCCCGTGCTCCGCAACAAGAGAAGCCAGCACAATGAGAAGCCCGCGCACTGCAACGGAGAGTAGCCCCCACTGGCCGCAACTAGAGAAAGTCCATGAGCAGCAATGAAGACCCAAAGCAGCCAAAAATAAATAAATTAAATAAATAAATTTATAAAAATAAAAATAAATTTTAAAAATGTAACTGCTTTTATAGGGCAAACTTATATTTCTCAACCACATTCATAAATGCACATCTAATTTTTCATATTTCATGTCAAAGATATCATCAGATAAGCCTTGGAAATAATGAAGAAGAAGAATATATTTCAATTAGGGGCCTGAGAGAGGGTTACACAGACCCCTCTATCAGGGTACAGTTCAGTCACAGAGTTTTGGGGTTTTTCCTGAACTGCTCTATCTTTTGGTCCCACTAATGCTAAACACTATTGCTATTGGCAGCCCAGCATTTGCTCTCTCAAGAGGAGAAATGTGATATAGTTGGCATGCCAACTCACTCTGTGGATTTTCTAAATTCCAACTGAGCCATGCTCTCCAGACTGGGCTTTGGAGATGTGAACTGTTATCAAGTAGGAAGTAAGATAAAACACTGGGCTAAGTTCACTTTAGGCCACTGACTTATCTGAATCCCTATTCCCAGACAAGGCAGCACAAGGCAATCCTACTCTCTACTGTTCTCAGGATTCTTACTTGAGTGTGTCATTTTATCCCTTCTTGGCTACTAAGCAACACAAAATCTGTAAAATTCCCTGCAGTTTCTTCTACAGCATGTACAGACATCTTCAGTGCCCAACCATCTGCTTTGTGGAGGCGATTTGAGAAAAAAAGAAAAAAATGATATGATGAATAGGTGAGTATGATTGATAGGAAGCTTCATTTCGTAAAGGGTTAGAGTAGTTTCCGGACCTTCAGAAGAGAGCTGCCCTGAGAAAGCATTCAGCCTGTGGACCAAGCTTGCATCTTTAAAGAACGACCCTCTTGAGTTAGGATTCTCCATGACTCCCAAGTCTTCACGTGTTGCAATTAAACATGTCATCGTCCATGGTGGATGAACAGAATTTAACGAGGGTCAGCCAGATCTCAAAGGTTAGGGGAAAAAATCACACTGAAATTAACCCTTGCAGACACATCAAAAACACTCTGGGCAGAACAGCAGTTTCTGGACAGGAAATTAGAAAACCTACATTTTAATATTGCCTGCCATGAGCTAAAGAATGAGGAGGAAGGGCCGGGGTAGGAAGAGGTCAGGTAGCATGTTTCTTTCAAGCCTTTATCAATAAAATGTAAAGATTATTCTCCCTAGTATTATCTAAAATTTGGACATATGTGTGCCCTTTTAAGCACATCTCTGGAACCAACATCTAAAGAATATGAGAGTATTCATTTTATTCTACTGTCTTGTGTGAAGTTGACATAAAACAAAATGGCTTTTTCGTGAATGAAATGTTAATAGTAATAACAGCCACCATCTATCAAGTGCTTATTACTTGCCAGGCACAAATCTAAGCACTTTATATACATCAGCAAACATATGAGGTAGTTACTCATGTTACCACCATTTCACAGATGAGAGGCTGGGGCTCAGAGAGAGAAGCCAACTCCTCCTCCCCATCAGTGCCTGATTCAAGCATCTTCTCCAAGAAGCCTTTCTGCTTATGGCCTTGCCCCTTCCAGGCTTCCTTGATCACTCCCTCCCTGAAGCTGCACTGCACCCAGCATATTCCTCCTCTGTGGTACCTACCACACACTGTACTATAATTATTTGTCTGTACATCTGTATCCCCAGCAACACTGAGCTCCTAGAGGGCAACAACACTGTCTTGAGCTTTTGTATTCACAGTATGTGTTATGCTGCTTGATAATGCACAGTAGGGACTCAAGAAATGCTTATGAATGAATGAGTGAATGAATGGATGGAGAAGATCAACATTTAAAAAAATGAAACATCATTGGAAAAGGACCGAACAGTGAAGGAATACTGGAATAATGAAGCCGAGCAGGACCCTGTGGGGCTCCTGGGCACAGAAGCCTTTCAAACAGTTGCTAATCAGGGAAGGGAGGGGATGCAGAGACAAGGCAGGAGCAGTCAAGAAACAATAGTGCAGCCTTGGGGCAGGGTCCTGTTTCCACCTCAAGGGATACACATAACAATATCTTCGAGCTCTTTACAGAACTAACCCCCCATCCCAAAATGGAAGATGCTAGCATTCTTCATTGCAGAGAAGACCACCTGAGGCCAGATTAAAGGAACCAGAGAAGCTCATCAAGAGACTACCTGAGACCAGATTAAAGGAGTGCAGGCCCTGCACACACGCTAATCCTTATCAGCAACCCCACCCTTGAACCATTATTATAAAACTCCTCACTAAATCCTCCCAGGTTGGGATGCACAGTTTTCAGGGCACAAGCCCACTGTGTCCACCTTTGCCTGGCAAAGCAATAAAGCTATTCTTTTCTACTTCACCCAAAACTCTGTCTCTGAGATTCAATTCGGCACCAGTGCACAGAGGCCAAGCTTTTGGCATCAATAATGTGAGGAAACATATCCAAGAGTCATTCTAACACTTACCTTAGATTTGATGTACTCAAACTGCCCTCTCCCAGTTCTCCTATCTGTTGGAATAGCCAGTAAATAACATGCTTCTCAAACAGAATAGCACAGGGCTGCAAGGCATGGTGGGAAGAGTATCAGATTTAGAGACCAACTGGAGTTTGAGACTTGACTCTACTGACCTGGGGCAAATCAACTGACCATCTGAGCTGCCTTTTCTCATCTGTGACATAGGATCACCCCTACCCATGCATCTATCTCATATTTCACGTAGTCATTTAGAAAGATCATATTGTATATGTGAATACATTTAATAGGTAGGTGTAAAGAATAACACAAATGTTAATGACTAGAATGGACAGACATTATGCAAGACTTAACACTCTGGCTAACTTCTAGTCATGCAGCATGGGAAGACAGATGGGAACTAGGTTCTATAGATCAACCACTCAGTGCCAGGCACTGTGGAAGCAATTTATGTACACAATCTCACTTAAGTCTCCCACCAGCCCTGGGAAGTGCAGATGCTATCATGTTAACTTTACAAATGAGGAAAATGAGTGTTAAGCAGTTGAGTGAATTATCCAAAGCTATTTGTACAGGGCCAAGCTGCGAACTGGTGTCATGTCTTATTGATTTCGAAACATATGATATTTTCATCAACATTCTGCTGCCTTCATGAAATATCAGTTGTCACTGTACAAAATTATCTAGAAATTGGAACTTACGGTTAAAAGTTATATCTGTCAGGATGCAGAAAAACTTTGAATATTTCTTATAATCTATTGGTACCTTTCAAACTGGAGTTTTTGAGACTGAATCAGTCCTTTTATTTAGAGTTTAAGAAGGGCCATAAATGACAGCACTCTGCCCTGCACAAGCTCAGAACCAACAGAGAGACAGACACAGACTGGAGACCAACGGAGATCACAATGCACTTACTATAGAGTGGGACCGAAGGGTGTGTTTGACTCCTTATGTGCTGCCCCATTAAGCGGCCTTATCCGCCCCAGTCACTGGCATCATTCAATATCCACAGGCCATGCCAGAGCAGACAGCTCACTGAGTGGCAGACAGCAGATGAGACTGCACCTTTTTGTGGACAGATGGATGGAATAAGAGAGACATGCAGGAGCTTAGCATGCTCAGTTCTTCCTCTCAAACTGATCAATCAGCTAAGTCCCACTCTGATGAGCATGAGTGAAGAAGCCGAGGGAACCTGGAAGAATCCCTCCCAAGATCTGCCTTCCTAGAGTCTAGAGTGAATTTCCTGTCTCTCTATGGAAATATGATGAGTGTGGAATGGAACCATTTTTGGATTTTGGGGTTTTCTGTTTTAAAAATGTGCTGAGAGGGTCTCTTCTGGAAATCTAGGCCAATGAGGACTGATTTGCTCTTTTAGTTACACTAATCGGAAATAATGAAAAGAGAACTCTTAGGGCATAACACACAGCTGCTTGAAGAGTCTATTCAATATGTCAGCCCAATGTAGAGGATGACTCCTGCCCTCAAATGTCAAAGGCAAATTTTCTTAAAGGACAACTGAGATTCAGACACATTGTTTCCCTGTCTACACGACATATATGAATAAACCTCTTTTGAACCAGCCAACATCCCTTTTGCTACTTCCCTTTAGCCAG
Organism: Eschrichtius robustus; assembly: GCF_028021215.1. NCBI lineage: Eukaryota > Metazoa > Chordata > Mammalia > Artiodactyla > Eschrichtiidae > Eschrichtius > Eschrichtius robustus. The sequence continues at coordinate 63,569,594 of NC_090836.1, forward strand.
CCGAGCCTGTAGTCAGAATGCGGCTGTATCTTACTGTGTCGTGGAATGTTGGCCAGGCAATGCATACGTGTGTATTAAACACCTGCTATTTGCCAGGCAGTAAGAAAACAGACAGAGCCTCTCCGGGAGCCTCCCTTCTGGTGAGGGAGAGATGGACAATCAGCATGTAAGCAAACAAGATATTTTACGATACTGATAAGCACTAGGAGGAAGAGAAATGGGATATTATGATAAAGAGGGGCCCTTAGTTGCTATATGCATGATGAGAAGTTGACAACAATATGAAGATCAGGAGAAGAACAGTCAGGCAGAAGGAAATAGCAGATCTGGAGACGGGCGTGAGCTTGATGTCTTTTCAAGAGGTGGGGAAAAAAAAGGCCAAAATCGGCTAGCGAGACAGGAATGAGAGGGAATGCAGGGCAATAAGGCCAGAGAGGGAGCCAGGAACTGGATCTTGTAAGACTTGTGGACAATGTCAAAGAGTTTCGATATTATTCTTGGTATAATGGGAAGCCATTGAAGGGTTCGACCAGGAAGTAGCTTGGTATGATGTACATGTGATCACTCTTGATGCTGTGAAAAGCACCAACTGCGGGTGGGCAGAGTAGAAGCAAGATCAACTGGTAGCTTGGACCACAGCTTGGAGCTTAGAGTTGATGAAAACTGATACAATTCAGGATATATTTAAGAGGTGGTAGTGATGGGAGATTCTGACAAATTTGATGTGAGTGTGAGAAAAAGAGGGAAAGGAGAGATGACTCCTAGATGTGGGGCCTGAATAAACAATGCGGCTATTGACCACCATGGAGAAGACTTGAGAGGTGTGGGCCAGGGATGGGGGTGAAATCACCTGGCTTTTGGCCATATTAAATTTGAGGTGTCTGTCAGATATCCAAGAGGAGATGTCAAGAAGACCAATGAACATATGAGGCAGACTTAAGGAAGAATTCTGGGTTGGAAGTATATATGCCGCAAGTCACTGGGACCTGGTAAAATCAGTTCAAGAGAGAAGAAAGAAAAGAAACAGCTCTGGGAAACTCCAATATTTACAGGCTTGTAGAGAAGAGCCTGCAAAAGAGACAAATGGAAAGGTTTCTTTGAGTATGATGATAAGGAGCCCTAGACAAGACTGTGTTCTGAGGAGGACACAGTCAACGGTGTCAAGTGCTTCAGTATAAGAGAAGGGCAGATAACTGGCCATGGGTTTGTCAATACATACGTAGTCCTGGTGACCCTGATGTGAACTGCTGCAGTAGAGTTGGGGGACACAGGCCATTGGGCTTCTGAAGTCTTCCCATCTTTGGGTTCTATGATTTTGATGACCTGCGCCAGGCTATAAATACCTTCTCCTTCACTTATCCCCGCAGCTTCCCTTGGGGACTCTTTTTGCTGTCCTCACTTTCCCAACTAATTCAAAACAAATAGCAATGTTACCTGAAGGAAAGGTAAATAAAATGAAATGGTGCAATCCGTGAAACTGATCCCTAGGTTTTCCAAAAATTCAGCAACAATGCTTCTAAGTGCCATAAGAATGCCTTGGTGGAACCAAGTGTTTATGTTGTTTTCTCAGATTTCACTCCATGAATTACCTCACTCAACAGTAGGCCTTGGAGGTCTGGTCTACCAAGCTCTCTTCAGCTCCAGTTATAATCTACCATAGATCATTCATTCCTGGTTTCATATCACTCTTGGAGATGAATCAGCTTTTCAAGTGGAGGCGAGGTAGCATCATTTTATTACGTAAGAGTGTGAACCTGATGCAGTGGTTCTCAGTTAGGAAGGAGAGCAATTTTGTCCCCCAGGGGACATTTGGCAACATCTGGAGACATTTTTGGTTGTCATATCGGAGGATGCAACTGGCGTCTAGAGGGTGGAGACTGAGGACGCTGCTGAACATTCTATAACGCATAGGGCAGCCTCCTCCACAACAGAGCATTTACTGACCCCAAATGTCAGGACTGTCGAGGTTGAGAAGCCCTCACATCATGATGGAAGGGCAGAGAGCACCAGCCTGAAGGAATATTCCATAGACAGTGCACATGGTACAGCAACTTTACTGACCTGGTCAGATCTGTCAATATAACTGATCTATAATGTAATCACTGGTCTGCTACGAACTGTGGGTGCGAGACACAGGCAATGATATACTTCGCTAATTTACACAGCTACCTGTGTCAGCTGGTGTCTACAGAAAATCGTTTTCTAAATGTAAAATGTCAATTTAATATATCTCATTCTAGTCTAGCTTCCCTCAAACCTCATGAAATGGAGCTACCAGCCTTGCCTGTGGACTCAGTTTTCTCTTTTCTAATTCAGATGGCCGTCCGTTATTACCTGCATGCCCCAGGGCTGACTTTAGTATTAAATATCTCACCACCAATTAAATACCACCAACCCTCTAGCAGGCCTCTAATGAGTCTTCTATCTTCCCCATGCCAGGCAGAGGAGGGACTAACCCTAACAATGCCAGATGAGAGGACAAGTGACCAAAGTAAAATGATCAACTAATACACAAAAGGCCTGGCAATATCTTACAGGAGCTGTAATACCTCCTTCTTTCCAGGACCCATCAGCGGCTGTATTTGGCAAAACCCACAAACTATCTTCAAAAAAATGCCTCTTGAGACTCAAATGCCAGTCAAAAGTCGAACTGACCTAAATTTAGTAAAGAGTGTATTCTCTAACCTCAAGGTCAACTAAATATCTAGTCTTCTTTCCACAGTATGACCAAGCCTTTTATCCTGTACTTGTTGGGGAAGGACTTATTTAAACAATATTCATATTATATTCTTAAAATAAACCTGAGCCTAGAGAAAAAATATAACAACCTCCACAGCAAAACACTGCAGAGCTGCTGAGTGGAGAAGCTTACCGTAATCAGAGAAACGGCTTGGGTTTCCATTTAATTCTTATTTGCTCAAAGGCCAAAGGAATTTTTCTATGAGGAGAATGAGGTCATTCTTCACAGAAAGGGATCACTGTCTCAAAATTCATATGACCAGGAAACACAAGTCTAATAGAATGAGACATTTCAGAAATGTGAACTAAAATAAAGTGGGCTTAAGAGATGACAAACCTGTACATGTGACTTAAGCACCCAGAGATATATTGACAGCATACTGTGGATTCTTTGCTTTTCTTCCAGGAAAAGGCCATCTTCTCATACTTAGTGCAACCCCATACCAAAGTGCCCCCAGTGTTGCACATGAATGGGGCACTTCCAAACACACAACATGGGAACCCCAGCAGCCTGGCTCTTCAGGACTTGCTCGGTACCAGAGGGGAGGCAAGTACCCACATGGTGGGGTTCTGAAATGGATTAGGGCACTTATCCCAAGTTATCACAAATATAGGAAAACAGACAATAACTTGCAAGGAGAGGAAACAGAGATGCCACAAAATCAGTCTGTTGACTTGTTTCCATCTTGGTTCTTTCTTGCCTTGCCTATTTTTCAACTCACACAGATGTGCCGTACAGCATGGGGATAAAGCACATGGGCCAGGGCCAGCTTTACCTTGTCCCAGCCATTTGACTGTAGGCAAGTTACTTGTCTGTCTGTTACTTAGTTTCCCCATCTTTAAAATGATGACTAATAGTGATGATGGCCACCTAGGGCCACTGTTGTTGTTTAAAAAAAGTAATATTAGTTTGGGCTTAGCAGAGGGCTTAACACTTGGTAAGTTGATGAATATTAATCACTATGGCCCACAATTTGGATTCAAAGATTCAAAGAGTAAAATTTTAGATCTCAAAGATGATCTAACTCAGATCCATTTTAGGAAATAGGAGCTCAGAGAATTTATGTGATGTATCCATGGTTACACAGCTAGTTAGCAATGAGATGAGATTAAAACCCAGGTGCCTTGACCCCTAGACCACTTCTTTTAGGGGGGAAAAGAAGAAGAATGGTGTACATGCGTTTGAAGAAATATGTTAGTCGGTTCTCCTGCCAGAGAAATTATGGATATTTCCATGCAGTAGAAGCACGTCTTTTAAATTCTGTTCTCTGCACTCATTCAGCCAAACCATGCTTTAGTTGCAGGGGAAACAGCTGGTCCAGCCCGGACTTGTCACACTGTCACCCCGAGCCTCTAAACAAGCCATTATCTGGCAACAGCAGATTGGGACCATCTGTCACCGCAGGGCACATATGGCCCCACTAGATTGTAAGAATAAGGTTGTCACAAAAGGTCATTAACTATGCATCACTTTTCTGTGATGAGCTCTAAGCAGGCACAATGATCTTCCCATTTTATCTCAGTGTCTCTAACTCTCTCCAGCACTTGGAGAAACTGAGGGCAAATAAATCAGGAGTCTTCCTGACATGGTCCCTGGTCAATCCCAGAAAGGGTTCCATTCATTTACTTTGGCCAGTTTGTTCTTTTTAAAACATGTTTTACATTCTCTTCATAAAGAATCCCAGAAGGAGTGAAGGTTTGTAAATAGTGCCTGATACAACATAAAGATTGGGTTTGCATTAAATATACATAAGAAAAGTAGAAAAACAAGGGTGAGCTAGGCCAACTACTTGGAGTAGATGACACTGGAACAACAGAGAACACAGGCAAGAAAGAATCATACTCTTATTTACAAGGACCATTACTAAGCACTAAAAATTAGGTGCACTAAAAACAAAACAGCTCAGATACATGGATAGTGCTTTTAAAATACGGTGGCAGGGACTTCCCTGGTGGTCCAGTGGGTAAGACTCCGTGTTCCCAATGCAGGGGGCCCAGGTTTGATCCCTGGTCAGGGAACTAGATCCTACACGCATGCCACAACTAAGAGTCCAAATGCCGCAACTAGGAAGTCCGCATGCCGCAACTAAAGATCCCACACGCTGCAAAGAAGATCCCACGTTCCACAACTAAGATCTGGTGCAGTCAAAATAAATAAATAAATAATATTTTAAAAAATAAAATATGGTGGCAGATTCTTTGGTATTTCTTCAGTAGTGAGGTAATTCCTATGTGTTGTCACTTTGAATATGGGCAGGCTGCTTCAACTAATAGAGCGTGACAAAAGTGATACTAGATGACTTGGGAGGCTAGATTATAAAAGACCACGTAGCATCTGCCTTATTTGTAGGTACCCTTACTCTTGAAGCCCTATCCCACCTTGTAAGAGGTCTCCATGATTCGAAGCCTCAATGCTGTGAGGAAGCCCAAGCCACAGGTAGGGGCCGTAAACAGGTTCTCCAGGTGACAGTCCTGTCTGAACCCAGCCTTCAAGTCATCCCTGCCTGGACACCAGACATGTGAGTGAAGAGTTTCTAGAGCGTTCTAGCTCCCAGCCACTCCCAGGCATTCCTGTCTTTCCAGCCGAGCCCCAGACATTGTAGGGCAGAGACAAAGCCATTATTACTCTGCCCTGTTTGAATTCCTGACCCACAGACTCTATGGGCGGAATAAAATGGCTATTGTTTTCTACTTCTAATTTTGGTGTGATTTATTATACAGCAGCAGATAACCAGAACAGAATTAATAAGACAGTGAAAGCATCCCTGACTATTTTTAAGGAATGTAATGAGAAGGAGAAAGAGAATTGGTTCTCCACTGCCCCATGCTTCAGATGTTACCTCATTTAACCCGCACAGAAGTCCTGTGGGTTAGGAGTTAGGATTCCCATCTCTTAGGTGAGGAAACTGAAGCTCTGGGGGATTTAAAACAACTTGCCCAGGGACGAAGCGGAAATCTGCACCTGGGGCTGTTTGACTCCATAGACCTTTCTACCACATCTCATTCCTGCTCAAGTGTCCACATTCAGCCCCATTCTATAGCCCAGAAATCTCACAACCACTGTAAATAAAATCAGCTTTCATGTTTAAAAATTAGTTACTTTTTGAGTACCACTGCATGTCAGGCATTGTGCTAAGCACTCATACTAGTGAGCAAAATAAACTCACATCTGCTCCTTTCTTCCAATCTCACAGCCACCCTTGTTCACCTTCCCTCTTCTGCACCCCGGTTGGTTTTTTAAAATCCACATCTCTCAGATACTGCTCTGATTAAACTCTTTCGGGGGTGTCTCCCTCCCCTGCACCATGGTGATTCACCAACCTGGTCCAGTGACCAGAGTCAAGGCTGGCGGTATGAAAATCAGCCAAGGAGCATTATATACAGACGCTCCAGCTACACGTCTGGAGAATCTGATTCAGTAAGTCTATACATATTCTCAAAGCTCCCCAGTGATTCTTATACACAGTCGCATTGGAAAACACCGGCCAAGAGAATAACATCCAAACTCCTTCATGTCGCGTGTGAAATCCAGCATATTCTGGCTTCCTGCAGTTTCTCCCACCTCACCTTCCGCCACTCCTGCACCCTCTGCTTCACTCAGCAAACATGTCCTTTGAGGCCTCACAGTCTCTCTATATGCTGTGCCTTATACCAAGAAGGTACTTCCCCCAAGGAGTGGTCTGGTGAAAGCCTCTCCGCTTCAGCGAACTGTCCCTGACTCTCCCCCTTACAAACATCACTGGTGCCCTTTCCCTGAGTCCTACTGCCCCCTGTATCCACCTCCAATCACTTAACTCATGTCTAAGTGATGTGCTAAAGCCAGGGACCCAGGCTTATTCATTTTAGAATCTCCACTGTTAGCACAGTGCCCCGTTTATCAAAGATATTCAACAAATGTTTGCTGAATGAATAACCCAATGTGCTTCCTTTCAGCTTTAGCTGCCAAGAAACTCAAAGCCAAATCCAGTTACCAAGTATAGTAATTAACTCATCCCAGGTGCCTGGTAACATCTGCTCCCTGTTTCTTTGAGATGGTCCTCTGTTCTCTTTTTAGCCATAATTGTCCTATTTTACATTAGGTTTAATTTCCATGCTGTTTCAAATCCTTTTAAAAGAAGGTGTGGTATACATTTTGAATAAATCAACAGATATGTAAGTTTCTCAAAAGACACCTGGGTTACACCTATAGCATAGGGGTAAGGGGGAAAATTTACGGGAAAATATATCACATTTCTCAAATCTAATGACTGATACTTCTTCATGTTTTCTTGAATGAATCAAAATAGAGAACTATAAGGAAATAGCCACTCAGATGAATGTTTATTCATTCAACAAATAGTTATCGAGCATCTATTTTATACAAGGCACCTTGGCTGACACAGGAAACAAAGACATGATTAAGATCCCAGGAATCAAAGAGCTTATTGCATTGTATGCCAGATGAGACTGGTATATAAATACAATCTTGCAAATTATAAAATGTTAATGTCTCTGTTAAGGGTGCAAGAAGAGAGAGTATTTCTACCTGTAGGGATCAGAAACGGCTTCACGGGAGGCCATACCATCTCTGACCTGGGCCTTAAAGATGACCAGGATTTAGACATGTAGAGAGAGTTAGACAGAGGCAGGCATTCCAGGATGAAGAAATAACATGAGAATGTACAGCAAACTATGACTTGGCTGGATAATGACATCTAACATTTCTTGTGCTCTTACTATACACCAGGCATTATATAATATTACATGGCTTATTATTTTTCTAAATCTTCAAATAACTCCATGGGTTAAGCAAATAAGGTTTAGAAATTATGTGAATTGCTCAAGGTCACACAACCAGAAATTGGCAGAGCTGATATTCAATCAAGGCAGACTCTAGGGCTTTATGCTTATATGCTCCCAGACACTAACTCAAGGAGCAAAGATTTGAACGTGGGAGTAGCAAGGGATGAGACCAGAAAGAGAGGCTGGGGGCAGATGGCAGAGGACTCCCAAGCCACGATAAGTAGCGTGATCTTGATTCTGTTAGCAGTACAGAGCAACGGATGACTCAGAAGAAAAAATATGACACGTTTTACAGGCTTTAAGTAGTTATTGTATGCAGTAATAAATGAATCAATGAATGAATGAATTTTAGGTTACATTAGCCAAGCAGCTGTATATATAATAGATTGAAGGAGAGAGAGACTGAAATAATGAAACCAATAAATAATTTTTAGAAAGAGGTAACAGGGACTTGACTAGACAGTGATCATGGGAGAGAAAAGAAAGAGCAAACATGGAGACTGATCAGACATGGAATAATGTCATGTACCTGAGAAACTGGAAGGACAATCATGTCATTCAGAGAAAGAGGCAATGAAATAAATACTGTAGGTGTGTGGGCAGGAGATTCAGGGGCTAGCAGGACCGCCCCCGCCCTCCACCAATGGAGCTGTTCTGCAGGATGAGGACTCAGAAGGGAGGTCAGAGGAAAGGATGGAATTGGGAGTCATCCACGTAGAGGAAACCATCAAAACCGTGACATGAAGGAAATTGCCCAGACCAAGTATATAAAAATAAAAGGATCTTAAACGTAACATTAAGAAATACAGTGTTCAGATGGCCAAACGGCACATGAAAAGATGCTCAACATCGCTAATTATCAGAGAAATGCAAATCATAAGTACAATGAAGTATCACCTCACACCATCATCAAAAATTCTACACACAATAAATACTGGAAAAGGTGTGGAGAAAAGGGAACCCTCCTACACCATTGGTAGGAATGTAAATTGGCACAACCACTATAGAGAACAGTATGGAGAGTTCCTTAAAAAACTAAAAATAGAGCTACCATATGATCCTGCAATCCCACTCCTTAGCATATATTCAGAGAAAACTGTAATTCAAAAAGATATATGCACCCCAATGTTCACAGCAGCACTATTTACAATGGAAGCAACCTAAATGTCCATCAACAGATGAATGGATAAAGAAGGTGTGGTGTATATATACAATGGAATACTACTCAGCCATAAAAAAGAATGAAATAGTGCCATTTGCAGCAACATGGATGGACCTAGAGATTATCATACTAAGTGAAGTAAGCCAGACAGGGAAAGACAAATATCATACAATATCATTTATATGTGTAATCTAAAAAATAAATGATACCAAAAAAAATTTAAAAATAAAACATAAATGATACAAATGAACTTACATACAAAACAGAAATAGACCCACAGACATAGACATAGAAAACAAACTTATGGTTACTAAAGGGGAAAGGGGGTGGGGGGATAAATTAGGAGGTTGGGATTTACATATACACATTACTATATATGAAACAGATAACCAAAAAGGACCTAGTGTATAGCACAGAGAACTATACTCAATATTTTATAATAACCTATAAGAAAAGAATCTGGAAGATAATAGATATATATATATGTGTATAACTGAATCACTTTGCTATACACCTGAAACTAACACAACCATGTAAATCAACTATACTTCAAATAAATAAATAAATAAACAAATAGATAAATAAATAAATGGGAAAAAATAAACAGTGTTGGAGGTAAGAAGATGCATCAGGGATTCCAGGGGGTGTTAACAAATCAATGAGCAAGGCAGTTTAGGATGAAGCGTAAGTGAGGGGAAAAGGCAGCAGACAGGGCTTTGAGAAACAGAACCAACAAAAAGCCATCTGACTATCAGTGATCGTTAAGACGGGTGACAGTGGATGCAAAGAAAAGAGCTAACAACGAGTTGAAGAATCACAGAGGCTGACAATGTGTGATACAAGTTAGGGATTGCAAACCCAGATGCCAAAGGAGCCAGGCAGATAACATACAAGAGTAAAAAAGTTAAGTACAAGATCATGCAGCCCTCTGGCTCTACCTTCTACTTCTCATATGTGACAGAGGCGTCAGTACAAAGATTTCTGTATCTAAGGAAAACAAGACTGCAAGGCAATGATAAATGGTAACTGACACTTCATCTCAGACTTGGAGACAATAGGGAGTGGTGGGGTCTGTGGATTACTGGAGCATGCATACCCTGTCTAAAAACAGAAACAGAAATTCAACTGTAAGAGACTGCTGTCATGTGCAAATATGGACCCAGCGTTGCCAATTCCCCAGTGTGTTAAGAGAAAGAGAAATACAAATTTTTATGGAAATTTCACAATTTTTAAATGTCGGGGGAAAAAAAACATGATATGGGCCAACAAAACAGGCAGAAGCCAGCTCACTGCCTAACAGTGTAAGACCTCCTGAATCCACGATGCTTTCATTAAGTCTGGCAATGAAAGAATGAGAAAAGTATAATGGTTATATGACAGGTTAGCAGAATTGAGTAGTGTTGTTTGTTTGCTTATTTGCTTGTTTGTTTCAGGATTTTTGAAGAACTAAGCATTTTTATTGGCTGACAGGAAGACAGCCTAACAATCAACAGCAGGAGATGTGAAGTTGCATGTAAGGCAGTACAGCCTAAAACAATAATTTTATTTTGTTGGATTTTAGTATACTTTATTTTGATAAATAACCATCAGGGAAAGAAAGATCTTTGTTAAATACAACTCAGAATTAATCGATTCACCAGAAGTGACAGCTGTACGATACATGCTGTTGTCATCTTATTTTGTAAAGAGGTAGTTTCTATAGGAGATGGACAACCCTACAGGTAAAAGAGGCCCCACTAGCAGCCAGGGTAATTTCATTATTGAAATAACAGTTCCTTTGTCTGTGATATGGCAATGGGGACTGTCACCATAGAACATGTCACTGAACAGCTAGAACTCTGCCTTTCCAAGAATGGAAACCCCCTTCTGGGAAAAGGAACTTTGGTTTGGCATTTAAATTTCCTAAGTTTCTTATCATTTGAAAGCTGGTTAACACCTTCAGTGCATCGTCACACCCCTGTCCCCCGCCCCCCCCCCCCCCCCCCCCGCAGAAAATGCCAGCATTTGTCCAGTTGTCCTGCTAAAACTGCCAGCATTTGCTGTCCAGCTCGGCTCAGGGAAGGAGAGGGGACGTGACAGAGAGCCATGGACAGCCTGTAGATTTCAGAAGCCAGGATGTGTGGGATACAATTCTCAGGCAGATGGCTGACACTGGGTTCTGAAAAGTCCATCAATATCTCCACCTTCCAGATGAAACTAAGGCAATTCAAACAGGGTGAAGAGATTATCCAATTAATTTTACGTATTTTCCATCCCAGTGTCACAGGAAGACTGGAGATCTGGAGAGATTTTTTTGTTTATTTTATTTTTCAAAAAAGAGGAAAGAAATGTGCCAGGAAGGCATGTTTCCTAAACGCCTTTCCGAACCCTCTGAAAGAATAATTTGTCTTTAATATGACAGTACTCTGATACTGTGACTTTCTTCTCCCTGGCCCCCAAGGCCCTTCAGGACTGACTACACCCTACAAACCCAAACTAATTCCCCGTTTTTCCCAAAATATGTCCTTTGCTCTACAGGCCAGCTGCCCTAGATTGGTGATACCCCACAAAACACCATCTGTTCATTTATCAGGTATTTAGAGAGTACCTCTTCCGTGCAGGCACTATACCAGGTAGTGGGGATCAACAGTGAATGACGTGAACATGGTCCCTGGCCTCACAATGCTTACCAGGTGTGGTTCCACTTCTACCTCACTCACACTCACTTCTATAGGAATGCCCACCTTCCTGCTCCCTGCCTGAAAATTCTCCACGTCCCTCATCTTCTGGGAAAACTTTTCTCTATACGAACGATTGATTCATCAACCTCTCCTCTGAATCTCATCAGCTCTTATGAGCCTGTGAAAGTAACACAGCATTTAATGATACACTGCCCTGTATCACCTGCTCTTGTCTCGTGAATGCCACCTTATCTTCCCAGCTAGGACACAAAGCTCTTGATGGAAAGAACTACATTTTTTGTTTCACCTCTGCCTTCCATGTGGTCGAACACAGAACTCAGTACATTTTAAGAATGTATTGCAGACGACAGCATCATTCCAAACCAAATTTAAGAGTAGTTCATTTACCCTTTGTATTAGTTTCCTATGGCCTCTGTAACAAATTACCACAAACTTGGTGACTTAAAATAACCAGAATGTCTTCTTTCTTAGTTGTGAAAGCCAGAAGTCTGCAATCAATATCACTGGGCTAAATCCAAGGGGTCAACAGGGCCATGCTCCCTCTGGAGACTCCAGGGGAGAGTCTGTTACTTGCCTCTTCCAGTTTCTGGTGGCTGCATCCTCGGTTTATGGTCACATCATCCAATCTCATTTGCTGTGGTCACATTACCTTCTCGTACCTGTGTCAAATCTCCCTCTGCCTCTCTCTTGTAAAGACACCTATCATTGCATTTAAGGTGCTCCCAGATAATCCAGGGTAACCTCCCTATCTCAAGACCCTTAACTTAGTCACATCTAATAAGACCCTTTTTCCATGTAAGGTAACATTTACAGATTCCAAGGGTTGGGGTCAATGTCTTTAAGGGCCATTATTCAGCCTACCACACCCTTAGATTAAGGCCCTTTGACTTGATAAAGCTGTAGCAAACAAACAAATAAAATCAATTAAAATCACGAAGAATATTCTCCCTCTCATCCAGGGATTTCAGCAAATAGACAAGAATCAGAAAACAATGCAAAACAGATTATCACAACCTACCAGTAGAAAAAATATTATACAGTTAAAAATTGCCAAGAGGATTAACTACTAGAAAAGAAATAGTTTGAAATAAGTCAAAAGTATTGGTATTATTTTTGATCCCACAGGATCAAAAGAAGATTATTTCAAAATAGAATTGCTGGAAAGACCATGAATTCAGGTTCATTTTTCTCCTGGGGAAGAAAGTTTTCCTAGTGGCATTCAGCCACAAAACCAATCTTTTCCCACCCAAAACTGCAGATGGAAATAAATATCCATTCTCTTTATTATTAAAGTGTTTAGACAATTAAGGTCAGGTCGACCACAGGCTGACTGTGTTCAGTGCAGACTGGATCCCAGAATCACCAGAGAATAACTCAACCACTGGAGTACTGTGAGTTCAGGAAGCTAGGGTAAAATCCCTAGGGAAATGGAAGGTTCATCCATCAGAAGGTAGAATTCCGAAGGAGACTGCATAGTTTGTAGACAGTTTAAAAGACACAAATGATCATTCAGTGAGTATGGTGAAAAGCAGCGAAGTTCTAGTTTTTAGAGTTTGAGTTGTCCTGGACTGAGTTGCATTACAATAACTAGACATTATGCAAACACAAAGGTGGTTTTTAAGGCCCTGCTACATGTATACGAAGAGACAGTGAAAAGTGTCAGGTGACAGAAACTCTGAGGTCCAGGATCAACTTTCTAATGAGAAGGTATCGCTGGTGAAACCAATCTTGTTGACCTGTTGAAATGCTAACTTAGTTGACTTGGTAAATAGTTATCATTCCCCCATAGCAGGATTTGAGTATTCTCAGATGCTGCCTTTATTTTAAGATTCTAATGAAAATTCCATTCATGGTCGAGAATAAAACTACAAATCCCCAGGGGCACCCAACCATCATGCAGCCAATCTGCAGCTTCCCCCAGTGAACTGGTTCAGTGACTGACAGCTCAGGAGCCCTCAGGGATCACTACAGTAGAGCCGGTGCAGGCAATGATTACCCTCAATCATGAAGAACAGGGCCTGTTGTGGTCGACACTCTTGTTGATAAGGCAAGGAAGTGTATAACACATTGTTAAAGAATTTCGACAAAAGTGCTTTCTAAAAGTTCTTTTTTTTAATAAATTTATATATTTTGTTTATTTATTTTTGGCTGTGTTGGGTCTTCGTTGCTGTGCACGGGCTTTCTCTAGTTGCAGTGAGCGGGGGCTACTCTGAGTTGCGGTGCACGGGCTTCTCATTGCAATGGCTTCTCTTGTTGCGGAGCACGGGTTCTAGGCGAGTGGGCTTCAGTAGTTGTGGCACGCAGGCTCAGTAGTTGTGGCTCGCGGGCTCTAGAGTGCAGGCTCACAGTAGCTGTGGCGCACGGGCTTAGCTGCTCCGCGGCATGTGGGATCTTCCCGGACCAGGGCTCGAACCCGTGTCCCCCGCATTGGCAGGAGAATTCTTAACCACTGCGCCACCAGGGAAGTCCGTAAAGTTTTTTTTTTTTTAAAGAAATTCTCTTCAGTTATCTGGAAATTTTTCTTGGGAAAATCATCTCTCCCAGAGAAGCTAGATCAGAGGCAATTCTTCACTCACATCAGTGTGACTCAGCGCAATTTCCTAGGACTCCTCAAGACCCCAATGGGTTCTGCCCGGAACCTCAGCTTAATTCTCAGCTCATTGTGGACCTTAAATCATTTTCACATCATAACATGTCAACTGTTTATCTCCCCTCTTTAAGCTCAGTCTTGGAGCGAGAAACATAAACATCCTTCGTGGAGGCAGCTTTCTTTGTCCAGACCCTGTCGCCTGGAAAAGTTATGATCAGCAGGAAATGCAAAAAACCAGCAGTGCTTTTGTTTTCATTGATTTCAGTGACATTTTGAAAGTGGAGCACCTAAGCCAAACCAAATCCCGGGCCTTATTCTGACCAAATTCTGAAGCAAGGAACTTCATGCGGAACGTTAAAAACTCAATTGTCTCCGGCCACAGCTGAATGAAAAGCTCAGATTAAAACTGGCAGCGATTTACTTCCTACAAACATGCTTTGTTCCTGGCTAACTTGTCAGCTCATAAAAAACGCCTCTGTACAAGCAGCTGTCTCATTCAAGACGCTGAAGCCTTTCATGGCCGTCAGTACGAATGTGGTACAGGGAGCCCGGTCCAGGACCCTCGCTCTAAAACCCTGGCCCAGAGTGTGGGCCTCCCCGCTTCCCTGGTATGCCTTTCTTCTAATTTGATGACTTGCATTTTTAATAAATGGTTATAGAAAATGCCACGCTCTTCATGGAATCCCCTCATGGTTCCAAGAAGCCTATTTGTGGAAAAAGCCAGTCCCAGAGGCAAAAACAAAGGAGGTCTCTGAAGTTTCCAATTCTTAATCCCAGCTCTTGCTCTGAGCTGCTCTGGGTGAACTTATTTAATATCTTTATAGCTTTAAATGTTTCCTTGGCAAGCTGAGTCACTTGCGGTGACCACCCTGAACTAGTTTGCTAGAGAGAAATCATATCAAAATTAGGGCAAACCACTTTGCAAATATAAACTGGCTGGTGAATAATCATTATGGCTTTCCCAATGAACAAGTAAATAAATTGATGACACATCCAAGATGTCTCATTATTTCCTGGATTCTCTAGAGAGGCACCGTCAGCCCAACCTCAACATGAGGACTCATCGTGAATCCTCATATGTACCGTCATATGTACCATCTTACAGATTAGAGAGTGGACGGACAGTGGCTAAAAATAAGGAGCCCCTTTACCCTTCCTGATTCTACCTTTGCTTATGTCACTCCAATCACTTGGAATGATCTCTTTGCTCTTCTCATCCCAGTCTGAAAATCTTCTCTGAGAACTTCTCATACACTCTCCTTCACTTGAAGCCCAAACTCTATTAGTGTAAACTGCATTAGCTCTGACCTAATAGAAAGACAATTCCAGGTGCTCAGAATTCATAAATTGGCTGTGTGACCTAGGATAAGTCACTTAACATCTCTGAGCTCCAGTTTCATTAGCTATAAAAAATGGGACTAGGAGCACCCTCCTCACAATTCCTTTAGAGTTCTTTCCCATCCAGATCATTTTGGTGTGGGGTTAAAAGAGCAATGAAGAGATCAGTGAAACACTGCAGTTGCTGTGAGATAGAGTCTGTTGGGGGTGGCTGGCCGGAGCAAAATATGTAGGAAATGTGTGGCTGAGGCCAAAGACATTCAAGTCATTTTTTGAGTATATATTATGTAGCAGGTACTACCCCATAGTTGTTATAGGCTGAAATGTTCCCCCCCACCGAATTCATACATTGAAGTCCTAACCCCCAGTACCCCAGAATGTGACTGTACTTGAAGAGAGAATCTTTAAAGAAGTACTTAAGGTTCAATGAGATCATTAGGATGGGCCCTAATCTTATATAACTGGTGTCTTTATAAAAAAAAAAAAAGACATTAGGACACAGACACGTACAGAGGGAAGACATTGTGAAGATGACCATCTACAAACCAAGAAGAGAGACCTCAGAAGAAACCAACCCTTCTAACACCTTGATCTTGGACTTCTAGCCTCCAGGACCCCAAGAAAATAAGTTTCTGTTGCTTAAGCTGCCCAGACTATCGTAGTTTGCTACGGCAGCCCAAGCAAACTAGTAGTTATTATCTCCGATTCTTCAGAAATCATCCACCACCTAAAATGTGTCCACAATTTAAAACATGTTCACTGATTATAAATACAAACAAATGAAAGAGATGACTTATTTAGTTTTTACATATTTTTCTTACTCCTGTCAGCCCATTTCTCCATTCTTTCTCTTCCCTAAGAACACACCTTTTGAAATCACGAATGATAGGAAAATTATTTCCTGCTGGTATAAGTCAGGACAGGTTAGGTCATGCTGCAGTAACAAGCAATCCTAAAATCTTAGGGGTTTTTAACAATTAAGTTTGATTATTTCTTACGCTAAATAAACAGGGGTTCCACTCCATGTTTCCTCACTAGTCTCAGACACTTTACCAACTGGTGGGTTAACAGTGGCCATTAGAAGTAAATGTGGTGAATTTCTCATTGGCTCTTACATTCTTCCACCTAGAAGTGACACAAGTCACTTTCACTCATGCTCTGTTGCTCACAATAAGTCACCTGGCCATGGCTATCTTTAAGGAGGGGGGCAGTACAAACCTATGTGGCAGAAGAAGTACCAGAATATCAGTGAGTAGGACCATTTGCTGCCACAGTGCTTTTGCGTAAGGATAACAAAATTCTCACCACAACTGAAGCAACAGTGGTCCCATGGATTCAGAGGGACAAAAGTCCTATCCGCAAAGGACATAGTTTAGCTTGACGGTCTATACACGAAACTAAAGAAAGAACAGGGACTTCTGAATCAAATCAATCCCCTCCATTTAAGCTAATAGCTTTAGGCTCCTCTGAATCTATGTTTTTTCATCTGTAACTTTTCTCATACTATTTCTATGGGGATTAAGTAAAATTATATTTGTACAGTAGCCTCAACAGTGTCTAAATACGTCCTAGATGCTTTTCCCTGCAACCACTGCATCTTTGAAACTAATATCCGGAGTGACTTTTTTTTGCCCAATTTCTTGTATGAATCCATGAATCAGCTGTTTCACCTAGCCCCACACAAGGCTTGGCTTGGCCATAACCACCAGGTACCTACCTTCCAGAGAGTCTTCTTGCTTCTGAGACACCTAGCCCGCCTGGACAGGTACCCTTCTTAGCATACTACATTCTCTCATGTACATTCTCTGTCTTCTCTCCTCTCTCTGTCGAGTCCTGTGCTGACCTCAGGCCTCCAAACCGTCAGCTAGAAAATGAGGTCACATAAGTGTGATGCGTGAGATGAGGATGACGTTGATTCATCTGTTTTCTCCAGAGTTCATGCCATTGGAAGTGTCTCCTCTATGCTCAGGGAAAGCAAGCCCTGGGGAAAGCAACTGTCTCCTAGAGGTGACTCAGGCCGCCTTCCATCCTCTCCCTCCAACTTCCCTGGATTGAAGAAGGAAGAGGAACAGGACGAGCAGCAAACCCCCCCCCCCACCTACTCACCCTCCCTCCCCCACTGCAAAGCGAATCAGAGACTCAGGGCAAACAGCTGGGTGACTTGAGCAATTAACCCCTTTTCAACTGAGGCAACAGGGAAAGACTGGCCAGGTCAGGCGCTTAAGCAACTTCTCTCCTCTGGGTTAAACTGGTGCCCTGTCTCCCCTTCAGCTTTTCACCATCAGCTCTTGGCCCCAGGGCACTAATGGGGTGAACTGGCTCATATGCTTCCCTGCGGCGGCTGCCACACCCACTTCTCCCCAGCTGAAGTCCGAAAGCGTGTAGGACATTTGATGGATGTGATAGACCTGTGTGTGTGTTTGCTTTGATTATAAAGCAAGGTCAAGAGCTCTCCTGTTTTATTAATACTTAGATGCGTGTCCCGGGGCCACTGAGCAAAGCTGAATTAAAGCAAAAAACAAAAATCATTAAACTTAACTTTTTCTTATCATTCCCAACTGAAAGCAGCTGCAACTGCCACAACCGTCTATGTAACACTATACATTTGTATCATCCTTTACAGTTTAGAAAGCACTTTTCGTGTATTTTCCCTTGATCTCCCTAACAACATAGCACAGGTTTCCTCACGTTATTGACGAAAAACTGCAATTTGCAGAAGTAAATGATATAATGTGCTCGAAGTGTCACAGATACTAAGTGACAGAGCTGGGACTCTACCACAAGTCTTCTAAAACACAATTCCGTGAATGTGACACATAGCTGGACGTGGAATTCAGATATGAGGATCCAAGAAACACCTGTGCTGTACCAGACACAGTAATAAGTGTTTTCACATATGTGACCTGACATAAACTTCACAGCAAAACTGCAATGATCACAGTACTTCCATTTATCCAAAAATGTATGTATGGTGTGAAGGGGACTGTGGAGAGGACGGCTGGTGGTAAGAAATGAGTCCAGACAAAGATAATTAGACGAACATTTATTATTCTCATTTAACATATAAGGAAAAGGAGGTTGAAAGAGGAGATGAGAATAGCTAACGGGAGAATTTTAGGTAAAAACAAAAGTCAAATTCAATATTATTTCACAGTATCACAGCAGGTGGACGGATTGAAGGATGGATGGATGGTGAATCCTCTACCAACCACAAGCCTGCCAGGGGAATTTTTTCCACCAAAAGCAATGATTCAGATTCACCAACACCTGGCTAAACTCTTCTGAATCCTAACATCTGTGCTTTTAGTAAAAGGAGGTGATAAAAGGTAACCCAAGGAAAACTTGAAGATGATTGGAGCACAGATGCAAACGTACCAGTGGGCACAGCTTCACACATGAACAATAACAGCAAAATATCACAAGTCTGGTGGAATTAACCTCATGCCAACCAAGGGAGCAGCTTAATAACTCCTCTTGTCAGAGATTTTTCCAGATGCGAGAACTAAAGATAGGCCCGAGTCAGAAGAACAATGGAACAGGTAAAAACTTGTATTGAACAAAGAGAGAGACCCATTCTTGTGATCGGCAAGCCATTGGTCATGGTTCGGCAACACAGAGATGGTCCCTTTCCCTCTGTGACTCACATAGTTCTCTCTCAGAAAGACTGATGGCCAGGATATTAGGAGCTAGCTCAAATCATCGCAGGGTACTGCCACCGGGGCTCTCGTTTCTGTAGAGATCACATCTTCCCCTAATCAGAGGAGGGTTTTCATATGACACAGCCAAACAGACCTGTCTTTGACATCTCAGGCAAATTAAGGGGGAGATTTTGAGAAGCAAGTACAGGAAATTAAGATTCTGGTAGAGCTGGTTGAATTTTCTGAGAGGGGACTATAAATATAATAGCTAACTTGGCACCATCGCAGTACTAAGTCTTTGCCTGCCTCATCTCAATCAATCCTCATAACAACCCCATGACATAGGTACTATTATCATTCTCACATTAAAAATGAGGAAACACAGACAGGTTAAGTAACTTGTCCAAGGCCACACAGGTAGTAATGGCAGAGCCAGAATTCAAACCCAAATGTGTATGGCACTAGATCCTTCACTTATCTTACTCACTACTTTATAATGTCTGTCTTTAGAGAAAGAACTGGGGAGACATGGGCATGAAGATGCTTTTTAAAAATAGTATTTTGATTTTATAATGTAAATTTGCCTAATTATAAGTAATCTTATATTCTAGTGTCCATCTTTCTCACAAATCATAAAGGTTCTTCATCCAACAAGCCTTCTTAAAATATTTCCATCTCATCCCAGAAGGAAAAAGGAGTTCAATTTTCAGAATCATTTGCTTGACATCTAGGTGCTAGCAAGGGTAATTCATTCACTTCAACAAATACTCGAAGCCCACTCTTCATCAAACCCATGTAGGGTGATGTGAATGTAAACATTTGCTTAAACCGTGAGTGACTGAAAAACTGAATGATTGTATCTACATGAAACCAACCATACGACAGTTCACAAGCAATTTGCAGTTTTGAGTTACTACAAAATGTTTTCAGTTTTCAGTTACTACAAAAGCACTTCAAGAGTCAAATTTAGCTCTTGGCTTAATTTCACCCAGTCTGTCACACTCAACCAGCAGCTAATGGGACTCTAGCTACAACAACCCTTCATCCTGGACCAGAGCTTGGAAGACTTTTTCGGTGAAGGGTCAGATAGTAAAAGTGTTTGGCTTTGTGGGCCAGATGATGTTTGTCACAACTACTCAACATTGCCATTGTTGCAGAAGAGAAGCCGTAGACAACATGTAAACAAATGGACATGGCTGGGCTCCAATAAAACTTTATCTACAACAACAGGTGGCAGGCTGGATTTGGCCCACAGACTATAGTTTGTCTCCCTCCCAACTCCCATCCCTGGGGAAAAAAAAAAAAAAAAATGACATCCTCACTCACCCCAGTCTGCTGTTCTGATGCCCCACTGAGGATCATGAAAGGCTTTTTAAAGTCGCAGAAAATCTGTGAACAGTGGTGAATTACCGTAAAGCTGCTAACCACATCCAAAATTAACAGCTAAAGTCAATTGTCAAAAAGACAAATTTGACCAACCCAATGACCACTGAATAGAAAACCCTATACTTTCCTTCCTCTTTCCCTCTGTCTCTTCCTTTCTTTGGCTCTTATCACAATAGGGAAAAGATGCATGTGTTTGATTATTTGGTATTTTAATTATTTTCATGCACAAATCCTGTCTTTTAAAGTAAGGGACATTTTATATTTTTTGTTCAAGAAAAAAAACGTCTCTTAATGAAGGTGTTTTGTTTCAATTCATTTTTAGTCATAGGTCACTAGGCAAGAAAGCAGACCCTGTTTCTCACAGCATCACAAGCAATCATCCTAGAGCTAGGGTCTCTGATGAAGGACAGGGAAGAGACTTCTCCCATAGCATCTTGCCTTCCCCTGAGGACCTGTTTCATTGTGAGCCTTTTGGAAATGTAGAACAGAGAGAGAAGAAATTAGAAATAGTGGGGGAAATGGAATAGATCATGATATGATAACTTTCACTCTATAGATTCATTTATTTTTTTCCTCTCTCCCTGTTTGTCCATATTTCTTGAAGACAGAGAGAGGCTAAAAATTTCTGCTAGGAATCTGTAGCTGTAAGCAAGAGGGAAGTAGAAACTGCATGCTAAGTGCGGTGGCCTCCACGACTGAACTGGCTACCACCTCCATCCGCAAGGACTCCTGTTTCTTAGACCTCAGGATTAAGTCAGCCCATGAAGAGCTGGCTATTCTTAGGCTATTTGTATAGATTTCCTCCTTCATTTGCATGTATTTTGCCTGCTTGTAGTTTCAGTAAACACTTTAATTAATTATATATTTTAAAGTGCTTGATCATGTGCCATATAGTGAAAGGGTACAATTTTTTAAATCAATGAGGGGGAAGAAATCACTTATAGGGCTCATCAGCTGGAACATCTGGTGTTTCACATATAAAAGGGGGGATGGGAAAGAAATTCTCCAAATCAGGAATTCTACAACTTCGCCTCAAAAGGGTTCCGCCTTGCAATGAGATTTGTTGTGAAAGCCCCCAGATGTGTAAGAATGAGTCTAGGTCAAGCATGGAGACCTAGTAGGAGCGAGTGATTGGCCCCCCAAAAGCCACAGAGCCAAAGATGTCAATCAAATGTCAGCTCATCACATGAAGAAAAAGGTAGGGGCTACCGCGCTCCCTGGGTTATTGAAAGAAGCAAACTAGGAAAAACAAAAGAAGCAAAACCCATGTGCCAAGGCCACAGCCGACTTGATCAGTCCTGGTTTCCTGCACACAGACAGGCCTGGGTATCTGGTAGACACAGGCTTATGCTCTGAGGCAGGGAGAAGGGAAAATGTGGACATTCCAGCTTTATGTAAAAGGAGAAGTTTACGGAAGGAGGAGTGGGCAAGCTATCCTAGCTGCTCAACCCGGCACCCTGCACACAGGTTTCTTGCCTGGTGATTGTACAGCAGCTATAGCATAAATAACAAAAGTGGCAGGTGGCAAACAAAGGATAAAAATAATAGCAATAATAGCAATAGCTACCATTTATTGAGTACCTACTCTGGTGACAGGTCTTTTGCTGGGCATTCTTACGTGTATTATATTTATTCCTCATCATCTATGAGATAAATGATGTTACCCTTTTTCTGCAGTTGAAAAAACATAAATCAAGAATTTTTTAAAAAAACATAACTCAGGGTTACATAGTTTTTAAAAAGGAAGAGTCAGGATTCAAATCTAGGTCTTTGTGAATCTAAGGTTTAAGTGGAAACATTACTAGCTCTCAAGTTCGTCCTTGCTTTCAGAGAATCAAGAAGTTGCCTGAATCCCAAGGTACCTACCGCCAATGATTACAGCTGCCGACAACACCACAACAGATGACTCCCAGGGCGTTGCCTAGAGGTTGCTGCAAAATCTCACGTCCAGTAAAAAAGCCTTTCCATCTACCCCCACTGCTGCATGAACAATATGTATCACCTCTGCCTCCAGATCTCTCACAAGTGCCTCCCAGTGACAGAATCTAACTGGGACCCTATGGCAAGGGATTCTGGAAATGTAGTTCCCAGGTTTCTAGCCCTGTGCTAGGCAGCTCTCACAGAAGGGCGCAGGAATGGTTCCGCATTGCCCAGAGAAACTCTGGCATAGTCAGGGATGGGCCCTGCAACAATCTGGATTCCGGGAAAATATGTGGAGTAGTCCTAATCCACTACAGGTAACTCCACCATGCAGGTGGGAAGAGCGTAGAGTGGCTCCAGTTTAATGGTGGGATCAAAACCACAGAGTAAATGTTCTGACCACTATTTTGCACTAGGACTATATTCTCCAGCTCTCAGGATCTGGTGAGATACTTTTTTGCAGATTCAAATCTTGGACAGCCTCCAGAAGAAAAGTAACGTGGCGCCAAAGTCACTTCCTAGCCCTTCCTATTTTTACCCGAGTCCATTTTGAGAGGCCTGTGCACCAACAGCTTCAGTTAACGGTACGGTAACTCTGGGCTCTGTTTTCCACTCTCACTGAAAATTCTTACTTGATGGCTGCCCTACTTCTCTGCTTACCTTAATTTCTTCAGGACAGGCTTTAGTTTTAAAAGGTAAATTAGCTGAAATGACCGAAGACAAATTTGGGATAATTTTTAACTTAATTTCAATGATCAAAGTTACATTCTTATTCCCTGTTTCCTGAGAGCAATTACTTTCAATTCTTATGGCTCTTTCTCACCTCCGTATTTCTAAATAGTATGCTTATACTGCTAGTTCTTGATTTTTCAATTTGTTAATAGATATTATCTACTGACACCATACTACTGAAAATGAGAAATTAGCTTCCATATAATTCAACACCCATATGCGCACGCACTCACATACACACACACACACACAAACTCCTGCTTTTCCACTCATCTTCCCAATATAATTTTTTGGGTTAAATCAGTATTCAGTATTACATTATCATAATTATGTAACATGTATTCACAGCTGCATCATGTTGTTTTCTGTATTTCTTTTCTTGTAAACTTTCTGTTTTTCTTAGAATTAGTCATCATTTTATCCCCTTGCTTAGTTTTTCAGTAATCTCTAATTCATCGGCAAACTCCTTACCCGCCCCCCAAAAAAACTCTCCTTTTAATAGACTGAACACATCTCTCCGTTTTATATGTTCTCAGAGACATCCTTGCCACCCCAGCGCTTCCACTCTTCTGCTCCAATACAGAAAGACTGCTCCCTGGGCTTGCCGCCCACCACCATTCTGAGATCACCTGTCATCAGCAACCAGGGTGACACTGGACGCCGAATCTCATGAGATGATCCCAGGCAGCTCCCTTGAATCTCCCCCCCTCCCCATGATACCAGGTGGTGGTGGTGATGGTTACATTTTCCCTCAGTTGAGCCAAATGCTATATTTAGCTTTCCCTCCAAATCATGACTCCCTCCTTCTCTTTCCAGACAATCCCACGTGTGTCTCCAGCATGCAAAAGTGGGAGGCTGGTGCATTCCAGAGCCAGAGAGTCCCCCGGTGTCCCTGTGGTCAGCCTGCCTAAGTGGGAAATAATGGAGAGATACCAAAATACAAATGCGTGGGAAGGGTTTCCAAGAAGAAGTTATCCAAAGCATTTCTGGAAATGGATGATAACATTATTTCCTTAAACACAGGATGCCACAAAGAGATTATAATAAATGGTGCAATGTAAAAATGAGTTGCAAAACGCCAGTGTTTTTCTCTTTTTTAAGCCAGTTGCTTTGTGCTAACTGTTGTCACCAGGGGTCTATGAGTGAGTTCTGTGTAGGCCCAGTGCCCAAAGGTTTTTTCCAAACCCATTTTCCAAACTCATTTATCAGGCCATTGCTCCACAGACTACAGAATTTGAACACCTTCCTCAAATCCAAATATTAGATAATAACTAAACTACTGCAAAAGTTTGGTTAGCTGAGGCTCCCAGGGAAGCCAAAAAAACAAGATGCAAAAAAGCAATATTTTACCATACATTGCATGGAGAATACAAAATGTAACTGATTTAGACCTTGAATGAGCATCATTTCTCCCCATTGCACACAGAATACAGCAGTGCCCATTACTCTGTAAATTTAAATATAAATATGTGTATATATATACACATATACATATAGACACATATAGACACATATATATTAGTATGAATTGTAATAGGCTGAGTATTTTAATTACTAAACACGCTAATAAATGGTACTTTTTTCCCTACTAAGAGTAGAGTACCAATAAATTCCTATGATTATGACCCCTCTCCTGCTTTAAAAGAATCATATAAATCAATACAAATATGTTTTATGTTTGGAGTACTTTTTAAAACTGAAGATTAATTTACATGCAGTAAAATACATAAGTCTTAAGTACACTGCTTGGAGAACCACTATGTTACCATTATCTAGATCAAAATATAGAATATTTTCATCACCCAGAAAGTTCCCTCATGCCTGTATGCTTGTTTGGTACATTTTTAATGGTAAACATGCTTTATTCTTTAGTAGAAAGTTTTCAGTTTGTAATGAGAATATTTGATTAAGCGGTACTTGACCATGCCAGGGAGAAAAGAAACTAACATTTATCAAGCAAATGCAATTTGCCAAGCACTTTGACATATCATGCTAATCCTATTAGGCAGGTGTAATTATCTCCATTGGGGCAAAGAAGCAGCTTGGACTCTGAGAGTTTAAGGGACCCTCCCAATGTCTTACAGTCCATAAGCGACTCGGGAGCCCTTTTTTTCCATTTAATCACACTGCCAGATAATACAGCTTACTACAGCTTGCAGCTAATGAGAGGTTTGGGGGGTGCCTGTTTGTTTGTTTTAGCCAACTCTTATTTATTTATGCCCAACAAAGAAAAGTGTACAGGATAACTGAAATCCATAGAAAATAAACATTTAAAACACACTTCTCTATTAGGTAACATTAAAAATAGCTGTAGCTATTAATTTACCTTAAAAATAGCTTGAGAATAGAAGAAAAAGAGATACTGTCCATATTCTAACTATGCTTTAAAAACAAAAAAGTATTGCTTTTTAATCTCCTTGAAATGGCCTCCTTTGTCATTGATTTTCAGATCAAGTTCAGGGCCAGGAATAAAGGAGCAGTGTTAACTAGATTCCTTAAACTACCTGCAATTCACCTGATCACAGGGACCAGGAACCAACTGTCCAGGTCATGGGAGTAGTGGTTTGGGGTACCGTGGAGAGTGGTCCTCAGGGCCAGTTCTTGTGACCTCATGGCTTCATGGCCGACTGTCCCAGTTTTCCTGGGACTGTTGCAGTTTTAGCACTAAAAGTCTAGTGTCCCAGCAAATTCCTCAGTCCCAGGCAAACCGGGTTGTTTGGTCATCCTACTGCACAGCCGCCGCTTGTCAAAGTACCTTAACAAAATGTTGTTTTGGTCTTTGGGATTCCAAGGATGACTGGGAAAGTGAATAAGATCATAAATGCAAATTCCATCAATTTGTTCACCAAAAAGAGTTTTAAAAAAAGAATAGATGTGCATTTGCTTAGATAAGGAACATAGATAAGGAATGACCAGAAAGTGAACAGGGAAGTGTAGTCTCATTGCTTCCCGAGAGGGAACTCAGCACTGGCTGAGGACGGTGATCCCCCACTGCCTGCCCTTTCGGAGCCCTCTGAGTTCAACGGATGCAGATGTGTGATTACACTCATCCAGTGAGTTGCTGGGCTGTGCTCCGAGGGGCTGCAGGGGTGGAAGGCAGGGAAGCAATGGCGACGACTGCAGACGCCCTCCACCTGCTTAGACCCCCTGCTTAGACCTGCTTCGTACTTCAGCCATTGAGCTCCCTCACAAGACTCCACTTAAATAACAGGTTTTATGATTTTATTTTGAAAACCATGGCATTGATCTCTTTACTTACAGTGTGTAAATAGCAACACTCTCTGAACAACTGTTTACAGAAGAGGAAAACTAAGGTCTGCTGGGAAGGAGATGCCGAGTCAAAGGCATCAGGTTCAAATCCAAGGTCCATGCTTGCCATCTGTGTGACCAGGAACATATTTCTTCATACCTTCTGATTTTTATGTCTTCATTTGTTTAAAAATAATGTGTGCATGCATGCATGTGTATTGGTGTGGTATGTGTGCGTGTGTATGTGTAATATTAGCTCAAAGGATTGTTGTGAGGATTAAATGTTATGGTATTTATAAAAGTAACTAGCACTGAACTAGTATATAGCAAATACTCAATTACTGGCTAATCTGAAACTGAGTCAAAGTGCTAAAAAAGCTTTAATGCAGTAGCAGAATTCAGGCCCCATGGATGTTTCTTCAATGACCCTCCTGCCCCAACTCAAGCTCAGTGCTCAGTTACAGACCACATAGATTATATAGTGGAGGGTCAGATCTTCTGGATGTCAGGGTCTAGAGCCAACTCCAGGCTTAATCCATTCTAAGGACTGTAGCTTTGGAGTTGCCCTCCAAGCACAGAAACCAGCATAGAGGTCCAGGTGGCAAAAAAGGTAGGTGCGTGTAGAAGGAGGGGAGAAAGAAGAGGTGGAGGTGGTGAGCAGTGGTCCCCTTGCATCAGCCTGCTGGGTGAAGCGGGGTTGCCTCTCCCCAAGATAGAACACACTGGTGGTCAGCATCCTCTCTACGGTCCTGAGCCAGATAAGGAAGAGGCAGTGCTGGGAGGGAACCAAGACAAGGAGGGACTGAGGAAGGAACAGCACAGGAAGGCAACCGCAGAAATGGAGAAAATGGATGCAGGTGGGGAGACTCAGGCCCAGAAACACTGCCAGAAAGCAAAAAGGTTTTATTTAATATCATTTTCAGTTAATCACATTTACCAATGCTTAAAACACACACACACACACAGAAAATTGGTGCAATTTTGATTCCCGTGTCAATGAAAGTCATCTTTGGTGCTCACGATCATCACCTGTTTCTAATACCTGCCTACCTGAATGAGCCGCTCTACCAGCAGCAGCGGAGGAGACCCCTTGCAGCACCATTTACCTGGTAGGCTCTCAACACAGCCTCTCAGCAGCCATCTGGGCTACTCAGTGCCTCTGGCCCCATTCCCAGCCTGAGTCAAGCATTCTACCTTCTCTACCACATGCTCCTGCAATCCCACTCCTGGGCATATATCCAAAGAAAACCATAACTTGAAAAGATACATGCACCCCAATGTTCACTGCAGCACTATTTACAATAGCTAAGATATAGAAGCAACCTAACTGTCCACCAACAGATGAATGGATAGATGTCGTATGTGTGTGTGTGTGTGTGTGTATACATATATATATATAATGGAATATTACTGAGCCATAAAAAAGAATGAAATAATGCCATTGGCAGCAACATGGATGGACCTAGGGATTACCGTATTAAGTAAGCCAGACAAAGACTAATATGATATCACTTATATGCGGAATCTAAAAAAAATGATACAAATGAACTTATCTACAAAACAGAAATAGACCCACAGACATAGAAAACAAACTTATGGTTACCAAAGAGGAAAGGGGGGGGGATAAATTAGGAATTGGGGATTAACATAAACACACTAGTACATATAAAATAGATAACCAACAAGGACCTACTGTATAGCACAGGGAACTATACTCAATATTTTGTAATAACTTACAAGGAAAAAGAATCTAAAAAAAAAAAATATATATATATATATATATATCTATAACTGAATCACTTTGCTATATACCTGAAACTAACACAACATTGTAAATTGACTATACTGCAATTAAAAAAAAAAAAACTCTGTCCTCTCAACAACTCCAATTCTACCCACCAGTTGGCAAGGATTTATAGGCATTGTCAAGTCAACTACAATGAAACTCTAACCAAATTCAGTAGAAACTCTCTTAATCAACTTTTACCTCCACTTAACCAGACTAACTGGGTTAACCAACACTAGGGGTGACCGTGTAATTTATTACCCAGGACCTCTGGAAGAATGAAAACAGTGCTCTTAATAGTTAAGCCAGGACAAAAGGCACAAACCAGGATACGTGGTCACACTGAGCCATCTCTGTCCCTCTTTAAACCCACTGACCTATAGGCGAGCACAGACTGTTTCCCAGCAGCCTCTGCACTTCAGGTGCCCATCAACTGAGCTATAAAGAATCACTTGTCTTCAATCCCAGACATGTTTATACCCACTGTATTTGTTATCAGAATTACGTAATTATAGTAAATACTACGTAAACCGATAAAATATAAATGTAAACAGAAAAGGTTTCTGTAAAAATTTAGTTGAATGTCTCAAAAAACTCAAAAGTGAGTTGCTTTAAAAACTGCTGTCCATCTAGGTGTGGGTGAGGCAACTGTAAAAGGCAGGAAGAAAAATATATGAAAACTTTCGTCTAGACAGAGATGACAGTCAGTTTACTTTGCAAGTGTTTTTAAGATCTTGCCCCACTTTAAAGAAATTGAAACTGGATGTGGTTAATGGTGCATGACAAGAGTGGTTTATATAAGAATGAGGACATGGAACTCCAAACAGTGAACTCAAAGAAGGAAAAGCCGGACTTCACAGTAAAAAATAATCCATGCATTTTAAGTTTAAACTAAAAAGTTTAAGACATTTAGATATCTATAGCTATATATCTATGTATCTTTATTTCCTAGCTTTAGCAGACTTTTTCAATTGACCAACCAACCTCTGGTCCCTACCTTGACTCTTGCCAAAATTACAGCAGGTCCTCTGTCTTCCTATGTAGACCAAGTCTTACAGTAAGAGGTCTCTTGTCAACAGAAGATGTTTCGTATCACACCTCAAAAATTATTTCAAGGCAAACTCATTGATCACATTTTATTTATGTAATGAATCTTAGGGAGGAAGATTTTACCTCAAACTGAAAAAAGACCAGGGGTAATGAAACTGAGAACGTCTGCTCTTCTACAAACAATGCTTCTGGGCAATGTAAATGTATATGAGTTTATGTGACCATAACTTCCTACCATAAACAAATATGGCACAATAAGCAATTTTTATGGAAAATGAAAAGGGAAACTACATCGCTATGTCTCTTATCACAAATTACTGCCAAAACATACCTAATTTAACATGAGGAAAAAGTACTCAGCAGTGACAAATAAAAAAGAAAAAAAAAAAAATTGGAGGTCATTGTCCTTGAAAACAAATTCAAAGTTAGCAGTTTAGCTGAGGTGTGTGAGGTGGAGGGTCGGGAGATACGAAGGAGGAAAGTGGAAGTTAGTGTGTAATGAAGTAAAAGGAACGTGACAGTAATTGTACCCCTGTCCTTCTTACTCAGATCCTTATTCGAGAAATCACTTATTTATTAGAGAAATAAGTGTACCTCTGTTCACAGTACTAGAAGGATGTAAAGAAAACAATAATAGAAATAACACCTACATACGTCTACTCTATGTCAAGCACTGTTATACTTATTAATTCATAAAAGAAAAAAGCATGAGAGCTTAGAGGTAAGAGAGAATATTAGAGGAACAGAAATTGGGTCCTATGAGGATATTGGTCCTCCGAAGACTAGATAAGGAGATAATGGTTACATTATGACAAAAGAGAGCTCAGCTGAACACAAGGGAGAAATTATTTGGTTATGAAGTTGATCAAACACTGGGAAAAAAAGTTCTGGGGGGACTGTGCCTCCAAAGGGCATTTGCCTAGGGAAGGAGCCCAGGTACAAGGGAGCCGGAAAGGGCCAAGGAGACGGATAGGCTAAATCTCAGTTGGCAGAGTAGGGCTCAAAGCAGCCCCAGCCCTGGAAGGAAAGCCTTCACCAAACTGCCAAACCAAGGGGCCACCGTGAGAAGCCTGCCAGGTCATTGAAGCTGAGTCATGAGTCATGAGACGGGATGGAACACACTGAAAGAGCTTACCAGAGGCAAGAAGCCAGGTCTGAAAAAGCCAGCTGCACAATGTGTTGACTTCCGCAGATTGTCAACTGCTCCGCCCCACATCTTTTTCAACCATGTTGTGTTGATTGTAAAGTAGTTCCACTTGTGAATTGCTACCTGACTCTGAGACTCTTCCAGGAAATTTTATTGGGCAAGGGATTTCCCTAATAGTTTATTTACTTTTCTTCTCTTATCTCAAAGCAGGATTTAGACAAGGTGTTCACAGTGTATCTACAAATTTTAGGATTCAATGAAAAATGTGGAAGAGATGAAAGAAGAGAGGATGGGACAAAAGAAGGGAATAAGAATTTTATATTGCCATTGATGTAAACCTATGTTTAAGTTTTAAAATGAGTGATCCACCTGAAAAGGGAAATAAATGAGAAATCTACAGTTAACCTGGTACGATGGTCAGAAACAGCCACCCATGGCAGACTAGGTACATTAGAATCACCCGAGAAGCCTTTTTAACAATATATCTCCAGCTCTCTCTCCCAAACCTACTAAATCAGAATCTCCCAGGATAGGAAGATTATCTCTATTTTTTCAAAGCTCCTCAGGTATTTCTGATACACAAGGAGACTTGGGAACTTCTGACTTTGCAGATGCCTTCAGTGTTTAGGACTTTTTACCAAAAACAAGTGAGGACTCCTTACTCAGCTACCTGCTTGGGTGCTAGGACACTCGTGTTGGTTGTTTCTATCTGATTCAGGTACTTCCTAACGGTAAAAGAAAAAAACTTTTATAACTCAGTTCCTGATGAGGAAAATGAGACAATGTTTAAGGAAATACAACCCCCTATGATGAAAGGAACTGAATATATATAATTTACTTATAGTTATCTTAAGCAGAAATATGTACAGTAAAACATAAATAATTACGAGTATAAACGCCTTCCCCTCTAGGACACTGGTGAAGCCCTCAGCCAGGACCACTTAGAAGAAAAGCCCTGTCCTCATCTGAGTCCAAATCTGCATCTTCTTTCATCATGGTCTCTATATCCAGGCAGGTCCTTTTTGGTTGTTTCCTGCTGTCAGTGCTAAAATGCTCATCTTAAAGAACTCTTTGCTGTTTGTGTCTGCAATTACTCAAAGTCCATTGCCTAATATACAGGTTTTCTTCCACTTAAGACATCCACTATATTACTATCACTCTTTCTATCTGTGCTCCTAATTGCTTTTGTACAAACTCATATAACCAAAGAAACTTCTAAAGGTACAACCCTCCCATATAACTTCTTTTGAATGGAACTGTATTCTGCTCATGACTTCCGATCTTTCTAGGCTCAAGAGAAAAGAAGAGGAAAAGAAAGAAAAGAAAAAACAAAGAGGGAAAAAGAAAGAAAAGAAAAAATATCAGTTCTGAACTGAGCATTTTAAAACTTTGATTACTGTAGCTCCTTTCCTTATATCGATCGTCTGTGTCACATGGGCTATAAATGGTTTCCTTATCTTGCATTTATCACAATGTACTGTAAATGTGTTTAATTTTTTATCTCTACTATGAGTTTTAACAAGTCTAAGAGGGCAGGAAGCATCTATATTACCATTGTGGAATCACTTATACCTAGCTTGGTGTCTGGCTCCTATAAATGCTCCATTAATATTTATTGAATTGATGGATAAATGGATAGATGGATAAATGGTTGTTTCCTGCTGTAACCACCATATTTTTCTGACTAACGTACTACCTGCCATTGAGCTCCCAGAGAACAGAGATGGTATCACGTTCATTTGTGTGTCCAGAGTACACATGTTTGAAGAATGACTGAATAACATAAGGCAGGATTAACCAAGCCATGTGATTCGCTGCTTTGTTGTTCAATACCTTCTACAAGAGTTGCATAAGCTTGTATGTTATCTGAACCAAATCAGAGGATTTGGTAGACATTCTCTGAACATGAATAGTCTGGCTTGTGAAATACTGAATATCTAAATTTCTGAATTTAGATATCTAATATCTAAATATCTAAATATTTAAATACCTAAATACCTAAATATCTAAATATCTGAATTCCTAAGTTTCTAAACTGTATGTAGACTAAATAATTTGCAATCAGGAATTGTCCTTGTTAGGGAGATTAGTGCTCAGAGAATCCCAATTCATACACTATTAAATCTGAGAAACAAATTACATGTCCATTTACCAGAGCCATGGTTTCCGTATGCCATCATCTGAGATGAGTCATGAGCAAAAAGGTTATTAGTGTCAGAAATGTAATCACTGGCTTCCTGCACAGCTGAAAGCTAGAAATGAGACTTAGGAATAGAGATTTACCACCCAAATATTCCTTCCTTCACCTCACTCCCCTTAAATGCACCCAATCAAGCAAAATTTGGTACTTGCACAGACTATGAAAAGCAAGATTTTCTTGTTTCCACTTTCAAATATAATATAGTCACCTATAGTAAATAAACCATGAGTCACAGCTGAGTAAACATCCCACTGTTGGTCACTCAATAAACATATATCAGCTATATACCTATAAAGACAACCTGAAAGAATTTGAGGTGCAGAATAACAAATAAAAATTAGAGCTAATGTCTATTGAGCATTTGCTCTTTGCTAAAATTATGACAACTACAGTTGACCCTTGAACTAAGTGTGGGGAAAAGTTTGTGTTTGTTTAGAGATCACAATATGTGGACTCAAAGTAGGGTTTGAACTCTGATTCTACCCAAACTGTTTCAGCTTCCTGTCCTTGGGTGAATCATTTATCAATTCCATTGTTTTTGAGGCAGAGGCAGATTTCAGCTGTGTGGTGGGTCAGTGCCCCTAACCCCAGTGTTGTTCAAGGGTCAACTGTATATAGAATATCTTATTGAATCTCCATGGTAACCCAGGAGGTAGATTCTATTATTATCACTATTTTATAGATAAGGAAACTGACATCCATAGAAGTTTAATAACTTTCCCAAGATTGCACATTATGTAAAAGATGGGGCCTGGATTCAATCCCCAAACAGATGAAAAGATGAAAATCCAATCATTTAACAGCTGAGTTAAGAAATAGAGAAATAAGTGAACACCTTTGAAGGTTATTTTTGAATTAGGTTCCTTTGGAATTAATGGAGTCTGGAGTACATGTAAGACATTCAACTCCATGAAATTCAAACAGAACAGGAGACTATCCCACGTGGAAGGGATTGGTGGGAATATAACTGATCCCAATGAGGAAAGAAACAAGAGTACCGATTGATAATATTATCTGTCTCTCCCAAGGCCTATTCCAGAGAAGTTGTCCAATTTTTCAGACTTTCTGTCAAGGGTCACTTTAAAACCCCAGTCCTGGGAGGCTCAGAAGCAGTAGACTTTTTAATATCACAAGAGCACCTTAAAAGAGGTAGCTTACTTACTAGTCTTGTTACCTTTGGGGGTAACAAAAATCACTCAACAAAGGCAGGTCTTTTCCTTACGATCCGTCTACTACCCTGAAGCCACCAACTTATTATGATCTCCATGATTTCCATTAACACTGCTCTGCTCAGTGTTAATGAAACAAGAGTTAGAAACAAGAGGCCTAATCATAATCTCTTCTCTGGTAGTCCCTGGCAGGTGAACTTGTGTTCCAACAGTCCTCATCTGCAGTGAGGGCAGTTCCTTTTGTAGCTGGATGTAGACAGTATCTGTTATTGGTTCCATTAAGCTCACCTAAGCGGTGGCACATAGTAATGTACCTGCAATCATTTCTTTGGCCCTCAAATGCTCTGAGGAACCAACTTAGCCTTGATTTTCCCTGTAGGAATTGGGTACTGGGCACAGATTAGACAGTTGCAGCCATACTACTACATAGCTCTCTTCATAGCAGGCCGCTCCCAGCAAGCAATCTTTGCATACAGCCCTGTCAAAACTCAGTCCCAGCTCCCAGGTGTCAACCCCAATCCGCACGGAAACTTCCCATCACAGTTCTAACGAGCAGACTCAGCTTTGGGGGTCAATGGTCAAAGGCAGGAGCTGAAGTGGCAACTTGGAGCCAGAAGGTCAAGGCCAGAAAGACCAGAGCCAGCACAGAGGATCTGGAGTAAGTGGATCACTTTCTATGATGGTTCATTTCATGTGTCAACTTGACTGGGCCACAGGGTGCCCAGATATTTAGTCAAGCATTGTTCTGGGTGTTTCTGTGAAGGTGTTTTTGGATGAGATTAACATTAAAACGGTAGACTGAGTAAAGCAGATTGCCTTCCCTAACGTGGATGGGCCTCATCCAGCAATTGAAGGGCTAAATAGAGCAAAACTGCTGACCCTCCCCTACTTAAGAGGGGGAATTCACATAATTCTCCCACCTTCAGACTTAAACCGAAACATTGGCTCTTCCTAGGTCTCAAGCATGCCGGCCTTAGGACTGGAACTATTCCATGGGCTCTCCTGGTTTTCCTGCCTCTGGACTGGGATGGAGCTAAGCCATCAGTTTTCCTGAGTCTCCAGGCTGCTGACTCACCCTGCGGATCTTGGGACTTGCCCACTTCCATAATCACATGAGCCAATTCCTTAGAATAAATCTCTTTACATAGGTAGGTAGGTAGATAGATAGACAGACAGACAGACACAGATATATAGATATGGAGTATGGAATACATACAATACCCAATACCATAAGATATATATATTCTATTGATTCTGTTTTTTTCAGAAGAACCCTAACTAGTATACTTCCCTTGCAGTTTTGCCTCTCACCCCCATGAGCCATGATTATACCTTTAGACCTTATGGCTTGACCTGAAATTCAGCACCTCATTCTGACCATAATTTCCTATCCCTTCAGCTCCTTGGGTCCTTTACGCCCACCACACCCTCTCTCTGACTCATTAAGGCCTCCCAGCCTTGACCAACGTCTTTTAATTAAGGCCTCTCTATACTCGCTTCCAGCCCTACCTGCCAAGGCTCAGGTCCATCACGCAGCATCTCTTGTCCGATCCTCAACTTCCTTGCCTATAGTCAGCCACGTTCACCTGGCAAAACCCAAGTTTTGGATCCATCACACTGTCTGCGTACCTTTTCCACATTTAGAGCCAGGCTGCTCAGCACTGTTGGAGAAAATCAGAAAACCACACCTACTGATGCTCCTAGGAATTTTGACTTTACTGAACACACTTTCTCTGGTTTCTCCTCCTCTATGCCTGGCCACTCACTCTCATTCTCTGATCGGAATGCTTCTCTCACCTGTCTTGCAAGTCCATCCTCCAGCCTCTTCTCTGTATATGCTTTTTCTGGACAATCTCATCTACCTCTACCCCCTTTAACCTCTACCTGTCTCCTCATTACTTACCGATAGGTCATTTTCTTTTTTCCCACCTTTGTACCTTTATACACCCTACTCCCTCTACCTGGACCACCCTAACCTCTCCTATGTCTGCAAACAAATACACACATAAACACCTGGAGAACGCCTACTCTTTCTTCAATACTTAGCTCACATTTTTTAAATGACTCAGGTCAGGCATTACCTCCTGCAGGAAACTATCCTGACACCTGACTCCCTCTTCGGTGTCCTGCCTACGGTCACTTATTAGCTAACATCTATTACTGTAGCCCTCTCAGCATCCCTTCCCTTAATAATATCTTCACCTCACCCCTCTTTCCTTTGGGAATGGCTCCTCTCCCACTACCCATTCTGTGTGAGTC
The DNA here is from genome assembly GCF_028021215.1 of Eschrichtius robustus. Taxonomy (NCBI): domain Eukaryota; kingdom Metazoa; phylum Chordata; class Mammalia; order Artiodactyla; family Eschrichtiidae; genus Eschrichtius; species Eschrichtius robustus. Next base: position 63,605,422 of record NC_090836.1, read on the forward strand.
TACAGTATCTGTAATCATGGTTTGCTGCCCTCCAGCCATATTACCTAGATCCAAAATTTAAATAATAATCCGTGGCCCTAGTGGTTGGTCCAAGGAGTAGAGATGTGGTGCAAGCTTAGCCAATAAGAATCTTTGCCTTGCACACCATTATAAAGCAATTATACTCCAATAAATATGTTAATAAACAAAACAAAACAAAACAAAACAAAACAAAACTTTGCCTTCCATTGTTCTAAATGGGGCTAGCAGGAAAGGTTTCTGTGTCTGGGGTCATGGAAGTAGAAGGATATGGCACAGGGGTTATTTATAATCACATTCTCCAAGGACCTACTGTATAGCACAGGGAACTCTGCTCAATACTCTGTAACAACCTAACTGGGAAAAGAATTTGAAAAAGAATAGATACATGTATATGCATAACTGAATCACTTTGTTGTACACCTGAAACTAACACAACATTGTTAATCAACTATACTCCAATATAAAATAAAAAGTTAAAAAAAGATCACATTCTCCACTAAATTCTAACTACGGAATCCTAGTATATTCTTAGAATGCACTGAGCTTCCCTCTATCAAAGCCCACTGTCTCAATGACTGGAGTTACCTATTTAGCAGATGCTCAACACATGTTTGTTGAATGAATCTCTCATGTTTGGGTGTGCCTCATCTCTAAAGGAATACTGAAAATTGAGTACAGACAACTGCCATCTCTGGCCACACTTGATGTTATGACACATCTTGCTACAATTTGACAGCAGGGATGGGTTCACTTCGTTTATCTGAAATTTTGGAGGAAAGAACCATCCTTCACACACATCTTGAGGGGAGAATGTATGAGTCTGTCCACATCTTGAACCTACAGACTGAAAATTAAGCTATACTTGGCCAGATCTCATATCTTTCCTTTAATGTGAAAAACCTTTTTTGTACATGACCCCTTAGAGTTCAAATGGTAAAAGCCATTGAGGAAAGCAAAACAAGGATTTGTTGTTTGTTTGTTTGTTTATAAAGAACAGAAAAGAAAGGAAACAATTTAGTTACGCTAGAAAATAACTTATATGAAATGAAAAAAATTCAGGCTCCAAGCATTGTTTAGCCACAGAGTTGCCAAGAACATAGCGACCCTATTGTGCAGCCTCTCCTCCTCCACGGCCAGATCTATAAATTAGAAATAATATTATGTGTCCTGGCTAGTCTCACTAGAGCTTAATGAGGTTATTTCTAGGAAACCCCTTGACTTCAAAAAAGTCATATGAAAATTCAAAGAACTTTTATTATAAAAGGTTTCAACTTGATTAAAAAGCCCTTGATGCAGGCTTCCCTGGTGGCGCAGTGGTTAGGAATCCGCCTGCCAATGCAGGGGACACGGGTTCGTGCCCCGGTCCGGGAAGATACCACATGCCGCGGAGCGGCTAGGCCCGTGAGCCATAGATACTGAGCCTGCGCGTCTGGAGCCTGTGCTTCGCAACAAGAGAGGCCGCGACAGTGAGAGGCCCGCGCACCGCGATGAAGAGTGGCCCCCGCTAGCCGCAACTGGAGAAAGCCCTTGCACGGAAACGAAGACCCAACACAGCCAAAAATAATAAATAATAAAAATAATAATAATAAAAATAAATAACAGTGTGTGTGCATCTATAAAAAAATAATAAAAGCCTTTGATGCCTTCCTTGTGAGTCATGCATATTTCCCACTGACTTCCTATGTGTCTCTATTATCAGTATTAAATATTTATTTTAGGTCTATTGAAGTAAAAACTTATTCTCCCAGCTCTCAGCCCAAGGTGATTTCTAATGACTATTTAGTTTTTATGATAATTTTTAAAATTTGCATTAATAATAGACGAATCTAATGTTAAATTGAAGGTTATTAAAATAGGCCTCCTTTCAAGGCAACTGGATGTTGAAAAGATCTTTTTTCTTTTACCACATCTTTCCTTAATTGCATGAGAATAAGGTTACACTTGATTATTATTTAGACTTTCTATAGCACATTTGTATAGGCAAAGACTTGAAGTTGTAGCATAGTAGAGATTGCCATGATTTACTGCCTTCTCCACAACCACTCGGATGTCTAATATACATCGAAAATTTCACATATCCCCAAAATACTACTACTATTCACCCCTCCCCACCCTGCTCTTCCTGCAGGCTTCCCCAACTCAGTAAATGGCAACTCCATTTTTTTAATTGCTTGGGTCAAAACCTTGAGGTCATCCTTGGCTTCCTTCTTCTTCTCATACTTCACATTCAATCTGCCAACAAATTTTGTCAACACGACTCTCAAAGTATACTCCCCGGGGCTTCCCTGGTGGCGCAGTGGTTGAGAATCTGCCTGCCAATGCAGGGGACACGGGTTCGAGCCCTAGTCTGGGAAGATCCCACATACCGCGGAGCAACTAGACCCGTGAGCCACAACTACTGAGCCTGCGCGTCTGGAGCCTGTGCTCCGCAACAAGAGAGGCCGAGATAATGAGAGGCCCGCGCACCGCGATGAAGAGTGGCTCCCGCTCGCCGCAACTAGAGAAAGCCCACGCACAGAAACGAAGACCCAACACAGCCAAAATAAATAAATAAATAAATAAAATTAAAAAAAAAAAAAAAATATATATATATATATCCCCCAATACACCCCTACCCTGGTCCTCCTTGCTCTCATCCTTCACCTGAAACACTACAGCAGCCTCCTAACTGGTTTCTCTTCCCCCACCTTTGCCCCTTCAGTCTCCGTCCAGCACAGCAGCCAGAGTGACCCCATTAAACAAGTTAGAAGATGTTTTCCTCTACTTAAGTACAGCCCTCCTCCCACCACGGCTGCCCAACTACGCAGAGCAAAAGCTCAATCCAGACAATGAGCACGAGGACCTTCCTGAACTTTCTAGTCCTCCAACCACCGGACCTGCTCCTTCTTCAGGACTTTGCCCTTCGAATGCTACCTGCATCCTCCTCCCCCAGATACCTGCCTGGCACCTTCCCGCACCGTCTTCCGGTCTTACCCCAACACAACTTTCTGAGTGTGGCCTTCCCTGATAACTTTATCTAAAATTGCAACTCCCCACGCCCAATCCATCCTTTCCCCCTCCCTGCCTTACTCTCCTACCCTCTTCAACACTATACACAATCCCTTGCTATAATTACGTAATCTAACATAATGCTGTTCATCATCTGATTCCCTCTCTAGAATGTAAAACTCAGCGGGTTGGAGGGGCAGATATTTTTATCCCTTTTATTCTCACTACTCTATCTTCAGGGTCAGACACAGAGTGAGGAGGGCTCAATAAATATTAGTTGTCTAAAAAAATATGAAAAAACTTTTAGCTATCTTCACTATAACACCAGGGATGATTCTTCTGCTTTTAAACTCTCATCTTGCCAGGCACAGTATTCTTTTTCTAGTGGACATTTCAGACCATGAGAATAGAAGAGCAGCTGTGGCCAAGGGTAGCTGGGTGGGAAGACAGGGTGCACTTTGGCTTATATGTGGTCCTTCTCAATGGCTCTGAGTCTCTGTTAGGTAGAACAAACCACAGCAGCTTTATGAAAAAATATGAGCACCCAAGGAGAACCATACATGCCAGTGAGATCTTCCCAGAGAAGATCAGTTCCAGGAGCAACGAAATTTCCCCACTGATTTTTTTTTTTAAAACGGTAACATCTGAGATTTTTAGGAAATTTATTTTTTATTTTTAAAGTTTTTTTTAATGTGAACCATTTTTAAAGTCTTTATTGAATTTGTTACAATATTGCTTCTGTTTTATGTTTTGGTTTTTTGGCCGCGAGGCATGTGGGATCTTAGCTCCCCAACCAGGGGTCGAACCCACACCCCCTGCATTGGAAGGCGAAGTCTTAACCACTGGACCGCCAGGGAAGTCTCCCCATTGATTATTGACTAAAATAAAACTACCCCTAACCCACAAAGGATGAATCTGAAAAGTCTTCAGGTGTCATAAAGGTAATGAAAATCAAAAGGGCCCTGGCGGCACAATGAAAAAGTTGTCCTTCCCTCAGGCAGCTGCTATCAGCTGACTTTTGCCATGCCAGATTACCAGATCTTCTGATTTCAAGAAAAGCCAGACTTCAGATTTCATGAGAAATCCCTCAAATGTAAAAAGCTGGCCCCTTGCAGGGGAGGGAGGTCCAAGAGGGAGGGGATATATGTATACATATAGCTGATTCACTTCACTGCACAACATTGTACTATGTTAGCAGAAACTAACACAACATTGTAAAGCAATTACACTCAAATAAAAAATAAAAGAAAGCTGGCCCCTAACTCAAATTAAAAACAACTACCACCATATGCTGTGAGCCAAACAAAACAGCTTCTAACCACACTCAGCTGGGTTTCAGCCTCTGCCTTACAGACTTGTAAAAACTAAACCCAACTCTGAAAAGAGCAAATTAGAAAAAACTTCTGCCTCCGTTAATCTTCTGTTAAATTCCTTCCCCATAGAAAACAGTCTTTGTGGTCTTCACTGTGCAGGTCAGAAAACTTGGCACTAATGTACTTGACACTCTCATCTTAAAACTCAACATCTACATGAACATGTTTCTTCCATCTCTTGACTTGCTGGGCAGAGCAAGTGGGGAACCCAGCCTTCCACCCCCTCCACCCCCCGCCATGAGGTTCACTATCCATTGGCAGGATCCTTGGCGTCTGTAATGGGAGGAGTGGAGAACACCAAGAGTGGTAGAGAAATTCTCAGCAACAGCAAGGGAGGAAAAGAGAATTCCGTGGCTGCCAGAGAAGGGAGTGAGGTGGCCTATTTGTGTGTAAGGAACACAGTCTGAGCTAAGAAGTGAGGGGTTAATTGTTACCAAAATCACTCAGTAGACTGAGCCCCTCAAAAGCTGGGACTGTATCTAATCCACCTTTGTATTCGTAGAATCAACCTACTGTGTGCCTGACTCCGCTGGTTTTTGGAGGAAAGCAGAGCAATCAATTTTTCTATCATATGACAGAGAAAGGGAAAGGTTCCCAGTCCAATCATAAATTAGTGGCCTCAAAACATCCCCAGGAAACTGTGATGTGAAATTTAACACTTTAGGGGAACAGCCTAATTTGCAATGTCAGAATCACAGATTTTATTGTTCTTCTTTAAATTATCATTAATAGAAGGAAGGGGAAACAATGACAATTTTAAAACTAGTGCCCATATTTTATCAATTTTAAGCAGCAGAAAAAAATTCACTCCCAACCAGGAGCAGGTAAAACAACTGAAAACCCAGAGAGATGTGGATAAAACTGTTTTACAGCATTGTTTCCTCCAGACACGTATTTTTTAAATGCAATGATTTTAGCAAGGGTCAGAGAACTGTTATTTGTTAGATGAAGAACATGTAATTAAACTCACTGTTCTGAAAGAAAAGCTTTGTGAGTACTCTTTTTTTTAATCTTCTATGACTGGGCTGCTAATTTCTTCCTTTCTCACACCTACTCAAAACCCAGAGGATTTGTCCTTGATGCCTGCCATGAATATAAGTACAGTTCTCTAGTGTATCGTTCAATCACAGCAGACAACTATTGATTTCTGTTTAAATCGGAATACACATAATTTTCTCTAGTCTGGGAATTATTAAAATGTATTAACAGACTAGGGTTTCATGTTTCAAGTATGGCAACGGTTGGAGGGGCGGGTTTCCTTTGTATTTTTAAATTTTCCTTTTGCCTTTTCCCCCCAAGAACTGAGACAAGCCCTTTCTGAGCAGGAAAGTTCCACTGACTTGTTCGGACAAATTCTCATTCAATTTCACACTGGGTCACACACAGTCAGAAGAAAGACATACCCGTGGATGAGGGGAGAGCGAGAGGGTTGAGGCTGATTGCACAGAAAGCTCTCTCTCTCTTTGTTTTTCCAGGGACTTGGAGGAAGCCCACTTTCTTTTCTTTCATGATGGAGATAACTTCTCGGTACAAAATCTTAGTTTAACAATCTCAAAAGATTTTTTTTTCACACATTTTTCTTTCAGTAGCAATAGTAATAACACAAAGCGTCCGTTCCCTTCTTGTTTATAAAAACACTCTCTGACTGCAAAGAGACCACATTTTAATGAAAAAGGGCAAAAGTAGGCAAGTGAGAAGTAGGCAAGTGAGAAGACCTCGATGTGGTTTGGCTTTGCTGCAGTTCTGGGGAAGTCACAGACTTTCTCTGGGCTCAGGTTTTCTGTCTGCAGAAAGGGGATTAAGCATCAGTGGTTTTCAAATTGTGCACCATGAAAGTTTGGGGTGTAGAGATTGGAGAATACATGCGTCTCTAGGACCCCATTCCCACCACCACACTTTAGCCACAAGTCAGTTCTTATCTGTTTATATATTGGATTTCCACATCAGATTTTCCTTAGAGAAAGGGTTTCACAGCTTTATAAGTTTGAAAACAAAATCTGTCTTTCCCAGTTCTCACTTTCCATGATTCTGCGACTTTTCTCTCTGACAATACACAGCCTCGATTTCCTGCAATGCATGTGTTCACGAAAGCAGACCACTGTACAAAATGGGAAACTGGTTCATGCATGATGCTTTTCGTCAGTATGATCACCTCTACCATCAAAAACATGAATTTACTAAGCATTCATTCATGCACTATGCCACATGGGTTACTTATTAGCAAAGCAAAGTTGACAAGTTCCATTTTCAATTTGAGAGATTAAGTGATTTTACTGATTTTGAAAACGGGAAATCTTGATAATTCTTTCAATGTGGTACAGCTATGAAGTAGCAGAGGCAGACATGAAAATGGACAACGAATTTGATAACGCTACTGTAACACAAACAAGTCAATAAGCAATTAAACGATCTCATCTAAAACCACTGTCTCCAGGGGAATATTTAAGCCTTCCCTGTAGAACCAAACAGGAAAGTATCATGGCTTTATGAAAATAAGTAACCAGATTTCAGCACTTATTCCGGGTGGAAAGTGACTCCTCCCAGGAAAAAGTATCTAAATACTTACCACCCATTACTACAGGCATAGGAAAGAACACTGATCCCCGAGAACATAGAATATGAATTCCAAAGAGCAAGCAGCAGCTGAGCTAGAAAGGGAACAGAGCTCAGAGTGGGAAACTAGAGAACTACAGCGTTGCATATCCACAGACAGAATTTGCAATTCACCTTGAAAGAGAGCAAAGGTGGAAGTTAATTGATGGAAACCCAGTATTCAAAATGCACTCTGAGAAATACCTGAGCAAAGACTAAGACGTAGCAACAAAGATCCTAAAGCAAGAAGAGAATCTCTTAGACCAGACCACAAAGAATAAAAAGAACCATATTAACTTAGACATACCTGTTGGTATTATCACTAGGTCCTCTTTGAGAAGGAACCAGAGATCAAGATTAGAATTAGCACAAATCTTTTTTATACCATTATTCATCTACCTTGGTTAATAAACATTGTTGCCAAGGCTAGAATGCAGTTTTTTAAAAATCAAGAAGCTATAAAGGATGAATGTTAATCTATCCTTTTTCCTCTCATCTATTTTCCCCTTAATTTTTCTATTTTGTGAGCTGGTTTGGCTAACAAATTCACAATTCAATTCTCCTCTGAGTTTTCAGATTCAGCACAATTCTTGATCTGTTGATATTTCCCAAAACAAAAAGCCCAAATGCCTCAAAACTAGAATAGAATGGGAAAAGATGCCTCCTGCCAAAAAGAAATAGTGCAGGTACTCGAGTTCAGATAATTTTGAATGCTTTAATTCAGTGCTTTAGAGTTCTGATAATCTTATATACAACCACGAGTAATACAATGGATTTCTTCTCAAATGTCTCAGAAATTCCTAAAAAGTGGTCCTCTAGCTATGTAAAACCTATTATCCTCATGGGAGTTAAAAAAAAAAAAATGTGCACCAAGTAACATTAAGTACCATAGTACAGTTGTCCTACCAGGAGAGTATGTGGCGAAAGAAAAGTTATCTAAAAAGAAGGTAGTACCTGGGCACCAGTCTAGCTACAGATGACAGTTCTGTGGCTCCTGGAACCAATTAGAGAACATCCTATGGGGTCCACTTAAATCTAAAGTCACTTTGGACAGTCATTAGTACTGTTTGCCAAATATTTCCGGTTCATCCTATTGCCCAGACACAAGATAGAATTGCCTGTTTGGCTCCCTTATTGTGTGTGAAGCCATGTGACTAGTTATGGTCAATAACTTGTGAACAGAGGAAAATAAGTCACTTCCAAGAAAGAGTGTTTAACTGGTGATTCAAGACCTTTAAGACCTCTCTTGTTCCTCTGACACAGTGGTCAGAAGCATCAGTGATGGAGACTGCTTCATCTATCCAGGTTTCAGAGCGACACTGATGAACAAGCCCTCCACCCCAGGTGTGGAGACACAATGAACATACAGCACAAGAGAGAAGTAAACCTTTGTTGTTTTAGGCTGCTGAGATTTGGGGATTGTTTGTTGCTGTAGCGTTACTTCACCTATCCTAACTTAGATCCCCTCAGTTCAGGAGGAGTATTCATGAGAATGGACTACAACAAGAGACTCCAAGAACCAACCCAATCATCACTGGAAATCCTCCAAATCAAGGATTACGCTAAATCTCTCACAGAGGGTTTTGGGCTGACTACCCTCACTCTTCAACCCCACATCCCTAAGTAGTACTCTTTTTTTTTCTGTTTTTTTTTCTCTTTATTGAAGTATAGTTGATGTACGATAGTATATAAGTTACAAGTGTACAATACAGTGATTCACACTTTTTAAAAGTTATACTGTAACCAGGCAGGACCCTATGGGGTCTTCCTGGGACAGACCTCCTCCCCCACATCCTCTGCTATAGCTCCTCTCTGAAGTACCCAGGTAACAGTACTCATGCATATTTTCTGAGTTTTTCGGGTGCTAAAAGCCACCACCAAATGGAAAAAATTAACTACTTGATGATCATGAGCACGTAGCCCCTGGAACCTTCTGGTGCCTAAGGATTGATAGTGTTAACCGCCCTATTACTTCAACATCAACCAATCAGAGAATTGTGCACGAGCTGACCACATACCCTGGGGCGACGCTCCCTCACCTGGCCTTTAAAAATGCTTTGCTTAGACCCTTTGGGGAGTTCGGGGTTAGTGGTGAGCACGACCTACCCATTCTCCTTGCATGGCCCTGCAATAAACCTCTCTTGGCTCCAAACCCCAACGTTTTGGTTTGTTTGGCCTCATTGTGCATCGGGCACACGAACCTGTGTTCAGTAACAATACTCCATTTATAGGGACTTCCCTGGTGGTCCAGTGGGTAAGACTCTGTGCTCCCAGTCCAGGGGGCCCAGGTTTGATCCTTGGTCAGGGAACTAGATCCCACATGCATGCCACAACTAAGAAGTCTGCATGCCGCAACTAAGAGCCGGTGTGGCCAAAATAAATAAATAATAAATAAATAAATATTTTTTAAAAACCAATACTCCATTTATAGTTATTATAAAATATTGGCTATATTCCCCATGTTGTACAATACATCCTTGTAGCTTATTTTATACCTAATAGTTTGTACCTCTTAATGTCCTATCCCTATATTGCCCCCTCCCCTTCCCTCTTCCCATGGGTAACCACTAGCTTACTCTCTATATCTGTGAGTCTCCTAAGCAGTACTCTTAAGCCCAAGGGACATTCAGGTGTCTCTAGGCTTTAAACTCATTGTCCCATTAATTAAGCTGCTTCCTTGGAATGTTTTACTCCCTGTCTTCTTTCCCCAGAAGGTTCCAGCCAATAGATTCAACTACCAGAATAAAACAACAAATCCCGCAAAGTGCCTTGAGAAACTTCACAGTAAAATTTCTTTGTAGCTTCCACAGGGTAGAGAGTTTGACAAGTTAATTCCTTTTTCAGTACTCAAAATTGATATCACATGAGAACATCTTAGCGTAGGATATTTTTCCTCACAAAACATTTATTTCAGGCTGTTCACAGCAGAATATTCAACAATTATTTTGAAAAAATATTTCTTAAAGCTAGTGCTCTTATTTTGATGAGGAGATGAACTCCTTTCATTTTCTGTTTATAGTCTCTGCCCATTTATCATAGCACTGGGCTGTCAGGATAACGACCTCAAACAGCAAGTCTCCTTGACATTTCACCACAACCTTGGAGGATTTGGGATTTTTACCCACTTTCCGCCCAGATCTATGATTTCAAGTTATTTCAAAGAACTCTGAGTGTCTATTTTAGGAAAAGGAAAAAAAAAAAAAAACACAAAACTCTTCTGGCAAAGTAGAAGCCATCAAAGTAGAAACAGTTTGACAGAGGCTGCCATTAACAGAAAGCCACAGGAAAAACAAAGTAAAATGAGAAATGCTGAAACACTGTTTTCTTTCCCCTTTTTCTTTAAGCTGACAAAGTGAATGGAAACAACTTAAGAAAGATAGTCAAGTAAACCTCTAACCTCCAGCAACGGTGAGCTTCAAAAACCGTTCTTTAAATACAGCCACTGGAATCGGGTTTTATATTTAGCTTTTGCGCCCCTCCGGTCTCCTCCTATGGTATTAATATGTTTTTTAAATGCCTAAAACCTTTCTTAGTACCTAAGAATTCCCCTAGATTTCATGACTTAATGCAAATGGTAATCACCAGCGCAAATGAGTAATTGGTAGCACAAGCACCCATCTGTGCATGCAATTAACTGCCTTGAGCAAGTAATTGCCTGTTTTTACAAGAGCCTACTTAGAAATCTCAATTTAAGCATATGTTTTTTTGAGTAATTCTGCCAATAACACAGCAAAACTTTTACTTGGGACAAATACTTTTAAACAAGCAGCCAAACAAGCAACAATTTTAGTCTTATAAAGGTCATACCTAGGAAGCCACCCTCCACAGTAATTGATGCCGCGAGTTTCACAATTCTAGATGCACATGCTCAGGGCATTTCCCAAGACAGCAAGCCTTTTGTTCAGGAGAGCCAGTCCAGCTAACCCTCATGATGAGTGCTTTCCACCCAAGCATCTTGAGATTTCTGAAACTTTTGGTAATTTTCTAATTAATTCATTCAACAAATATTTGCTGAACACGTATCATATACAAAGTCTTCTGTTCCAAGCGTCTTATGTCCATGCATATTAAGAATGAGAACATGGTATATTGTTCTCTTAAGGAACTTATAATCATTCAGGAAGTAGAAAGCTTGAAGCTAATTATCTAAAACACAAGAAGCTTTGTAATTCAAGGGCTGTGAAGGTGTACCTGTTACCTTACCAAGCCACACCTGCCTGGCACACAGGCATGTGTTTTGGGTAAAAATCACAATTGCAACAGAAAGGATCTTTGGACCTGAGCCTTCGCCAAGCTGTGTCCTTGGCCCCCTTCTCCCCCAAATCAACCAGCTTGCCCTCCCTTTGCAAGGTCACCCATTCTCCTTGACAGTCATCAACATTTTTCTTGAGCAGCTACTGACTGTGTTTCCCGCACCTGCTGCCAAAAGCCTTAATCCATGGCAGTTATTGTTCCTGCACCAAGCTGCTACTTCCTTGCTATTGCCAAATGCCCTGTCGTTCCTCTCATCACTGCCCCTTGCCTTTAAATACCACCTATACGCGGACAACTCCCAAATTAAGATTTTCAGCACTGACTTCTCCCCCAGAATCCCACGCTGATCTATCTAACTGCCATCTCAGCACCGCCACGTAGGTATCTAAGAGTCATGTCAGACTACGTTTCCTAAAACCAACCCGATCCTGTTCTTCAGACCATTTCCCTGTCTCGATGATGGGAAGTCCCAAACTTCATAGTCATCTTTGCCTCCTCTCTTTCTTTCCCACCAGTCATCCAACCCATCAGCTAATCTTTTTACTCTACCATCAAAGGAATCCAAACTCCCCCACTTCTCACACCCACACCATTTCCACCCTGGCCCAAGCTGCCATCACCTCTTGTGGGATTACTGCAATTGCCTCCCAACTGGGCTTCCTGCCTCCACCCTCTAGAGTTATTCTCTCACTCTTTCATCAGAATGGTCCTTTTAAAAGTCATATTATGTCACTCTTCTGATCAAAGCCCTCAAGTGGCTTCCCATCTCAGAGTCAAAGCAGAATTCTTTTCAAGAATCTACAAGATTCTTCATAATCTGCCCCACAACTCCATCTTTCTTCGATCATTTCCTACACCACCACCATCCATAGTCATTATGATTCAGCAAACCTGGCTTCCTTATTACTCCTTCCCTACACCAAGTGCACACCTGTTCTCACTCCCTGAGATGCCCTTCCCCATGTGTCTATGTAGCTCATTCCCGCACTTCTTTCAGGTCACCTTATAAAGAGATCTACCCTGAGCTCCAAGGTAATACAATTCCTTCCCACTGCCCACTACCACGCTTCCTAGCCCCTTACCCTGCTTTCTTTTTGTCTACAGCCTTTCTTCCATATGATACACATTGATTTTTCTACGTCCAATATTAGAATGCAAGCTCTACGAGGGCTGAAGTTTTGTTCTGCTAAGCTTTCTAGCATCTCACTACTGCCATATAGCTTCAGGTATGAATGAATGAGTGAACGAATGAATGAATGAACAAATGGACATGCCTAGGATGGAAGAGGCTCTTCTACCCATTAAGAGTACGGTTCTTATAGGACTTTCAAAAGGGTGGTCTTGCTCTCTGTTTTTCTCCCTCTCTTGCAAAAAAAAAAAAATGGGATGATGTCTCCCAGGTGGCCACAACTTGGAGAGTTGCTCTCAAAGACAGTAAACCAGCATCCTAGGATGTAGTCTGGGTTCCTCAGATCTCTTCCCTCCAGTTGAATTCCTTGCCTTTAAAGGAAACTTCCCATGAAGCTGAGGGAGCTCATTCTTTGAATCTCATCCCCAATGTTCTGGTGCCCAAATTTCAGTCACCATCTTCTTCCTGTTCTCTCCCAGGCCAACCATCAGGTTTTCATGGTGATAAGACTCCTGATGAGCCCATATCTCCTGCCTTAGGCCTCCCCCGGGAACCTCATTACACAAATGAGAAAACAGAGTTTTTTAAAAAGTAAATTCTTTCACTCAACCTCACACTAAGCCATCACCAAATTCAGGAGGCAACACCTCAATGAACACTGAGCTCAGAATTTCAAATACTCAGCTTCCTCGCTAGAAAGATGAAGCACCACCTTCCTCATTAAGTAGTTAAAGATGATAAGAAGGTGTGACTAAGTGGTTGGAAGAAATAAAAAGGGGTAAAATCTTCAGAATCCAACCACTTAAAAAAAGAGTACGAATGAAAAGGAAACTCCCCCAGATGCTGAGGGATTTTTTTTTTTTTTAATGCATGAATATGTGTGTTAAATAGACTATGCTTTGCCAAAATCAGGGTACCATTCTTAAAGATTTAACTTGATTTATTCTATCATTTCTAAGGTGGGAAGGTTTGAACTATTATCAAACCTCAGCAAATACTGAAAGACTTCAGTATATGCCTTTCAAAAACGTCTCTTACATCTAAGTTAATAAGCTTACTTTAAAAATTATGATTCGAAAGTTTGAGTAAGCGTGTTATGTATTTTCAAATTCTGTACCGATAAAATACTCCTCCATATTTTTAAGATAGATCTAGTAGATCACAGAGCACAATATCGCTGTCCAACAAGATTTAAGGAAGAAGAGAATGAAGATAGGATGAATTATTAAAACAGGCAATGTTTTGTGGCATAAAAGTTTCTCTTCTAGATCTTAAATTCTGGCCCTATGCATGAAAAAAAATGTGAATTCTTTTCTAATCATAAAACTTTCTCAAAATGGGAAAACAAAGCTATCTAGGAAGAAGAAGAAGTAGGAAATAATAGGAGGTCCTTTTGCAATAAATAACCCTATGGTTTCTGCTTCCATGCTAGAAAATCAGAGAGCTGCAATAAAAGCACAATTTACATGGGGTGCTCTGAGCAGTCAAATCACAGATTTTCCCCTTGAGTTCTGGCTCTACAAAAAGGACGTTAAATAAAGTGTCACACTTCACATTTTCAATTTAATTACCTCTTTAAAACGCTAGGATTTTTGAGCCACGTGGGACTTATGTACATTTTCAATCACATAGGACTCAATATTGTAAATCATTAAATTCTCATTACACCTCCTGCAGTTCATACACTACCCTATCTGTACATAATATGATGTGTTTAAGTAACTTGTCTAAGATCATTTAGGTAGTAAAACAGAGAAAATGAGACCTGCAACAGCAATTATGCATACTAGCTGAGTGACCTTGGAGTCTAAACCTCTGTAGGTCTCTATAAAAGGAGAAAGTTGGTCCAGAAGATCACAGATCTCTTCTAGCCCTAACAGTCAGTGATTCCCTATTCTTGATTTTAGACTTGAACTTTTTATCTCTCTACTGTGTTTCAATTTAAGACTCTCAAAATTCAGCATCATTAGTTCACTTTAAAGGCATCTTAAGGATAAGTCCCTTAAGTTTTATATCAACCAAAAACCCCAATCATATGAGTACTTATTTCTTTTACAATTTCTTAGAGGAACCTTTTGACATCAGTGAAAATGGACACTCTCTCTGCTCGCACTAGCCAATAACCCATAGTATATAACCCTACTCTTATGGATAGAATATTTGTGTCCCTGCCCCCAAATACCATACGATTAATGTGATGGTATTAGGAGGTGGCACCTTTAACAGGTAATTAGGTCATGATGGTGGAACCCTCATAAATGGGATTAGTGCCCTGAAAAAAGAAGACATGAGAGCTTCCTCTCTCTCTCTCTCCCCCCTCTCCTCTCTGCCATGTGAGGATGCAAGGAGACAACAGCCATCTGCAAACCAGGAGGCAAGCCCTCACCAGACACCAGAGCTGCCCACCAGATCTTAGTCTTCTCAGCCTCCATAACGTTGAGAAATGTCTATTGTTCAAGCCACCCAGTCTAAGGTGATTTGTTATAGCAGCCCAAGCTAAGACACCTACTATTCTTCAAATCATGGAGCCTTGTGTTTTCACCTCTCAGCTTTCATTGAGCTAAACAATTTTGATTCTTTTTGTCTTTTCTCCATAGTTTGTTTTCCTACACTTTTATAATTTCCTTCACCTTTTCAACCACTCTTTTCTTAAAAGCCTCAAGTGGCCCAATAAGATGGTAGCCTGCTTTATATTGTTTAAGGGGAAAATTCCCTTGTTCTTGCTGCATGCTAGGAATCTCTTTTTCATCCCAATGTAGAGAAATGTGGTTGTTTTGTTTTGCTTTAATTAAGCACACTCAGTTATATTATTGCCTCTTTCTCAGCTTTATTTCAACATCAACTATTTCTGGTTACTTTTGCTTCTAATTAGTAGTTAACTATTCTCTATTTTCATAGCTTCATTTTCCTCCAGAGGTAAAATAACTTATATCCAATGGTAAACACGGTTCTGGCTGCTACTGCCTTGTTATGAACTGAATTATGTCCCCCCAAAATTCATATGTTGAAGCCCTAGCCCCCCCGCCCCCAGTACCACAGAATATAACTATATTTAGAAATAGGGCCTTTAAAGGGATAATTAAGGTTAAATGAGGGCATTAGGGTGGGCCCTATTCAATATGACTGGGTGGGCCCTATTCAATATTTCCTCTTCTTATAAGGAAATCTAGACACAGATACACACAGAGAAGATGGCCATCTACACACCAAGCAGAGAGGCCTCAGAAGAAACCAACCCCGCCAGTATCTTGATCTCAGACCTCTAGGTTCTAGGACTGTGAGAAACCAAATTTTTGTTGTTTAAGCCACTCAAGCTATAGTATCAATACTTTGTTATAGCGGCCCTAGAAAACCAGTGCAGGCCCCTCTCCTGGTTATGACCTTGGAGGAGAAAATGATATTGCTACTCGTCCGTCCATACCAACTGCTACTGTTAGGAGGAGATAGGTGGTTAGTGTGCCCCATTCTAGCACACAGGAACAGTACTGGTGGCTGACATGGTATTCACCACCTTCCCATCATGCCTAGTCCCATTGATACAAAAGGACAGATTTGGGTCTTTCACAAGAGAAGCACCTTCTTCAGTAGCTTAAACTAGATCTCCAATGTTTCCCTTTATTTTCTTTACACTCAAACACTAACAGCCTAGTAAATCCCAGGTAGGCAGCTAAATAGCCAAAGATTTTCTTGAGGAAAATGGGGCCAAATTTACTCTGGCCATCTTTCCCCTAATCTTATCCCCCATGGCCATTCTACTGAATGTTTTCCCAAAGTTTATGTTTCAGGGGTCCACCTCAGTAAAAGTCCAGTGGAAATAAGCCCCTTTTTCAGAGGAGCCTAATATCTGAGCCTAGAGAGAGACCAGAATATTCCTAAGGAGAAAGGATTACTCATCAGATTTTCACTAAACAGTTCAATATTTGACCTCTTTATTTTTCTATTCATTGACTTCTTCAGGAAACATTTATTGAGCATCTAGTATATGTAAGGCTCTGCATCAGGGCCAGGGCTACAAATGATAATAAATCATCAACATATCAAAAAACCATAAAGAGTCCCCCAGGAAACTAGATGATGAAGATTTCTAAGAAAAGAGTGAAAAACCACAGAAATTAGAATTTTAAGATTTCAAAGACCAGATGCCCTATTATTCCAAGAAATTCGTAAAGCTTAGGAAATCAAAACAAACATATCAATTGACTGGGCAGAGAACTCAGATGTGATGTGCAAACTAAGGTCAGGTGATGCCTCACAGAGAAAGACGATACGGGGATCTCTTTTCCTCCGCCTCCTTCCGTCTCTGACGAATATGCTGATTGATTCCCCCAAATAGCCACCATTTCCATTCCTATAATGCAGCCAAATTGTGTTTTTAAATGTGTTTCCATTTTTTGAAACTTCTAACGCCATGTAATCCTTGTTACTTTCTTTGAAACAGTTTCCACTGGGCAGAGGGAATAAATACACGGTGTTGTTAGCAGTTCCTCTCTGTTGTCTGGGAAAAGGGGACCGGAGGTGGCAGTGACAGCTCCGATGGCAGGGGCACTGCCTGGGAACAGTGCTGCTGTTTCATGCAGGGCTGTGAGAGAATGGTGCGGACCGACCGCTCCAGGAAGGGGGAAGATCCTGAACCCACTCGAGAGAGCGCCTCAAGGGCAGTGGTGTTCTCTCCTCAGGCACATGATCAGGAACAAAGGAATCTTTATTCATCTCTTTCTGCTGCACTGGTTTGCTTTTTATTCCTTATAAGCAGCTGAGAAAGACCATGAGCAGCCCTTTTAATCAGCTGTGGAAGAGATGAAAGGGTTCAGAAGAAGAGAAGCTGCCATTTCTGAGAATGGTTTATTCATATTGTAGAATAATCTTTAAAGAACTCTATGAGACTGATCTTTTAATTATAGAGGAATAAATACATCTGTGAAATCCACCAGTTTCACTTTGGATTAAATACTCTCTCGTTTAAAAGCCAGATACTTGGTAAACAAAAGTCTCAGTTTGGAAATGGCTTCTCTCCCTAATACATGGCTTCCCCCTTTCCCCACCCCATTCCCAAATTCCAGTCACTATTTCATAAACAGCAGGGAGAAAAATACATAACATCTCAGAGATCCGCTTTGGGGGCCTTAGATATGTTGCGTCTGCCACCAAGCAAGGTCTGGATTCTCAAAATGTCAGATCAGTTATCAATTATCTGTGAATAACATTATGATCACGCTATCTGACAGGGTTTTGTTTTTTTTTTTTAATTCAAAAATCCCAACACATTTTCATCCCACTCACAAATCATATCCCAGCTCTGGCCAAAGAATATGAGTCCTATCTTAGAGTTCTTGGTGTACCTCCACAGCACTGGTGATGGGCACAGACGTTCAAAAAACATCTATTAACTTCAAATGACACCATTCACAACTCTGGGAACTCCACCAACCAAAAATTTTAAATCGCAGTTTCTTCTAGTTCCTTTTAGGTGAACAAGCAAAGAAACAGTGCCTAGTTGGTTGTATCTTTGCTGATTCATATTTTATATAGTTCCTCTTACTATGACAGCCCAAAAGCAACTCTCCCATCCATATACAAGTGGGCCAAGGGCTTTCTGAAGCCACTTTTCCTTTTCTGCTATTTCTGAATCTTGAGTCAGCTCTCTTCCTTGGGGAGTTCAGAGACTTTTGCAAGTTCCCACTTCAGGAAATTCCATTTCTGTTTGAAGTTATCTCTCCCAGAAAATAAAAAAAGAAAAATAGCTAAAGGAAAAAAGACCCTACATCTTCTTAAGAACTATTTCTTTTCTGCCGATGTTTTGGTAATTTTTCATATTGGCATCCTTCTCTAAACAGGAGGCTATCTACAGAGTATTTTAATATTCCTCCTTTAACTTTGCAATACACAGAGATACTTTAATACATGATGCTTAGGCAGATGATTTCTCAAAGGTAGGTCGATTCTTCCCATTATTTACCAAGTTCTTATTCTGAAGCATTCTCATTGCTATCTATTGGCATCAGTTAACCTGTATTTCCAAAGGTTGGTGCCAAGTTTTGGTTCTTCCTGTTTGCAAAATCATCTTCTCCTCAAGTGTTCCTGGGGTGGGGAGTGTCCAGGCTCTTGCAGCAACTTCCGGGTCGATGTACCCTGTGGTGAGTGTCTCTTCCATCCCTATCGTTCCTAATTCTCAGATGCTTCCCTGAGCATTCAGGATCCGGGCTCTGGGAACAATCATCTCTTCAAAATAATCCCCTAACTATCTGCCGGACAGGTTTCCATCCAGTTTCTTCTTAAATCGTCTTCAAAAAAGTTTTACAGACTAACCCACCCAGTTTTAATCTAAATTAGAAGAGGAAGAAGAGGAGATAATATCAAGAAATGCTCTCTTTACAAGGAGAAAGCATAATTATCTTACATGTTGTAACTTTTGTTTCTTCTGCACTTCCATAAAGCTAAAGGGCTAATTAGGGAGACGCAGGGGCCAACTCTGGGCCGACACAGTCCTTTGTTCGAAGAGGTGGCATCAGGGAATTCCCTGGCGATCCAGTGGTTAGGACTCCTCGCTTTCACTGCTGAAGGCCCGGGTTCAATCCCTGGTCAGGGAACTAAGATCCCACGAGCCGCGCAGCGCGGCGAAAAAAAAAAAAGAAGAAGAAGAAGAGGTGGCATCAGCTCACAGGCCCTGACTCATCCCCTCACTCTCCACTCCTATGTTCTGACCACTGCCCAGCTGCCAGGTAATGACCCACACTGACCTCTTAGGCAGGCATAATTCCCCTGAGACGGAATGAGGAGTCCTTGAGAAAGACCCGTTCATAGTCAGTACTGCACATATTAACAGTATATTCTTACACTGTATTACGTACATTTGTCTGTAATTGTGTTTTCCCCTCTTAAAAGGTCACCTACATAAGGGGGTGTCGCCTCCTTAAGGGAAGGACTATGTTTCATTGATCACGGCTTTCCCAGGGCCTTACACATAGTAGATGCTCAGTGAATAATTGTTCATCTTCACTTATTGTTGCTTCTTTACAGTCATCAGGAGCTCAGACCAGGTACTTGAGACAAAGGGAAGGGGCTTAACAAACCTCACTCACAGGGATAACATTTGATAAAATAAGGCAATAGGAGAGTGTCCTCTGGAATCCTCAAAGGAAGAAAACCCTGAAACAGTCTGGGGACAGGGAGGAATAGAAGAGAGAGGAAACCACAGGAATAGAAGAGAGAGGAAACCACAGGAATAGGAGAGGAAACCACAGGCCACATGCCAATTATAAGAGGTAAATTTAGAGAGTACTGGCCTAAGACAAGACCAGACATCCAAATGCCGTCCTAGAGCATAGGGCAGCTAAAGAATAGACGCTTACTGAACTATACTCAGTATTTTGTAATAACCTATAAGAGAATAGAATCTGAAAAAAAAAAACATAGATATATATGTATGTATAACTGAATCACTTTGCTCTACACCTGAAACTAACACAACATTGTAAATCAACCACACTTCAATTTAAAAAAAAAAGATTAAAAAAAAAGAATAGACACATTATTAAGGGCCACCCTTCCTCCACATACTCCCCTACATCACAGGCCTCCCCAGGGAATTAATGGATACCAGCTCCCAGCCTCGGTCTCCTTGCTTTCCCGTGCTCATGGAGCCTGCTTCTCTTCCCCTTTAGACATGCATTCCTTGATCTTGATAGGGTCTTTCCTTATCCACTACTATTCCCTCCTTTGAAAGATAACCTATCACTTAGAATGGCCTCTTTCTTACCACTTCATCAGCTCCACCACCACCACCTTTGCAGTGGAGACTTAGGTTCACCTTGCCTGTTTTATCCCCCGCCTGTAGGCACTGAAGCAGGCCTAATCTTTAATGACCAGTGATGCCCAAGTAACCGATTCAAATAACCTAGATTTTAGTCTCTGGCTTGTAAGGCATTTCATGGAAGATCCCAGACCCTTCCTTGCTGCTGGCTGCTGTAATGAATAGCTATATTTATTCTTCTGTTGTCTCCATCTGCATTACATTGATTTGGTGTGTTCTGGGGATAGAGCAAAATAAAAATATAACAAAAAAAATTGCACAACCCTGAGGCTATCTTAAAATAAGAGCCATTACTGGAAGAACTATAGCCTAAAAGTATGGTGCTCTGGCATCAGCTGGTCTTAGATATGAATCTCAGCTCTACTGAAAGACTTTGAGCAAGTTGGTGAACACTCTGAGTCTGTTTTCTTATCTGTAAAGGAGGACAATATTACCATCTTCCTCAAAGGGTTGCCATGGGCTTTTAACCACTCTGCTCTCTACACTACCTCCATTCACAAAATTGCCCCTGGTTCTCCCTTCACTTCTGTCAGATCCAAGAGACCCCTGGTAACATGGAGTGAACCCCACTAGCCTAAGGGAGATAGTATACCAGTTCTACTGGCTGTTTCTTAACTATATTTAAGTGTATTCGATTCTTAACAAACTGCAGCCTGATTTCTTTCAGATTCAATGAAATTTCTTTCAGAAAGGATCTGTACTAATTTGTATGACTTATGTATAGAGTAAGCATTTAAGTTTAAAAAGCCAGTGGTTCCCAAACTGAGGGCTGCACATTCCGTGGACACCTCAAGGGTTACAAATTCATATACTCACCATGCTTCATGTGAAGACTGAATGAACAATGCAATATATGTAAATACATATATATGCATATGTATACACAGATATATCCACGTATATTCATAAATTTTCAGTATTGCTGTTTCAAATGTAGATATAAATACTACTAATAAAATGTAAGTTTATTTAAAAGCATGACTTAATTTGTAAAAGCATTTATCATTGTATACTTTCTTGATCAACATTTGCTAATGCTACAGTATGTGGTGATTCTAAATTTTTAATATAATAGTATTAATATTTTATCAAACCTTGATGTTAATATTAGTAATGTTTGATTGTTAATAATAATATCCAACAGTTATTATGTGTCAGACACCGTTCTAACAACTTAACACATATTAATTCATAAAATCCTCACAATAACACTATGAGGCAGAGCTATTATCATTTCCAATTTATCTCTGTGCCTTAGGAAACTCAGGCACAGAGAGGCTAAGCGATTTATTACGGAGCTAGTAAGAGACAGAGCTGAGATTCAAGCTCAGGCATTCTGGTTCCAGAGTCCAAGCTCTTTGTTTCGACACAATTAGTTGAGAACTCAGCTATGCAATAAAACACTGGTGCCACTGTTTTTGATCAGAAAATTATGTATGACCTTGACATTGATTTCATATTCTATGAAAATGGGCATATTTCTAACTGGGTACAAACTGAAATGTATATGTATACTCTGGCTTATATTTGACCAGGGACACAACCAAGAAATCTATGATAACTGTTTTATGAAAAGAACAATAAATTAATTCAAGCAAAAATAATAATAATAAAACTTCTTCATGCCGCCTGGTCTGCCCACATATGCTCCTGCCCAAGCAGGTCACATGGACCAGAGTGAGTTTCCATTGATGATTATTTTGTCACTATCTTGTTGCTTTCACCCTTCTCTGCCCCCATTAGAAAACTAGTTTTCCAATATTGCACTACTTGATGATTTGCTAACTTGAAAGGTAATAACCACAACAACAGAAGCAACAACTACTAGGAAGTTAAATGCAATAAAAACAGAATGATGCATTTCAACTTTTCATCTCTGTAGCTGAGTTTTAGTCACACCCACACCCATGTCCCATTTCATTGACTGAACATTCAAGAACATTCATTGACTCTCTGTCATGTCCAGGAATTATCTTTAGAGCTATAAGTATGTGAATAGAACTAGAATGAGCCAATCCTTTTAGAGTACAGTCTAAAAGATTCCAGGCAGTCCATTCATTCAACTTATAACTAACTACATGCCAGGCAGAATGGAGGGACAAAATAGTACATGTGTTCTGAGCAGCGAGAGATGACTCCAATAGAACCAGTCATCTGACAGGAAGCCTCTCTGTCAACTCTCTCCCAAGGGCTCGCTCACTCGCAGAGCCACCTGGAATCCACGTGCAAATCAGAAAGGCCAGACCTCGTGGGACCACCTTTACTTCCTGGGACCAACTCATCTCAGGGTACAAAGGTGACCCTCTCATTCCATATTCTCACTGATCCTCTACCTCCCTCCTCTGGCTTCTTTCTTTCTTTGATTTATTCAACGTTTTTTGCTTTCTTTTTTCATCACTGTCCTTCTTCTCTTAAGGTATGCTACTTCCTAGGAATATTTCCACTAGGTGACTAATGTCATATTGTCTTAATGCTTGTTACCATTTCAGAAAGTGGTTATTTTCCAACTCTGTTTCCAAATTATGAGAATTTATGATATAGTAGTTCCCCCTTATCCATGGGTGATATGTTCCAAGACCCCCAGGGGATTCTGAAATCATGATGGTAACAAATCCTATTTATACTATGTTTTTTCCTATAAATACATACCTATGATAGAGTTTAATTTATAAATTAGGCACAGTAAGAAATTAACAACAATAATAATAAAATAGAACTATACCAATATACTTAATGAAAATTATGTGAATATGGACTCCCTCTCTCAAACTAGCTTTTTTTACTTTACTCTTTCTTCTTCTTCTTGTGATGATGTGAGATGATAAAATGCCTACGTTTGGAGATGAAATGAGATGAATGACAAAGGCACTCTGACATATCTTTAGGCTATTATTGGCCTTTGGGCAATATGTCAGAAGGATTATCTGCTTTGGGTGTTCCTGGATCACTGATGGCTGCACGTCAAGAGCAGATGATGTCAATGGTTGGGGATCCTGGGCGGAACAAAGCACAACGGTGCGAGATTCCGTCACACTACTCAGAACGGCGCTGCAGCTTAAAACTTATGATTTGCTTATTTCTGGGATTTTCCATTTAATATTTTCAGACCATGATTGAGCACGGTAACTGAAATGGCAGAAAGCAGAACCACAGATAAGGGGGGACTGCTGTACTTAGAAACTTAAAACCGCTTAAGCATTAAAAGTTCTATATTTGATGGCCTTAAAGCATCCTTCCTTGTCCTTCTGAATCAGAATCTGAGTTAATGATGTTGAATAGAGCCAGGTCAAGAATGACATTAGAAAAAGTGAGGAATCTGAAGAGAGGTTTGAGGAGAAAAAAAGGTACAAACAAGACAATCACAGGAACTCCAACAACACAGCCAGATGGGATACATGGGACTCTTTGGGGAAATACCATATAGACATAGATCTACTTGAAGTGAACAGCTGCATAGGCACTGACCTGTGTTCTTTTCTCCATAATTTCTAGAATTTTTGCTTTTCTCTAAGCACCCTAATCATCCTATTTATTCATTTGCAAGCCTTACATTTTGATGGAGCCCCAGTCTTTTAAGCTAAAAATATTTGGGATCATTTTGCACCCTGGGATACAAAAGTAAATGTCACATTTAAAGTTCAGAGGAATTTTCCAGCTTGACTTTCTGTGCTTTGTTTGAGAGGACAGTGTTGATGCTGATTCTTTCACAAACTTGACAAGGTGTGCTTAGGAAGTAATTCTCGTTGTCCTTTGCATTGTTTAAAAGGCAATGTGATCAAGCTGAGGAGGTCACTTGAATCACAGAAGATTTCTCTGTTCTAGACCGTACCTTCTCACTAATTAGTATTATGTTGATTAAGTCATTTCACCTCTCTGGCTTCAGTTTTCTCATCTGTACTTAGCACATAGAAAGTGTCTTATAAATATTTGTTGAGTGAATGAATTAATAATATGAACTACCTTGTAAGATGATCACGAAGAGCTCAGTTTTAAGCTCCAAGTAGAGTCGTGTCTGTTTTGCTTACCACTGCATTCCCTGGCACAGTGCCTTGTACATACCAGAATCGCATCAAAACATGAATTAATGAATAAATGGACAAATTAATAAATTTCATAATAGCTGCCGTACTTTACAAAGTTAACGAGAATAACTTGATTTGAGGCACACAGTGAAGACGAACTATGTTGATCGTACTCATCACTGTATCTCCAATACCTAATATCTGGCATTTGTAGGTGCCCAATATATAATTTTTAATTAATAAATGCTCAATAAAAATAGACGTAAAATTGCTTCAAAAAGCACAAAACCTACATGAGGCATTAAGAATCTCACACATCTATACCAACAACCTCTGTAGGGAGATGACTCCAAAGGGTATGAGATATAATGATTTAGAAGCAGATGATATGAACCTTCTGACTCACACCTGGCTCTCAGGTCTTAAACAGTCACGTGGTAAAGCTCAATATAGTCTAAGGATACACAGTGACAGGGTTTAGTTACATTTCTTAGAAACATAATCAAGATGTTATTCTGGGTACACTAGCTATTATATTTCCAGTGGCAAACAACAGAAAACCCTGTCACAAAATGTCTTAAACCATAAAGAATATGTATTAACTCAGAAAGAAGCCAGAGGTAGAGGTAGAACAGCTTCAGAATGGGTAAATTTTTTTTTTTGGCTTGTGGGATCTTAGTTCCCCGACCAGGGATCGAACCCAGGCCCCCTGCAGTGGAAGCACAGAGTCCTAACCACGGGACCGCCAGGGAATTCCCAGGACAGGTAAAGTTTAGGACTCAACATCATTGTCAAAGACCCAGGTTAACTCCTTCTTTCAGCTCTGCCATCCCCTGAGATGTCCTCAGCTGTTTCCTCTAGACTGAAAAGTTGCCTATCACAGACCCAGGCATTATTACATGACACATCTAGTGGAAGAAGGAGAAGGGGAAACCTTTTCTTGTGACTTGTTTTTATCAGCAAGGAAATAATTCTCAGAAGCGGCCTTCATATCTTGCCAGCCGGAATTATTATATCATATCCATTCCTAAACCAATCACCATCAAGGGAAATGAAACCATTATGGTTGGCTTAGACCTGTCGGGCTTTTATCCCTGGAACTGAAGATAGGGCCAGTCTTCCCTGAGTTTTATGGGAGAGCTCCAGAGGTAGCAACAAGGGAAAAGAGATGTAGAGGTTTGGCAATTAGATGGGCAACAGTGTCTGCTAAAGACAGAACATACTGTGCTTTCAAAATTGTTATTGAATAAATCTGATTAAGATTATATGGGATTAAGACTTCAAAAAACTATTTTGTCTTCAATACAAACTCAGAGGAAGGCAGCTAGAAAAGTTATAAAAAACTTATTTTTTTTTAATAAATTTATTTATTTATTTATTTTTGGCTGCATTGGGTCTTCATTGCTGCACACAGGCTTTCTCTAGTTGCGGCCAGCGGGGGCTACTCTTCGTTGTGGTGCGCGGGCTTCTCATTGCAGTGGCTTCTCTTGTTGCGGAGCATGGGCTCTAGGCGCGCAGGCTTCAGTAGTTGTGGCACATGCGCTCAGTAGTTGTGGCTCGCGGGCTCTAAAGCGCAGGCTCAGTAGTTGTGGCGCACAGGCTTAGTTGCTCCGCGGCATGTGGGATCTTCCCGGACCAGGGCTCGAACTCGTGTCCCCTGCATTGGCAGGAGGCTTCTTAACCACTGTGTCACCAGGGAAGTCCCAAGAAACTTTTCTCGTGGATAAAATTGCTCAGAAACTGATGTTGCTTCCATTGTATAAGGCACATCTTCCCCAGCGGCTCTTAAAACACTGGTGTCCTTGATCCATGGTAAAAAATATAATAAACAGCACAACCGTATACATACTTCACAAACTTCAGTGAAACAACACTTACTACCTTACTACCTGTGAGCATACTCATGTTTTCTATCCCATTCTACTTCCCTTTTTTAAAACTATTCATCTCAACCCAGTAAATCGATTTCAGGACCCTGTAATGGGTTGCAACGCACTCTTTGAAAAACACTGCTTATTCAAGGGTCCAGCAAGTCTCGTTATTATTTCCTGTAGACAACATGACATGGCATTATTTATTAAAAGCAATCGTGATGCGATTTCAGTTAATCCTATGAGTATCACTAACACCTTTTTATAGCTCAGAAAACACACAGTGTGAGGGATTTGTCAGGATCTTATGGCCAGTGAGGGCTGGGGTGGGGTGGTGACTGGGCAGACCTCAAATGAAGGTGTTCTGATTTTAAATAGGCATTTTGAAAGAAACAAAAACAAAAACAACAATCTGGTATTCACTTGAATAAAGTCTTTAGTTTCATCAAATGGCAGCTGTAAAAAATAAAAGCATAATTCTCACACTTGCATAATAAAAAATGGCCAAGTACAATTGTTCATGGCTAATTACCTCTGCCAGGCCAAACAGAGTGGTACAGTCCACCAGACAATCCATTATATCTAATAAAGGGAAATTATTTCGAGAAGACTCCGAAGCCTATTAGAGAATGTTCTGTGCTAAGTTTTCTAAAATGTTTATAGAGCAGTTTATGAACCATAAGAGAGTTTGCAAAACTAGAACTCTGATCTGGAGAGATTAAAAACACTTGACCTGCCCTATCTCCTCTCTTCTTCTAACTTCAGGGATTAGGTTGGCCCTAAAGGTTTTCTTTCAACCATCAGAGTCCTTTCTGTACGGTATTAAAGTTATTATTTGCACTATTAAATCCTAAGCAGGAAAACTCCTTTGAGCTTCATGGGTAACATTTACTTTTCTAGCTCAAGGACAAAATCAGCTAAAGAACTGTCAGCCCAGAGACACAAAGAAGATGAACGATGAACTCTCTGCTTCTCAGATTAGACAACTGGGCCAGACCTACATTGTGACACAACGCCCAGCAATGTCCTTTCTAATCTCCTTTAAAAGAAAAAGGAGCAGAGGCTGTCTAGACACTCAATAACGACTCGCTCTACCCCTGGACCATCCAGTGTTCGAAGTGTCCCAGGTGAGGAAGCTAAATGGCAGAGAACAATGCAGCGGCTGTGGGAAGCGGAGAAGAGAGGAAGCAGGAGCCAGGGATAAACAATGGCAGCATCACTCAGACTTTGTTCCCGGTCCTCTCTGACAGATGGAAAAGCCGCCAGGTCAACAATCATGGTACAGAGGTCACAATGCACCAGGATGGACTGTGCCAAAGGCGAGGTGCCCTGCAGGAATAGTAAAGCATTGTCCTCACCTCACAGGAGACTGTCCGACTCCCCTGCTATGCTGGCCTCTTTTCCTAAGTAACACTTTTGAGAAGCCCATGAAACCAAAGGGCTCTGAGTCCAGAAAGACTGTATATTCAGAACCAATATTAGAACTTGAAGTCCATCTAGGGTTTGTTGTTATTGTTATTGTTTGATTTGCACTAAAAGTTTTAGAAGCCTAAATAATTAAGTTGCACTATTTGTGGATTTAATAAATCATTCTAACTGAATAGAATGAAATAACAAGAAGTAGACACTGTCCTAGTAAATCCAGGATACGCAACGTTTAGGAAATCAAAATGGTAAAGATATTTCAGAGTTGCCTCTGTGAAGTTCTAACTGTGGATTTCAGTAGGCACTATTTCTACTCCCCACAACTACAGAGCAATCAAAACAGGATCACATACAGTGAAAAAAAAAAAAAAAAAAAAAAAAAAAAAAAAAAAAAAACCCTAATTCGTGTTTTTCTGTGACTCTCCATTAAAACACAGATTCTGTGGAGACAAATATAATTTCTACTTCTTTGAAAACTTCCTCCCAATATTTCATGTGGTGCCTTGTACAACAAAGAATGTTATTACCTGTGTTTATTTGATGCATTACCTGAGAATATGGCAGAATCTTTACCAAAAAAAAAAAAAAAAAGAACAAACTGTTTCAACAAGGTAAGTATACTTGAGTTACAAAAATTTTATTTACATACAACTTTAGAAATTTTACTTCTGTATTAAAGGAGACATACTCATCCATGATTCTGAGTTATTCAGGTCTCCTGTTGGAAGGTAGAGAATTTGTAAAGAGATAATCAACTAGACTATGAAGTCATGGGCCAGATAAGACACTCAATACTCCCAAGACAGTCTATGGTACTCAAGCTTGAAGAGCAGTAAAAATACAAGGGACTAAGATTGGATCCTCTTCCACAGGCAGCTTTGGCTGGTAGGTTAACTTAGCGGTAACTAGCAGGACTCCACTCCCATGGGGGCGCAAAGCTTGGAGAGTTCTATCTACTTCATGAACCTCCTTTGGGTAGTCCTGTCCACATAATGACCTAGAACCAATAGGGGCAATTGGGCATATCTGCCCTAGAGCAGCTAGTGTCAGAAAGGGTATAATGGACAAAGCAGATTCTGGTTCTTGTGGCCTTAGGAACCAGCAAGACTTTCGTGATCTGGGGGTGGGAGGGACAATAAATCAGAGTCTCTCTCAAACCTTCTGATACTCAGAAAGTGTTGATACTACCAGCAAACATGCATTATAGTACAGGCAATATTATAATCATTGTACTTGTATTAATGCACTTAATCTTCATCACTATCCTATCAGGAAGGTAACCATTATTATCCCCACTCTGATAAACTAAATTTTATCAAGGTTAAATAAATTGCCCAAGTTCACAAAGCTGTGGTGGTACCAGGAGCTGAACTCAGAAAGTCTGTGCACAGAGCCCATGCTCTTAACCATGACACTACATTGCATAGTTCTACATCTCTACATGTAGTACATATGTGTGTACATGTTTGTGCATACATATGTGTATGTACGTGTGTATGTACTACATTGATATTCAATCATGCATTCTGTCATAGAAACTGAATTGTCCTAAGGAATATTCCTTTAGCAGCAATACTTCAAGGTCATAAAAAGAATGGTAAGTATGATAAGTAACAAGAAATAACAAGGTCAAAGGATTGCCAAGCCTACAGAGTGAATTAGAGAAATTCCCTTACAGATTCAGCAGGTCTCCAGAGGATTCAATCTGCCTGATACATAGAATGCTTTCCTCCAAAGAAGTCATGAATATTAATAATCATGAGCATGGAGAATAATTTTACTTGACCAGACTTTCCCTGCTGTATACTTCACTTAATGATGTGCATCAGACCAAGGCACAAAAATGAATTTCAGTTTTGTTGCAATTAGATCACCAATTTCCCTGGTAGCCAATATTTATTAATAGGAGATCCGAAATCACCTTATTGGAGAAGCAGCACTCATCACCCACCCCCACCATCTTAATGGCTGTGAGAGAAGGGGCATCAATGAGGTATGTGGGGATACAGCGGATCGCTGAGTACCAACAGCGCTTCTTCCTCTTGTGTACCAGCGCACCCTGCTTCAAAAATATAAACAAATTGAACAGAAGCGCTCTAGATAAATCACCTGATTCCATTTTATGCCTTCAGGGAAATGGATGCTTAAACCAACAAGACTGATAATTTTTTGCTACACCTTTTGCATTTCCATGGACAGAGGTTCCACCTTGTCCTTGGGTGCCCCATCTAAGTATTTTACACACAACAGAAAAGAAATTCTATTTTCTGCCCAAGCATAACCTTTAGTTTAAATTAAATCCATTTCCCTTGAATGTTCCATGAGGACAGAGAACCATTTTGTGCCCTCCTCACAGGAGTGCCTATTACCATAGGCAACATTATTCCTTTGCACTTTTCATCATTTTTCACTTTTGCTACATTTCTTGGAGACTTCTCTAAGACTCCTGTGTACTTTTTACTCCATATTAAAATAATTTTTAAAAATCATATTGATATAATACATTTTCCTGGTGGAAAATTTGAGAAATACTGAAAAGTCCAAAGAAAAAATTTTTAAGAATCTAACATCTCATTTCTCAGAGTTAACTATTTTGATATGTATCTTTCCAGTCTCATGTGCCAACGTACATATGTGCTTTTCTGACTATTTTCCCATGTCACTAATTATTGCTCTTTACTATAGAGTTGTAGTATTCAACCCAAGTCTGTGCATGGGCTTCATGCAGTCAATGAATTCTGTGAAATTATATACAAATTTTTATGTAGGTACATATGTGTTTTCTTCCCAAGAAGGGAATTGGTGGCTTTCATCATATTCCCAAAAGGGTATATGACCTAAAAACAGTTAAAAATTCTCATTTAGCAACAGCATTTTTAATGGCCATATAATATTCCACCATATTAACCAATCTTGCTATTATAAATTATACTGTAAAAAACATTTATAACTAAATCTTTTCATTCAGCTTCAATAATTTTTTAGGGGAAAAAATTCTGAAATTAGAATTGCTCCAATAATATTCACAGTTGAAGGCTTTTAATACATGTTGCCAAATTCCCTGTAGAGAAGTGGTATCTTTCAGAATCCCATCAGGAGTGTGTGAAATGAGCCTTTTTTTTTTTTTTTTTTCCTGGCCGCACCACATAGCTTATGGGATCTTAGTTCCCCAGCCTGGGATTGAACCGGGGCCCTTGGCAGTGAGACTGTGGAGTCCTAACCACTGGGCCACCAGGGAATTCCCGAAATGAGCCTTTTTTTCAAACAATTGTTAACACTGAGTCTTATTTTTTAACTTTTCTAATTTTATTGGTTAAACTAAAATACTAATGTTTGAATCTTCTTTTTAAGGTTTGGGGGGGTCAATATTATTTGTAACACACTAGTAAGTGTCTGAGGTACTCAGAACACAGAGGAAGAATTCATCTCAGTTCGTCTCAGCTCTATTCCCACAAGACCGTGATGTTGCTGACTCACACAATGATCAGCTCTGACCCACAGGTCCTTTAAAATAATGACTGTAGCTAGTCAATCTGGCAATGATTTTTATAGTTTTGGTTTCCTAAGTGCCTAGTCTCACCCTTGTATAACTGTCTTTTATCCTGTTTGTCTAGGACTGTGCTCCTATTGAATAATATTGCATTGGTCTATTTGATGTAGTATCACCTAGCGGCTAAATAAGCACATCCTCAATGTCCATCATCAGGACATCAACGATTGGGAGTTAGGCATAAGTAGATGCAAACTATTATATATAGAATGGATAAACAACAAATCCTACTGTATAGCACAGGGAACTATATTCAATATCCTGTGACAAACAATAGTGGAAAAGAATATGCAAAAGAATGTTACATATCTGTATAACTGAATCACTTTGCTGTACAGTAGAAATTAATACAACATTGTAAATTAACTATACTTCAATAAAATAAATCTTTTAAAAAAGAAAACAATCTGTTGTGGATGTTTTTTTTAAAAGATATCAACGACTCTAAGGGTAGTAAGATCACTTGACATATGCCCTTCACATTGATGCCAGATCATTGGAAACTGCTTCTGGGAGGATTGTCAAGTAAATACTCTACCTGCCTAATTGTAGTATCTCTGGAAATAGAATCTGGCTGAAGAGAACATAAAATCACACTGAAATCAAGAGATAAGAGTGACCAAAAGGCCCTTTAGTAATTGAGAGGGTGAGCTCTTGCAGTTAGAGTTCCTGGGTTCAAATCTCAACTCCCCCACTTGCTGTCTGTATGACCTTGAGCAAGCACCTCCATGTGTCTAAGCTTCACCACACCTTAAACTAATAAAGGCACTTGCTTGCACAGTATGCCAGGAGTTTGCCTTCCTGTTGGTTGTTGGGTAGTCTCAGGACTCTTTCTACACAATATGTGCAGATTATAAAACCGTAAACCTCTGCGGCCCTCCTGCACACTCACTCTCTGTCTCCCTTTTCATGCCCAGCTTCCTTCTGTTACATGTCTCATACCTGATATCTGATATATTTGTTTGTTTTGCAACTGGCCTCTCTCACTAGAATGTAAACCCCACAAGAGCAGGACTTTTTCACTTTGTTCTCTGCATCAGCACTAGCACCTTGAGAATAAAGAACGGGGTCATTATGAGGATTGAATGACTCGTGTCTATAGTGATGTATTGATATTCGTTTCCTAGGCTACTATAACAGAGTACGACAAACCGGGTTTTAACAACTGAAACGTATTGTTTCACAGTTCTAGATCCTAGAAGTCCAAGGTGTTGGCAGCTCCGGGGGCTGTGAGGGAGAATCTGTGACAGGCCTCTCTCCCAGCTTCTAGTGGTTTTCTGTCCATCGCTGGGGTTCCTCGGCTTGTACCTGCATCACCCCAGTCTCTACCTTCACCTTCAGTGGCCTTCTCCCTGTGTGTGTGTTGGTCTCTGTGTCCATATTTCCACTGGATTAGGGCTTACTCCAATGACCTCATCTTAACTTGATCATCTGCAAAGATCCTGTTTCCACATAAGTCTACATCGATCAGTACTAGAGGGTTAGGACTTCAACATTTCGGGGGAAGACACAATTCAACCCATAACAAGCAGATGGCAGAGTGTCCAGCACTCTGTTGACACTCAATAACTACTCTTCTTATACACTCACATTATGGGATCATTACCTTTCAGAGAAAACTAATTTGGTCTAGCATGACAGGTTCTCACAAGTCGCTATGACACACCTTCACTCTGAGGAGATGTGAGCCAGACGTGCTGCGCTCCCCATGCCTTTAACTCTGAGTAATGACTCATGGGGAGGAGAGGAAGCTATGAAGTCAAAGTCTTTGCCATCACTGCAAATCCATTATTTTATAGACAAGAAAGGAGAGGCTAAAAGGTAATGACTTATACAAGGATTTACACAAAGTTAAAGCAAAAGCAGGACTAGAACCCAGCCTGTCTCACTCTTGGTTCCTTGCCTCCTCTATATAAATCTATCTACAAATATTTAAAATAATAATTACGATTATGGACACATTTTTAAATAGGTTGATTATAGAACATTTTGCTCATAGATTAGTCTGAATGGTTAAAAAAACTGACTGGAAAAACAAGCTGATCCATAAATATAGTCAACTGATCTTTGACAAAGGAGGGAAGGCAATACAATAAAGCAGAGATAGTCTCTTCAACAAATGGTGCTGAAACAACTGGATACAAAATATGTAAAAAAAAAAAAAAAAAAAAACACTAATGTAGACACAGATCTTACACCCTTCACAAAAGTTAACTCAAAAACGGATCATGTTCCTAAATGTACAATGCAAAGGTATAAAACTTTTAGAAGGTAGCACAGGAGAAAACCTAAATGACACTGGGTATGGTGGTGTCTTTTTAGATACAACACTGAAGACACGAACCATGAGAAAAATCACTGATCAGCTGGACTTCATTAAAATTAAAAACCCCCGCTCTGTGAAAGACATTATCGAGAGAACTAGAAGACAAGCCACAGGGACTTCCCTGGCGGTCCAGTGGTTAAGACTCTGTACTTCCACTGCAGGGGGCACGGGTTCAATCCCTGGTCAGGGAACTAAGATCCTGCATGCCACTCGCGGCCAAAAAAAAAGAAGAAGAAGAATACAAGCCACAGAATGGGAGAAAATGTTTGCAAAAGAGACATCTGATAAAGGAGTATTATTCAAAATACACAAAGATCTCTTAAAACTCAATAAGAAAACAAACAACATGCTTAAAATATGGGCCAAAAGGGCAGATAGCAGAAGCAAGAAGAACTACAATCCTGCAGCCTGTGGAACAAAAACCACATTCACAGAAAGACAGACAAGATGAAAAGGCAGAGGGCTATGTACCAGATGAAGGAACAAGATAAAACCCCAGAAAAACAACTAAATCAAGTGGAGATAGGCAACCTTCCAGAAAAAGAATTCAGAATAATGATAGTGAAGATGATCCAGGACCTCGGAAAAAGAATGGAGGCAAAGATCGAGAAGATGCAAGAAATGTTTAACAAAGACCTAGAAGAATTAAAGAACAAACAAACAGAGATGAACAATACAATAACTGAAATGAAAACTACACTAGAAGGAATCCATAGCAGAATAACTGAAGCAGAAGAACGGATAAGTGACCTGGAAGACAGAATGGTGGAATTCACTCCTGTGGAACAAAATAAAGAAAAAAGAATGAAAAGAAATGAAGACAGCCTAAGAGACCTCTGGGACAACATTAAACGCAACAACATTCGCATTATAGGGGTCGCAGAAGGAGAAGAGAGAGAGAAAGGACCTGAGAAAATATTTGAAGAGATTATAGTCGAAAACTTCCCTAACATGGGAAAGGAAATAGCCACCCAAGTCCAGGAAGCGCAGCGAGTCCCATACAGGATAAACCCAAGGAGAAACACGCCGGAACACATAGTAATCAAATTGGCAAAAATTAAAGACAAAGAAAAATTATTGAAAGCAGCAAGGGAAAAACGACAAATAACATACAAGGGAACTCCCATAAGGTTAACAGCTGATTTCTCAGCAGAAACTCTACAAGCCAGAAGGGAGTGGCATGATATACTTAAAGAGATGAAAGGAAAGAACCTACAACCAAGATTACTCTACCCAGCAAGGATCTCATTCAGATTCAACGGAGAAGTGAAAACCTTTACAGACAAGCAAAAGTTAAGAGAATTCAGCACCACCAAACCAGCTCTACAACAAATGCTAAAGGAATTTCTCTAAGTGGGAAACACAAGAGAAGAAAAGGACCTACAAAAACAAACCCAAAACAATTAAGAAAATGGTAACAGGAACATACATATCGATAATTACCTTAAACGTGAATGGATTAAATGCTCCAACCAAAAGACACAGGCTTGCTGAATGGATACAAAAACAAGACTCATATATATGCTGTCTACAAGAGACCCACTTCTGACCTAGGGACACATACAGACTGAAAGTGAGGGGATGGAAAAAGATATTCCATGCAAATGGAAATCAAAAGAAAGCTGGAGTAGCAATACTCATATCAGATAAAATACACTTTAAAATAAAGAATGTTACAAGAACCAAGGAAGGACACACATAATGATCAAGGGATCAATCCAAGAAGAAGATATAACAATTATAAATATAATGCCCCCAACATAGGAGCACCTGAATACATAAGGTAAGTGATAACAGCTATAAAAGAGGAAATCGACAGTAACACAATCATAGTGGGGGACTTTAACACCTCCCTTACACCAATGGGCAGATCATCCAAACAGAAGATTAATAAGGAAACACAAGCTTTAAATGACACAATAGACCAGATAGGTGTAATTGATATTTATAGGACATTCCATCCAAGAACAGCAGATTACACTTTCTTCTCAAGTGCGCACGGAACATTCTCCGGGATAGATCACATCTTGGGTCACAAATCAAGCCTCAGTAAATTTAAGAAAATTGAAATCATATCCAGCATCTTTTCTGACCACAATGCTATGAGATTAGAAATCAATTACAGGGAAAAAAAAAAAAAAATATATATATATATATGGGCCAAAGACCTTAACAGACATCAAAGAAGTATACAGATGGCAAGTAAGCATATAGAAAGATGCTCCATATCACCTGTCAGGGAAAAGCAAATTAAAACAACAATGAGGTACCACTACCCAGCTTTAGAATGGCCAAAATCCAGACCACTCATGATACCAAATGCTGGCGAGGATGTGGAACAACAGAAACTCTCACTCATTGCTGGTGGGCATGCAAAAGGGTGCAGCCACTTTGGAAGACAGTCTGGCGGTTTCTTACAAAAGTAAACATGCTCTTACCAGATGATAAAGCAATCATGCTCCTGGGTATTTACCCAAAGGAGCTGAAAATTTATGTCCACACAAAAACCTGTACATGGATGTCTATAGCAGCTTTATTCATAATTGGTAAAGCAGATCTGCAGGCAACCAGATGTCCTTCAGTAGGTGAATGAATAAAGAAACTGTGGTATGTCCAGACAATAGAATTTTATTCAGTGCTAAAAAGAAATGAGCTAGCAACCTATGAAAAGACATGAAGGAGACTAAAATGCCTATTACTAAGTAAAAGAAGCCAATCTGAAAAAAGGCTACATACGGCACAATTCCAACTACATGACATTCTGGAAAAGGCAAAACTATGGAGACGATAAAAAGATCAGTCGTTGCCCCAGGGGGGCAGCAGATGATGAATAAGGTAGTAAAAATACTCTACATGATATTATATTGATGAATATATGTCATTATACATTTGTTCAAACCCATAGAATGTATAAAATCAAGAGTGAACCCTAAGGTAAACTATGGACTTGGAGTGATTATGATGTGTCAGTGTAGGTTCATCCTTGGGAAAAAAAAGGTACCATTTCAGTGAGTGATGTTGATAATGAGAGAGGCTATGCATGTGTGGAGGAAAAGAGTATATGGGAAATCTCTGTACCTCCCTCTCAAATTTGTTGTAATCCTAAAACTGCTTTTAAAAAATAAAGTCTTAGAAAAAATTGAGACGTTTCTGGCAGAATTAACTGCCTTATTTGATCAAATCTAAGATTTCATTTACTGTGAGTGACACTATTATTTTAACCACCACCAAAAAAAAATAATAAATGCCAATTAATTAATGTGTGACATACATAATAAGAAAGACACCTCCCAAATTCTCAGGTGTTAAAGGATGAAAATGTCTCAGTCCCAAAAGCCACAAAACATAGCAACACAGCCCCTCAGTCATTGGACTAAACATTTCATTTATATAAATTCTCTTTCCTAGACTGTCTCAGTGTAAGATGCCACTTGGAAGGACAGGTGAAATAAATTTTAAGACACAGAATTGTTCATCTAGACCCCTCAAGCGACCTAACACATCCTCTTGTCATTTCTATCAAAGCCACGCTTGTATTTTATATCTCCAGGAACAAGAAGTAACCAGCAGGAGAGATCATTTTGAATCAAAGAGATGAGAGCAGAGAAGAGAGGACCACCAAGCGATTCTCTGCCAAAGCAAACAGAGACGGGCAGAGAGAAGTGGGAAAATGACATTTCCCTCCTAGATTCTCTGAAGGAAAAGTACAAAGATTTCATCAACCAGTATCTGGAGCTGAGACAACAGCTGTAGAGGTATGATGAGCCCCATGTGAGGGATAGGAACCTGGGAGATTTCCTCTGGTTGTCTCTAGCCTGGCACAAGACCAGAGCCGCCTCTGGCTGCTATTTACAAAGAACTGGTGAGGGGCCAGTTGGCTACCAGGGGTATGTTTCTGTATCATTTATCACACACAAAGTGCTCTGCGGCTGGAAAAAGAGCCATGATCGCTGCAGCCAATCAAGCCCGGCAGCAGGACTAGCCTTCCCCCCTCTTTCTAAGTCTCAATCCCTTCCTCAAGAGCAAACAACTGGCAAAAGCCCAGCAGCGGTCAGAGAAAGGGACCGAGGAGACCATGCAGGGTATGGTTAAGCTCGTAGAGACAACTTGCCACGATCATCATTCACTAAGTATTTCTTCAACACCCGCTATGTTCTAGGTCTTGGGGATACAGTGGTAAACAGGACAGCACATTACATTCCAGTATTTTTGATTTGGAATGATTTTGTGCCCTGGGTTCTTCCCATCTACTTCCAGGTGCAAGGGAAGAAAACTGCCCCAGTTTGTCCCTTTGTTCAGTCTCTTCAACTGGCTCACATTTTGCTCCCCTCCCAGGCTTTCACAAGATCGGTCACCGGAACGCCGGCTCAGCAGAGCAGCCCAGGAAAACTAACAGCCCAGCTAAGTGAAGTCAGCATTTCATCATAAGTTTGGAAAATTTGGAAGTGGCTCACAGGAGAAAAAGGAAGGAGGACAGATAAGAGGGGCATGATTGCCATTAACAAGAAACAGTACAGCCTCACAGCCTCTAACCATGCGCTGAATAAGTCGGTGCAATATTCTTGGGAGGATAAACACTGATGGCCATTCAAGCTGACAGTGG
Source organism: Eschrichtius robustus (assembly GCF_028021215.1). Classification (NCBI taxonomy): domain Eukaryota; kingdom Metazoa; phylum Chordata; class Mammalia; order Artiodactyla; family Eschrichtiidae; genus Eschrichtius; species Eschrichtius robustus. The sequence continues at coordinate 63,643,386 of NC_090836.1, forward strand.
GAGCTGGACAGTTGACATTTACAACAATGCTCAATGCAAATCAAGGCACTTGCCCCCAGAAATGGAATTTCATAGATTTATCCTTTGAAAGGCTGTTTCTCTGACTAGTCTGGGTCAGCAGTTAAGCTGAAAGAGAAATATTTCTATTATTTGGTAGATATTTTCCAAAGCCTCTAGTTCATTAGGCGAGGGAGGCCTTGAAAAAGTCTGATTCTGGTGTGGTCGTCAGGCAAACAGAATGAGAAAACATCAAAGAACAATCCCACCTCCAGAAACGATGAAAACAAATACTTCCTCTGAAGTCACTAATGTTCCGAGAGGGGGGTGTCCTCACAGGCCAGGTGTCCTGGCACCATTCCAGTTCTGCAAAAATTGTTTCAACATGCTCCAATAACTCTCACAGAGCCACCTTAAAGAAGTGAAACTTTTCATGCGTGTCACTGCTGCTTGCTATCCCAGAAAGGGATTAAAACTCAGAGCCTCTCACTAGTTGGGTGATCTTGAAAAGTCACAAAGCTTTAAGCAAACCCTCATTGCTTTCCACCTGCTGCTCCCTCCACCATCCCCACAATCAGTGATTCCCAGAGGCACTATGTTTTCTTTTCCTCACAGCACTTAGTATTTGAAATTATCTCATGTACTGGTTTGCTTGTTTATCACAGTCAGCTTCCTGAGATCAGAGACGGTACCTGCCTTATTCATCTCTGACTCCTCACACCTTGAATTATAGCATCGATGCTACTTCCTGGCCCAAGTTTGGAGTGTGAGCAACTGCTCTTACTTTGAGACTATGAAGTAAGCCATGTAATGAGCAGACATACAATTAACTCTTAATTAGCCTGGGGTCAGGAACTGCTTGACTAGTCAAACACCCTGCGAAATCAGATGACTAGAATGCGGTAGCTGGAAAGGAGAGAGCAGACTAAGGAGATGCCCTCCTTTACCATGTGAGGGACAAAGATGAGCTAAACTCTCTTTTATTAAGTAGAATCAGATGTGTCTACTCTCTAATGGAAATGCTCACTTGTGGATTTTTAGTTTCTTTTTTTTCTTTCTTTCTTTTTTTTTTTTTTTAATAGTCACCACGCCGTACATTACATCCGCAGGATTTATCTATCTTATGACTGGAAGTTTGTACATTTTGCCCACCTTCACCCAAAACTTGTTTTAGTTTTATCCCCTCATCCTTCCAGCATTCAATCCCTGGGCAGCTGGGTTAATGACCAAATAACAGGGTGACAGGAGAACAAGAGGCCTAGATGGTCCAGCAACTTAACAATCAAGACGTAAGTGACCCATCCTCTACTCACTCATGAGTGTCCGGTTTCTTCCACTGAATGAAAAGTCCTATGGGCCCATCCACAGCATTTAATGTGCCTCCTCTTCTCCCATTTTCTCACTAACCACCATCAGTAACAATGAGAGTTCAAAGGTCCTGGAATAAAGGCTGGGGAGAGTGGACAGGAGGCATTTCCCTGTCAAAGCCTTGTCTCTCATGTCCACACTTGAAGTGAGTGCCTCCCATAATGAGATGTCAGTGTATTTTTTTTCCTTTTAGATCTGCACATAAAAAAGGAGTTCAACTGGCAGACAGCATATTCAAGGGGTCCAGACTCAGCGCACTGGGATGCCCTGTCGCTTCTTGGCGGTGGGGGAGATCACCAGCAAGTCACAGCCTTCCTCCTGCACGTCTTTGTCCCTCCCTGACCTCTCAAATAACAGAAGGGAGCACGGAGAACAAGGACAAAATTTAAAGGTAGATTTCTAAATGGAACATCAATATATTACCGTGAGCCATCTGCCAACCCCTGAGTCTGGGGAACCATTATATTGTCTGAGAGGGGGAAAGTGGGCTAGTTCTTGGACAGAATAAAAATAAAAATAGCTTCAGTGAGCTTTACCCACTGACCTGTCTCAAGAAGAGCCCTTCAACAACAGGAGGAATTTCCAAAGCTGTGAATCCATCCAAGAAGCACTATTTCTAGGAAAGACAAAACCAGGTTCAGATGGAAAAATAGAGCTTAAGTTTTGTTAGGGTTTTGTTTTGTTTTGTTTTGTATGCTTTGTCTTCCCTAAAAGAAGTCTATAAATCAATTAGCTTCTTTGTGCCTTCCCGTGTACAAAACAGGGCAAATTGCGTGAAAACCTCCATCCTTTTCAGACTTAATAGCAGCTTGGGTCTGAGTACCGCACATCCAAAAGGGGGCGGCCATGTGTGGGGCATTACAGCCTTTCCAAGCGCCGGCTTGGTGTCCTGAGCAGCAAGCTGAGATGGGCTTCCCAGCCCAGCCAGGCACACCTCTGCCGCCCTCCCCTCTAGCTGTGAATACCAGCCCAGCGTGCATGTCCTTTGACACAATCCCATTCCAGAGTCCTAGAGGCTCTGGAGAGACCCCATTCAGATAACTGGCCAAACAGATAAGCACATCAGGGGGTCACCCATCGTGACTGCAAAACAAGTCAGCCAAGTGACTGCGAAAGGAACAGAGGATGTCACGGAGAGCTTTGCTCTTGTACGTTTAAATTCTATTCTGCCTCTGACCAGGTGTATCCAACACAATTGAATGTCCTGATCCAGATAAAACCGTGTTTGTTCCAGGGCTCTACTGGGTAAATAAAACAAACAAAAAACCAAAAACCCTTCCGTCTCCATTGACAACAGTTTTAGTTTGTTCTCACGTCTTCCCAATACAATACCATAGGATTTTTTAAATAAGTGGATGATCGCTTTACAAAATGTGATCAGCTAACAGGTAATTTGGAGCAGTGGAGAGCTGACTGTATAAGCCACTAGCTCAGCGTTAACACAGTTGGTACAAATAGATATTTAAACTACCTTGCTATCTGTTAAGGTTTTACTTCTGGTCAAGTGAAGTGTTCACTGGAAATGCAAGCTCAGTGGTTAACTGAGGGATTTAAGATCTTATAAAGACAGCATTTATTACTTTAAACTGAGCCAAGAAAGCATGAATGCCTTAGATCAATAGCTTCAAACTCTAGGGACCCACTGTAAGAAACGCACTTACATAACAGCCTAGTACACACCCTTACGTGAGTTTGTGACTAAAACAGAAGTTTCACCAAACAGAGCTCACCCTGGCCCTTTCCTATCTATTTCTTCTTTTTCAGAAAATGCTGCTGCAAGTTGAATCTCACTATACTGAATTGATGACCCACTAAAGGGTTGAGACTAGCAAATTTTTTTTTTTTTTTTTGGCTGTGCTGGGTCTTTGTTGCGGCACACGGGATCTCTAGTTGCAGCACATGGGCTTCTCTATTTGCGGTGCACAGGCTTCTCTAGTTGCGACGCGCAGGCTTCTCTAGTTGCGGCACGCAGGCTTAGTTGAGGTATGTGGGATCCTAGTTCCCCAACCAGGGATGGAACCCAGGCCCCCTGCATTGGGAGCTCGGAGTCCCAACCACTGGACCACCAGGGAAGTCCCGAGACTAGCAATTTTTTTTAACCTTGCTTTAAATTATATCCAGGGAAAAACTACTAAAACTCTCCTTTCTATTTCTCTAATACCTAATGCCCTCTCACTAAAAGCATAAATATCCACATATTATCTGAAATACACTGTTATGTTTTTAGGATAAGAGAAGTGGTAAGGGGTGGGGAGGATTAAAACAAAATAGTACAGGGAATTCCCTGGCAGTCCAGTGATTAGGACTCGGCGCATTCACTGCCGGGGCCTGGGTTCGATCCCTGGTTGGGGAACTAAGATCCCGCAAGCCGTGCAGTATGGCCAAAAACAACAGAGTACAAACCAGAAAGTACCAGTTGAAAACTTTTAAGGAGATTGAGAAAATAGCTCCAAAAGTCGCCTCATAATGCTTCGTTCAACCAACAGATTCTGAGTTCCCCGCCATGGACCAGGCGCTATGGGAGGTTCGTACTGGGGGAGGAAAGAGAGGGAAGTAACAGGACTTTTTGCTGCTTGTGTATTCACCACCTCAGACCCTCTACACACAGCTGGGGACCAAAGGAACAGCCTAGGCCGAGGCTGCCCCTCTGCTTCCAGGAGAGGGATGTTTGGAGTGCCAGGCCCTCACACAGGGCGCAGCACGGAGGCCTGGGCTTTCCTCCCCTTGCCTTTCACAGGGAGGGAGGAGGGACCCCTCAAATGGAGGTCCAGCCTGAAGCACCATGAAATTTCTCTGGCCAAGCCCTAGTTACTCATCTGACAAAAAGCAGAGAAGGGAAATTACTTATATTCAAGAGTCTAAATTTTACTATTGATTAATTGTAATTTATTTTCTATTCTGGCAGGAATAGTTTATAAAGCACATTTCCCAGCCTCACCTTTCTCTTTCCATTTCCTCTCTTGATAGGAAAGAAGGGAGGGAGGGAACAGAGAGGAAAAGGATAACGAAGAAGGAGGAAGAGGAGAAAAGGAAGGAAGGAGGGAAGGAACAAATGAACAAACGAAGGCAGAGAGGGAGGGAGGGAAATACTAAAGCTAAGATCTAATCAGATCTCAATTCAGTTAAACCCAGAAAATTTGTCCTTGTATCTTTACTGTGGAACCTTCATGGCCACATGGGACCAAAAATACTTGGAGTCTTAGCTAGTTCTTTTTTAAAATGCAAAGAATAGAGTGAAACTAATGTAATTTATACTAAAGTGTAAAATGCATCCTCAGCGCCTTTCTAGAAGTGATAAAGAGTGATCAGTAAAAGGTGTGAGGCCTACCCAGCTATTACCATTTTGTCAAAAATAGGCCTTAAGGATTTCCTACTTCTTAAATCATTTTATGCATCATCCACCCCATTGGCTCAGTTTCTGCCTCTTCTTTCAGTCAATCCAAATGTCCAAAAGCACCCACAGCTAACATTAGTCTTTCCCAAAACCACTCTACGATGCTTGGGGAAGGGGTGGGGAGGGCCAGTAGGCAGCCAGGAAAACAATAATTTAGTGAGGATGGCAAGCAAAGACTACAAATATTTTCCAGAGAATTAAACATAAAGTGAACTCAATCTCTTTCCATTTAATTACAAAGGGCTTCCAGTCTTCTCTTAATGACATCTTGATGCTCTTGAAGATCACACTTCAACAGAATGCCTGCTCTGTTTCTGTTGCCAGCTTCCATGTGAGCATACGCTCACCACCGGCAGGTGAGGTTTCCAAGCCAATGATGAGAAAAGTGCTTAACTTGAGATGAGTCTAAGATAAGTGTTTGCACTCACACCCGTTTTGATCGGGCAGATAAAACATAATGTTGGACAGGTTATCAGCAGGGCGCAGTTTATAGAATTTTCTTCTCTCAGCAGGAATCTGAATTTATACAAGATCACATTCAGAATTCCTCGATGTCAGCAAGATGGGAAATATATATAAAATATATTTACATATATGCACACATATACATTAGAAGCCCATTAAAAACTTCGGCTCTGGGGCAAAATGAAGCCACATAGCCCTCCCTAGAAGTAAAAACATTCTCTGTGGTGGAAATTAGCTTGATGACAAGGAAAAGCTACAAGTTACATCCACATTCCCATAGAAGAAGGGCACCACCAGTGTGGCGTTTGTCACCAGCCAGAGCACCCGCCTAGGTTAGGTTTTCTCTGAGAACAGCCATGTCACAAACGTGCTACTAAGAGTCAGAAGAACTGGGCTTCAAATTAACGACCTTGTCCTCTACCAGCCTAGTGACACATCAGGAAATCTCTCTTGGCCTCTGTTTCCTCAAACACACAGGAGCAGAGACATATGAACTGTCCTCTAAAAAATGCCAGTACTTGATTAGATGATGTCTAAAATCATTTTCCATTTATAACATCCTGTTCTGAAAATAGGAATCATTTTAACTCCTAATAAATAAGTGTAGGTTAAAAAAAAAAAAATCCCCAAACTGCCAGAGTTCTAACACAAAACAAATGCTCCTTGAGTCTGGAACGGAGGCTAACGTCACACCAAGGCTCGCGACTTCCAAGCCAGGGTCATTCATTCCTTCCTTTACTCAGACAGTCAATAAAATGTACTGAACATCTGCTATGTATCAGACACTTCCCTTGAGCATGAGTGAAGCTCAGAGAGAGGGTAAAAGATTTCAAAGCCAGCGGCTCTATAAACAGGTGGGAGGTAAAGGGAAGAGTAAAGAAAAAAGAGAAAAGGAATATGTCAGCACACTCCTTCCAGAACAAGGGTCCCAACATTTTTCACCATAAATATGTATGAATTTATAGAGTACTAAGAGTTGAAAAGGAACTAGAAGAAGGTGTGCTTATTTTTTTTTTAATAGGCTTTGGTTTTTAGAGCAGTTTTAGGTTCACAGTAAATCTGAACAGAGAATAAACAGCTCTTCCTGTTTTCCTGTATAGCCTCACCCACACACACGCACAGCCTACCCCATTATCAACATCCCCCCTCCACAGAGTACATTAGTCACAATCGATGAACCTACACTAACACACTTATTTTTTCAACAGATGAAATTCACATATAACACTGATAATCAAAATATAAAACGATCATTTAATCTTTAGGATGTTTAACTAATCCATTTCTCTCTTTCTAACCCAACCCCTCAATCCTTAAGGAACCAGAGAGGAAAGAAGGCTCAAGCTGCTTCTGAAAATCTGGTAATCAGCTGGTAAACCTTGGAGGCCCACAATCAGGGGAGGAAACTCCTTTTAGTCACTGGAGCAACTGTTAACAGTGACGACTGCTCTTGGGGTCCATGGTTACTCTCCGGGATTCTTCCCCCCGACTCCTCTCCCTCCCAACTGCTCCCCAACACACACACACACACACACACACACACACACACACACACACACACACACACACACAGAGTCATTCTAGCTCATAAAGCCTCTGTAAGATCTTCCTTTGACCAGGAAGTTGGAGACCATTTTCTAAGGATTCTTTTAGACCTTTGATTATCCTAATTTAGGACATGACCCCAAGATGTTCCCATGAGTAGGGACTACTAATAGTGTAGGACAATAGTGTAGGGACTCTCAGAGCTCAGAGGTAACATACCTCCCACTAAAGGATATCATGAACTCTTTGAGTTAAACAACCCAATGGGCTAAATCTTCTTGGAGTCATTATTCAGATGCAGGTATTGAGGCTACCCAGTTAACAAGTAGCACAAGTCTCAACAGGTAGGATGTAATTCTGAAATCAGCTTAGAATAAAGATGGCCAGCTGGTGACCACAGGGTCCTATCAGCCCACAGGTACGGTCAGTTGGCTCACATAATTGTTTTTAATGCTATATTTGATTATTCCCTCTAAGAGATCAGATTTCCCATTTCTTTTGAAAACTGGTAACACATGAGGTTGACATGCAACAATTGGCTAGAGCTAAGGACAGAGCAGCTGACTTGATTAGATGGAGACTGCCCTCTCTCCAAGCTGTGTCAGTCTCCAGCCCCCAACACACACACACACACACACACACATACACACCTAACACACACCCCGAGGCTCCGTGAATGCACACACAGTAAATGGGAAGGCTTCACTCACTATGTAAACAGCCTGGCCCTTGGTCACAGAATACACCCTGTTCTTTGCTTATCCTGAACCTCAATCTCAGAGTGGCTACACTTTTTAGTTCATCATCCACCAACCTCCTACCTAGAGTCAACTGTCTTTATCTGTTCATTCTCACTCCTTTTCAAAGTTCTCTTTTCTGTAACTAGCATTGTCAGCTTCTAGCTGACTTTCCACCATGGTCCTTCCCATAGTGTTGAAACACTGAGTAAATGCGCCACTCATCTCCCAGCCCTGCTGTCATTGGTCAAGAGAAGAGTAGGTGTTCTGAGGGGCTGGCTAAAGGCCATGAGGCTGTCAAGTTCTTGTGAAACTAGATTCATTACCATTTACCTATTTTATCAGTCATTTTGTACCCTCCAGACCCAGAAAATAGCAAGTAAAATAACCTATGCAAAAGAAGATTTCAAAAGAATACTTTTTCCTCCTAAATTAGCAGACATGAGGTATTAAATATTAAAAAGTATCTAAAATAAGGTAGTGTTCAATAAAAATCTTTGCATTTATCCCACCTTCATTATATTATTTCTGTATCCAGAAGAATGATCTGAAAAATAACAGAGAAATGTAGTTTCCAAGGCACTGTCCTTGCATAAATTTTAAAAAGCACTGTTTGATATACAAAGATACTTTTAAAAGAAAAAAATGTATTATATTAAATAAGCATAATCTTGATCACTATATATTAGGTGTTATTCCATAGAAATACAGGAAGAAAGGCTACAGCTGAAAAGGTCAAGAGTTGACAGAACTGTTTATTGCTAAATTCTCTGTGTAGCGGCCTCATGTGATCCTTTATGTAAATTCATTAGGTAGCTGGTCTCAGTCTCCATCTGCCTTGCAAGGAATTCTGCTCATTGGCTAATAATGCTCTGGCAACATCCTTACCCGTGTTTACTATACATTAATTCACTCAAAAAGTAATTAGCAGGCCTAAAAGACTCAGTCCTGAGAGTCATGCTGATGTATGAGATATAGCCATCCAGTTTTTGTGTTTTAACAAACTATTTTCCATGGCATCTGGCTGAAGGTATGGCCTATTCTAATGTTTATGACTCATGTGGTAGAGGCAGGACTGTTACTGAAACAAGTTCTAAGGACTGAAATCTAAGCCATCAAGCCCCTGGGCTTCCCAGAAGCTCCAAATTATCTTACCGTGTGCTCCTCTGCCTTTGGCTATCATAAAACACTGCTGACTGTCTTCCCCCTTAACTAATATTGCTTTAACCTTATTTAAGGATGCTGCTTAAAATTAGCTTTGTATATAAGTAGTTTAGAGAGCAATATAAAAAATGAATCAATTGTTTTGGAAAAGTGAATGCATGAATCGACTGATAAAAGGCAAAGAAAATTGGAGCTTCTTAGAAGTTTTTAAAAGCATCCTTCCATATAAAAACTAATGAATGCTCACTTCATCTGGTCTCATGAATAAGGATTTAAAGTCAGACAAGAGAAGTGTCTGATTATTAGACAACAATCTTCCACATTAATGGAAACAAGTCAAACTAAACTCTCAGATAATATGGTAGCTTTTTCTATCTTTGGGAATATATAAACTATCAATTCATGCTGAATTCAGCTGTGAAAGGATGCTTGGCCTAACATTAGGATTAATTAGTTATCTTTGCCTGAGCACATGGTGACTTGCTGGAGGATGGGGATGAGGAGAGAGATGACAACACCACAGGTAATGATGGTAGAAGTTCAGTCCAGGATTTGAAACATGCCATAAGTAATCTACAATGTAGATAACCTACATAAAGAGTAAAGATAAATGACTGAAAACAGCTAGCTTCAAATTTAGCAAATTCTATCAGATTCCGCTACGGCATAGTTTGCTCAAAGCTACACTTTTGGTCACAGTATCAGGGAAGGAAGTTAGCAGTACTGAAGACACAATTCACGAACACAGTTTGGCTGCAGTTGGAACAAAAACAAGATGCTCTTTTAAGGAACTGACATTGCAGAGACTTGATGATATTCTAGGAAATGAACATGAGATAATGTTTTCAAAATAGCACCATGATAATGTCAATGAGTAATTTCAGTTCTTATCACCATATTATGTAGTTCAGGGCAGTACTGATATTGTAGCAAGGAAAGGTGTCAGTATGTTTTAAAAGAATTGACGCTTCCCTCCCTCGCTCCAAGGAAAACAGCTGACGATGGATAAAAACTTTACACTGCTCATCGTGGGGAAAAAAAAAAAAATCTGAAAACAGGTTTTGCTGTTTCTCAGCAAATAATGAGCCAAAGATCTTGACCCATCAGCATACATATGTCCAGCTTTATCATCAGAGGGAAAGTCATGGAAAACAGGGCCCCCATATCATTCAAGCTGGAAAAGGTTTTAAAGATCACTAGGCCAGAGCCCAAACTGACAGATGCCCAGAGATATTAAGTAACTCTCCTCAACTGCCCAGCGTATGAATTGCAGAGTCAGAGCTGTGGAACCAGGTCCTTGCCTTTCTCCTCTGCCTTGTGGTATTTCTCCACCTACTTAATCTATTTCTCCTCTTCTTTTATAAACAATATAGATCAGGGAAGAAAGACTGCTGAAACCCTTTTGCAAATCTGCAAAAGTAAAAAGCCACCCACCCTGGTCCCCTTTTCTCACCTAGCATTCCCTGCTCACATATTGTAGCTCTCCCTGGGACACTTTTCCACCCCTGCCTACTTCACAGATTTCATTTCTTCTTTGATGGTTTTTCCTACCCCCAAGCCAGAGTTAGGGGCTCAGTTCCTATAGCAACCTATTCAGACCTGTGTCACAATATTCACTACCTTATTGTTTTCGAACCTCTGATAACCCTTCTATCTCTTACCACACCCACAACACTGTGATCTCTCGGAAGCAGTGATTTTGTCTTACTTACCTTTGCAGATGCCATTAAGCCCAGCACTTAGCGAAGATCAGTAACTGTTTCCTGAATACATAAATGAATGTTACAAAATATTTTTGCCTTTCGAGCTTTTGGAAAAAGCAGACAGGCAAAGTTGCATGATACAGGATAATATATGTATGCTTATATAAATATTTTTCAAATTGCAAAAGATCCATGATTGGGTGCTATCTAGTTTCTGCAATTTTTCTTTTTTAAGGGAGCATGAAAGGACCTGCTAATTCCCAGACAGATACTTAGCAAACTATGCCCATAGTTTAAAATTCAAGTTAGTCTCTGCCTCTCCCTTCACAGGCTTCTCTGCCCCAAATGCTCTTCCCTCCATATTTGTTCTTGATCCATCCATTTTCAAGGCTCAGCTCAAACACTAGCCCCCCACAGGGCTTTCCTTGACCCCCTTGGTGACCTCAGGGCCCTTTATCACACCTTCTTCTGAAGTCTCACAGTACTGTAGCTGTACCTCTTTATTGATTGCATTCTGTTTATTTAAGTGGATATTTTATCTCCTCTCCCCCACTAAGCAACCTGAGGGAAGGGTTTCTTTCTTTATACCCTGAAGATGTCTAACACAGAGCCCTGCCCATGGCAGGTCCTTGGTAAACAAGTTTTTGAATTGCTAAAAGCTTCCCTCCTTAAAGGCAGCAAGCTGCAAACAGACAAATCTTTACCCGTAAAATGAGGAGGAGGTCCTTCCCAGCTGGGCTGGTCCGTGACTTAGGTAGCTACGTGTGTGAGCACCAGCCAGATCAGTAGGTGAAGGAGGACAGGGTAGAGATGTGAGCCTATCATGGGGGGGATTTCTCAAGGCAGATAGATAAGAAGAGCCCCTAACCTGGACTACAGGGCAGAAAAGACTTCCTAGAAGAGATGACCCCTGAGCTGAAGCGCAAAGGTTGAGTTAAAAAAAAAGAGCAGGAGGGGTGGTCAAATCAGAGGGGGCAGCGTGGGCACAGGCCTAGAGGTGAGAAGATAGGCCCTCTTTGGAAATGCAAGAAGTTGGAATGTAGAGTATCAGATGGGGAATGACAGACGAGGCGGCTGAAGAGGTGAAGACCTAATCAAGTCATACAGGGCTTTATACACTGTGTTACCAAGCTTCTTTCTTTTCCTGGAGGAATGGAAAGCCGTTGAAGGATTTCATATGATCAGGTAGCAGAGTGGGAAGTAAACTGGAGGGTCCTAGGCAGGAGGCGGAATGACCCACGGCTATGGCAGTCATCTACGTAAAATGAAAGGAGCTTCAAAGAAAAGAATGTGAAAAGCGGGCAATTAATATTGAGATAAATATCAGCTGGTGATCTATTAGAAACAGGAGAAAAGAGAACAGGGAGGGAGAGGAAGACATCAAGGATAATTGTGAAATTTCTGGCTTGAGTAACCCGGTCGTGACATTCACAAAGACAGACAAGGCAGAAAGTAGAGGAAGTTTAAGTGGGAAGATAATGGATGAATTAAGCTAACTGAGTCTGAATTGTCTAAGGGGTGTCAAAGTGTCTGTCCAATAGGAATTGGCTACATAGACACAGATCTCAGGAGAGAGATTTCAGAGCCAGAGATATCTATTTGGGAGTCCTTGTAAGGTGATGGTTGAATTCATAGGAATATATGAGATCATATGGGGAAAGTACATAGAACTCACGAAAGGCTTAAATTCAAGGGCAGATAAAGAAGGAAGACCTTTGGAGGAACTGAGAAATTGCAATCAGAGAAGTAGGAGGAAAACCAAGAGAAACCAATTCATGGAAGCTGAAGGATGTTTCAAGAAGCATGGCGTGGCCAACACTGTAAAATGCTGCAGAGATATCAAATGAAATAAAGACTCAGGCCATAGCCATTGCATTTAGTCAGGAGGTTTTAGTGCCCTTGGAAAGGAAAACACTGTTTCTGAGGAGTGACAGAAACTGAAGTCAGGCAGTGGGTTAGGGAGTAAATGGAAGTTCAAAGTGTGGAAAAAATGAATGAAGAGATTTTTTAGAAGCTTGGTTTTAAAAGGAATGTGAGAGATGGGACCAAAATCCAAATGAGACTCAAGACTGAGGGTAATCACGCACGCACGCGCACGTGTGTGTGTGTGTGTGTGTGTGTGTGTGTTATTTGGTTGGTTAGTTTGTTTGTATAGTTGAGAGAGCCCTTCAGTGTTTATGTCCTGAGATCGAAAGAGTCAGGGAGAGGCTAAAGATACCGGAGAGGGAGGATAAAAATGGAGGGCGTTCCCTAAGAAGCTGGTGGAGAGGGACCAAGGGTGCTGAGGGAAGAATTAGCCTTAGATAGGAGGGAGAAGGGACACTTTTCTCAGGACCAGCAGAGGAGGGAAGGATGGATGCAAGTACTAACAGGATTATAGGTAGTTAAGGGTACTAGTTAAGAGACTCTTTCTGTAAATCCTGATCAGCTGTCAGGAATGAGAGAGTTGGTCACAGTAATAGAGCAATGGTTTCAAAAGCAATCACAGGACCTGGTTTCTTCAAACAAACTATACGTATATGTATATAAAGAAAAAAAGAGAAAAAGGGAAAAGGAGGAAGAAACTTTACCTTAAAAGAGACTTAACAGACATGTCAACCAATCACAAAATATTGACCTTATTTGGATCCTGATTCAAACAAACTTTTTTTAAAAAGTCAAAAGGCAACAAGGAAATGTGAAAACTGCCTGTATGTATGTCTAGTGGTATTAGAAATTGACTATTAACTTCTTACTGAGATAATGCTATTGTGCTTAGTTTTTTAAAGTGTCCTTATCTTTTAGAGTACATACTGTATTCACAGATGAAATAATATGATGTCAAAGATTTGATTTAAAATAATTTGGTGGTGGGATAGAGGCCATAATGGAACAAGACTGGTCACGAGCTGAGTAATAGATATTAGTTAGGACACTATTCTCTATGCTTTTATGAATGTTAGCAATTTTCCATAATAAAAATGTTTTTAAACCAAAAATACATACTTTTAAAAGCCAGAAGAAAAAAATAAGGCAATTGTGGGGAATGAAAGTGATAACCCAAGACACATAGAAAGATTAATATGCAGCATTGTAAGTCTGCCTAAAGTTGAACACAATCAATTTGTTGCAACAAAGCTGAGTGACTTTTTTTCCTAGCAGCCTTCAGAGGGCTTGATGTGAAAGTGAAAAAGCTGCATTGGTACAGGGTAAGGATCTTGAAGGATATGACAGCAGAAGGGATACGATGGTATTGACTAGAGAAAAAGTGAAGCATTAAGCCATCATCCTGTCTAGGCTGGATAGGAAGGATGTGAAAATATGGAAGCGACTGACACGGTAGGGACAAAAAGGAACCGGAAGTCTTGAAGAAAATGCATGGCTGGAAAATGGAGGTGAGAAAGCTGGAAGAATTATGAGCCTGTGGTTAGCAAGCCAGTCTATGGAGTTTAAGATTTCAGCTCTGGGTGATGACAAGGTCAAGTGTAATTGTAAACGCCTATGAAGTGCCTATGTAAAAGGATGGCTGAAGTGGGATGGAGGTGAAAGTCAAATAGAATTAAGACAGTTATAAAAGTGTAAGGTTGGGTGTTGGATGGGTACTAAAAGAACACTAAAATCTCCCACAAAGATGAGGCTCAGTTATAAGTTCTGTAACGATAAGGTCTATGTCTCTCTTTTTAAAAAAATAAATATACACCCAACACTGAAGACAGTGCCTGGACCAGAAAAGATGCTCCAAATAGTTGTTGAGTACATGAATGGAAGGACTATGTCACTAACTCTTTTTTTTTTAATATATAAATTTATTTATTTATGTATTATTTATTTTTGGCTGCCTTGGGTCTTCGTTGCTGTGCGCGGGCTTTCTCAAGTTGCGGCGAGCTGGGGCTACTCTTCGTTGTGGTGCATGGGCTTCTCATTGCGGTGGTTTCTCCTGTTGCGGAGCACGGGCTCTAGGTGCACGGGCTTCAGCAGTTGTGGCGCGCAGGCTTAGAGCGCGGGCTCTAGAGCGCAGGCTCAATAGTTGTGACGCACAGGCTTACTTGCTCTGCAGCAATGTGGGATCTTCCCGGGCCAGGGATTGAACCCATGTCCCCTGCATTGGCAGGCAGATTCTTAACCACTGCACCACCAGGGAAGTCCCATGTCACTAACTCTTTAACTTAAAGCCTTCAAGTTTCTACTCTCCACTGGTTAGCTGGTTAGTTGGGAGTGGGAGAACGGCATGGAGAAAACAGACCAATGAATATGCACCGAAGCAGGATTCATAGAGCAAAAGAAATATTAAAGGAGTTAAAAGTGGAACCTATGAGAAAAACTCAAATGAGTTCACTCCTTTTATAGTCATTTACACCTGAACTAATATATGAGCTGTGGTCGAGTTAATAACCATCTATGAGTGTACGAAAGGATATTTTAAGGGAGGGGAAAACAAGAGAGGATTGTTTGCCTAGTGCCCTGCCCTGTTGCTGTCTGGCTGGGACCTGGCTCAAATGGGAGTTGATCTGGATCACACCAGCCTGAGGTCATCTCCGGTTCATAAGCCAGTGAGCAGGGCAAGGAATCAGGCCTCTAGGAACCCCTGTAACTGTAACTGAGTAGAAAAATCTCCTCACCCTGCAATTAATCTGCCCCCCTAGGAATCTCAGGAACAAATTAGAATTTTTGAGAATATAGTTGGCTCTTATAATTGGGAACATAAACCACTATCATTCAGTCACTGTTGATTCATTTATTCAACAAAGACTGAGAAATAAAATAGTGGTTTAAATTGAAGACTTCCCTGGTGGTGCAGTGGTTGAGAATCCGCCTGCCAATGCAGGGGACACGGGTTTGAGCCCTGGTCTGGGAAGATCCCACATGCCACAGAGCAACTAAGCCCGTGTGCCACAACTACTGAGCCTGTGCTCTAGAGCCCGCGAGCCACAACTACTGAGACCGTGTGCCACAACTACTGAAGCCTGCACGCCTAGAGCCTGTGCTCCGCAACAAGAGAAGCCACCGCAATGAGAAGCCCTCGCACCGCAACGAAGAGTAGCCCCTGCTCGCCTCAACTAGAGAAAGCCCGCGTGCAGCAACGAAGACCCAACACGGCCAAAAATAAAAATTAATTAATTGATTAATTAATCAATTAATTAAATTGAAGACATGATTTAGAAAAGACTTTAAAAAAAGAAAGTGAAAAAAGAATTAAAGACTAAGTCAGCTTACAAATAAAATTCTTATTAATGATAATCTCAAATACTGAGTGAGTTTACCACTGGCCACACACTAAGTCATGTGCTTTACATAAATTCTCATGTCACCATCATAGTAGTCCTGTGATCCAGGTATTACTAGGATTCCCATTTACAGGTGAGGAAACAGGGTAAGAGGTTAAATGACGTTTCCAAGACTACCAGCTAATATGAAACCAGTCCAGGTCTAGCTGACTCTAAAGCACATGCTTCTAACCCGTACTCTAAACTGCTTTACTAAACCCTGGGAAGGCAGGAAGGGAGTAAGTGAAGCCCCATGTAGACAGACTTGAGCTACTAGTGATGAAGGATCTGAGACTTTGAGGAGTTAGGAATGTAAGGTAGAAGAAATTTTTATAGTATCTCTCTGGTCTCTGCTCTCACATTCATGTAATTCATATTTTCAACAGAGAAAGGAAAGGCTGCGTCAGGGACGCGTTAAGGGCAGGAAAAAAAAAGGGAAAACCGACAACAACAACAAACTTCCAGAGATCATTTAGGCCACTGCCTATCAGAAAACAGAAAAGGGAGGAACTCCTAAAGTCCTTGAGTCCCTATTTCCCTGTGAATGAAAGAGACTAGTATGTAAATAAGAGCTTTGCATAAGCCAGACATTCTTTCAAGTCCAGTTTATCTACCGTATGAGTGACTTCCTTTTTAAAGCAGGAATTAAAAGAGATAGAGGCATATAATCATTACCTAGCACAAACTTTCTTTTTTTTTTTTTTTTTGAGTTTTAAAATGCATTTATTAAAGAATGGTCTTAGGAAGCCCACATTGTTTGATTTGTCGTAAAAAGAAGTTCTGTTTCTTCATGCTGTATAATAAAGGTAATGTAAGAAGGTACAGAGTTATAAACTTCTTTCTACTGGAATTCTCTGATAGTACGGCACAGTGCAGTCACTTCTGCAATGCTAGAATAAATTTTTAAAAAGTCTCTTCAATGCTTCTCTTCAAAAAGCGATGAACAATAACAGGATGGCATTAAAAAGCCTTTTTTTTTTTTCCTATTCATTATGTAGTATTGGAGCCAGTATTTTTACCATCACAGGCTACAATTTTCACTTTATCCACTTTAATATGTTCTGTCACCTCTCCGAATTCAACATCATTCAATACAAAAGTCCACACATCATCACAGAATCTGTACATATTTAAAGAGCCCCTGAAATTGACTCTGTTCCTGACCCTCTGTGCCCATGCTGAATTTATAGCCTTATCAAACTGAAGTAGAACTTGAAGGGCAAATTGGGGGGTAATCTGTTGAGACTGTATAAGCTCACCGAGGCTCTCCTGAAGACTGTTTCCCAAAGTGGTATTTCTGTACAACTGATATGCCATGGCTTAGGAGGGAGAAATTCTTTTTCTTATTCAGGCTTGCATTGATATGTCAAGTCACTGATCCACACAATCTTTTTTTTTTTTTTTTTTTTTTTAATATATTTTCTTAACCATATTTGCTTATTTATTTATTTATTTATTTTTATTTTATGGCTGTGTTGGGTCTTTGTTTCTGTGCGAGGGCTTTCTCTAGTTGTGGCAAGTGGGGGCCACTCTTCATCGCGGTGCGCGGGCCTCTCACTATCGTGGCCTCTCTTGTTGCGGAGCACAGACTCCAGACGCGCAGGCTCAGCAGTTGTGGCTCACGGGCCTAGTTGCTCCGCGGCATGTGGGATCTTCCCAGACCAGGGCTCGAACCCGTGTCCCCTGCATTGGCAGGCAGATTCTCAACCACTGCGCCACCAGGGAAGCCCCCCACACAATCTTAATAGACCTTTTCTTCTCATTCAAGTAGCAAAAAGGTAAAGGGCTCCTCCTTGGACAAAACAACAACATCATTTTGCATATACTGTACACACAGCCTGACCAGTTCCTATCCTCATTGGCAGAGAGAAATGAACAAGTAAGATAAACAGGCAGATGAGATGATAGAAGAGGCCACAGCCGGTTAACCTGCCACTTACAAAGGAATCTGAATAACAAGAAGCCTTTGACTGACTCATGAAAGGTTTATCTCCTCCAAAAGGAAGTTTAACCCCACGTTATCCACTAGAGCAAAGATGCTCATCAACCTTTGGAGGAAGTCTCAGAGTAGCCTAATGCCAGAAAAAAGGAAAAGGAAACAGCCACCCCTTCATTCACAGATAAAGGCTCCGCCTTGACCTTTCAACTGAAAAACAAATACAGTTGTATTCTGTGATGGCACAAAAAGTAAACAGGAAAGCGACTGGCCTCTTTCCCATCTTAATGCCTACTGTAGATCTTGTCCCATCCCTGCAGTATATTTATCAGAGAAGACTTTTCTTTTTTTTTTTTTTTGGGATTAAAGATTCAATTTGAAGATTGAAGCAGGGAGGAAGGAAGCAAAGTTAAGTAGAAACTGAAGCACATTCCCATTGCCTCGGGAATTCCAGAACCCTAATCCCTCCTTCCTATATACCCTGCACGTGAAAATGTGTCCAGAAAAGCCTTAGATTCACCCAGTTCCGCCAGCGTCCACATTTACTAACATGCAAAGCTAATAAGAGCCACCAGCATCAAAGTTTAGAGGTCTTGGGATGCCCTACATAATACAACAAAATTCTACTGAGCATCTACCATGTGCTAAGCACTGTGCTGGGTGCCAAGGTTACAATAATAAGCAAAATAGATAATTTTTCTGTTCTCAGGGATCTGTGGTCCAATGGGAGAGGCTGACAAGTTAACTATTGGTTCCAATGCAGCCTATAAGTGCTAAGTGCTATAATTGCGGGGTGGGAGAACAGGTTCCTACGGGAGCTCAAGAGGGAAGGGGGTCTTCTCAGGGGACATAATATCCAAGCTGGAACCTAAAGGATGAGTAGGTATAAAGAAAGGATTTCAGGGAAGGGAATATGCAGGAGAAAGAGGAAGCTTTGCCTGGGTACACAGAGAACTTGGAATGCCTTAGATCCACCCCATAAAAGAAACAAAACCCATGTCAATTAAGAACAAGGTGTTTTCCTCTTTAGTGTTTCATCAATTAATCCTCCTTGTGCTTTATGAGAAAAACCCTAGCCTTTGCTCTCTAAACAGGAATTTTCCCTCACTTTGCTTATCAGGTAATTTGTGAGCCTGAAGTCAATAACACTTGAGTAATTAGATTTCAGAGTATTGGGAAGGTTTCTCCATCCTTAAAATTCTTCCTGACTTATTTAATGTTTCTGAATGTACTGTTAGGACTAGATAGGTGATTATTACACACACAAAATGAATGTAAAAGTACATACATAGGAACAATTATGAAAATAATAACAGCTAACATTTATTACATGCATACTCAGCACCAGCGACTTTTTCTAAGTTCTCTATGCACATTAAGTCAATTAATTCACACAGTAAATTCTACTGATATCTCTAGTTTGCAGGTAGGTTAACTGAGGCACAAAATGTTTAAGCAACGTGCCCAAGGTCGTACAGCTAACAAGTGTAGAGTCAGGATTTGAACTCAGACAGTCTGACTCCAGGGTCCATGAGTTTATCTGCAATGCTAGTCAATCAGGGCGAAGATGGAAACAAACTTTGCCTCACAGTTCTTTCTACCTCTGGCCAGTTCTGTGTGGGCTAGAGCTGAGCTGCAAACCTTTCTACCAGGTATACCAAGCAACACAAACTATCCGCTGTTCCACCTGTTAAATCCTAAGGCTGAAAACTTCTGAAATGTCCAGACTCCTCCCCAGATGCTTTGAGCTACGTTACTTCTGCTGGGAGCCCCTATATTCTTTCACAGAAAAGAGTAATTTCTGGTCATTTGGGACTGTTACTTCAGGATGACCGTGATTACATTCATCAAGTCTCTGACACTGAGCTTGCTAAAGGTGCCTTTTCTGAGGAAAACTCAAAACAATCTTAAGCCATTCCTAAGTCTTTACCTGAGGAATTAAGCTGGCTAGTTCTACTGTGGGAAAGTCATCTTTAAATAATTTGTGTACCACACAAAGAATGACTTCAAGAAAATGTTGTAAAAAATTTTTTCTTTCCTTTAGTAAAAAGTGTTCAAAGTTGAAGATTTATCTCCCTACCCACAGGAAAATGGAGCCAGCTGATTTTTTTTTAAAGGTACCAGTTACAGGCCATATGATTCAACATGAACAAAATACTGAAACATCTAAAGGGATGAGAACTATAATTTATCCATATCATTATTTTTCTATTTAGAATTTAGTGTCGTTTTATTAATTAGAAAAATGAATCTGGGGGAAAGGTTTTAAGAATACTTATCAGTTTGGTTTTGGCTGCAAGTAACAGAAACCCTCCTCCTCAAAGTTGCTGAACAAAAGAGAAGCAGGGGCATCTTTGGCTGTTGGTAGAATCTAGCTTTGTGGATTAACTTTGAGCCCTTATGGGTCTTTATTATTTTCTGTGTATTCAGCTAGGAATATATATTGCCGTTAAATTTTTTTTTTTCCCTAATAGTAGTTGTCAAAAACAAAAACAAAACCTGACCAACTTTCTTGAGTCCTAGGAGTCAATAGTTCTCAGATCATCATTTCTATTTTTCCCAAATAGATCAAAGCTGGATGAGAAGCCTCAGTAAAGAACTATGTAAACATTGCTTGTTTAAGATAACCAAGCCTCTCTGGCTAACATTAGATAACCCCTGCAGAACTAGTAGAACTTTCTTGTAGCCATAAGCAGCCCTAAAGGCGGGTAGAGAAACCATTATCAATGGGTTTTATGTAGCCCCTATTCTGAAGACCAAGAGAACACCAAAACCCCGGGGGGCAGGTGGTGGTAGGAATGATTCTAGAAACTGGTTTTGACAATTTCAAACCCCAATTTTTTTTTAATTTTAAGATTTATCTTAAGATAAATTTAAGATATTTCATTAAGATCAAAGGTTTTTCATTATACTTATTTACAGTTCCTTACTAAGTCAAAAAGGAAACAAATAATAAACATCTTTATCTTTAGGGAGCTTTTGACAACAGTTTAAAACAGTTTTGTAAATCTGTTTGTCCATTTTAAATTGTTACCAGTTAGATGCCTGAAAACTTACAATACCAGGGATGTCAGCCTTAAAAATACCAGTAACTGCCATATTGGTTAGTAAAGTAATGTTAAATATATATATATATATCTCAATTCTATCTTTTTACTTTTTTAACCAACTCTAATTTGTCATTCATAGGAGTACATATAGAATTTCCCTCTTGCGCTTAGATTTTTAATATGTACATTCTCTCTTCTTTCAAATACCGGCTGATACTCCATTGGAAACAAGTTGCTGAAGGAACTAGTACAATGAGGGGCATAATGCTTACCCCAACTTTTTTTTTCTTATCCCAACTTTAAACAAAGGCCACGCCACACACAAAATAGATTGGGGAGCAAAAGTGGTGAATACCACTTTCTAAGCCAAACTCAATCCACTTGTTACTTTCTATCATTACCCACCGCCCTCAATAAGAAACTTCCTGGCAGTCCATTTATGCGAACCTCTAAGCAAGAACTGAAGGACTTAACTGCAGAATGAGTATTCTAAAGAAATATATATTTCTATGTTTATAAAAATTGTTCTGATTTTAAATATTGAAACATTAAGATAAACATTTGAAGCTCATTTGTCATGAGTTTTATTTCTAGCTTCCAGACAAGTTCATATAACAAGTACAAATGTATTTCCTTTCTGGGTATCAGGTACTTATTTCTATAAAGAGATCTTACCTGCCTGAACGGAAGAGACAGAATTGCTGCAGTCCCAGATCTGTGTCTCTGCTGCATTTAAAGTGGCACAGTTTCTCATGCCTGTTTTTCTTTATAAGCAATTAAAATTATTTGAGATCATTCTGCATCCCCTAAATTTCCAAGGTGCAACTGTATATCACACCAAAAAGTAGTTAAATTCAAGTGGCTCATTATTCAAGGATGAGAGGTCAAATTCATTCAGGCAATGAACAACCAATTCTGGCTGCATTCAACTGTTTATGGTTTAGGTTATTTTCTTTTTTAAAGAGCTAATTTTCCTCTCAAACCAATTCAGTCTCTCTTCCACGAACCGTTTATATGGGTAGATAAAACCTTTAACACAAAAGCCAGCAAAAATTGTATATATACAAGGTCTGCTTATTGACAATCAGTATTGAACTACATTAAACACTGATTTTTCTTCCATTTAGATAAAATTCTTAGATTGCTGTGATGAAGTCTCATTCGTTCTAACTTCCTTTACGAACGAGGACAGGCTTTGCACACTGATTGACATAAGGAAATAGTTTTGTTGGTGGCTTACAAATGCTTTTGAAGAATACAGGTGGGATTACACATGACGCCTCCACCAAAATAAATGTTGGTAAAATCATGACTCCATTCAGCATTAATCAAAGAGCAGTAGGGAAGTTACTGTGAGAAACCTTACTTAGTAAACAATAAGAGATCAAATTCCACTGTCAAAGAGCAACTTTTAAATAGTTAAAACATGATTCATACAAACATAGAATGAACACGTGTTAACTCATATTCAACTCATTGATGGGGGAGCCAGTGGAATGGCAAAGCTGGTTCCCAGGGCTTTTAAGAACCTGTGTGTTTGTAGAAATTTGTAAAAAGAGAATGTCTGAACAAAATTGCTACGTTAAATACAAAACTGGTTAATGTCCTACTGGATAATCTTTGGAGATATCTTTCTACCAGACATAAATCTACAAATCAACATATAACCCCACGGAGTCTAGGCCTTGTTGGTAGTAAACTGTGTGTTAAACAAAAGGTACTTTTCCTTGGTTAATTATATAATCCTTGGTGGCCTTTTAAACATTTCCCCAGTGTAACATTGATGGGACATGCTGTCCTCTTTTTCCCTTATTTCCAAGTTTGCGATTATTTTTCTTGCCACCTCTGAAGTTGTGCTTGAAAAAATAAAAATGAGATTCTAGCACTACATCATTAAGAGCCATTATTGAAAGGTAATTCCAAAATCTGGAAACACAAAATTTCTGGAAATGAAATTTAACTTCGTTTCTTCAGCTCTGGTTTGAAACAATGATTCTCCATCTTGTGAGTCACTGTTTGCCTCTTTTTTCTCTCCCTATTCTAGTAAAGACCTGAAAATTTCCTGGCAAAGCCATCTGGTTCTCCCCTCTGCACATTGGCACAAATTACACAAACTGCTTTCCTATTTTAGAAGAAATACCACATTCTGCCACACTAACATCCAACAACTTTCACCTAAGAGAAAAATGCTTCTTTTAAGTGAACACAAGTCCTCACCCTCTTGCCCTTTCTATGCGTTAATGGTCAGCCAACTACCTCTGTTAGTAGCCATTCTCCTTTGATTAGAAAGCCAATACTATTCTCCAAACAAAATGATCACCATGCCTTTAATGTCCTCCTATCTTATTTTCCAACTCCAAATTCTTTTGGGGGTCCCTTTTAACCTTTCCTGAACCTGACAGATTAAAATGCTCTCCTAAAACTCCAACAGATATTGAACCAAGAACCAAGTATTCCCACAAATACTGCAAGAAATGAGATTACATTTCCTTTGCCTATTTCCACCTCCTCTCAGAGTAAAGGATTTGACTTTAGTAGTAAACAGATTGAACGTAGGTAAAAGATGCAAAGACTCAGAAGAGGATTTAAATGAAAAACACATGATGATATCACGCATAGGCAGAATCTAAAAAAAAAAAAAGATACAATTGAACTTATTCACAAAACGGAAACAGACTCACAAACTTAGAAAACAAACTTATGGCGACCAAAGGGGAAAGGTGGGGGGGCGGAGGATAAATTGGGAGTCTGGGATTGACATGTACACACTACTATATATAAAAGAGATAACCAACAAGGACCTACTGTAGAGCACAGGGAACTCTGCTCAATATTCTGTAATAATCTAAATGGGAAAAGAATTTGAAAAAGAATAAATATATGTATATGTATAACTGAACCAGTTTGCCGTACACCTGAAATACAACACTGTAAATCAACTACAGTCCAGTATAAAATAAAAATTAAAAAAAAAAACCAAAACCCACGTAATTTAAAAAAAAAAAAAAAAACAGGTACAGAAGTAATTGCTTGGGGCTGAGGATTCGTCATTTATTGAATGTGTTGGGCTTTGGGGTGTTTTACTACCGCTCCTGCTCTACCTCAGGAAGCCACGGCACGAGCTGGAAGCGCCGACCTCTGCCTGCAGTACGCTCTGGGTTTCCTCACACACGAGGACCAAACTGAAAGGAAAGGCCTAGAATGTAAATGTCTCATTAGCCTGAGTCTGGGCTTGCTGCCCAGTTCTGATTGGGTTCCCAGTGACTTCTTTTGGGCTTGGGGCCAGGACTTATTTTTATGTTAGATCTTGAAGAAATTTATTCAGTTCCCACAAATCGCATGGTACTGTGAAAACTTCAGATTCATCAGCAGCCGTCTCGGAGAGGGGTGTGAACAGAGAGGGTAGCCCGAAGGAGAGAGAAAGACAAAATGCCACAAAGATAGTTAATGAGGTATAGAGCTGTGCTCCTTTTGGTCACAACAATCCAGGTTTTGATCAACCAATCTCCAGAGCTAAATTCCCACACCAGCTTGAAATAATGAGCTACCCAGCCTCCAAAGGAAAGCCCCCAGTGTGGGGGGCTGCAAAGGGGCAGAGGACAGGGGACTTCCATTTGCTCATCACTAACCACATTCCCAACCTTGCACCTGGTACTTCAGTTAATTCATTCTTCAGGACAACCCCATGAAGAAGGACAGGGAACAAGAATCTTACAGCCACTATGTCATCAACCCCTACCCTCACTTTTAATTCCACTGACAAACACAGGCTATGCTTAAAATTTGGAAACCAATGACAGTACCAGAATTAACTATGTAACTTGAATAAAACCAGATTTAATTCTTCCTTTGCACTTGACTCCCACAGTCAAGTGGGAGGCTCATTAGTAAGGACAGAAATTCACCCCAAAGTGAACTGAATGTATGAAGGGCTATTCAGCATTCTTGGAGGACGAATGGTGAGTCCCACCTTTCCGCCACCGCGCACCACCCCCCGTGTCTAAGGGCACTGAATACATAGATAGCTATGGTCCAAGGATAAATTGTTTTTTCTCTCTCTTTTGGCCAGACTTGGGTTGAACAAGGACCAAGTTCTTGGTCACATGCATGGCCCTTAACCCCCAGGGGAAGGCTGACTGGGTTAGCTGGAGTGTAGTGAGCCCTCTTGGGTGAGCAGACAGAAACCACCTGTACTGGAGGGAAGAGAGCACACAACAGGGAGTCCAAAGCCATAGGTGATTTTGAAAAAGACATGAATTATGTTTTTTAACCTATGCTAACAAAACTCTAACCTGTGACCTAACAAGCCAAAGATATTGGAAGAATCTGACGGGAACAGTGAATTAAAAGCCTTCTTTACTGCTACCTCTTCCCAGTGGAAGCAATGACCTTCAACATTCTTTCATTCATCCAACAGATATTTATTGAAAGGCTACTATACACTAGACATCATTCTAGGACCTGGGCAGCAGTGAACAGGACAAGAGCAATGACAAAAAGGTTCTTTGTCTTCCTTATTAAAGTAATATATGCATATTCAAGAAAAATTATAAACTGGAGATAAACTGAAAGGAGAAATCATTTGAATTCTCCCAATCAGAAAAAAAAAATACTGTTAACTTTGTGGGATATATATTCTTCTTTTCAATCTATTTTCAATGTGCATGAATCCATAAGTACATACATACTATTTTCCCCAAAATAATACTAAAATGTACATAATATTGTATCATGGCTGCTTTTTTCACTTGTCACGCTGTTAGTCATATTTCCGTATGTTACAGTCTGACTAAATGCTAATTTCCTCATTTCAAAAGCAGGAGTAAAAGCATTTTTTTTAAAATCCTACCCAGTGAGCTAGACTCAATAGATATGAGGCAGAGAAAAGGGAAGAGTAAATGGAGCCCCAAGCCATCCCCACCCCTGGGTTTCTGACCAGGAGAGAGCAACTGCTACCACTCCCACAGTTCCCAGTTGACTGCAGGGAAGCAGGTGGGCAGCACCCTGATGGCTGCAAGTACCTGCAGGCCCTGGTTCATAGCACTGGGTCCACCTGGCCCAGGCAGTGGAAGGACAGCAGTTCCATCAGTGGGTTTAACAACAACACACAGTCTGGAATGCTTGACCCTTGCCTCAGGTTTTACCTGGGAGGGAGGCCAAAGCTTACCTGGGTGTGGTCAGGGCTCTTAGGGAGAACAGCAGGGCAGGCGTGGGCTACTCGGCCCAGGTATAAGTAACCTGTAATTTCTTCCACATTATATGTTACTAAAAGCCAGTCACATCCTTATTATTCAGCTTAGCACTTACGCCTAAGTTCAATCTGTTGTACTTTGGCAAAGTTGCACACTTAAGGTCTAAATCACTAAATAATTTAAGAGAAGTCTGGTGCCCAAAGAAAGAAAGCCTCCTCTCAAGGTGGGATTTGCTTGTGGGCACCAGGCTCACACAGGAAATTCCTAGGGGAATTATCCCAGGAACCACCCACAGCATCATTGACTATCTCTTATTCCATGGTATCAGTAAACCAAAGTTTATTTTATCAATTGTCTTTCTTTGAAAAATAATTTTTATCTTCCATTTTTTTAACCTTAATATTCCTGCAATGAATATCTGACTGCTAAATGTTCATTCACTTGCTTTATTATAGCCTACGATAAATTCTTTCAGGTAGAATTATCAATTCAAAGGGTATAAATATTTTTATGACTTTTGCAACCAAATTACCAGACAGCTCCCTCAGAGAAGTTGTACCAATCTTTATTCTCACTAGTCTTGTGTGGAGGTATTTAATTGCCTATAACTTTCTCTACACTGGGTATTACCATAAAACAAAATTGTTAATTTGATATGTGAAAAAAATAATTTCACTGTTTTCCTTTGTATTCCTCATTAGTAATAAATGAGGCTGAAGATATTTTTATATGCATGTTTGCTATTCACTTGTTCTATGAATTAACTATTCACATGCCTTGTGAGTGTCCTTTATACAGTAAGGGTATTAACCCTTTGCATGTATCTACTTTGCAAAGAATGAGCTTTCATGATTTACATTTTATAGATGCCTAATCATTTTTGTCCTCTTTGCCCTGTAAGTCATTTAAACGATTTCTTTCTTCCCTTGTTGGCTGCATTTATGACTTTCCTAATCATATTCTAAAACCATATATTTTGAAAGAGCTCAGTATATAATCCATGCTGTAGAGGAGTCACAGGGTTGCAACAAGCAATTCTTTTCAATTTGTATTTTTAGTATCATGTTTTTCTTCTTCTTTTTTTTTTTTTGACTGCAGTTGAATTCATATATTTTACCTTGTGATTCAGAATAACTTCTCTGAGTATATATGTCAACAGGCACATCTAAGTATGTAAGCAAACATATACAATATATAACATATATGTATACACCACTAATAGAAACAAAGGTTTTATAAAACAGTACTGCCCTTAATACCTGCCATATATACTGCCATTTTCTTTTCTCTTAGCCTAGTTGAGACCCAGTTAAACTGATTTCATAAACCATTAATAAGATCCAACCCACAACTGGAGAAACACTATAATAACTGAAGATGTTCTGGACCTAGGAAGAGATGTAAGCCGAACTCTTCCCCTAGAAGACTCATCCTTATTTTTCTGGAGTCCAATTAATTAGCAGTAACAATCATTATCGTCAGAACATTCTTTTATGCTTATCAAGGGTTTTACATGTAAACCCTCACACTTTTTGATAAGGTAGGGATTATTACTGTCCCCATGTGACAGATGAGAAAACTGCGGCAAAGAGATTAAGAAACCTGCGCAAACTCCCATGGCTAGTACGTGGCAGAATCAGATTTTGAACTAAGCAGCCCAATTCTAGAAACCCTTGTCTTAACTCCTCTGGCTTTCCACTCACTCCGCTGCAGCTGGATATGAGTCCAGGGACCCTGACTCTTAAGCGTGGAAGAAAACTAATTGCAAAGTTTAGCACCAAAGCTTCAGAAATTTTGGTGGTTCTAATAAACTATAAAACATTGGGAGGGGAAGAATATAGGGGAAAAGAGAATAAAAGGTAAGTTTCCATCATCCGAGTCATCGAGGACAGATTTTGCAAAGAACCTAATGAGCTGCAAAATCTTGTTTCTCCCTGCCCAAGGAGGAGTAGGTGGAAGAAACGTGAAGCCCATATAAACCAACTGTGGAAGGCATATTAGGACAATGGGGCTGGCTGGTAGATGGGTCAGGACTAGACAGAAATCTGAAATGAAATTCCACCCCAAACACATGTGTGCACATATCTGTCTCCTATTTTTTAACAACATGGAGCCTATAACCTTTACTGGAATGTGTGGCTGAGAGTGGGGGAAAAGGGAGCTGAAGTCTCAACTTGTGAACAGAAACAGCATCAAAGTCTACCACATGAAAAATTTGTTCCTTATGATGTTATTGAGGCATCAACACCCTCCTGCTGTGCTGGTTTCCCAGAGTCCAGAGTCCTAAAGAAGAGTTGCCCAGAATTTGGGTTTTCCTAGGTCACACACTCCAACTCTCTTTTTCTTTCCTTTAATACTTCACTATTTGTGTTGAAGTCCAAGACTCAGCTTGTTCTACTCAGGAGGATGACGGTTTGGTTTAGTGGTGAAAAGTGCTCCATCAGAGCAGCAGGAAGACCCCGTCATGCAAGTCTTTAAAAACTGACACAGTAATTCAGACCATCATTTAATAACATCACAACCAGGAAGTCCATTTTTAGATCTAATCTACATCCATCTTGCTGAAATTTATAAACGTTGGCTTCCCACCCAGCCCCAGAGCGGTGGATGCCCAAGGAAATTTTGGAACAGTAATTGAATGTATACTGAGCACAGGAGAGTTCATTAACTTGCATACAATGCATTGTGATCCTCAGATAAAAGGTGCCACTTTGAACAAAGCCTCACTAATTTCTTCCACAAATTAGTCCCATAATTAAACTCCTGCTAATAGTAATTGTAAATACTTCATTACTAAATAATTCCTATTCAGAAAAGAAAAATGCAGCTCATTTACTTATTTTATTGCTGGATGGGTGTGTACAATGGATCTTTATCTAAAGATCCAGGGCACCGAGCTCTTGCCATTTAAATCAGGAACAACGCTGAGATAAGTTAGGCACAATGCTTTCAGATCCTCTGCGCCAGAGGAAAATGGGCTTCAGCTTCCCAGGTGTAGGTCAGAGGTGGAAGGACTGGGTTTTGTGGTTGCATATTAACTCTCTGACCTCCACTAGATAGCCAGGTGACAGCTGCAGGGAGGTTTCTTTGAAGTGTGACATTCTTGCGGCACTTCAAAGGGCACTGGCCTCTGTGGCAGGTATGTTTGCCGGCCACACCTGGTACCTGCCAACCCCACCGCAGCAGCTGGCCGGCAGGAAGCTCCAAAGAACCAGTCCAGGGTCTCTCTAATGAAGTGCATCCAACTGATAACTGCACCAAAGGGAGAGAGCGGGGGCCCTGAGATGAAGGAACAGCTTCGAGCCCCGACCTTCTCTGAAAACATAATGCCTCCTCTGCCCAGGTCAGATCTTCACAGCTCAGAAAGCAGCAAGTATGGAATTTCGCCTGGAAAATGCCCTTTGTGGAAATCCAACCTGATTCACACAGGGGAGAGGGCTGAGCAGGAAGGCTTAGTTAAAAGTAAAAGGTGAGCAGAATGCCAGGCAGTAAACTTGGCTGGGAAAGCTAAGTGGGAAACAACCCGAATCACTGAAGCCAGCTGGCCAAAGGGAGCATATGGAGGTCAGATCTAGAACAGGAAAATAAGCCTGGCCTCAACCCAAGTCGGTTACGAAGCACTTAGCGCATATATTATGCTCCATGGCATTGCCAGTCACCTGAAGCAACCACCTTTCTGCGGTCCCACTGAGTAACAAGAATTACAGAGTCCCTACTATGTACGGACGAGTGTCGTGAAGGGGATGAAAACACAATGGTCCTCAAAGAAGTTACAGTCTGGTGGAGATTATCAGCTGTAGACCTTTTCAGGCATCTGGCCTCTAAAAACAAACATCCTTGGGTCTGAATCAGAGCCCTTCCCTTTGCTTCCTGTGAGACCTTGGGCAAATGGCCTGACTTTTCTGTCTGAGTTCCACCCCTAGAGAGTAGTTGCGAAGATTCAATGAGCAAACGCACGTCCAATGACTAGGACGGTGCCCCAGCGCTTAGCAACGTATCAACAAACATGACCTAATATTCTCACTACTATGGCAGGGACGGAGGTGGTAAGGTGGGACACGGCCCCGCAAAAACTGCTGTCCCACCCAGCTTACGGGTCTCGTTGACTGGCAATGAACTGTCTCTGCACTCCTCACTCACTCGTTTCTGGGGAAGGAGTGGGCCTACACCAGCTGTTCGTGGTCTGGCAGAGAATGCTGCGAACCTAGTAAGTAACCAGAGTCTCCAGTGTAATTTTCTTACTACATCCAGCCTGGAAGCCAGTGCAGTGGACCCCACCCTGGTGAGGCAAGGCGGTGCGCTGGGAAGGCGCTGTGCTAATCCCAGCTCACCGCACACAGAGTGCTTAGCGCACGGGCTTGTAGTGAGGATTAAATGAGACCATGGATGCAACGCTCTTAGCAGAGTGACTGGCACACACTGAGTACTCCATAGTCACTGTTTTGTTTTTTGTTTTTTGTTTTTTGTTTTTCTGGCCACGCCACGCGATGTGAGATGTTAGTTACCCCCCCACGCCCCCACGCCCCCATGCCACCCCCTCCGACCAGGGATCGAACCCGTACCCCCTGCAGCGGAAGCGCAGAGTCTCAACCACTGGACCACCAGGGAAGTCCACGTTCACTGCTCTTAATGAGTTGAGATACAGCCATCGTCCCCGGAACAGCAAGTGATTGTTTTCCATCGATATCCATTCGCTGAGCTAGCTGTCCAAGTCACTGTAGAGGGAAGAAGAAAAAGGCGGGGGGCGGGGGGGGGCCTTGCTGGGCTTTGAACCCTCACATGCATGACACAGGACTGGAAAGAGCACTGGTCTGGAATTCGCGAAGACCCGAGTTTGAATCCTGACTTCACGACGGATTAACCAAGTTACTTAACCTATGTAAGCCTCAGTTTTCCCATCTATACAATGGAGAGAGGCATTGTAAAAATTAGACCTGATGTACGTAAAATACCCAGCCCAATGCCTGGTTTACCATGGCTAAAAAGATACATTGGTGGCAGCCACTTTCTCTGTGGGTTCTCCCTTCATGCATTTTATGTATTCCCTTTTAGCAAGTGCTTTGTCCATCGTAAAGGCCGTGAAAACTGGCTCCAAACATAGGATAAGATCACATGACAGCAAACATCAACGTTTTTCACCCAAAGAATGAGTACACATCAGAATGAGAAAACCCAGTGTGTCAACAATGTCAGCCATGCTTCCCATAGGTAAGGCCATGGGTGAGGCTGGCACCAGCCAGAAGGGAAAAAGAGCAAGAACTTAATAAACACACACCCTTCCCTTTCTCCTACTACCTCCTGCCATGACTTTCTTTGTCTCTATTGCCAACCAGGCAATGCCTTCCAGACCTTTAACACACGCGCACATGCTAGGTCGTCACCTTGGATCTAGCCCCCCTTCTTCGTGTAAGTAGGCATACGTGGCACGGGGTGCTAGAAACGGCCTGAGCTTTGAGGCCAGACGCATCTGTGACTTCCCAAAGGCCAAACTCCTACTCAAACTGACTCGGTTTTTCTAAGACCCCACCCCAGCCATTTCCACCTTCTTTGCCAAGGCCAAAGCATGTAAGGTCTCTAAGCCTCTTAAAACACCCTCTGTTAGGACTCCCCATTCCAGCATGATTCTCCTCTGTCGAGCCTCTCAGTGGCTGCTGCAAGGATCTGTACCCCATATTTTAGCCCCTCCCTGAAAAACAACCCTACCCTGTGAGCAGGGGAGCCCTTACTGTTAATACCGCTGCTACCACTATAATGATAACGTTATCTCTGTTAAAGCACTGTGCTAAGGGCTACAGGGACATTAGATCGTTTTATTTCTTCCAGCTATAAAGTAAGTATTGTTTTTTTCCAATTTTGCAAATAAGAACACTGAGACCCAGAGCGCTTGGGTAGCCTGCCCAGAGCCACAGAGCTACAACAGAGCAGCTCTGGGATTTCAAACAGGTTGGTTCATTCATTCACACATCCATCTATTCATTCCCTCAACATTCAACAGAGAGTTACCGAGCATATACTCTGTGCCAGGAACAGAGCCAGGTATTGGTACATCGACAAACAGGTTGGGTGCCATTCCTGCCCTAGAGGGACTTCTGTCTTCAGTCTGACACCAAATCCTGTTTTTTAACCATTAAATATACGCCTCCCAAATTAGAGACCAAACAGTTGTCCCGACAACATATGGTATATATGCCCTAACCTGGAAAAGGACTTGTAACCTGCCTTACCTGGAGACTACAGCCTGATAGGCCAAATCATCACCCTGTACAACCAAAAGGAAGAACTTCCACATAGTTCTGGAAAATGCAGACTGTATTGTGGAAGTGCCACCCTAGAAGGCTGAGACCTCTCAACTCCAGTCCTGCTCAGCGGGACTCCAGCTCTCACAGAGAAGCCCATGAGTGCCTGCCATGCACAGTCCGCCACACCTCCTCTTCCAGCACTGGCTTCCATCCTGCCTGAGGAAGGCATTTCTAACAGATGCTTCAGTCCACTTCCTTGTCAGGCTGGCTCGGCCGCACTTTGGGGATTGTTTCTATTTCTGTCTCTTGCATACACAGCCAGTCCAGACAGGTAGGCTCCAAGTCAGCATTTCCTGTGATTTAGAAACACTGAGAAGCTAACTCTACAATCTCCTTCTCCAGGGCCTCTGTGCTGCCCATCGCTCAGAGTACAGAGAATATGATACAACAGGTGCCCTTGGATGGGAGACTCCCCACAAAATACTATTAATTCCTTACATGCCCCAAATGCCCCCAATTGCACCAGCCTTTCCTTCCACACTCAGTAAGACATTTTAAATGCAAATACTCTTCTAAAAGGTCACATTCACACTAAGAGTCCATCTTTTTCTGGTGACATTAGGGGGTGGGAGTGGTATAGAAGAGGGGGCGGATTTCCTTGTGGCAGCCAGGACTGAAGGAGAATTTGGAGGATAGGAGAAAAGTACTAAAGACGCCGGGAACCAACTTTGCCCATGTCTGACTCCCAGTACCAAATCTGGGCCTCGTTTTCAAAATCACAAGTGCCTCAAACCAAGCGTAAAGTAAGATGAAATACAAGACCCTGCTTTCTTTCCATACTCTTCCCTCATAACATTTCTCTGTACATAAAAATCTGACATATTTTAGAGGAAAAAAATATAATTTCCATAGTACCAAACCATCATATATTTTCTAGTTTTCAGAAGATTTATTATAATGTGTTGACATGCATATCATTTTGAGGAGACAACTCAAGTTTCAGAAAAAAGGCATTCCACATAAATGTCCATAAGAAAATATAGCCTGTCTTCCACGAATAAGATGGGTTTCATTTAACATTCATTAAAGTGTAACTTGCTTTCAGCTCATAAATCTTGACAACAGATTCTGGCCCCCCCGTGTACTGTTTTCATTGGCTAAGTCACTTTTTCTTTCCCTTGACACTTTATAGTTTGTGTTTAAATATGAGACACAGCTGGTTTTGCCAGTGGGGGGTTTCTGGTTTGGCTTTACAAGAAAACACAGAACAAAATCCTCAAAGATTTACAACAGGTGCTCTGTTTTCTCCTCATAGCGAAATAGTACATTGTGTACTAACGAAAGGGGAACAGAAAAAGCAAAACAATGAAATACCCAATCTAGCAGGATAGAAAATATGAGACTGGGCTGATTGGCAATTTTTTTTTTTTGGCTGCCTTGGATCTTCGTTGCTGTGAGCGGGCTTTCTCTAGTTGTGGCGAGCGGGGGCTACTCTTCGTTGCGGTGCGCCAGCTTCTCATTGAGGTGGCTTCTCTTGTTGCAGAGCACGGGCTCCAGGTGCGCAGGCTTCAGTAGTTGTGGCTCACGGGCTCTAGAGTGCAGGCTCAGTAGTTGTGGTGCACGGGCTTAGTCGCTCCGTGGCATGTGG
The DNA here is from genome assembly GCF_028021215.1 of Eschrichtius robustus. Lineage (NCBI taxonomy): Eukaryota > Metazoa > Chordata > Mammalia > Artiodactyla > Eschrichtiidae > Eschrichtius > Eschrichtius robustus. The sequence goes on from NC_090836.1 coordinate 63,677,067, forward strand.
GATCTTCCTGGACCGGGGCTCGAACCTGTGTCCCCTGCATTGGCAGGCAGATTCTTAACCACTGCACCACCAGGGAAGCCCCTGATTGGCAATTTCAGAGCAGCTGCCGTATTTTAAAGGGTAGGTATACATCTCTGTAGATGTGCTTAGTCTATCTGTTCCCTTGAAAGAAATTGCCAATGCTAAGGATATAAGAACTTTAAAAAGTATGTCCAAATTCACAAAGTAGAGAAAGACTGTGTGTGACAGAGTTTGGGGGGTGGTGATGACAATGGAATTCTTAACAGATAGACTATTCTGAGGATGTATACACCATTCTCCTTTTTGCTCAGATGGCAGAAATGGACCAAAAGTACACTCTGCGGCCTAATAACCAACCAAGCCAAGTTCCTATCAAGCCAGAGGAGTGGAACAGCCAAGGATTTGAGCATAAAAGACACTGTATTGTCAGAACCAGCCTTGACTTGACATGTGAGGGAGCCCTAGATGGGGCCTAATTTTCAGATAGCTCTTTAACGAAGGGAAATGATAAAAAGAAGAACCATGGGGATGAAGATGATAGATAAGATTTACAGATTGCTTATTATGGATCAGGTGCTGTTCTAAGCACTTAGAGTAATTCATTTAATCCTGGTAACAGCCCTATGTGCAGGTACAATGATTATCACTATTATACATATGAGGAAACTGAGGCCTGGGGAGTTAAGTGACCCGTCCTTGGTCACACAATTAGCAAGGTATGAGCCAGGATAAAACTGCTCAAGAGGAACGTCTTTGGACGGGCTCATAACTAGGTAGGTACCATGGTGAATATTATCTACCCTATTATTTAATGTTCTCTGCAGTCTGGTGGCAGGAAACACAAGCAATTTGGCCATCCAGGGAATCTTGAAATGTCTTCAGAAATGTTTAACCTATTCCAAAATTTCCAGTTACTCTGCCCACACTAACCACTAATTATAGAAAGTGCCCAATAAACTTCTCTACGCTCCTGTTCCTATTCTCAGTGCTCTAAATGTATTACACATAAAAGTTTCACACAAACCCAATGAAGTGGGTACCACTATGATCCAATTTACAGATGTGGAAACTGAAGAATGAAGAGGCTTAAAGACTTCCCACATTTGGACAGCTGGTATATGGTTTTCCCAGAATTCTAACCTGAGCCCTTCTGGCTTCAGAACTCAGGGAAAGGACACACCTGTTTTGTTCACCCTTCATGCCCATTCCTGAAACACACATATTGAATGACAATCAGTAATTGGTGTCCAATAACGTTTGTTGAACTGAATTAATACTATCATCAGACACAAATCTGGAACCTCAAACCCTCTTGTTTCCTGATTACACATACATGTTCATCTTTTGTGGAGCTGCAAGGTCTCAAATTAAAAAACAATTCTAAGGAGAGAAATTCTATGCCCCTACCTAGCAGACTCCCTCTCTCTCCTCTCTGCCTATTAAAAGCCTATCTGTTTTTTCAAAGTCTTGTGTTCCCTTCCCTGGAAGACGTCCCTGATCATTACAACAATCAGACTTAGTTGTTCCCTCCTATGTGTCCTACAACCAGAGCTCTTCAAAATGTATGTGCATCCAAATGACCTGGGGATCCTATTATGAGACACATTCTGATTCAGTAGGGCTGGAACGAGGCCTAGGAGTCTATATTTTTAACACTCCAGTGATGCCCGTGTTCTTGGCCATAGATCACACTGAGTAGTGCAAAGCTCTACATCACTTCATCATGTATGAGGGTCAGTTGAGGGTCTCCCTCACCTTGCCAAGCTCTGAGTTCCTTGTGGGCAGCAACTCTTTCTGATTAGTCTCTATGCTCTACACAAAATTCTACTTTATTTTGAAGCACTGTTGGCTCCTTACCATAATCCTATGGGAACTGGAGAACCAATCTCATTATACCGATGAAAAAAACTGAAGCTTGGGGAACTTAAGAACTTTCCCAGAGTCACCAGCTCTTATCCCAAGCTCTTGGCCATGGTCAGATTTCCAGGTTTGATTGGCTCAGGTTCTGCCTTGTGAGCCTACCCTTGTTCTTAGCCAGTGGATCACAGGGCAATGGATGTGGACAGGCATGGGAGACGGTCACAGTGCCTAGGGAGCAGTTGGTGAGCAGGACCTGTAGGTGCTACTGCACAGGACAACCCAGCACAGTAAAGAACTGTCTCACCCAAAATGCCAGGAAAGGAAACTCACAGAAGACATTTAGTGCTCACGCAATCTCTAGGATTATGCCCAAATCTTGGCTTGAATCTTCCAGCAGCAGAAAGGCAGCATGGCTAGCAGTTAAGAGCCTAGACTGGGATCCAGGATCCATTGCTATTGGCTCTGTGACCACTGCCAAGTCAGTTCACTTTTCTGTTCCATCCTCTGCAAAATGAAGATGCTAGTGATAGTATCTATTTCACCAGATGGCAAGAAGGTTGAAATGAGAAACTGCATATAAAGAACACAATGACGGCTTCCCTGGTGGCACAGTGGTTGAGAATCTGCCTGCCAATGCAGGGGACACGGGTTCAAGCCCTGGTCTGGGAAGATCCCACATGCCGCGGAGCAACTAGGCCCGTGAGCCACAACTACTGAGCCTGCGCGTCTGGAGCTTGTGCTCCGCAACGAGAGGCTGCGATAGTGAGAGGTCCGCGCACCGTGAGGAAGAGTGGCCCCCGCTTGCCACAACTAGAGACAGCCCTCGCACAGAAACGAAGACCCAACACAGCCATGCATACATACATAAAAAGAATGTAAGCAGACAAGAATCTCATTAAAATATTAAAAACAAAAAAAAAAACCTAAGAACACAATGAGTTCTCAATGACTACTAGCCATTTCATTATTACTATCACATTTTTTGTTCCGCATGTTGTTCATTTCAAACACAGTAATGGTTTGAAATGGTCAAATTATTAGTCATCTCCCACCTAAACTAGGGCAAAGCCATTTTGTCAAAGCCAGTGTGGCTCAGGAGGTAATGTTTATCTTCAGAGTCTATTTTGAGCCCTGGCCCCTCAACACACACACTCCCCCTCACTAGCACCACTGTTCTTCAGTTTCCTCCGGGATACCCAGGACCCCCATTTCACCCCCAAACGGGGGTAAAGTAAGGATGGGACTTGACCTCCCAGAGCTGAATGCCCTGGTTTTTTTCTCTTCCTTTAACAAAACTCACTTAATACATTCCTCTGAAACTTCTGTTACAAGATCATAATACCTTCCCAGGGAACGTACTTGTATTTTGGCAGGAGCCCTAGACAGATACAATAGCTCACGCAAAGAAAAAAACTCACAAGGTACTGGGAGTGGTGATGTAACTCACTGATGTATGAGCCCTCTTTCTGGAAAACTCTTTTCTTCTCAGACATCTGATGAACTAGTCATATTTTAGGGTTAGCCTCATACATCGTGTACTCCGTGAAGTTTTCACGCCTCCAGCCCCTACCCTTGCCCAGCAAAGAGGCAGATCCTCTCCTCTGTGGTCCCACTGCAACCAGCACGTGACTCTACCACATTACGTTGTTATTACTCCACTTCTCCACTTCTAAATGCACCAAAGGGTCCACACACCCCACCCCTTCCAAGGTCCTCCTTCCTCTGACATATCTGGGGAAATCTGGGGCACAGGTTGCACCCAGCTTCCACAAGCCTATTTGTTTCCAGTTGCCTTTGAGGTACTAGGTAACAGTCCTCAAGTCCTGCCACTTTATTATGCAGAGCAAAAAGCTCTCTGTAAATTTCATTCTCTCATTCCAGACCACAACCCCACCCATGGAGGGGAGGAGGACCACTATTCACAAAGGAGGGGTTCAAGTCCAATTTCTAAGAAAGGAGCCATCACATGGGGGTAAATTATATCAATGCCCAAGCATGCGAAAATGGTGACAGCCATCTTTTTCTCTAATAGCAACGTTTTCCTTCCTTTTGACTTTATTTGTCCAATCCCCAGTCTGAACCATGCATCATAGGTTCCTCACCCAAACTAAGCCAGGAGTTCCTGGAAGGCAGGGATTGTGCTATATTCATCTTTATATCTTTAGGGACTAATATGATGCCTGGTACAAAAGTTAGTGAGGAGTGGGAATTCCCTGGGAGTCCAGTGGTTAGGACTCTGCACTTTCACTGCCAAGGGCCCGGGTTAGTTCCCTGGTTGGGGAACTAGGATTCCGCAAGCTGCATGGGCCCTTCCTTTTGACAACTTCTTACCAAATCTCTTTGGCAACCAATCCCCCTCCCACCCCAGTATGGGTAATTCCAGCCTGCTGGGAACTTGCCAGACCCTGAAGCAATCTGAGAGATGAGCGGTGCCCAATACGAGAGAAGACATACTGAAACAGGCCTTGACTTTTTACCACACTTGGGTAATTACATTTAAATTTTCATTGAGCTCTTTTTATGTAGTCCAAAATGTATATATCCCAGTAAATTCCTATGATTTGACTATATTTTACAACAGTGACATTTACAATCACAGTTTTGAGTTCCTCTCTACCAACAATGGAGCAAATTTTGGCATTATAACTTGCATATACAGCATTTGGTTGGGATAAATCTGCTCCCTATTTAAAATAAATGGAAATGATTTGGGAATGAAGGTCAGGAAGAATGATTTAGTCTTTAGTTCTATTCAGTTCATTAAATCCATATATGGCTCTATATTTAAAAGAACAGGATATAAAAATAGAATACTTTGCACTGAGCATTTTTATCTCAAATATTATTGATACTTTCAACCTGAATCTCCATTAATTTCAAGTCTCTACTAGGCAACCTGGTCTACTGAAGAGCAGGAGTTTTAAAATCAGGCAGACCTGGGTTCAAATCCTGGCCCTACCGCTTCCTTTATGTGTAGCTTTGTACACAGGGATTCCCCAGTACAGATTTCTGTGTTATACCAACCTGAAAAATTCCAACTTAGTAAGTCTGAGATGGGATCTAGCAATCTATCCTATAATCTACCTTCTAACTTCCGATTTTGAAATAATTTTAGACTTAACCAAAAAGTTGCAAAAATGGTACAGAGAGTTTCCATATATCCTTTACCCAGCTTCCCCTAATGTTAACATCTTGTGTAACCATAATACAATTATCGAAATTAAGAAATTAACATTGATACAATGTTATACTTACTTGGAGTGATACTTATTTGGTTTCCACCAGTGTTTTCACTAACATCATCTTCCTTTTCTAGGATTCCACATTGCACTGAGTTCTCATGCCCCCTTAGGCTCCTCCAAACTGTGACAGATACTCAGACTTTCCTTGGTTTTCATGACCTTGACACTTTCGAAGAGCAGTGGTAGATAACTGGTAGAATGTTGCTTAATTTGTGTTTGTCAGATGTTTTCTCATGGTGAGACTGATGTTATACAAGATGTTATACAAGATGAGACCAAGGTTGACCAAGAATTCCACAAAAGCAAAGTTCCCTTTCAGTGCATCATATCAGAGGTATAAAACATTGTTATATCTTATTTCTGACAATGGTAACCTTGATCACTTAGTTGGGGTGGTGTCTGCTGGGTTACTATTAATACTATTAATAGTAAAGTTACTATTTTTCCTTTTTTTACTTAATAAACACCTGAGGGAGATACTGTGAGATGCTGCAAACGTTATGTTTATCCTCAAACTTTCACGCACTGATACTTGCAACAGTCATTACTGTGGTGTTCTAGTGGTGATTTTCTATTTCCTTCAGCCCTTCTCCATTTATTAATTGGAATCCTTCTGTAAGGAGAATTGTTCCTTCTCCTCCATTTATTTATTTACTCAATTATTTACTGATATCAGTATGGACTCATGGATATTAATCTTATTCTGAGTTTTAATCGAATGCTATTATTATTTCTTTTGTTGTTCAAGATATTCTAGTTTTTTTAAGGCTGGTAAGGGAACCATTGACTTGGCCTCTCTAATCTGTATTCTCATCTGCAAAATGAAAATGATAATAATGCTGCTCTTACAACATTGTGAGGATTTAAAACATCATACATCTAAAGCCCTCAGCTCATTGCTTAGCATACGATAGACTTTCAATATATATTAGCCGTATCATCACTATAGCCATTACATAAATACATGTGTCAGATACAGAGAAGAGCCAGTGGCACAGTGAAGTATGGTCAGTTGTGGAGCAGATGTGAAGAAGACAAATCAAGCAGGAATTCCACTCTGGAGTCAGAAGAGCAAGACCAGCTGCTACTAACCAGCCGGTGATGTTGGGCCAATCACTTGCCCATCTGGAACTCAATTCTTCATGGATAAACACTGGAGGTCCCATTCAATTCTAACATGTGATACTAAACTATCTCAGATGTATGGAAAGATTTGGTAACTCGCACAAAGTCAGGAAGCAAATCAACAGTACTCCTATGACTTTACAAATTCAAAAATCACAAAATGAAATGCACAAAAATTCACAAAAACAAAATCCAAGACTTTGCTGCCAGTATAAGAAGAGCAAGGAGGAGAGTGAGGAAAATGACACATGTGGCTATTTCCTTGGCAGGCTCAGACTTCATCTCTTAGTAAAATCCTCATCATTTCCCTGATGTGTAACACTGGTCTGAGTGCTACATATAGCATGGGTTTCTTTCATTCCTATGATGACAGACATAAGTAGCTTCTTTTTCGTAGCACTTAAAATTACATCGTTGTGTGTTGAAAGTTCATTGAAAAAAATGAAAACTTTTAAAAAGGAAATAAATGGTGCTGTTCATCTGTCTTGTTCATTTGTGTATCACCAGGGTCTAAGACAGTGCCTGGCACATCGTGTAAGCTCAAAAACTGTGTATTGATTAAATGAGCAAATCAAGAATGAACAAATCATTCAACATACATATTAGAAAAGGGGGAAAGCATTTCTTAAGAGGATAACAACAGTGTACCACTTTGGAGGAGTTGGAGAGTAAAGTCTGGGTCAGGGAGAAGAAGAAAAATTGCTCCTCATCTCACACAGGTTAAAAGGTCCCACAGATGTGCTGACATGGGAGCTGCCACCACTGCTTTCTCTCCAACTTCCTTCTCTGAAAAAAAGGCCCTTTATCACTGGGCCCCAAAACTCATCTGGTAAATGAAAGCCACAGGCCCAAGGTCCTGCCCCTGTGACAGACTCGGAGCTCTGTTCAGGTTCCGTATTCAGTGTGACTCAGATGCTTCTCCCTCCCAAAGTTAAGGACATGGATTTGGACAATTCATAAGCACCTCTGAAAATAACTTTAACATGCTCCGTTAATACCACCTCCAGACATGACTACAAAATTAAATCCCTGCCTTGTTTATTTTCCCAACACCTGCTCCTCAACTGACCAAACTGTTTCAACCAAGTATTTAACCTGCTTGACTCTTGTGGGGAAACACTGGCTACAGGGACCACACTGGGGAACTGCCTCATAGCCAAGTCACAGCATCCTTGTGGGGCTTCAGTGACCACATCTTGGATAAGATCCAAGATGGAGAGGCATTACACCAAATTGTGAGTAGCATTATAGCACAGCGGATGTTTCCAGGGCAATCCCAGTCCATGTCTTTGACGTCTTCTGATTGGCTTTTCTCACATTAAGCTTATAAAGCCATCTACAGGCTACAAGCACCAGGTCACAGAGATAGCCAGACCTGTGATGGCAGGAAGCAAAGAAAGTGGCCTTGAATCAAAAGAGAGCTTCAAAGACTGACCATCCTTCCTCCAGCCCTAATGGCGCTACCATAACCTGAAGCCCATTATCCTGTAGGTTCCCAAACCTAAGCCAGTGCTCTTGAGAAGAAAACTGTTTGGGACCTTGAACCCATTACTACTAATAACCCAAGAACTTTTCATTCTAATAGACATGGAAGCACTTTAAAAAGTGATTGCTGGGCTTCCCTGGTGGCGCAGTGGTTGAGAATCTGCCTGCTAATGCAGGGGACACGGGTTCGAGCCCTGGTCCGGGAAGATCCCACATGCCACGGAGCAACTAGGCCCTTGAGCCACAAGTACTGAGCCTGCGCATCTGGAGCCTGTGCTCCGCAACAAGAGAGGCTGCGATAATGAGAGGCCCACGCACCGCGATGAAGTGGCCCCCACCTGCCGCAACTAGAGGAAGCCCTCGCACAGAAACGAAGACCCAACACAGCCAAAAATAAATAAATAAATAAATAATCCCAAAGTTAAAAAAAAAAAAAAAAAGAAAAAGAAGTGATTGCCAAAGACACTCAAAGGTCATCAGGCAAATGAAGTGCGAGGCAGCGTGATGAAGACGATAGAACCTGGGTTTGGAGTCAGATCTTTGAATTCCTGGTTGTGCCTAGTTCTAACTATGCGATCCTGAATAGTTACTTAATCTCTGCAACTCAGTGGTCTCCATCACAAAATGGAGACAATAAATAATTATCCCATAGCGTTGTTAGTATTTAATAAGATAATGGACTCAAAAGTGCATAGCACAGCCCCTGATTACCCGGGAGGAGGAGAAAGGTTCTGGAGGTTGAATTAATCATCAATGCCTACGGATTTAATCAACCATGCCTGTGTAGTGAAGCCACTATTAAAATCCAAAAGGAGGGATTTCAGAGAGCTTCCAGGTTGGTGAAACAGAATGCCTCCATGTGCCACCGTGCTGGGCTCCAAACTCCAAGAGGACTGAAGTTTCTTTCTTCTCAACCTCACCCTATGGATCTCTTCATCTGGCTGTTGGTTCCTCTGCTTTAATATCCTTGGTAAAAAACCACTTACCTGCCGTGTGCCTGACAGGGTCTTGGTGCTCTGGCCTGGTGTCAGGCCTGAGCCTCTGAGGTGGGAGAGGCAAGTTCAGAATACTGGACCACCAGAAACCTCCTGGCCCCACGTAATATCAATCGGCGAGAGCTCTCCCAGAGATCTCCGTCTTAACGCTAAGACCCAGCTCCACCCAATGGGCAGCAGGCTCAAGTGCTGGATGCCCCATGCCAAACAACGAGCAAGACAGGAACACAGCCACACCCATTAGCAGAAAGGTTGACTAAAATCATACTAAGTTCACAGACACACCAAAACACACCACCTGACGCAGCCCTGCTCACCAGAAAGACAAGACCCAGCCTTACCCACCAGAACACAGGCACCAGTCCCCTCCACCAGGAAGCCTACACAGCCCACTGAACCAACCTTACCCACTGGGGGCAGACACCAAAGCAACAGGAACTACGAACCTGCAACCTGCGAAAAGGAGACCCCAAACACAGTAAGTGAAGCAAAATGAGAAGACAGAGAAACACACAGCAGATGAAGGAGCAAGGTGAAAACCCAGCAGACAAAACAAATGAAGAGGAAATAGGTACTCTGCCTGAAAAAGAATTCTGAGTAATGATAGTAAAGATGATCCAAAATCTTGGAAATAGAATGGAGAAAATACAAGAAATGTTTAACAAGGACCTAGAAGAATTAAAGAGCAAACAAACAATGATGAACAACACAATAAATGAAATTAAAGATTCTCTAGAAGGGATCAATAGCAGAATAACTGAGGCAGAAAAATGGATAAGTGACCTGGAAGATAAAATAGTGGAAATAACTACTGCAGAGCAGAATAAAGAAAAAAGAATGAAAAGAATTGAGGACAGGGCTTCCCTGGTGGCACAGTGGTTGAGAATCTACCTGCCAAGGCAGGGGACACGGGTTCGAGCCCTGGTCTGGGAAGATCCCACGTGCCGCGGAGCGACTAGGCCCATGAGCCACATATTCCTGAGCCTGCGCGTCTGGAGCTTGTGCTCCGCAACAAGAGAGACCGCGACAGTGAGAGGCCCGCGCACCACGATGAAGAGTGGCCCCCACTTGCCGCAACTAGAGAAAGCCCTCGCACAGAAACGAAGACCCAACACAGCCATAAATAAATAAAATTTAAAAAAAAAAAAAGAATTGAGGACAGTCTTACAGACCTCTGGGACAACATTAAACTCACCAACATTCTAATTACAGGGGTCCCAGAAGAAGAAAAGAAAAAGAAAGGGTCTCAGAAAATATTTGAAGAGATTATAGTTGAAAACTTCCCTCACATGAGAAAAGAAATAGTCAGTCAAGTCCAGGAAGCGCAGAGAGTCCCATACAGGATACATGCAAGGAGAAACACGCCAAGACACATATTAATCGAACTGTCAAAACTTAAGTACAAAGAAAAAATACTAAAAGCAGCAAGGGAAAAGCAACAAATAACACACAAGGGAATCCCCATAAGGTTAACAGCTGAACTTTCAGCAGAAACTCTGCAAGCCAGAAGGGAGTGGCAGGACATATTTAAAGTGATGAAAGGGAAAAACCTACAATCAAGATTACCTACCCAGCAAGGATCTCATTCAGATTCGATGGAGAAATTAGAAATTTTACAGACAGGCAAAAGTTAAGAGAATTCAGCACCACCAAACCAGCTTTACAACAAATGCTAAAGGAACTTCTCTAGGCAGGAAACACAAGAGAAGGAAAAGACCTACAAAAACAAACCCAAAACAATTAAGAAAATGGTAATACAAACATACACACTGATAATTACCTTAAATGTAAATGGATTAAATGCTCCAACCAAAAGAGATAGATTGGCTGAATGGATACAAAAACAAGACCCACATATATGTTGTCTACAAGAGACCCACTTCAGACCTAGAGGCACATACAGACTGAAAGTGAGGGGATGGAAAAGGATATTCCATGCAAATGGAAATCAAAAGAAAGCTGGAGTAGCAATTCTCGTATCAGACAAAATAGACTTTAAAACAAAGACTACTATGAGAGACAAAGAAGGACACTATATAATGATCAAGGGATCAATCCAAGAAGATATAACAATTGTAAATATTTATGCACCCAACATAGGAGCACCTCAATACATAAGGCAAATGCTAACAGCCATAAAAGGGGAAATCGACAGCAACACAATCATAGTAGGGGACTTTAACACCCCACTTTCACCAATGGACAGATCATCCAAAATGAAAATAAATAAATACAAGCTTTAAATGACACATTAAAGAAGATGGACTTGATTGATATTTATAGGACATTCCACCCAAAAACAATAGAATACACTTTCTTCTCAAGTGCTCATGGAACATTCTCCAGGATAGATCATATCTTGGGTCACAAATGAAGCCTCAGTAAATTTAAGAAAATTGAAATTGTATCAAGTATCTTCTCCCACCACAACACTATGAGACTAGATATCAGTTACAGGAAAAATACTGTAAAAAATACAAACACATGGAGGCTAAACAATACACTACTAAATAACCAAGAGATCATTGAAGAAATCACAGAGAAAACGAAAAAATACCTAGAAACAAATGAAAAGGAAAACACAACGACCCAAAACCTATGGGATGCAGCAAAAGCAGTTCTAAGAGGGAAATTTATAGCAATACAATCCTACCTCAAGAAACAAGAAACATCTCAAATAAACAACCTAACCTTACACCTAAAGCAATTAGAGAAAGAAGAACAAAGAAAACCCAAAGTTATCAGAAGGAAAGAAACCATAGAGATCAGATCAGAAATAAATGAAAAAGAAATGAAGAAAACAAGAGCAAAGATCAATAAAACTAAAAGCTGGTTCTCTGAGAAGATAAACAAAATTGATAAACCACTAGCCAGACTCATCAAGAGAAAAAGGAAGAAGACTCAAGTCAATAGAATTAGAAATGAAAAAGGAGAAGTAACGACTGAACCTGCAGAAATAGAAAGAATCATGATGGATTACTACAAGCAACTACATGCCAATAAAATGGACAACCTGGAAGAAATGGACAAATTCTTAGAAAAGCAAAACCTTCCGAGACTGAACCAGAAAGAAATAGAAAATATAAACAGACCAATCACAAGCACTGAAATTGAAACTGTGATTAAAAACCTTCCAACAAACAAAAGCCCAGGACCAGATGGCTTCACAGGTGAATTCTATCAAACATTTAGAGAAGAGCTAACACCTATCCTTCTCAAGCTCTTCCAAAATATAGCAGAGGGAGGAACACTCCCAAACTCATTCTACGAGGCCACCATCACCCTGATACCAAAACTAGATAAAGATGTCACAAAGAAAGAAAACTACAGGCCAATATCACTGATGAACATAGATGCAAAAATCCTCAACCAAATACTAGCAAACAGAATCCAACAACACATTAAAAGGATCATACACCATGATCAAGTGGGGTTTATCCCAGGACTGCAAGTATTCTTCAATATACACAAATCAATCTATGTGATACACCATATTAACAAACTGAAGGATAAAAACCATATGATAATCTCAACAGATGCAGAAAAAGCTTTCGACAAAACTCAACACCCACTTATGATAAAAAACTCTCCAGAAAGTAGGCATAGAGGGAACTTACCTCAACATAATAAAGCCCATATGTGACAAACCCACAGCCAACATCGTTCTCAATGGTGAAAAACTGAAACCCTTTCCACTGAGATTAGGAACAAGGCAAGGTTGTCCACTCTCACCATTATTATTCAACATAGTTTTGGAAGTTTTAGCCATAGCAATCAGAGAAGAAAAAAGAAATAAAAGGAATCCAAATTGGAAAAGAAGTAAAGCTGTCACTGTTTTCAGATGACATGATACTATGCATAGAGAATCCTAAACATGCTACCAGAAAACTACTAGAGCTAATCAATGAATTAGGTAAAGTAGCAGGATACAAAATTAATGCACAGAAATATCTTGCATTCCTATACACTAATGATGAAAAATCTGAAAGAGAAATTATGGAAACCCTCCCACTTACCATGGCAACGAAAAGAATAAAATACCTAGGAATAAACCTACCTAAGGAGACAAAAGACCCGTATGCAGAAAACTATGAGACACTGATGAAAGAAATTAAAGATGATACCAACAGATGGAGAGATATATCATGTTCTTGGATTGGAAGAATCAACATTGTGAAAATGACTATACTACCCAAAGCAATCTACAGATTCAATGCAACCCTATCAAACTACCAATGGCATTTTTCACAGAACTAGAACAAAAAATTTCACAATTTGTATGGAAACACAGAAGACCCCAAACAGACAAAGCAATCTTGAGAAAGAAAAACGGAGCTGGAGGAATCAGGCTCCCGGACTTCAGACTATACTACAAAGCTACAGTAATCAAGACAGTATGGTACTGGCACAAAAACCGAAATACAGATCAATGGAACAGGACAGAAAGCCCAGAGATAAACCCACACACATACGGTCACCTTATCTTTGATAAAGGAGGCAAGAATACACAATGGAGAAAAGACAGCCTCTTCAATAAGTGGTGCTAGGAAAACTGGACAGCTACATGTAAAAGAATGAAATTAGAACATTTCCTAACACCATACACAAAAATAAACTCAAAATGGATTAAAGACCTAAATGTAAGGCCAGACACTATAAAACTCTTAGAGGAAAACATAGGAAGAACACTCTGACATAAATCACAGCAAGATCCTTTTAGACCCACCTCCTAGAGAAATGGAAATAAAAACAAAAATAAACAAATGGGACCTAATGAAACTTAAAAGCTTTTGCACGGCAAAGGAAACCATAAACAAGACGAAAAGACAACCCTCAGAATGGGAGAAAATATCTGCAAATGAAGCAACTGACAAAGGATTAATCTCCAAAATATACAAACAGCTCATGCAGCTCAATATCAGAAAAACAAACAACCCAATCCAAAAATGGGCAGAAGATCTAAATAGACATTTCTCCAAAGAAGATATACATATTGCCAACAAACACATGAAAGGATGCTCAACATCACTAATCATTAGAGAAATGCAAATCAAAACTACTATGAAGTATCACCTCACACCAGTCAGAATGGCCATCATCAGAAAATCTAGAAACAATAGATGCTGGAGAGGGTGTGGAGAAAAGTGAATCCTGTTGCACTGTTGGTGGGAATGTAAATTGATATAGCCACTATGGAGAACAGTATGGAGGTTCCTTAAAAATCTAAAAATAGAACTACCATATGACCCAGCAATCCCACCACTGGGCATATACCCAGAGGAAACCATAATTCAAAAAGACACATGCACCCCAATGTTCATTGCAGCTCTATTTACAATAGCCAGGACATGGAAGCAACCTAAGTGTCCATTGACAGATGAATGTTTAAAGGTGTGGCACATATATACAATGGAATATTACTCAGCCATAAAAAGAAACGAAACAGTTATTTTTAGTGAGGTGGATGGACCTAGAGTCTGCCATACAGAGTGAAGTAAGTCAGAAAGATAACAACAAATACCGTATGCTAACACATATATATGGAATCATAAAAAAAAAAAAAAAATTGTTCTGATGAACCTAGGAGCAGGACAGGCATAAAGACGCAGACGTAGAGAATGGACTTGAGGACACGGGGAGGGGGAAGGGTAAGCTGGGACGAAGTGAGAGAGTGGCATGGACATATATACACTACCAGATGTAAAACAGATAGCTAGTGGGACGCAGCATAGGGAGATCAGCTCGGTGCTTTGTGACCACCTAGAGGGTTGGGATAAGGAGGGTGGGAGGGAGACGCAAGAGGGAGGGGATATGGGGGATATGTATATGTATAGCTGATTCACTTTGTTAAACAGCAGAAACTAACACAACGTTGTAAAGCAATTATACTCCAATAAAGATGTTTAAAAAAAACCCAAAAAAACAGTGCATAGCACAAATTAGGGATACAATAAAGGTTAGTTTTCTTTCCCCTGGTCCTCAAACCTGCCTAAGCCAATCAAGGAAGTGGAAGAAGACAAGGTAACAAAAATGTTAAGAATGAGGTTTTAAGTCCCATTGCCACTTAACTTTTTTTCTAGCTCAACAGAGAATGTGTCAGACCAAAGAAGGTCAAAGAATCCTTGGGGTGAGTTGCAATGAAGGGTGTGATGAAATATTTGAAATGGCACGAATGTTCTCATAGCAGGAAGCAAAGGGCAGGGGCTAGTCCAGGTCCAAGTAAATCGGTACTTTTCATGCCCAAGTTCTGCATATTTTAGAACTTTCTGGGCTACTTCCCAGGGAAATTAAAGAGGGAGGATGTTATGGGAAGGAGAGAAGGGTTCCTATTTCCCATCACAAAATTATTTAACTCTACTTGCAGTTCAGAAAACCCAGAATGTGGGAGAACGGCCACAGAAAGTTTCATGCTTATTTTACCTCTTCACTGTCATTACTTTAAACATGTGTCTTACCAGGAATGTTGTTAGTTCATGACACAGAAAACACAGATAAGGAGTTCTTTGGGGTTTGGGGGTGAGGAAAAGAACATTGCATATACACAACTCCAGCCCAGTGTCATCCTGCGGTCATTACTTAATACAAATGAATGACATAGTGCCACCGGCAGAAGATAGAAGTGATATTGCTTTAGAAAATAATAACCTCGCAAACATAGGTGGTCAGAAAAGCCAGGAAGTGATTATCACAAAAGTCTGGATGGTGGTTACTTCTAGAAAGGAAGGAGGGGGTGTGGTCTGGAAGGTAAGCAAAGGAGGGGCTTCTGGGCTGGTTATGTTTCCTTTTTTGACTGAGGGGTGTTCGCTTTGTAATTATTCATTACACTATACATTTATGTTTTCTGTTTGTATATTCTATTTCATAATTTTTAAGAGGTTAAAAAAAGAAAGAAAATAATAATGCTCCCTTCGTTGAGGAAAAAACACTTTACTGCAGAGCTTAGCTCTAGGTATTTCAACATCTTTCCCTGTTGATGTCTATGTTCCCTCCATAAATTGTTATTCTGGGAGAAAAAGAAGAGGGTGGACTTTTGAGGAGCTATGGGGAGATTGCTGTTAATGCTCCAGTACAGATGACATACCAGAGATTTTTTTAATACTGGAGTATGTTTGGGGTATATTTTTAAGAGTCTAATTATTCTAGAGTCAGAATTCAGTGGGGGCTCCACAAGATACCAGAAAGTTCTCCACGGGGTAGGCAGTGTTCACAAATCAGAGTCATCAGACACAAAGATAGGGGATACAAATGGGGTTATAAAATCATCGGAATAAATACAAGAATTTTAAGAAGATATTAAGAACTCAGTTCTTGTAGTTTAGGGCATAGCGGAGCCTGGGGGCCTCTATGTGAAGAAAATCCCTCCTGTGTTTGGCATCTGAGTGACTCACCCAGCAAACCATCCACTGCGTGCAGCAAAAAGGAAATGAATCATGAAAGCTTCTGACCTTTGCCCTTGTCATCCCGGTACAGGGAAACCACCCACAGACAGTCTCAACAGAGCTGGAGACAGGGAAATCAAACAAGGCACACAAAAATTATGCAAATCTATTGGCAGAGGAGAACAAGACAACCAGGTCTGGATAATGCAGCTCAGAGGTTGAGAATACAGGATAAGGATTGATTTTCTGATACAAAAAAAACCTAGCAGTTGAACTGGCATTGAGGACAATTCGGCAGGGTCCACTGGCCTGTTTTCAGCAGTTATTAGAACGCGTTCCATTTGTAGCTAGGATGGGGGTGGAAGGGACAGAATGGAGGAGAGCAATGACCTCGATGCCCCTTGGAATCTCTATCTTTTTTTTTTTTTAAATAAATTTATTTATTTATTTATTTTTAGCTGTGTTGGGTCTTCATTGCTGTGCACGGGCTTTCTCTAGCTGCGGCGAGTGGGGGCTACTCTTCACGGTGCGCA
This sequence comes from Eschrichtius robustus, assembly GCF_028021215.1. Lineage (NCBI taxonomy): Eukaryota > Metazoa > Chordata > Mammalia > Artiodactyla > Eschrichtiidae > Eschrichtius > Eschrichtius robustus. The sequence continues at coordinate 63,693,707 of NC_090836.1, forward strand.
GGCTTCTCATTGCGGTGGCTTCTCTTGTTGCGGAGCACGGGCTCTAGGCACGCGGGCTCAGTAGCTGTGGCCCCCAGGGTCTAGAGCGCAGGCTCAGTAGCTGTGCACAGGCTTAGTTGCTCCATGGCATGAGGGATCTTCCCAAACCAGGGCTCGAACCCGTGTCCCCTGCATTGGCAGGCAGATTCTTAACCACTGCGCCACCAGGGAAGTCCCGGAATCTCCGTATTAAGTTTGGCATTTGGAGAATTTGCTTGGCTTGCTTAGAAGTACACCAAACTCACAGAAGTATGAAAGTTGGAATGAATTTGACAGAATTATTTATATTAAAGAAGATGGGAGCCCAATGAATGCATTTGGAAAGGCAGAGAGTTTATAAGAACTGGCAGAGGAGTCCTAACACAATCTGAAGAATTATCTACAGCAGTAGCACGATACTTCAGGTGGTGATTTCATTTTTAAAGAAAAGCAGGATGCCATCAAAATGCTAATCTAGAAGCTGAATAGAGTTCATCCAAAAACATGCACAGAGTAGAAAGTAAACACCCAGAGACAAGAAGAAAGGTCTCTAATGGCCTACATTACTGAACCAAGTACATTCAAGGGCTGTCCATGGAGGCCAGATTGCTCTCAGCCTCTCTGCTCGCCCATCAAAGGGATAGGTGACCACCTGCTGAGCTGTAGAGTTCAAAAGCATTTCCCTCCACTCCAGGGTGCTTTCTAATGCAATTTCTCTCCTCCTATGGGTCTAGAAATGGTAGTACAGCTTCCTATTACCTCATTGTATTAAAAGAATATACCATCCCTCTAAAAACATCACCCAAGTTTTTGCCCTCAGGATGAACTTGGCTAAGAAACCTTGCCCTGGCTGATTAAGAGAATGGAAATCAGGCACTCGTATGTCACACAGCTTAAATCAAAGCTCTGACCTCTGCTTGGGGACTCAAGTTGATAGAGGACATTGGATACCAAATGATGGTCCAGTCACAGGTCAGGAACGCAGATTGGGGTTGACCTTAGAGACTTTCCTCTCCCTACCACCTCCACTTCCCACTCTGGCCACTTTCATATTCTCTCTTCACACCCACTGCAACATTATCCTACTTTATTAAATTAGAGAAAGGAGATTAGTCCCTACTAGGTAGACAGTCAGGATTTCTTGGTCTGCACCCTGTGACTGCCTTTAGCATTTATTGGTAGAAATGGAAGTGATTCAGTCCTCTCTCAGAGCACAGACTTAGAATATGATCCTTTGCACACTGTTAAGTGATTTACATAAAATTGGTATCAGGGCGTCCCAGAATTATCTTCCCACTCCCTTTATGAACTTCTATCCCCATTTCTTCAGTATTTACAACTAACAAACTAGTATCTTTTCTGTGATAATAATAGATTTTTTAAAAACAGCTACCATCTATACAATACTCACCACATGCTAAAGGCTTTACAGACATTAATCCTTTTAATTTTCAGGGTAACCTTATTATAATAGGTACTATTTTCATCCCTACTTTATAGATGGGAAACCACAAATTAGAGTGATTATGTCACTTGCCCAAAATCAAGCCAGTAAGGGAAGTTGCCAGGGTTTAAGCCCAGAGCTGTTCAACTTCAGAATCTGAGCTCTTCACCATCACGTGATGGGTCCCAGGAGGCTGGGGTAGAAGAAGAAAAAAGTGAATTGTATTTGTTGCCTCATGAATTTTGTTCACCTTTTCCTTACGTTCAGGTACATAATTACAGCAGGCAGTAGAGGGGAAACATAATAAAGTCTTATTTCCATGTGAACAGCCCACTTGTCATCTGTAAGTTTTTTTTATATTTCTTTCTTAGGTGTAAGAAATGAGAAAGAAAGAAACCTAGCAACAGAAGTCCTAGCAGTTTCTAGCCTGATTTCCCTATTCCTTGATAATGGGAAATTTGACCTTTCTGAAAAGATGATCTTTCAAGCTTGACCAATAAAAGCCCCATCAGAAACACCTCATCAAGCACACGTTGAAAGGGGCCAATCGAGTTCAGCTTCTCGTGTGGAATTCATGTTCCGACCTTCTGCTGGGAGCAACAGTAAAGAGAAGACAAATGACTCTCGCATCTTCTACCTCCTCGCTTAACCTGAGCTAACCTATCAACAATGTGCTGTGCACCTGGCATATGCATTTGGATTATAACAATCACTGTGTAGTAATCACGAAGAATTAGATAGTCTGTCTTTAATGAGTACCTGTTCCCCATAGCTTGGCATTTAATAGCTATTCAGTCTATTGCTGATGTACAGTACAGTTGTTTTCTGATTTAGGACCTCACTATGTTCAAAACAGTATTTTCTTTTAATTAGCAGCTGAGAGATTTAGGATTTGTTTTGGCTAATCAGGGTTCTGACTTTGGGAGTAGAGAAAGAATATTGCCACGACAATCCAACTTTTAGATTTCAAATGAGTATCACAATAGTTGGAAATAGTCTAGAGAAACTAAAATCTTTGGAAGAGAAAAAAAGGAATTGTCTTGATTCTCTTCTGATTTGGTTTAAACCCCATACTGTATCAGAAGTTTTGCCCTTAAGAACACAGGTTTTAGAATCAGACAGATCTGGTTCAAACCCTGGCTTCCCACACTTACCACCTCTAACTTAGGCAAGTTATTTCTCTCTGTATGGATCAGTCTCCACCTATAAAATGGGTTGTGAGAACTAAATGCATCTTCTATGAAAAAGACTAGCACAGTGCCTGGCACAGAATAAGAGCTTAGTACGTGGCAGCTTACGAAAGAAAGAAAGGAAGGAAGGGAGGGAGGGAGGGAGGGAGGGAGGGAGGGAGGAAGAAAGAAGTCTATGTTATTTTTCCAGTCAACCAGTTTGAAAACTGTAGATGCCAATGACAGGATGACCTATGCAGCAAGGTAAGGTGTAGCAGTACAATGAAGATTCATCACAAAAATACTGGCTACAGAGCAGATTTTGCTGTAAGAAAAGTCCCTTTAGGATCTGCTCACAGGGGCCTTAGTGATTACTGAGGCACTTCTTTCCAAGAAAAATTCACCCATATCACATTCCAACAGGCCCGACAGGGGACACCAGTGGCTGAAGACTGAGAACTCGCCCCTTCACTGAGCTCTAGAGGGAGAATTTACTAAGATAACCAACAATAACTGGCATCAAAGAAAAAGGCTTTTGAATTCAAACCCAGCTAATAGGCAGAAAGAGAGGATCAAACAAAGGAAGCCCAAGAACCATTTGGAACTAGAGTCTGAGTTCCAGTTAAGCCAGAACCATTAAACAACTTAAAGCAGGTGACTTGAACCATGAAGGTCTTCTACATCCAGAAATCTGGATCAAATAACTTCTTCCCAAAATGAAGCCGGGAAGCTTTCGAGTAGAGTTTGATAATCTTGAAACAAAACATTAATGGCAATTGTTACATATTTTATCCCAGCTGGCAGTCTCATCTCGGACTTGGCAAGGGGAGAATCACCAAAACTTGCCCAAATGAAGTTTCATCATTAGGGATGCACAATTGATTTCTGAATGAAACTGAGAAACCCACAAGTGACATAATGAAGGTTAAAAAACAAAACACAACAACAACAAAAAAACTCCATTCTGAGCCTTGTTGATTAGAGTCAGAACAAAAATGCAAGCCAAATCTCAGTATATAACAAGCCATAAGTAATGAAATTGGGGAGGGGAAAGGGTGGGGGGGAAAGTAACAAAATGAGCCAAAGAGAAAATTGCCAAGTTCTCACAGAATCTACAGAGAATGGGAGGAGAAAACATAGCGGCTGAGAGAAAGATTCAAGAAGGAAACTGTGGGAAAATGCGAAAGTGCCTTGAGGAGGAGCCAAGTGTTAGTGGGTGGGAGAGATGAAATGATAACATCTGCCGGCTGCCTCCGCTCTGACAGGAAGAATCAGAGGCCTCCTTAAGACCCTGAAGGAAGGAGAGGGCCTCTGGAGCCGGCCACGTGGCTGTAGATGGGAAGAGCCTCAGTCACCTCATAGCCACGGGCTGAGGACTACGGTTGTGAATAACAATCGTGACAACAGTGAACATAATAATAAGACTTGTTCAATCCCTCCAGAGAGATTTTTTTTTTTCTTCTAAGGTCATCTGTAGGGAGAGTAACTCCCCTATCTTTTTCTCACAACTACTCTGTGCTGAGAGAAAGTGGCAGGAAGGGTTGAGCCGGCCGGGCTGCAGGAGACTGAGGTGGTGGCAGCATTCAGTGACCCAGCTGGACCTGGGCGGCTGGAAGCACGGAGACATGACATCCAGCTCAGCTCGTCCATCTGCCGTCTGAGGGCTCGGATGGCCTGGCTTCGCCTGGGATTCAAGAGACTGCCACACACTGGCAGCTGCTCCTAGTGGTCAGCTCCCAAGGATGATCGCAATCCTCAAGAAAGTCCCCCAGGGCTTCCCTGGTGGCGCAGTGGTTGAGAATCTGTCTGCCAACGCAGGGGACACGGATTCGAGCCCTAGTCTGGGAAGATCCCACATGCCGCGGAGCAACTGGGCCCATGAGCCACAACTACTGAGCCTGCGCGTCTGGAGCCTGTGCTCCGCAAAAAGAGAGGCCGCGATAGTGAGAGGCCCGCGCACAGCGATGAAGAGTGGCCCCCGCTCCCCGCAGCTAGAGAAAGCCCTCGCACAGAAACGAAGACCCAACACAGCCAAAAATAAATAAATAAATAAATAAATTTATAAAAAAAAAAAAAAAAGAAAGTCCCCCACAGCAGGGCGAAGAACATCAATTTCTTCTTAACAGCCATTCCTCGCCCATTCCTCACCCTTGCTTTCATTTCCCTTTTGCACTCGGGTGAAAGGGTACAATTCCAGACTTGGCTGTTTGAAAAGGCTCATCTGACTGCTGACCTGACATCTCCACTTGGATAACTAATAGCCATCGCAGGCTGAACTCACGATCCTCCCCTCCCCCGCTCCAAAAAACTGCTCCACCTTAAGTTCCCCCCTTTCGTTCAACGCTGTGCCTTCTCTCTGGCTTGCACCCCACCTCCAGTCCCTCAGCAGGCGCTGCTGGTTCCCTATGAGAATAGACCCAGACTCTCACCACCTCTCACCACCTCCACGACCTCTCCCCTGGATTTTCACAACAGCCTCCAAACTGGCCTCTGTGCTTCTGCCCCTGTCCTCCTCCGTGTAACACAGCAGGCCAACTGGTTCTTCTAAACTTTAAGAAAGATCACAGCACCTCTGTGCTCAGACCCCCCAAGGATGCCCAGTCTCAGCTGGGGTAGAGGGTAAAGTTCTCCCGGTGGCCAAAAAGGCCCTGTGCACTATGGCCCCCAGAGCCTCTTTTTTTTTTTTTTTAACATCTTTATTGGAGTATAATTGCTTTACAATAGTGTGTTAGTTTCTACTGTATAACAAAGTGAATCAGTTATACGTATACTTATATCCCCATATCCCCTCCCTCTTGCGTCTCCCTCCCACCCTCCTTATCCCACCTCTCTAGGTTGTCGTAAAGCACCCAACTGATCTCCCTGTGCTATGCGGCTGCTTCCCACTAGCTATCTATTTTACATTTGGTAGTGTATATATGTCCATGCCACTCTCTCACTTCGTCCCAGCTTCCCCTTCCCCCTCCCCGTGTCCTCAAGTCCATTCTCTACGTCTGCATCTTTATTCCTGTCCTGCCCCTAGGTTCTTCAGAACCATTTTTTTTTTAGATTCCATATATATGTGTTAGCATATGGTATTTGTTTTTCTCTTTCTGACTTCACTCTGTAGGGCCATCCACCTCACTACAAATAACTCAATTTCGTTTCTTTTTATGGCTGAGTAATATGCCAGGACATGGCAGCAACCTAAGTGTCCATCGACAGAGGAATGGATAAAGAAGATGTGGCACATGTATACAATGAAACACTACTCAGCCATAAAAAGCCTCTCTTACTTGGTCTATTTCTACTTTCCCTTTTTCTCCCTCCACTCCAAACATTGGCCTCCTTTTACTCCTTTAAATATGTGAGGTAGTGTTGAGTCGCCAGATTTAAGAAATAAAAGGACATTTTTTTAGTATAAGTATGCCCCCCAAACTGCATGGCACGTATTTATATTTCTAAATTACGTACCATTTATCTGACATTCATATTTCCTGTATTTTCTCTGGCAAGCCCCGGTGTACCTCCACCTCAAGCCCTTTGTACTGCTTGTCCCCAATGCCTGGATACCCTTCCTCTGATATTTGTGCGACTCACTTCCTCACCTTTTGTTCAAATATCACCTGGTGGAGGCTGGCACTAGTCACATGAAAAATTACAATCTGGTTCTTCCTACCCCTTTTTCTCTTTCATTTTCTCTAAAATATACTTCTGCATTGTTGGTCTCCCCCAACTAAAACAGAAACCCCATGAAGGAAGGGTTGGTTTTTTGTTGTTGTTCTGCTTTGTTCACTGCTGCATCCCTAGCACCTAGAACATTACCTGACACCTAGTAGACCGTCAATGAATATTTTTTGGATGAATGAATGAATGAATGAATGAACAAATGAAAAAACCTCTCTAAGCTGTCGAGAGTGAAACGGCCAACACCAAATTGCAACTGATTCAAAGATTTTTAGAATCTACTACCCTCCATCCACTTTGAGATGACTAAAAGAAGCTCACCCCACTCCCAGCAGAGCCACCCCGGAATAAATCACCTTTCTTGGCTCCGCACAACAGGGAATGTCTCGTTTGATATCGATTTTAAATAGGAAAATGCCAAACTTCACAGAATGTATACAATGCATTAGCTTACCCTGCTTAGCACTTTACAGTTTACAAAATACCTTCACCACATGAACTCCTTTTTGAAGACCTTAAATGCAACAGAACCAAATTCAAGAGAACCAAATAGCTTCACCATGGAAAAATGTGGTTTCCATCATAATAATTACGTTTGCAAAGACAGTAATACCCAACCCAACCCAAAATAACTCAGTACAATCTCCGTCTTACTCACCCTGCTGAAAATGTCCTCTTTAGAATCCGGCTAAAACTGTTACTATCGTGATTAATAACTTGTGAAAATATATTTGCAGTGGATAACAGCCTGACTTTGTATGTGTGTGTGTGGTTTTAAGAGACAAACAGCCTGCATCACCTACCCTGAATAAGGTGAGCTCAATTAATTATGGAACATGTGACGGTTTTATAATCATCAAAGTCTCTTCAGTGTTTATGTTAGAGCATGAGAAAAGTATGCACTGCTATGTGCTTCAGGGTGAGCCAGTATACAGCCCCTCTAATTTTCAACTGGAGGGAAAAAAGCCACTTAGAAACTTAACTCATTCACATACTGTAAGCCAGGTTCCTCGAGTCCTGGAGAAAGCTGGTGAACACAGGTGTGTACCTTAGGCTGTTAGTGTAGCAGTGGTTCGCAGCCTCAGCTAAACATTGGAATCACTTGGGGGAAGTTAACAATTACTCACCGATGCCCAGATCCTATCCCAGAGTATCTAATATAATTGATCTGGGGTGTAGCCTGGACCCTGAGAGTTTTCAAAAACTTTCCAGGTGAGCCTACAAACCAGCCAAGGGAATTCCCTGGCGGTCCAGTGGTTAGGACTCCGTGCTTCCACTGCTGGGGGCCCAGGGTTCGATCCCTAGTCAGGGAATTAAGATCCCACAAGCCATGCAGTGCGGCCAAGAAGAAAAAAAAGAAGAAAGAAAGAAAGAAAAGACAGCCAACGTTAAGAACTACTGTTTTAAAGTATCCTAAAAATGCACAGTGAAATAAACCTTTTTTGGTTTGGGGTGAGAAACGATGTTTCCAGGTTTTCAAAGCTCCTCTCCAGATCGGAAGTTGAAAGGGGGGAAAAAAAAACAAAACCTCTCAGATTTTATCTAAAATCAATGTGTACTGTTTGAGGAAAAAAAAAAATTATCCAGGCTTTAATATAAACAAAGGAAGTTTCAGTTCAGCAGCCCTGGGAAACTCCCCAATTTAACGTAGCCTTTCAACGAGTCTCAGATTCTCACGTGCCATAACTGTGGCGGCAGAAAGAAGAACTGACAATGTGCTCTTTATTCACACCAAACACGCCAGTGGACTTCAAAAGAAAATCAACATTTATAGTTTAATTACTGTTTATTTCCTGTATTCAAATCAGCTTTCTTTGGCTGCCCCCTCCTAAATGCTCGAAGGGGATTTAATCATCTGATCTAATTCTTCCAAAGAATAGAAAGTTATCATTATGACAGCACATTGAAAAAAAAATTCATTAAACAAATGCAAAATAAATTGGTTGAAGCATAACCACATGGGCTATTTTTTAAAACCTCTGTAAGATAAAACAGTTCATTTTCTAATACAAAAATTTAGGGGTTAAAAAGCCTGATTCCTATGTCGTAACTGAGTTTCAACCTATTACATCTATACTAGCAGAATGAAACGCATCAGTGAAAAATATTACTGTTTATAGTCAATGTAGTACCATCTACACCAGTGCTATCCAATAGAAACATAATGCAAGCCACTTCTGTAATTTGAATTTCCTAGTAAATGTATTAAAAAGTAAACAGGAGCAGGTGACATTAATTTTAATGATTTATTTAGCATTCATCCAATATAACCAAAATATTATCATTTCAATGAAATCAATATTAAAAAAATCATCAAGATAGTCTACATTTTTTGTACTAAAAAAATGTAGACTCCAGTGTGTGTTTTATATGCACAGCACATTTCAGTGCAGACTAGCCAATTGCTCAATTGCTCAGTGGACCCATGTGGGTCCATGTGGCTACCACATATCGGAGAGTACAGGTCTGCATTAACCCAATAGCCTGAAAATTGAAGTGAAGATTTTCTCTTCTGGTTTTTACTTTTAGGCAAAGCACCTTTAGCTGTGCTAAACAGAATCTAGGCTTCATGACAAATGACACATGCTGAGCACTTTCTACCCTTTAAATATTTCTTGTGGCTTTGCTGGAAGTGAAAACTATAGTTTGGTCCTTTTCTGCACTATCATAATTCATGTTAGCTTTCCATTAGCCAAAAAGAAGAAATCTGCTTGAGCCTGGCTCTCAAAAATCCCTAAAAATTAATAGCAATTTTCACCAACATATGGCCTATCCCGGTAGACACTTGTTTTAAGACCTTCTTTCCCTTTGTTAGTAATATTTATTGATTGCACTCAAATGGCTCACGCTACCTTTACTAACTGCAGTATTTGAAAACTGTTTCACCAACACCTAGGAAGTAGGAGCAAGCATTTTTCAAATACTGGGATTCGAAATTTTATTATAAGATCCTGACAGCAGAACAGACTTGTGGTTGCCAAGAGGGAAGGTGGGTGGGGGAGGGATGGATTGGGAGTTTGGGATTAGCAGGTGCAAACCATTATATACAGAATGGATAAACAACAAGGTCCTACTGTATAGCACAGGGAACTATATTCAATATCCTGTGATAAACCATAATGGAAAAGAATATGAAAAAGAATGTATATATATATATGTATAACTGAATCACTTTGCTGTACAGCAGAAATTAACACAACACTGTAAATCAACTATACTTCAATAAAATAAATTTAAAAAATAAAAATAAAAAAGATCCTGATAGCAAAGTCAGCCTCTCACACCGTGCAAGGGACTACCATTGTAGACAATGTTTTTACAACACCCAAGACACTTAAGCTTATTCTTAACTTTCAATGACCTATCCAACAGGACTTGTTCAAATTTAACCTAAGTCAACTTCCCATAATATCCAGAAGAGATCCAGGCAATCTTTATCTAGGCCTCTCTCCTTACACTCTTTGAAGTTACATTATTTCTTAATCACTCTTCAGCCATTGGTAAATACTCTGCCTTCTCCAAATCAAACAAAAAGTCTCCATGTTCTCCAGCTAGTAGATGATGTCAGAAGAAAAAAGTGAAGGAAACATTTATATTTACGCCACAAGTCAATGCATCGTGACCTTCACCTCAGCCTTTAAAAAAAGCAAATCAGATAAGGAGAAATGGCAATGAGTTTGTCACAGGAATGGATTTTAAGAACCCAGTTATCAGTTTTGTCATTTACTAGGATCACTGGAGTGCAGTCATTGTGCGCTGTGCAAATATAACTTGCCTTCTTTGTAATGGCTTCATTTTTCCATGCATGAAGGTTGTGCATTTTAAAGAATCTTTGCACATAGCAGAGCCCTTATAAAAAGGAATGGAGAATTCTGAAGGCTGAAAGGCGTATCTTTTCCTCTCTGCTGAAGAATACAATCTCACCATTGGAAAGGATTTCTATTTTGATGTATGCAGTGCCCAAACAACCAGAATAAGAATCTGCCACGAACGCCTATTACTTATACACCAAATCTGAACTCCCTCCGTAGCCTGACCTCACACAACCCATCCTTTTGTCTCACTAGTTGCTTTTATATAATCCTCCCTCTTATCGGGATGGTTTTTTTACTGCCCCTTCCACCAACTCCTTAACTCCCTTCACCCCCCAACACCACATACGTATTCCTGCCCACATGTCTTTACCCATTGTTTTCCATACACCCAGAATATCCTCAATGCACAAGTGAACCCACAAACAAATATCGATAAAAGTACTGCACTTTATACCTTACCACTTCTAGGTTTGGGTCTGCAAGGCTAAAATTCCCAAGGCTCCTTTATCCCCCCATCATAGTAACCATTGCCTGGCTTGACACTGCAATCTAATTAACTAGGATTCCCACAGGAATGCTTGACTGAATCTGACAAAACGCTTTTTATTCTCAACTATGCGTTATAAGGAAAGGAGCTGCTTATTCAAGGGAAAAACTCATTGCATATGCATGTATTTTTTTTATGTGAAATGTCTGGGGTTTTTTATTCTGCTAAGATATACATGTCATAAAATTTACCACTGTAACCATTTCTGAGAGTACAGTTCAGTGGCATTATGTACAATCACATTGTTGTACAACCATTACCACCATCCATCTCCAGAACTTCATCTTCCTAAACGGAAACTACCCATTAATCAATAACTCCCCATTCCTCCCATTCTATTTTCTGTCTCTATGAATTTGACTACTCTAGGTACCTCATATAAGTGGAATCATACAATATTTGTCCTTCTTCCTGGCTTTTTTCACTTAGCATAATGTCCTCAAGTTTCTTCCACGTTGTAGCATATATCAGAATTTCCTCCCTTCTTAAGGCTGACTGACATTCCATCATATGTATATACCACACTTTGTTTATTCATTATCCATTGATGGACATTTGGGTTGTTTCCACCTTTTGCTCTTGTGAATAATGTTGCTATGAACATGGGTGTACAAATATCAAGTCCCTACTTTCAGTTCTTTTGTGTATAAACACAGAAGCAGAACTGCTGGCTTGTATGGTAATCCTATGTTTAATTTTTTAAGGAACCGCCATACTGTTTCCCACCGTGGCTGCATCATTTTACCTTCCCACCAGCATATGCATATATTTTTAAATTATAGCAAAATACAAAGAAATAAAGTATAGGACTTCACTCGAAGACACTATACTGTTTTCAATCACTATTTAATTTCACTCTAATATTATCAAGAGATGGTAAAAACAAAACTTTGCCACGAATCCTGAGCCTTTTGAGAACTTTGGCTCTTTCATATTACACATACAACTGTGGTCTGGAAGGGGTTCAGGGTGTGTTAGCATCAAACACTTGTATCAAACACCCTTGCAGGCAGTTTTCTTTGGTCTTTGGGTTTTTTTTTTTTTTTCTTTTCTTTTTTTTTAGCAGAAAGCAACTTTATCTGAGACAAACTATCAAAGGAAAGGCTTCATTTGCCCTCTGAAGCTTCTTCTTCTTAATCTCTGGTTCCCATCTCCCTCATGGCAAAGTAGAATTCCCATAATTTATTTTAAAAAAAAATCAGAAGTTTTCATAGTAGCGTGCTATTAAAAGTTCACACGTAGGTCTTTTAAAAATTTGGAAAGTGTTCTATAATATTTCCCTACCTCAGCTATCTCCCACTCTGCTCAATCTTGCATCTGCTAACAATGAATTGAATTCTGCTTTAAATCCTAGACACACTCACTGCTCCAGCTCACCTTTGGTACAGGACTAGGATGTTACTGAAATTCCAGCTGATGACAGAAACTAATTTCTTTTTTTCTTTTTTTAATAAATTTATTGATTTTATTTATTTATTTTTGGCTGCGTTGGGTCTTCATTGCCGCGCAGGGGCTTTCTCTAGTTGCGGTAAGTGAGGGCTACTCTTCATTGCGGTGCGCGGGCTTCTCATTGCTGTGGCTTCTCTTGTTGCGCAGCGCGGGCTCTAGGCACGCAGGCTTCAGTAGTTGTGGCTCACAGGCTCCAGAGCACAGGCTCAGTAGTTATGGCGCACGGCCTTAGTTGCTCCACAGCATGTGGGATCTTCCCGGACCAGGGCTCGAACACATGTCCCCTGCATTGGCAGGCGGATTCTTAACCACTGCGCCACCAGGGAAGCCCAGAAACTAATTTCTTAAATCACAAGTAAAAAAACACTAAAGTCATATAAAGGGGAGCTTTTAGATACAGGCCCTGACCACTTCCAAATTATATTGTCTCTCTCCTTTAACTGACGTTTATTATTATTCTTATTTTAGGGCTTTGCATGACATGTAGCACTTAATCCTATTCCATATTACCATTCCCTTGATTTCTGTGTTTTCATTTTGTCCTCCGAGCTACAATGTAAACTCCTTCAAAGCTGGTTCTGGATCTTCTATTTCTTTTTACTCCCTAACTATACCTTAACATGACACTCATTCGTTTCTCCAAAGAAAATACTTGTCTGACTATTTAATTGCCTGACGATTACGTCAGCTCACATTGTGGGTGCCCAGTAAAATATTAATCAACAATCTCTTTCTCTATAGGTTCAAAGGAATCATACTTGAATTTCACACTTTCTTTCAATATCCTGACTCACTAACTCAAATATCTAACTGGTGATCTGACCACACTCAGAGTGACCAAGCAAGGGCACAGGTGAAGCATGCTTCTTGCTATCTTACACCTTGGGTGTGCTGCATTCCTGAAATGATTTAAATAGATTTCACCATCTCGAAATCACCAAACAACAAGCAACCAGCAAATGGACAGCCAGGGAGAGGGAGACACTGGAAATACCAGTAATTCTGCAGGGAGGGACCCAATTTTAAGTGAGGAACAAGTCTTCAACAAGTCCACTTCATGGGCAAGAAAAGAGTCCGCGAATGCCAAAGCACATAGGACTGAAGGGAACGGAAACTGTGTACATTTCCATGGCATAATCTATTTGCCCTCATGTGATGAGGCAGTGCATCATAAATGGGAAAGTTCTCTTTACTCACAGGGAAGGATGATGACAGCCATGACAACAAGTGGCAACGGTGATCATAGCAACTGCTGAGCACTGAACTGGTACCAGGCAATTTTCCAAGTCACTTTTTTTTTATAACACGCCTGCAAGTCAGGTTTTAAAATACCTACACTACAGGTGAGGTTATTTAGATTAAATACCAACCCCATTTACTTAGGAGCTGTCCTGGTATTTAGTCCTAAAGCTACTGGACTCCAAAGTCTGTGCCACATATCTTATCAGACAGACTAAGCCAGAGGGGCCCTGAGAATGTGCTCTAACTTATACTTTTCCTTGGAAGAGAGGTTAGCACTGGCCTAATCCCCTTGAACACTCTGCTTTATGGCCTGGTATATCAAGAGTTTGTCTAAAGTACCATGAGAACGTCACCTAACCCTAACATGACTGTATAATTTGTCATCCAGACCAGGTCTCTATTGTCTGGGACAAATGCTTAACCAATTGGGTCACCAGGAAAGAAAGCATTAACTTGGACCGTCCAAGGCAAACTAAGATCTACTGACATACTAGGTGCTCCTACCTAATCCAGCTGTTTCTGATAGCAACGCTGTAAGTTAAGTGACCAACTATTTGAAGTATGAAATAGCTAAAGTATTTTTAAAGCTAGGTCAACTGAACCATAATGTACCTACAGCAAAAATTGACTATTAGGTATACAGTTCTATGAACTTGAACCATCATGAGTTGCATAACCACCATCACAATCAAGATATAGAATATTGCACTGCCAAATTTATAGTTAATCTTCTCTCTGATCCCAGTCTGTCCCTATAGTTTTGCTTTCCCCAAGAGTTATATTAAAGAAATCCATTAAGATAGCTTTTGAGCCTGCCTTCGGTCAGTTTGCATAACACATCTGAGATTCATGCGTGGTGTTGCATGGACCGGTAGTCCATTCTTTTTTAAGTAGTTTCCATCGTATGAATGTGCTCCAGTTTGTTCATCTATTCATCACTGGATAGACATTCGGGTTGTCTCCAGTTCTGGGGTGATTTTGAATAAAGCTGTTTAGTAAACATTCACATATAGGTTACTGTGTGGATGTATGTCATCATTTTTCTTGTGTAAATATCCAGGAGTGGGAATGCTGGATTATACTGGGAAGTGTAGGCTAATTTATAAGAAACTGTCAACTAGTTTCTCAAAGTAGTTGTCCTTTTCTGTGTTTCCACCAGCAGTGTGTAAGAGTTCCATTAGCTCTAATTAGGGCCAGCATGCTAGAGAAATGCTGTTGCATTTGCGGTTGTGTGCTCAGTGCATCATATCAAGTTATTGTCTCAATTTTCAAGGTGAAGATTCTGAGGATCCTAGAAGGGTACACAGCTGGTAAGTGGTAAAGCTCAGATGTGAAAACAGGAATTTGCTTTTGACTCTGTCACTCGCTGCCTCCGTACAGGACTGGGGTGAGAAACATTTGGAAAGAGACTTTGTGGAAGCCAGTGTGGGAGGCTTTTGAATGCCAAACAGGTGAGTTAGGGTGCTATTCTGCAGAGATTAGGTAGCTATTAAAGATCCTGAGCAAGATGGTAAGATGTCAAAAGCAGCATCTGGGGGAGATTAACTTGACCACAGTATAAAGAAGATTGGAAAAGGGAAGGCTTAGTGGCAGGTGAATCAGTAAGCCTTTATCTAACGAGAAATCCAAACACAAGGTGATGAAGTCCCACCAGGTTTTCTCCAGGTGTGGCCCAAGGAGCAGCCACTGCAGAACCAGTATCAGGCTTTTTTTTTTGTTTTTTTGGCCACACAGCTTGCGGGATCTTAGTTCCCCAACCAGGGATTGAACCTGAACCCTGGCAGTGAAAGCGACGAGTCCTAACCACGGGACCACCAGGGACATTCCCATATCAGGCTTTTTTTAAGTGCAGATACCTGGGCCACATGGAAACCTCTGTCGAACCAGAATCTCTGAGTGTGGGCCCAACTATTTACATTTTAAACACGCTCTCCAGGTAGTTCTTATACACATTAAAGGATTTAAATAATTACAAATACAAGGAAGAGAGATCAGCTAAATCAGGGATCAGCAAACTTTTTCTGTAAAGAGGGCTTTTCAAGCCACACAGTCTCTGTCGCCTGAACAAGCTACATGATTTGTGGGGCCAGTGAAAAATGAAAATGCAGAGTCCCTTGTTCAAAAATTATTAAAAGCTTCAAGACGGCTACAGCAGAATATTAAACCACGAACCAATTGGTAACTTAGGGAAATGTGGAATACAATAAAACCTGGGGTCAGAAAGACATGTAACAAGGTCTGTCACGATTTCTTTCATTCATTCCATCATCATTCATTCAACAGACATTTAACAAATGCTAAAATTATGCCAGAAAAAAGCAAAACAGAACAAGAACCGAACCCTTCTGCCTGGGTCTCTCTACAACTGCTCAAGTTACACGCCTATGATGCTGCCCTGTCTGTCAGAACTAGTCAACTCTGCAAATACAGTTGACCCTTGAACAACATGGGTTTGAAATGCATGGTCCACTTTTTCTTTTTCTACATGATCTGCGGTCCACTGAATCTGAGGATGTGGTACCCAAGACATGGAAGGCCAACTATGACACTTGAGCATCCACGGATTTTGGTATCCACAATGGGTCCTGGAACCAATCCCTGCAGGTACTAAGGGATGGGATGACTGTTTTGTCTCTGCCACCATAACACAGAAGCAGCCATAGACAACAGGTCAATGAATGGGCAGGTGGCAGCAGGATCTGTTCACAGGGCCATAGTCTGCCGACCCCTGAGCTTGATCATCTTTTAGCATCTCGGCATGCTTACTAATGTTCAGAAAGCTAACAAATGGCTAATAAAAAATAGAAAAAAAATAAAACGAAATGAAATTGCATATTTACTGAATAAGCACGATTCCATCCAGGGGTTAATTTAGCTAGGTAAATCTTATTTAATATTCTTACTTAATGCAAGAGAATGAACAGGTTGCATTGACTGAATTAAGAAAACAGGGGTGCTTAGACACCAAAAGAACATCCTGCAGTCCAGGACTTCTCAGATGCAAGCCTTGTTCCTGGTTTATCTATCATCTCTACACCATAATTCAGCTAAAATCTACTTCAAAGAAATCTATAATCTGTTCAATTCTAGAAGATTATCCAGAAAGTAAGGACAGTTTTTGTGTTTGTGTCAGAAATAGGATCACAGCACTATGGGCTTTTCTATCAAAGTAAACTAAGAATGATTTAGAACTCAATTGAAATTGGAAAAAGAAATAGCAACTTCCAACTGGCAACATCTAATCAGCTTTTTCCTGGATGTAACAATCCAACTACAGCATTAGATGTGTCCTGCTTGTCTGACTTCATGTTACTGTCTCCTACCACGCAACATTTCAGACCTTAGCCTCTCTCTCCACCAATAAAATTAGAATCACTCTTAAAAACCAAGACGGTATATCTACATGGGATAACATTTATGAAAAGCAACTAGCTCAGATATATAGTAGGTGCTCAAAAAATCTTTGCTCTTTTCTAATGATAAAACCATACAAAACCAAGAAATAAATGAAAAACATTATCAGTTCATCAGAAGAGGGGGAAAAATGCTGGCATCTTTTCCAGTCTTAATTGTTCTGGTGCCTGTGGCCATGACCATTTTAGCAAAACATATGCTGCACAGCTGCAGATGCAAACCTGATTACCTCTAAATTAATAACATGTAGGACGCAACACTTGCAGCTGTGAGAGAGAGCCAAAGAGAACCCCAGTGCAATACAATCCCGTTCATATTTGTAACTGTTTATTTTATCATAAATGTCTTTAAATAATCATAATAAAAATCCAATCCCTGGAGGTAAGGAAGCACAACAAAAGCCATCAAACTCACCACAGCCAGTTCTTTGCTCTTGACCGGCCGCTCGGGGTTAATGGTCATCTGAGTCCCAGCTGGTTTTCTTTCTTGAGCCTCTGGCTCTGAGGATGTGGAATCTTTCAGCAGCTAAAGGGATCACAAAGGGGAGACTAAGCACCTTTCAGCGGTCAAGGAGCTAGCATTTCCAGCCTATACACCTCACGTCAAACACGGGAAGCTGGAGAAGAAAAATCACAGCTGGGAATTTCTGCATAACGTTCATTTTTCAAGAGCAGAACTAATGTACCATGTAATGGGAGGACTGGGGGAGAGGGGCTGGGGAAGCTTTGGACAAAGTGCACAGATGCTTCCTTAAGACACAGTATTTCTTCTAACATGCAACAAGGGAAAGGAAAAGAAGGAAGTTTGTAGGTAACTTAGGGTCTGAACAATCTTGGGTTTGGCCTGGATAAAGGCTAACACCTAAGTTATAAAGATCAGTCAGCAAATTCATCAATAATTAGCTTTGTTAAGTTCAAGTAATCCTGACGTTCCCCACCCTATGTAAGAACCTTCAAGGGATCTGAAAAATATATAGAGTCCCCACGTTTGACCGGGGAGCTTTAACTCCATTTTTATTGGAGAAGCAAGATATGTTCTTATGAAATCAGGGAGGACTGAGTACTAACTGATTTGGTAAAGAATCTAAATGCTACAGGATTGGAAGAAAGAGGAGAGTAGTGGGCAAGTTATGACTTCACCTCTCTGTGTTCAGATTCCTCATCTGTAAAATGAATATAATAATGCTCGCTGCGTAGAGTTGTAAGTGTAACTGTAAAAGTGCCTGGCACACAGTAGACCCACGAGCATCAGCTAAATCTGAATCTGAAGGAAATGTATGGAGGGTCTGGTAGGAAAGAACCTGAGTCTGTGAACATGACATTTGTATTTGGCAGCAAGGAAAACTGGGCCAAAAAACAGCAAAGGATTTGTGTTGGGCTATGTGTACCCTGAGGTTCAAGGGCAGCAGTGGTCGTGGAGCCAGGTAGAGGGGTCTGTAGTTGATCATGAAGGCAGAACTCACTGGTGGTGTGTGAGGTGGTGTGACAGAGACTACCAGCTCTTCTCCCATCTTTATGGTCTCCTCATCTCCCTGGGCACAGGTAGACTACCTTCCCAGATTCCCCTGCAGCCAGGTGTGGCCATGCAATTGAGAACCAGCCAACAAAACATGGGTGGAAATAATGTGTGCCACCTCAAGACCTAACCCATAAAAAGCTTTTATACATATTCTTCCTTGCACTTTTCCTCTTCCAGCTGACTTGGACGCAACCCCAGGGGAGCTTTTAAAGTTATGTGTCAGAGATGTCAGAATGCTCAGGGACTTTGTGAAGCAGAACCCCACCTCCAATCTGGAAGCATCCTGGACTGTTACTGACAATTCTTTTTCATTGTGCTGATACATTTAGGTCTTTTTGTTACCATAGTTTAAAGTAACAATCCTAGCTAATCTAGCTAGAGAGCTGCATGGTAAGAGCAGTGCTTTAACAAAATGGCATACCTGGGATCAATGAGAGAATAATAAAATAAGAACCAGCATTTATGGAGTAACTATTGAATGCTTTATATGACAATAATAATAATTTATACAATGTTTAATATGTGCCAGTAACTGTTCTAAGCACTTTATTTATATTACATATATTAACTAATTTTAGTTCTCTGAACTCTCTTAGCTGGACACTACTATTATCCACATTATCCATTTTTCACAGATGGATACACTGAGGCATAAAGTATTTAAATGACTCGCCCAAGATCATATAGCTGTACATAAGATCTCATTTGGTTCTTCCATCAATGAACCCTCTGAGGTAGGTATTATCATCCCCATTTTGCAGGTGAGAAGACTGAGACTGAGAAGACCAAAGTATATTCGAGGACACACTGCCAGCAAGTTGGAGATGCTGGGTTTGGCACCCAGGAACTTCCACAGCCCGTGTCCTTTCACCCTGCCTCTCTCCCCAGTGTCTGGAACTCAGGAAATCAGCTTGCTGTCTTCTTGAGAACTGAAGAGGCTGGAGGAAAGACTTTATTTACACTTTATTGTCAGAGCTAATTATTCAGTGGGTTGATCTACCTCTCCATCTCCCATTAGACTCAGTACTGCTTTTCAGTAAGATAAATAACAAGCTTGAACTTCTCCAATCTGTGCAAATCACATACGCGTTACATTTCCTGAGGGGTATCCAAGGCTCCTTTTAGCTTCCTCCTATGAGAATGGCTGTGATCGAGACTGGGGGCCTCCTCAGGCAATGGATTAATAGAGAGATGGGTTGATTAACAAATCCTTTAGAAGCTACTTTATAATAAATTGCACGTTGTTTTTTTTGAAAGAAAAATCGGTGCCAGCAACACAAAAGGATATTGCAGCCAGGCAGGATAAAAATGTCCCGCAACAGCTGCCCTTCTGAAGGTGGCCAGAGACACTATAAGGCACCAGTGGGAGGTCTGTCTTCTACTTGGCCTCTTTTTCTATACCTTCACCTCCTCTCCTGCAGCCATCACTGCCCACCTATAGCCCCATCCTGTATCCTGTATTTCAATTTCAGTCACACCGATTGAGTACATAGTAACCTGAGTGCATTTCAACCCATCACTTCAACATCTGTATTTTATAAGATGTTTATCTATTTCTAATTCGGGGGCAAAATCCATGGTTTGCTATAAACTGAATTCCATATAGCCTTCTGACAGGTATAGAGCTAACTCTCTGAAAAGCCTCTATGAGACCCTTCAGGTGACATTTATTTGCTTATTTATTTGTCAGTGAGTTCATTCAGTTTTTATTCACTCAAGTTTTTAGCACAGCCCTTATCAAAGTTCCTGGCCAGTAGGAAATGTTCAACAAATGTTTGTTGAATAGACAAAACAACGAAATATTGATTAATATGTATTCAGTGTGTATTGAATGAATATGTAAAATGAATAAATGAAAGGGGAGCAAGGTGATGGACTGGAAACACGCACAGTGGTGTTCTGACCCTCAAGTGCCCTCAAACACACACATGCACACATACACACACACACACACACACACACACCCCCCACCACCACCACCCACAGACACAGTTTCCTAAGGCTTGGCTCGGGAATAGCTACAAGAGAGCACTGCTTGGGGTGAGTGGTGACAAGAGCCACTAGTCCCTGTGACTAAACTCTTTCAGTAGCAGACAGAGTAGGAATCCTCCCATCTTCTCCCCTCCCTGACCGGGGCAGGGGAGGGCTTCTTCCTGTGTCTCCCTGAGCCTCAAGTCACCTCCAATTCTCCTGTCGCTCAAGACATCCAGGCATAGATTTCATGATTTTACTGCACTTAAATCCCCTTCAGTTAATACTGAAAGTCTTGCTGGCCCTTACTTCTGTCATCCTAAATTAAATACTGCTACCTTGTCTCTTATCCTCACCTCTGGTAATGGAGTCTCTAACAAGGGGTTGTGAAAAGCCACTGTGTAATTAACAGAGGTGTTGTGGTGGCCTTCACAATCAAACTAACCATGTCCCACATAAATAACAATAGCAAGAGCGACAGGCAGTATGTATTGAGCCATTACCAGATGCTAGGCTTTAGGTGCCCCTCCTTGTTTAATCCTCCCAACAACTCTTTGAGGTATTATTATATTATTTTTATTTATTGTTATCCCTTTTTATAGATGAGGAAACTGAATCTTAGGGGCACCGAATTGCCCACAGTCACACAACAGGGAAGCTGGGACTAAAATCCATGAAATCTGACAACAAAGTAAATGTTCTTACTACCAATATACCAGTTATTCTTAATACGTCAATCATCTGGGATAGCAGAGTGAATATTAGAAAAACCCTGGTTTGAATCCTGATTATGCCACTGCGTACTTTGGGCAAGTTCCTTGACTTCTCTGTTTCTTTATCTGTAAAGTTCAGATAAGAACTAATTTATAGGGGCTTCCCTGGTGGCGCAGTGGTTAAGAATCCACCTGTGAATGCAGGGGACACGGGCTCGATCCCTGGTCTGGGAAGATCCCACATGCCGCGGAGCAACTAAGCCCGTGCGCCACAACTACTGAGCCTGCGTGCCACAACTACTGAGCCCATGTGCTGCAACTACTGAAGCCCACGGGCTCTAGTGCCCGGGCTCCGCAACAATGGAAGCCACCTCAGTGAGAAGCCCGCACGCCGCAACGAAGACCCAATGCAGCCAAAAATTTAAAAATAAAATAAAACATAAAATAAAATTCAACTAAAAAAAAAGAACTTTACAATTTACAGATTGACTGTGGGAATTAAAAGAGGGAAAACACATGAAGCCTCTTACCATAGTATCTGGCACCAGGAATGGATCAATAAATATCTCCATGTTTTCCACCCCAGTTTGTAGCCCTCATCCAATGACTAGATGTCAAACTAAAACATGTTAAATCCTCTGTCTGTATCCCAAGAAAAGCAGATCACCTCAACCTGCTAGCCAGATAGAAAAACAAATTTTTATATCGCAGGTGAAGCACAGAGCAGGTAGTCTTTACCAGACACCCTGCAGGAAAGCAGGCAGAGAGCACAGACGTCCCCCTCCCGGCTGGCTAGAGACATCCCATTTAGAAATTCTTGTTCAGCTGGGCTCTCTCCCCCTTCTCAATTAGACCGAGGCGTTCTGTGTGAGAATCATCAAAGCTACGGATTCCCCCAACAAAATGCATTGGTGCGCGATGTAGCAAAAGCTAATGCTTTTAGCCTCCTTACAAATATGGTCTAGAACAGGAAATGTTTCCTTTCTGCTTATTAAAGAGCCCAGGAATTTTGGTTAATGGAAGGTGCCATAGAAGCAGAGTCAAGAAAGATTACGTCAGATAGTAAAATAATTTAAACAGCTGATACCTAATACTTGAGTTTCAATCACTTGAGGTTTACATAAAAGTAGGGTTTGCTCTGTTTTGCTCTGTTTTTCATCTTTTAACCCCTAGGTTTTTAACCTAGGCCAAAGAGCCAACTGTCTCAATTCTTAATATCCATACAGAAGTTTAGAAATAGGATTAACACCTGCCAAAACACCATATTGTTTCTTGGCTCAACTACAGATAGCTTGTGAAATATGAGTTAATTTCAGGTAAGCAAATGCAAACAGAAATGTCAAGGTACTCAAACCTCCCTTCCCTGGCGATATTCTTATTTAACTAACTTGATATGTAGCAGCACTCCACTGTATTAAGAATTATCAGGGGTTTTTTTAAGTTTTATGATAGAAGTGGTGATCACAAAATGTATGTATTCACAGTATTTATTAACCCAATACCCAGCATATGGTAAGCACTCACTAACCAGCTGCTATTTTACAATACTTGCAAGAAGTACTAGAAGTAGTAATAATAATAGTAGTATCTATTTCCTATGTGTCAGGTGCCAGAATATATTTGTTTATGTACATTTATAATTTCAGAATAAGGCCTATCCATGAAACAGGAATTATCATTCCGGTTTTACAGATGAGAAAACAACTGCAATCAAGTATCAAGTCCACTGAGTGGTAGAGCTGAGTATCAACTCTAGGATTGTCTAATTCCAAAGCCCACGCATGCCTTGCTCTGTGAGACTAGATTATGACCACCAGAAATCTGCCCTGGGTGGACATCAGAGGGGATCCAGGAACCCAGCCACCTTGGCTTCCATCCCCTTTTCTCATGTCCCTGCCATCTCGCTTCTTTCCAACCTCAGGGAAATCTGGCAGAGAGATGGAACACGCTAGGGAGGGGTGTTTTGGAGGCTGCAGTTGGGGTTTAAACATGGCCCTGGGCAACAGAACACACGCATTGGCTTGGCTCAAGTTGGAATGCCCTGGCATAAGGGATGCTGAGTTGACAGAAGCCAGGAAGGCATTTTTCTCTTTGCTGTCTATAGAATGCTACTCTTTGAAGCTCTTCTGCTTTGTTTACAGTTATGCCCTAATCATTAGCCAACAGGGACTTTGGGCGTAGAGTGTTCTGGGAATACTTCCTGTCAGGTTTTTCCCAGCCTCTCTTTGGAATGCCTCTGCAATCCACTTTGTAACTCTGGGGGTGGTCCAGTGTGCCCAGAGGGACTCTGCCTTGTGTTGCTCAAAAGGATCCCAGCACTCAACCTCAAAAATAGCTCAGGGCCTAAGGAGACCTCACGGAAATGATTTTTGCTTAAAAACAAGTCTGGCCTGGTATCTACAAGTCACACATAAAGAAGTCTTTTGCTACTTACTTTTTAAATTACACGTCACTATAGGGTATTAATCTGTATGCTTGTTTTGGAAACTCTGAGAAATGGGACAGGCTACCAGGATTCCTCTATCTGGGTGAAGAACCCCTAAGCCTCCCAGGAGAAGCAGCAAAGGGACTTTGGTCTTGACAGTCAGACACCTAGGCGATCGGGGCTAGCCCTCCTGAGCAAAGAGGGTCAGCAGATGCTCTCCTGATTTCCCGGAAGAGCAGAGCAGGAGGTAGGAAAGGAGATGAACTGATTATCAGGGATCACCCCGGGAGGGAAGGCAGCTCAGGGCAGGTCCTGCGTGAGGACCTATGTTGAGGCACCTGACTATCACGTTTGCTGTCAGATGACATCTGGCCCCGGCCCAGGGAAGCCTTTCTAAGGTCCTCAGTGGATGACTCAACTCCAGGAATCTCAAAAGGTCCTGGTGGCCATGGGAGGGACAAACTGAGACGGCTATGACAGAGTCATGCTGATAATGGCTTTGACTGAAGGGTCAACACCAAGCATCCAACAAGCTGCCTAGACCTTCAAAGGAAAGGAGGCGAGAAGGCAAAGGTAAGTGGGTAGGGAGCCAAACCAAACACCACTGTTGCCCAACCGAAGTTATCTCTGCCGTCAGGGGGATCTGGGGACATTCGGATTTCTTAACGGTACCATGACACTCACGAGGACAAGGTCAGCCCCTCTCCCCTGCCTGCCACCTGTGCTGACTCCCACCTGCAGTTCCCCACTGGGCCTCAGTCTTTTCTCAGCCGTTTGTGACTCTGATTCTCCACGGAACCTCATCTCCGCCCCCAGCCTCTTTCTCTGTTGGTGACGCGCTATCACGCACGCCAGCTGTACACGCCTGCTACCGAGGAAAACGGAGCTGCTCCGTTCCCGGAATCCTGGCCCTCTCAAGTGCCAGGCGTTCCACGAGGGAAGCCTCCTTCTGGGAACTGCCCTGAGCACCCTCACGTTAAGTGGTCAGACGTGCGCCAGGGCTGATGGCGCGGAGTGGGCCGGGAGAGGCTCAGACTGTGGGCAGGAGTCAGAGGTGAGGTCCCCGTCCACATAGTAGGTGGACTGTCCAGACATCAGGGGCGAGGGCCTTGGAGAGGTGAGGCTGCAGGCGGACGGAGGTGTGGCGGAGTGGGGAGTACAGAAGCACAACTCCTAGAAAGATGCTCTCTGTTGGGCAACACCATCAGCTGCTCTAGAAGGCACGGATAGAAGCAGGTAAAAATGTGAATGCTTCCTCACTACCCTTCTCGGCTCTTCGCCCTTAATCTTCTCTTGGTGAGAGCTGGGGTTTGCATCTCCACTCAAAATCTCTCCCCTTTCTGCTTCCCGGCAAAGTCTGTCCTGCTTTTCACATCTCTGCCCTTTCTATAACTTCTACATTCCTTAGAAAACTCATCCTCCTAGGAAAACGTCTTCCACACACCCCCCCCCCACCTCCTCCCAAAGGGAGATGGAAGGGGTCCTTTAGGGCAAGCAGGTGGCTCTCAGACCTGAGGAGCAACATGTATTCCAAAGCCTTTCCTACGCCTTCA
The DNA here is from genome assembly GCF_028021215.1 of Eschrichtius robustus. Lineage (NCBI taxonomy): Eukaryota > Metazoa > Chordata > Mammalia > Artiodactyla > Eschrichtiidae > Eschrichtius > Eschrichtius robustus. The sequence goes on from NC_090836.1 coordinate 63,718,651, forward strand.
GCCTGCAGACTGAGGGGCAGCTCCGATCCACGGCTCCGCGCAGTCTCTAAAGGCAAATGAGACACAAAGCTGGAAGGAGATGGGCCTGTGCTCCCACACTGAGCCTCAGCACCCCTTCTGTATGGTGTCAGCACTGCCTTCACCTCCCGGGCCCTGAGGGTTAGGCCTGAACCCAGTAATGCCCAGGAACGATGAAGGAGCTGGAGGAAACCGACCTCAGGGGTCTCCCAGTGACATCACTGTGGCCGGAGCACCTGCCTGTGTGGGTAGGATGCAGTCAGATGAGAGCCAGAGAAGGAGGGGCTACAGGACAGCATCACATCTGCGATGCACAAAGACCCTCAAAGTGCTTATCTTCTTAGAAAGGGAGAAGCAAGAGGGCCAGAGGAGACTTTGATAAATTACCAAAAAAAAAAAAAAAAAAAACTAATGAAATCAAGTGATGGTGAGAACCAGGTGAAGGCTGAGTGGTGAGTAGACCAGCTCCTGAGTCCCATCCCCCTGCCTCGATTTGAGCTCCTTTCTGCTTGGATTCTGTGCCGGTGTCCTCACTCCATTGGCTGGACAGTCGTCCACCAGCCTTTCCGTTCCCCGTGATTCATGTGCTTTCCTCGGTTATGGCCCAAGGTTGAGGCTTGGCAAGGTGGGGGTCTCGGGGACGACAAGGAAGTAATACTGTCGTTGTAGTTGGAAGACAAGTCATCCATTCCATTCCTTATAAAGGCATGTGTTTTTCTTGAATAAATGCTAAGTGAAACTAGTCTTTATGTCTTTTTCCCCTTGATCCACAACCTCGTCATTCCATAAATAAAATGATGCCTTCAGAGCACACAGACTGCTTTGCAGGGTGGTCTGGGGAGAGAATCTGCAAACTGTGGGATGGCCTATGACAAGGCACTCTTCTCCAGAAAGTCACAGTGGCCGTGAAGCTGTCCTCTGCCAGGCCCCGTTCTCCCCAAGGTGAGCCCTGCTGGGCTTGGACTCCCCCATTGCCCTCACTCTGAAGGGCTGGAAGCTGTGGAAGGCTTAAGGGCCTCTGGAGTCTCCCAGATCTGCATCAGTCTTCTTTTTATTGATTTATTTATTTTTGCAAAAATATATTTTTTTCCTAAATTTATTTATTTATTTATTTATTTATTTATTTATTTATTTATTATTTTTGGCTGCATTGGATCCCTCCTGCTGTGCGCAGGCTTTCTTTAGTTGCAGCGAGCAGGGGCTACTCTTCATTGCAGTGCGCGGGCTTCTCATTGAGGTGGCTTCTCTTGTTGCAGAGCACGGGCTCTAGACACACGGGCTTCAGCAGTTGTGGCACACGGACTCAGTAGTTGTGGCTCACAGGCTCTAGAGCACAGGCTCAGTAGCTGTGGCGCACGGGCCCAGCTGCCCCGCGGCATGTGGGATCTTCCCGGACCAGGGCTTGAACCCTTATCCCCCTCACTGGCAGGCGGACTCCCAACCACTGCGCCACCAGGGAAGTCCCGTATCATTGTCTTCTGATCTTGGGGACTTACTTAACTTCCGTCAGCTTCTGTTTTCTTATCAGTAAAAGGGAGATAATACCTACACCTCATAGCACTATTATGATACAGAACCTGTCATAAAATAAATGCTCGGAAAATAGCAACTATTATTGTTCAATTTGTGTTACTCCCTCAGTCGTTATTCTCCCTGGTTACATTACTGAAGTAAAACGCAGCTCATTAGTGTGTTCAAAGTAATAGAAGATTCAGCTTAAACACATTTTCTGCCTACATCAAGTCATTCAGAAGCACCCATTTTCATTTCAGGCCATGGAGTAGAAAATAATTCTAGATCGTGTGAGAATACATTCCAACCTTAGAGCATAATCAGGTAGTTGGATCATTTAGTATCTGTCATCACTCCGATCAGTAGATCTCACTGTACCATTGGGTTTTCACTGGATAGGAGTCGGAGGAGATTGAGTTGAAGGCACATTGGGCTGTCAAAACAACAAAACCAAAACCAAAACCCCCCAGAGTAGCATGCCTTGTTGTAGTTTTCTTTTTCCCAAAGGAAGGAGCGGGGTAAAGCATAGAATAAAGACAGATGGCTTTGTAAGTTGTTAGAGATTTTTGCTGTCTGTGGTTCCAGGGATTGAAATGAAGAGGTCATGAGACAAGGATGCTCTTTAGCAGACACTGGAGACAAACTCTTCCTAGATGTTTCGCCTGAATAGACACAGGCTTCCCAGTGGGGAAAGCGGTCTTTGGTGTTGTATCTAAACTCACTAGATGAACTGAAAAGAAATATTTTTTGATCTATGGGTATAAACTGTAAACCCCTTCCTTTCTTGTCTCTCCCAATGCAGAGAGGACATAAAAACTCTCTCTCTCTCTTCTTTATTTTGGTATAAAGTAGATATTAAGCATTAAGCAGTAAAAAGGAAGAGCTAGTATGGGTTAATGACATTTATTGAGCACATTTAGTGATCATCTGCTACTGTGCAAAGTGCTTTCACGTATATTATTTATTTCAATCCTCACAATAGCTCTATGGGACAGGTTTCATTATTCCCATATGACAGGTGAGGAAGCTGAAGTTCAAAAACGCTAGGTGACTTGTGCAAAGTCACACAGTTTATGAGGGGCTAAGCTAAGAGTCAAACTCATGTCCTCCAAATGCAAAGTCTGTACTCTTTTCCAAAGGCAACTGAAGCTCAAAATATCTAAGGATTACAAATATTATAGTTGAAAGGGAGCAATTGAGACATCTTTACTTGAAAGATGAGGAAACTAAAGTCCTTACTATATATAAAATAAACAACAAGGTCCTATTATATAGCACAGGGAATTATATTCAATATCCTGTAATAAACCATAATGGAAAAGAATATGAAAAAGAATATATACATTCTTTCAACACTGTAAATCAACTATACTTCAATTTAAAACAAAAACAAAAACAAAACAAAACAAAACACTGACATCCAGAGAGGCAAAAATCATCTAATTAGGCTCTCACAACTTGTCAGCAGCCAAGCCAAGCCTAGAATCCAGGATTCTTTCTACTACTCTTTGCTGACCCTTGAAGGAACTCCCTAAAGAATAAGAAACTCTCAGGGTAGAATTAAACACTAAGGTACTCCTCCTGTTTAGCATGAATAAAAAGCATTCATTTCTTCTTCTATTTCCCTGATTTGGATCTTGTCATGGAATCTATGAATGGTGATAGATAGGGCCGGCTGCTGGAAAAGCACCACTGATGGAGACTAGCTTTAGAGCTCCAGATTCCTGAGAACCTTAGATCTTTCTTCTCTCACTCCAATGTCAACATGACTCCGACATGAAGACACAGAAAGCAACTACATATTTCTGTTTTAAAAATCAGTTGTGTTCTATTTAAATTGGTTCAAAAGAACCAAGTGAAAAAAAAGAAAAAACCAATTGAACATCATTACAACAGTACCGTATTTGAAAGGAAAATGTTAAGACCTTAGTAAGAATGGTGAAAGTACGTAAAAGACTTTTAGCTAATATTTCTAAGCATCTTCCCATCTCTGTGAGAGGCCTATTTGCATTTTCATGCCAGCACATGGACACAGTTTGCATCGGGGTCAAACACAAAGGCAGTGGAGTTAGACTCCTGGATGACAATCCTGGTCCCACCATTTGCTGGTAAATTTCTCCAACTCTTAATCCTCAATTTCTTATCTACTAACTGCAAGGTGATAAGAACTATGGCAGAGACTGCTAGTTTCCTTCCCAATAACCATTCTCCTCTTCTTCTTTGCTCACAGAACCCTGACTTTGTCTGGGATGGCAATGTGCCCAGCTGGAGGAATACATTTCCAGCCTTCCTTGCAACTTTGGATAGAAAATAAGCTGTAATTGGAAGTCATCATATGGGGGCTCCAAAATTTCTCTAAAAAGAATTATTTATCTTCAAGGTGTTCCCTTCTGCTCTACTCCCAGTTCCTCTTTTTTCCTGTCTAGCACTCAGATACAGTGTCTGGAACTCCAGCAGCCATCTTGGACTGTGAGGATACAAGCCCTGTATACCAAGGATGGTGGACGAGAAAGATAAAAGGAGCCTGGGTCCAAAAAGTCACCATACCAGCTCTGGACAACCCACCTCTGGACGTCTTTCAGATAAAAGAGAAGTAAATCTTTATCTTAATACACTTATTTGGAATCACCTGTTATACACAATCAAATCCAATGCTGATCTTTATAATAAATAAATAAAATAATCTATATGAAACATGTGGTATAGGACCTGGCATTTAGTAAATACCCAATAAATGTTAGTTGCTGCTACTTCTATTACTAATACTCTATGAAGTACTATGATTAGTACTACACCACCGATAGGATTATGTCTCATCTTCCCTTTGCTTCAGATGTAAGTTCCTGGAGAGCAAACCTTACAACTTACACTTATTTGTATCCCTGTAGGCCTGCCCCTGTGCCCTGCACATAATTTTTTTTTAAAGTACCTTCTACTTAGAGAAAAAGTAGTTTTAAGTTTATTTTTCAGTTAAATCTGCTGAGTAGGATCAGGCTTATTAATATGATAAAACGTGATGAAATAGTTCCAATTTTTATATAGGTGTACATATTTCCTAATTCGTATTTTAAAGTACATATTGTTTTATTTATATCTGAATTAGCAACCAGTTTTGTTAAAGTGTGTTATTAACAAAACATTATCTTTTTTTACAAAAAAAAAAAAAGTGAAAAAAAACCATGGAAAGTCTGGCCTCTGGCCCCAAAAACCATCTTACACGCCCCATCACACACCTCGCACTGTCTCATTGTTGTTATTGTAGCCATTCTCTATGGAGCACTTGCTATGAACTTGGCACTAGGATAAGCACTTAGGTACCTTGCCTGAATTAACTGCTTATATCAATCCTATGGGAGAGGTATGATTACCGCCATACCCTACACTCCTTATTCTAAGGTTAGGATCTAGAAGGAAATAGTCTAATGACTGTTAGATTTTCAAACTCAAATCAAATTACAGAAAACGTTTCTTAAGAGCTTTGAGCCTATAGAAAACTCGCAGAAGTTTCACTTTATTCTGTGTTAATTTCCTTTTTCAGAGACCCACTTACAGAAGAAACAAAGTCTTCAAAAGAGAGAAGAAACCCTAATTCTTCACTCCCCTTTTCCTCTAAAATATTTTCATTTTTTAAAACGTAGTGTTCTTAATCACTTGTGAGAAACAAACCAAGGCCTTAAAGGTCCATAGGAACTTTACAACCTGAGAAAAACAGAAACTTTCATTGCTACTTGGGGAAAGCAAGAATTGAAGAAGTTTTTTAGAAAAATGTCTTCCTTTCCCCTCCATTTTCCTGCAAGATCTCTTCACTTCCCAGGCCTGCCTGGATCCCCCTGCCTTGCCCATCAGGAGGGTGGAATCCTCTTGCCAACCCTTATAACTCACACCCTCCCATTTCAGATCTGATTCTTTCCATATTTCGAATTCACAAACACTCTTTGTCTCTCATCCCTGTTCTGTTGGTCAATTTCTGTGCAATAAGTTTGAAGTAAGAGTTTTGATTTTATATGTCAAGTTAAATGCATATAAATAGGAGGGTACCCTGATTATGATACCAACATTGTCATGAATTTGTTTAGGGGCACCAAGAAGCAGCTAATCCCACAAAAGCTGCTCTGTGTACCTATTTTATGCAGTCATTTGGTTCAACTGGATATTGTTTTTTAAAGCCACGTTGAAATCAACGTGTTTTCCCAGGCTCTTGGAGTGCCCGGGTCAGGAATGCTGACAATCTGCTGTCAGAGAGAGGCTGTCAGCATCACTCCCTATCAAGCCCTCCCAGTCATCACTTGCATAAGAACAAGCAGGCAACCCGCTGCCTTGTGACAAATGCTGTGACTCCGGAGCCAAATGCTATGAATGAAGTCCTGTAAAAGGTCATTTTACGTAAGAGGAGATAATGGCGTCACCCGGGGCGCATACATAATTTTGAATGAAAAACCTGTTTAGTGGATTCTGGAATACATACACTTATTAGGGATCCCTCTCCTTTCTTTCTCCCCTGTCATCTCATTAAAGGTTACAAATTCTGAAATCTTGTCCAAGTTGTCTAGTTTGGGGTATTTCGTGTCCTAGGTAGGTCATAAACTGTTATTTATGATTGAATTCTGGGCTATGTGAATTACATTCACCTAATTCCCTGGAAGGGCAGCAACAAGTTTTACCACCCGACCTATTAGCATTTCATGGATACCTATGGATCTATTACCCTCCATAAACATTTTTCAGGGAATATTTCCCCTGACACCTACACAGAGAAGCTAGAAAAGCCAGTGAGCTATTTCCTCAAGTAACCGTATAAACATTCAAATCATTTCAACTTTTCAGCTCGAGAGATAATTTCAAGACCCGGGGGGTATGTGGAGGTGACTAGTAACACCAGAAACATTCCATGAATATTTTAGGAGCCAGGTGATAAAATAAACTGCAAGCAGTTTTTTAGCCCAGGTTCTAAATAAATGATTCTCAAAAAATTTTTGAAAAAGAATATATTCTAACAACTGTATTTTAAAATATGCCCATTTCAAAATATTGCTTTCTTTTGTAAATTTTCTTCCTGCTTAAGGTTTCTTTTAACCCACATGGATTATATTTGGAAAGACTAAGTCACAAAGCACTTTTTAAAACAGTAGAATTGGGCTTCCCTGGTGGCGCAGTGGTTAAGAATCCGTTTGCCAATGCAGGGGACAGGGGTTCAAGCCCCGGTCCGGGAAGATCCCACATGCCATGGAGCAACTAAGCCCGTGCGCCACAACTACTGAGCCTGCGCTCCAGAACCCACGTGCCACAACTACTGAAGCCCCTGCGCCTAGAGCCCGTTCTCCGCAACAAGAGAAGCCACCACAATGAGAAGCCCACGAACCACAATGAAGAGTAGCCCCCCCCTTGCCGCAACTAGAGAAAGCCCATGCGTAGCAACGAAGACCCAACACAGCCAAAAATAAATAAATAAAATAAAATAATTTATTAAAAAAATAAAACAGTAGAATTAAACAGTTTATTTTCAATATCTATAAACACTTTAAGAGAGTTTATATAATTTAGATAAAAATTTATATTTTGGGGGGAGAAGAGATGTGATGTCTGAATACTTCGAGTGATTATCTGCAAGAATAACATCTTGAATTTACATAAACTATCTTCCAAGCCTTGCAAAGTAGTGCCACAGTGGAAAGAGCGTTAATTAGGGATCAAGGGAGCCGGATTTGGGTTCTAATCCTGTCTTTGAGTTTAATTGGCTGTGTGACCAAGGGCAGGTCACTGGCCCTCTTGGCTTCATTTTTTTCCTCTGCAGAAAGGGGAGAGATGAATGAGACTTTATCGAAACTCCTAAATTTCTGTTTTCAGCTCTGATCTCAGCTTACCATTTATACAGGTAGAGAAGAGGTATTATTGCTCACCACTGCATAGAAAGCAAATACAAACCAGGGTCCACAGGCTGTCGAGACAGCCATGTAGCTCAGGTCTCGTGGTAGCTACGCGGCACTTTGTACAGGCATCAGGGATTTTAACTAGAACCCTAGGCAATAATTACAATTATTCTATAGTGAGCCAGTGCATTGTGGCAAGGATAAGATTCACTCTCACTCCTGCAAACACGACTCACACTGTTGTCTACCTTAAGGATCTCCTTTGCTGTAAGAAACTAAGTCACCGAATCGTCTCCCACAGAGACCAGTCATTCCCTTCAGTGGTGGTGTCGAAACACGGCAACAGGAAATTACACAGGGGATCTGGCACCACCACAGACCACTGCTTTGTCATAGTGGTTTAGGCAGGGTGGGGCTAACCCTCAAAGCAGGATGCTCAAAGCTCTGCGGAAGCCAGCTCCGCTCAGTGCAGGTTCAAATCCTTCAGATGTCAAGTTGCACAGCAAAAAAACTGACCATCCCACCTTCACGGGCCATGAACGTTACTAGCAAGAAAAGTGTATGTGTATGTACAAATACACACACACACACACACATATAGACATACATAGATGTACATACCCACAAATGTATATATACTGGGAATTACTTGGAAGGATCATTCAAGACAGGTATGTGTTTCAAAACTGGAACCAAGCTTTGTAAAAATGAACATGTCTCCAGCAGCTAAAAACTAGAAAGAGAATATGCTTAAAACTATTACAAGTTTGGCCTCTTTGACAGTGATGACTCACAAAGCCGGTCTGCTCTTTTGAGGTGATGAGTCAGCCCTGACACAGTAAGCCACACCACTGGGTAGAATTTGTTACAGCAGAGTTCAAAATACTTGCAAAATAACTGAGCTGTCAGCTTCAATAGGAACTCAACCGGATGAACTATCAGCTTGAGGAGAAAGCCAAAGGAGGACAGCGACTTAATCAAAACTTTCAAACTCCTCAAGAGTCATTTCCTGTTGCTTTCTGTACAGGAGTTGAATACTCATTTATCAGTCACTTCAGAAGCACAGGTTGTCAGGTCTTAAAGGACTATGGAGTATGTTTGCCCACTCTGTTAGAAATGAATTTGGCAGGGTTTGAGAGGATGCAAATAACCACGTCGGCTAGTTTTCCAAGTTTTCATTTCCGGCATCTAACTAACCATCCAATACTTCAGGTGAATGCCCGGGGCAGGGAGCAAGTCACTCCCACATGGACCCTATCTCAGAGCAGTCAGCTGTGACTCTGCATCAAGGGGTGACAAAGCGGTCCTTTCTGTCCTCAGGTCCTAACAAGCCCTTCAAAATAAAATCAGATTTAGAACAACCTTCAGACCAAGGAGACCCGCCTACATCTACAGCCCACCTTAGAGCATCTAAATCTTCAAAGCCCTCTTGCCCCACGCTGTGCCATCTTTGATAACCTGATTCACTCTGTAGGCAGGTAAGGCCAGGGGTCAAGAGCACCCATGCCATGGCAGTTATTGCCTTTCTATGTGGTGAAGGTTTCCAACAAGGTCTTTGAGAAAGAAGCAAGGCAAGGAAGAACACCTTGCTAAATAGATTCATGTGGGCCAGGGGTCAAGAGCACCCATGCCATGGCAGTTATTGCCTTTCTATGTGGTGAAGGTTTCCAACGCGGTCTTTGAGAAAGAAGCAAGGCAAGGAAGAACACCTTGCTAAATAGATTCATGTGGCCAGTGAGTTCATTACTCAGGTTTTTCTGTGTCAATAATTCTAGACAGCTGTAATGTTGTATTCATATGATTCCTTCCACTTGAATACAAATATAAATTTGGCTCAAGTTCTACAAAAAACTAGGGAGTACTGGATGCTATTTGTCTAGTTGTGATAACATCCTATTTCTTAAATCCAAATTATTTGGATTGGAATACACATATGTGTTTTACATACACACACAATATCTATATCTAGATCTAGATATGTAAGTATAATAAATATATAGATATAATATCTAATCCCTCTTAAAATGGTATCCAGATAATAATATTTTCACTTACATAATGCTTCACTGTGAGTAAGGCGGTTAAATGGTGGCTCTAGGACTTGAACTCATGTAGATTTCACTGCCGCTTCGCTGTATGTCCATAATAGCTCCCCAAGGGCAAGGCTGTTATTCTCACTTACAAATGAATAGACTAGACTCAGAGATTAATGTCACAAGACTAAACAAAGTCAGAACTAGAATCCAAGTCCATGTTCTTCTCAATATGATGTATGCATGAAGATATTTATTGCAGGAGTGTTGAAATCAGCATGAAAACAGAAACTCACTAGATGACAATAGGCAAATGAATGAAATAATACAGCGACTCAATAGGATATTATGCTGTCATTAAAATTACCACTTTAAATAATAATGAGGGTGATAGCTACCATGTATTGAATGCTTACTTTGTGACAGGAACAGTGAGAGCTCATTATGTGAACTACCTGATTTTGGGTGCACAACTTCATGAGACAGGTACAATCATTGGCTTCATTTTACTCATGAAAACTGAGGCTGAAGTAAATTAAATCACTTGCCCAAGGGAATTCAGCTAATAAAATCAAGACTTTTTGACTTTAAAGCAGGGTTTCTCAACCTTGGCACTACTAACATTTTGGGCTGGCTAATTCTTTGTTATGGAGGACTGTCCTGCGCATTGTTGGGTATTTGACAGCATTCCTGACCTCTACCACCAGTTATGAAAACCAATAATGTCTCCAAACATTGTCAAAGTCTCCTGGGGGAGAAAATCACTCCAGGTTGAGAGCAACTACTCTAAAGCATAAGGTTAATCATTATGCTGTAGACCCCCTTCCAACACCACCAGCCTTCCTACAGAACCATGGTGGTGGAAATACACACACACACACACACACACACACAGAGTCATAGACAAGATCCCCTGAGAAACAGGTTCTTGACACTCTGATGTTTGACTGCAGGAGGTTTTGGGGGGTGTTCTTGGGAACCTCCCCTGTGAAGGAGCAAGGGAAAGAGGACTAGGCAGAGGGAGAGTTGAACTCCAGGGCCACCTCCTTGTTGAGACAGGCCTCAGCCACTTCTGCAGGGAGCACTGGAGCTGGGATGGCCCTTCACAGTTGTCCGGCTTGAGACAACAGGGCCTGGTCTTCATCCACTCCCCATAGGCCAATCGCACCCAAGGAGGGGGTATGTCCTAGGGCAAGGTAGCTCTCCCTGAGACAAGGCTGAGGACAATTCCAGGGAAAGGGCTAACTGACATCATGACAGCCACCAACAGTCTCATATCTGGGGACCGAGTACCCTCTCTGTCCTCAGGTGGCAGTCTGGGTGGAGCACCGCAGCACCCTCTCCAGGCGCATATATGAGTATTCTGATCGTTTCATTGTAACTCACTTAAAATACATAAGCATGTGAATGGAGACTGGAAAGCGATAAGCAAATGAGAATAGTAGTACTATAAATAATGCCTTTTTTGTCTTTTTTCAAAGTTGAAAACAAGAATTTTGTCATCATACTGTTCTGACCATTTAAAAGAAGTGCTGAGGTATCAGAAAATACAATTCATAGCTTTAAAACACCATATATTATATATTCACATGGTTATAATGATCCCCAAACCCGCTTATGTGCCCTAAAACGCAGGGAGCTTCCTTTCATAGCCACACCAGGCACTGTTCTAAGCACTTTTACTAACTTATTAAATCTTCTCAATAACCAGAAGGTGGGAACCTTTATTAACTCCACTTTACAGAGGAGGAAATTGAGTTTCCAAGAGGTTAAGTAACTCAAGTTCTACATGGCCTGTAAGTGGTAGAACTGGGACTTGAACCCATGTACTCACAAATCCTGACTCTTACCAACCCTGCTTTACCGCCTGCTTCACACATTTATTTCACATTGTACCCCTGAAATTCCCTCACAATGGCAGTAATTTGTCTTCTCAGATTTCATTTCTTCTTTAAAAACAAAACCAAACAGGGGAGGAATCAAGATGGCGGAGGAGTAGGGCATGAAGCTCACCTCCTCCCACAAATACATAAAAAATACATCTACAAGTGGAATGATCCGCACAGAACATCTGCTGAACGCTGGCAGAAGACCTCAGACTTCCAAAAGGGCAAGAAAACCTCCACATAACCAAGTAGACAAATGAAAAAAGAAAACAAAACCAAACAAAAACAGTAAAGTAATAAAGCTCTCAATGTAAGACTATGCTAAGAGATAAAAAAAATGTCTTCAAATTTCCTATTTTAAAGTCTTTGAAGATTTAAACACTTTTAGATGCCAATGGAGATTTTAAGTAAAGATACGCCATATTCTTTTAAAGAATCGAGTCTCGGGACTTCCCCAGTGGTCCAGCAGGTGAGACTCTGTGCTCACGCTCCCAATGCAAGGGGCCCGGGTTCAGTCCTTTGTAGGGGGAACTAGATCCCACATGCATGCAGCAACTAAGAGTCTGCATGCCGCAACTAAAGGTCCCGCGTGCCGCAACTAAGATATGGCGCATCCAAAATAAATAACTAAATAACTAACTAAATAAGTAAATAAATATTTTTTAAAAAGAATCGAGTCTCTCTTCTGCTTTCAACACAAAACAGGAAGCTTTATAGATACCAGCTTGAAAGATGATTCTCCTAGAGTCAAGGCTTCACCCTCTCAAGGGACCTAGGAAGACTCAAATCTCTCTGGAACTCAAGGAATTGCCTCCAAGCTAATTCACTAGGGACCATTTCTTGTCCCCTGGGCACTATGGAAAAATTCAACTCAAATTCATTAGCATTCAAAAAGCAATAATTATTTCACCAAATAACCTGAGTGAAATTCTATACCCTATATTCAAAATGACTAGGTAATTTTTAAAATAAATTTCCAACCTCAAAAGATGGTCTTTTTTCTTCCCAGAGTGGTCATGGCCTTTACAATGGCCAAGCCCTTTAGAACATTGCTCCCACAGGTACACGCAGCACACGTGACTGGTGAACAAGGCCTTCAAAAGGTCCACAGGTCAGTCATCTTGATAGATACTTTATTTGAAATGGAATGCATTTTGAAAATACGAAAAATAAATCACATCTCTCCAAAATCATTTAAGAGACATATTTACACAAATGACGACCACTTCATTAAGTTCACAAATGTGATAGTTTGTAAAGCATTTGGTACATGGTGATGCTTGCTTTTCAAAGCTCGTATTTGCATATTCTGAAATTTTAAGCAGAAGGTTGACAGGGGAATGTAACAGACAATTGTTTTATCTTTCTTCTCAAAATAAATACAATGGTCTGGAAGGACCACCTGTTGTTAAAATCTCCTTCCCCACCACCCAGCTGATCACCAGCAGGCCAGCTTCAGAACAGGTAGTTTTTATGCAGCTGCTTCTAATGGTCCAGGGCCCTTCTGCTTCCTTCATTGGGCAATAATGCCCTTTCTAGGAAACCCTGTTGGATCCTTTACTCCATTTGGCAGATGGAGTCCTGCCAACAAAGTCACAGATCACTTTGTCATCCAATCTTATGTAAATCTAGATTGGCTGTTCTGCACCGCAGATCAAAATTCACCCTTTAAACTGTGTCAAGAATTTAGAAAATAGTTCTTAAAAACCCATCCAACCCAATTCCACAATTAATACATCTTAGGTTGTTTTAGGTAAATAGGTGTATTTCTCTTGAAAGAATCACTGATGGATTCATCGAGCTCTATAATTCCCAAATTTAAATTTTATTCTACTGAGGGCATTTTACTGGTAAAGCAAAAACGAATTAGTTTGACATTTACAAAAAAGAGAGGAAAACGAATGTTCACAGGCCCATCGTCATCCTCCAAAGCTCTATTTTCTATGAGATTGCTCCAGTTGCATTCGTCTTAGATCCCTCTTGTAAACCTGCCACTGAACATGACACTGTAAACACTTGGAGCCAAGCTAAAACCAAGTCACTCTCCCTGGGGACAGAAAACAAGCGATGTGTTTGAACCCACACACTGGCAACAACTCACATAGTGTCAGACATAAATGAAGAGTCTTTAAGAGAAATAGTGTTCGGAATATGAGAGCAATACAGCGTTAAAACGGGCCTCTCAGCTTAAGCCAGACTTCCTAACGGTGCTAACGTGTTAAGAGGAACTCTTAAGCAACAACTGGGCTTCGTTTTTTTTTTTTAACCTCCATTGAAAAGAATATGTGAAATGAAGTTATGAAGTTGGTCTGATTTCTACATGATGAGAGAATCCCCCTTCCTCTATGAGGGAAATGTTCATTTTGAAAGGGCCCTTTATAGCCATTTGCTCTCTGACCTCAGCACTCCCCGTAGGGCATACGCAGATCCATGTGGATCTCCACTAAGAAAGTATGTCCGAGGAGTTCCGTCATGATGCATAGCCGGTCCCGTGGTAGCTGTCCTCAGGGAATGGCATGAGAGCAAGTAAAGAAGGAAGCACTGTGTGAGGCCAGAGAAATCACCCTCCTGGGTGCTGGGGAGTTAGACATTTTTTCCTTCTTTCATTTGTCCCAACAGATAGTCATTGAACTCACTGTGTAAGAGGCTTGGTGCCAACACAAGTTCAAAGACAAAAAGTTCAGTTTCCAGATGGGACATTCCTTTTAATTTTCCAACTTTTTACATTTTATGTTTATTTAAGGGGTGGGTTTTCTACTGGACCTGTCCTCTCCTTCCTTTTCTTGGGTTGAAAGAAGAATCACCTTTCTCCATGAAGGTGATTTGTCAGGCCTCAGAATACCCTAGGTGGTTTGTATCATTTTCTTACAGGTAAAACAGAGCCACCAACACATTAAATGATTTGCATTTGTATTTTGTTTTGCTGAGTATCGTTAAGTATGCTCATTTTTTGTTGTTGTTGTTCCGGAAAAATTATTAAGCCATAATAAGTGTTAAATTAAAAAAAAACCCATCCTACTCCTCTCCTTTCTAATTTCTGAGGTTTCACAGTTAAATGCTAAGAGGGGTTCAGACTAGAGAGTCACTAAGAGGGTCAACTCAATATAAATATCACAGCAGAGCAAGGACTAAGGGCTGTGGAAAGATAATACAAGGAACCATGATTCCGGTGGCCACATTACAAACCAGAGCCATTGTGAGAAAGAAAAAAATTCTAGCAGCCACGAGGGAGCCTGGGTATACTTTTTTTTGACAACACTACCTAGCCGGTATGTAAGCTAACAACATACGAGTGCCTTTAAAAGCCTACAAGAATCTTAATTTTAAAAGTATTTGGTATGGATTTTAATTTTTTTATAGCATGAGAATCTGAAAGAAAAATCCTTCCGCCTGGAAAAAAAAGCTGTGGTTGAATTGGGGTTACATGATCTGCATGTATTAAAATGACAGTACAATGAGGCATTATTAAAAAGCACAGCAGTGGTTCCAAAGAAATCAAACCAAACTTGACTTAAGAACTCTTGAGATCTGCTCTCTGAGCTGCCCATCATATACACATTTTTTCACAACTGCAACTTAGCCTGTGCAAGTGGGAGTCCACTTAAATTCTGCTTGCCATTTGGTTGACTTTTATTTCCCCTACCACTTTTTGGATTTGAGTTATGATCTCAAATTTTCATCATTTAAATATTGCACTGAGAGGTAATTTGACCTTGAAACTCCTTTTTAGATGGAGGGAGAATAAAGATATCTCTAGCATGAAATTCTACTTTCATTTCTTTGACTACAGAACTTACCAGTGGCCCAATACTGACCATTCCAATTTGGAAGCTGGAAAAATACTGATCCAGACTTTGCAGAAAAGATGATGGAAAACAGAGACCCGTTAGTAAAGCTAGGCAGATAGGAAGTGATTTTCAGCCTCAAGAGGATTTGGTAGCATCTATGGGCTCTTTTTAAACTTAAGTAGCATCTGCCCTTGTGGATTTTGACCATCCTTTTGATTTAACACAGAAGAGGGTTTGTTCTACCTTTAAAAGCACATGCTCTTCCCCCACCTCCCCCCCACCCCCCCGCAACCCCCCAGACTCCTGAACAAGTCGCTGCTAAAACAAGACTGGGGTTGTTTTCTTACTGCAAATCCAGTGTTTATCCAGTCCTTCCTTTTTCAATTTCTGAGTTTAGCTAACCTAACAACAAAACATATAACCCTTGGATTTCTCACAGAGCAATAAAAAGCAAAACAGCTGGTGTCTCTGATCAACATTATTCTCAGAATGAAAACAAAAAGCTATGACTCCTAGTCCTTTGCAATATTTACAAACTGTATTTTAAACTATGAGATTCTAGAATATGCTTCTAGAACAAAGTAAAAGGGCCAGAAAATGTGGTTCACATCAAGTGTGCAAAGCTCTTGGAGAAGGGTAATCTCTATTGTGGATAAGAGCACAAATGTTCTCTCAAACAAGTGGAATAGTTCTTTTCCCCCACTATGTTTTTTGAAATGAAACACCTAATGCATTCATACTCAGAAATCATAGAAAACTCCTTATTAAACCCTTCACACATAGATAATCTAAGAAAGGCTTTTCCTACAGCAGACCCAGTCCTCCTTGTATATTCAGGATATGATCATCTTGCCATCAGTTGGGTTATGTTTGAAATATTTTCAATCAGCTATCATTACTACTGATTTCCTTTTAGAAAAAGCAATTCGATTTTTATAATTACACAATTCTGAACATTTAGCTTCTTTAAACTTCCATTCTACACAAAATATATGTCGAAGGAAAAAAAAACTCAAAAGAAAAAAAAAAGAAAGAAAACTCCACGTAGTATCACAGAGTTTAATTTCAACCACCTGGTATAACATTTAAGTGTCAGACCTTCTGAAAATGAATTCTTGATGTGTTCCCCCTCACCGCCCTTTTACTTTCTTCTTTCCCAAGATTAGAACTTACTAGGGAATAGGTTTTTGAAAATAAAGTTTCTTTTTTGGAAAATGGCCTACATTCAGAAATGTCTCAGAACAAGCATTTTAAAAAAAACTAATAAATAATCATAAATCAAAATACATTAAAATAACATTACAGTACATCATCGCTCCTAAAAGGTCCACCATACTGGAAGATCCTCTCAAAGGTTCATAAATAAAGCCTTCTGGACTCGAAATCATTTTCTGCACTGTGATGAAGAGTTTGCAGAAAAACTAAGAGGAATCGCAAGCTATCGGTCGGATTCTGTCCAAACTACTTGGTCTGGTGCGGGCGGGGCGACTGTTTTGTTTTCGATCCAAGTGAAGACAATAGAAAGGTGCTCGTCCCACTTCCTCAAGTCCTCACAACCTGGAAAGAAATGACACGGATTGAAGTAGCTCGGACTCCTACAAGACCCAGTTCTCTTCGGGCCTGTCCCGTGGACAAAGCGAGCTCAGAAAGCCACCGGGGTCGCTCCCTCGAGTCCCCAGACACACTCAAGTGGCGCTGGTGACAAGGAGAGAAGCTGCGGCGTCGCTGGGGTGCGCACCAGTGAACACGCGTGGGTCAGCGTGGGCGGGCGGGCGATCAGGAGACCTTCCTGCCCGGCCCGAACCCCGCACCCTCCCCTCTCTGCCCGGCCTCTCCCGGCTCCAGCCTGTTCCCTTCTTTCCGCCTCCCAGAAACCTGCATTAATTTCTCATTTTTCCACCCAAGATCCGAACCGGGGAAAAGGCTTCCTACTCCTACCACCCCCAGCCCCACTCCTCGGAACCTCCCTCGGGAGCCGAGCTGCCGGGACCTTACCTCGTCTGCCCCGGGTGCTGCCCTCTTCAGGCAGAGTTGGAGGTGCTACGGAGAAGCCGCTGGCCGTGCGGCTGCGAGAGCGGTAGTGGGTGCGGGTGCGGATGTGGGTGCGAACGCAAGTGCGGATGCGGATACGGATGGAGCGGCTGCGGCTGCGGCTGCGGCTGCGGCTGGGGCTTGGGTTGGGGTTGCGGCTGCGGCTGTGGCTGCGGCGGGGCTTGGGGGTGGGACTGGGGCTGAAGCTGCGGCTGCGGCGGCTGCTGCTGCACCAGGTGCTGCTGCTTCTGCCGCGTGGACTTGACCGCCAGGATGGCCTGACGATTCTTGTACTGCACCATCTGCAGCGTGATCTCCGCGTTCCAGCCCTGGTCCTGCGGGCACCGAAAGTCGATTTCCTTGCCCTCGGCCATCACCACAGTGAAGTACATATACTTGCCTTTGCGCTCCACGCAGTCCACGGTCTTCATGTTGGAAAAGTGCAATTCCTTCAGCTTGACGGGCGGCTCGAGGCTGCCCACAGCGGGGCCTCCGGGCTGGGATGGCTCGACCGGCCCCTGCCCGGGCTGCTGCTGCTGGTGTTGCAGTTGTTTGGGCGGGATGAGCAGCAGCCCCTCCTCAGTGAGGATACAGCACTTTTTCTTCCAGAGCTGCAGCAACCCGTCGCTGCGCTTCTCCAACACACCCTCCTTCAGCGCCTTGCAGCCGCTGCTCTCCAACATCCTCCCGGCATAGGGGGGGCCGCCGCTCGGCTCGGCCTCTCCTCTTCCAGCCGCCCGGGCCGGGGTCGGCAGCAGCAGGCGCGCGCCGTCCTCGCCCCAACGGCTCCCGCGGCCGCCCGCCCGGAGCGCGCAGAAGAGGCTAACGCGCAGGAAGCAGAGCGGCGGAGGCGGCGGCGGCTCCTCGGGGTCCGGGCAGCAAGGCAGCCGCGTCCTGATGCGCCACAAGGTCCGGGAGCTGCGAGCCGCCGGGCCTCTGCCGTCCTCTTGCGAGCGCTCACGGAAGGGCTCTGGCTGGGCCCCCTCGCGGCGCTTTTGAATGGGCCATCCCTCCCACCCCCGAGTGACACCCAGCGGAAAAGGCGGCTCCTGGCGCCCGCGCCGCGGGGGAAAGCCCAGCTCCGAAAGGCACTCCGCCGCCAGCGCACGCCTCATTAACTTGGGGCCTTTCCAAAGCCGGCCGCGTCCACGCCCCCCGCGTCCCTTGCTCCGCCTCTCGCCGCCCACTCGCTTCCGCGCTCCTTCCCCGGGAGGGCTGCAGGGACCCGAGCCCCGGAAACTCCTCTCCTCCGCCCGGGGCCACAGCCGAGGGCGCCCAAGCTGGCCAGCGAAGGATGCCGAGGCGCAGAGGGCGCTGAGAGGCCATCCCCAGCCGTCCCGCCTCTCCTCCCGGTGGGGCTCTCTGCTACCAGCCTCAGAAAATGAGGACGGGGCTGCGAGGACGGGTACAGCTACCAGACAGTGCCTGGTACGCCAAGCTGACCCTCTGCCCTCGGGAACCCAGCCCTGGGATTCGCGCTGCCTGGGCGAGCAAGGAGCCTGGGGGTGAGGCTCGCGAGCCGCGGAGTCCCGTGGAAGCGTGCCTTCCCCGGACCCTACGTGAACATCTTAGTGCACAAAGGCCGAGAGGACACGGTGTCTCTACACTCACATTCGCTTACGGTCACTAACTAGCTCTTCTTGGAGCCGAAGAGGCGATTGTTAAAGCAACAGCGCTACCGTCTGTCCCGTTTGGAAGGGGTAGAGGAAGGGGACTACTTCGGATGGCATCTCGCCTTCCTCTTCTCGAGCCAGGAGCGCAGGCACTGCCTATCTTTACCCGTGACACAAGCGCTCTAGCTTCCTTCTTGACCCATCCGTACAGCCCGCAATATCTCACAACAGTAATTCAACTCTAACGACAAATTCAGGTAATGCCCGGTCCCAACACTTTAAGGCAGTTTAGCCTTCCAAACGGCAGGCTAGCCTCCGCGGGTCCCTCTCTTTGCAAACGCCTAACGGGTCAGATCTCTTGTAATCTCATTTATCTGTAACGTGGGGAAAGTAATGCGGTACTCGCCCCTAGCTCCCTCCTACTCCATTTAAACAATTTCTATAGAAATTCTGGGAAACAAGGCAGAATAAAGAGCCTAAGCCGAGACCAAATCTCTTGGGGGAAATGTATTAAGTAAACAGAGAACCCCAACTATGTACCGACCCTGAATATACGAAGAATTACACAAAGAAGAAATAAATCAGGTGTGGATAAGTCAGAGTTGGCCAAGGTAAGAGGAAAGGCTGCTATTTGAACTCAAGAAGGAAGAAGGGAGAGCTTAGCTCATCTGTAGTTTCATCAGGCTGGAACAAAGAATTCAAAGGGGAAGAAGTGAGAGATGAGCTTGGAGAGCAGAGCAAGATTCAAATTCTTTGTGCGTCACACTTAAGAAATTCCAGGTTTATCCCAAGGTAATCAAGAACAAAGGTTAACTTTTAAACACGGGAGGGTCCTGAATCTTAATCTAAGGAACAATGTTTCAGCAAATGGGACAATTCCAGCACAATCCTGAGACCCACTGAACTGCACTTAGTGGGCTCTCGGGGCCTTCACATTGTTGATGGATTAGTCTTTTAAGGAGAAAGGCAAAGTCATGTAAAGATTTCTTTACATGATTACATTTTTAAAAGGTTACATTTTTAAAAATTCTGTATACCAATGAATGACAAACACTGCACCTAACATCTCAGTTTTCCCCCTGCCTTTGCAGGACAAGTGAGCATTCCAGAGAATTTCCACATGACCAGCTGTTCATCTTTTTAACAGAATGCCATTCTTGAGCTCATTTAGAAAGGATACTTCCTTTAAATGTGTAATTCAGAGTCTCTGAGGGCAGGTGTAGTTGGGAAAGACATTTCATATGGAAAATTGATACTATACAAACTGAAGTGGGTAAAACATTAAGATGTATTCTGGAAGCCCAAGCCATTTTCTTGAGAAACACAACATTTGGTGTTTCTATCCTTCTGCAGTTTATCAGGATGCAACAAATGCATTCTATCTAAGCTACTTCACAATGTCTGGACAACCAGCAGCACGATTTTCAAAAGCACTTGTTATAATTAGAGACTTTAAAACTCAGAATTTCCAGTTGGGTATTTCATGACTTAGTGACTTTGTGAACAGCTCAGAAGTAAGTATACAGTTTGCCTTCTCCAACCACAGTGCAACTGATTATTGGAAATCTCAGTAGTATAATATAGGAATCTTGTAGATAGGTGACAACTTTACTCTTAATTTCACCAGTCACCACCAACTCACAAAATGGCCATATTACCATTTTTAAGACAATTAAATAAATTCGCAGAAAATGAATTACAGGAAATAACTGCCCCCTCCAAAAAACCCCACAACTTCAGTTGTAGATAATGAAAACCTACAAATGTCACTTAAAAATTACTAAAGCTTAGAAAGCTAGCTAACAAGTCATTGCTTTGGTAAACAAGTCTGAAAAGGCTTAAGTCAAAGTGGATATTATGGCCGGCTGCATCAAGTTGCCTATCAGCAGCATCTGAGAGTTGATCATCTTCTGCTCTAGGATAGTTCTTCACTGGCTTCGAGGACATGGCTTACCTTTCCTTCCACCTCCCTGGTCATTGTCTGTCTCCTCTACAGGTTCCTCCTCTTTCCAATCTTTTGAGTGCCCCAAAGCTCAGCCCTTGGTTCTTTTATCTACACTCACTCCCTTGATCTCATCCAGTCTTATCATTTTCAATAAGATCTATATGCGGGCTTCCCTGGTGGCGCAGTGGTTGAGAATCCGCCTGCCAATGCAGGGCACACGGGTTCAAGCCCTGGTTCGGGAAGATCCCACATGCCGCGGAGCAACTGGGCCCGTGAGCCACGATTACTGAGCCTGCGCGTCGGAAGCCTGAGCTCTGCAACAAGAGAGACCGCGACAGTGAGAGCCCGCGCACCGCGATGAAGAGTGGCCCCCGCTTGCCGCAACTAGAGAAAGCCCTCGCACAGAAACGAAGACCCAACACAGCCAAAAATAAGTAAATAAATAAATAAATAATTAAAAAAAAAAAAAAAAAAAAAAAAAAAAAAGATCTATATGCCCAAGACTCCCAAACTTATATCCAGCTGCTTGTTGCCAAAGAATAAAACAAAGACTACCAAAGTTAAAAAATAATAACACCCCCAGGCAAGGGAACACATACTGGTGAAGACATGCACTGAGTAGTTCACTAGAGGGAAAAGTCTGAGGGGATTTTCGATCATAGAAAGCAGGATTCATAGAGCTTTTGCGAATAAAAAATAGCATGCTGGATAGGATGGAGTCCGTAGGCTTATATATGACTGGTTAAAACAAATTCCTGGGTAGAACTGGTTCAGTAAGGGTCTGAAGTCAAAGTTCATGGTTTTTTAAAGAGCCTTAGCTGGTTAGAATGGCTGTAATGAAAAATAGCCTTCAGTTTTTATATATTCCAGGCCACTGCTACTGTAAATTGAATTTTTTCCTTTTCCCTTTCTCTTCAGTACTATTTGGGTATCTAATAGAGAACTAGAATATATGCACTCCCAAACTTATCTCCTCACCCTGACCTGTTCTACTTACCTGCAGTCCCCCTCTCAGCTGATGGCAATTCTATCTGTACAGTTGCTCAGGCCAAAACCCTTGGAGTAGTACTGCCCTTAAAACAAGCCAAAAGGAGCCCTGTGCTTTGAAGAGCCAGTACTACATGTCTATCTGGAACTCATACTTGTTCTAGACTATACTCCAGGTACTCATTCCAAATACCCTGCCCAAATGACCTCAGCTATTTCAGAGTATTACATGACCATTGTGTGCACTAGTGTGTAAGGTAGGTGGACAGATTTTGAACATGCAGGCTAGGATGTCCACACAAACGTGCAGGGGGCCCCTTGCCATACAATTCAGAAGCAGGGATGGGAAGAGAAGGAAAGTGGGACACAGGCAGAGGATCAGCTTCCTCACGAGGAAGCTTCTGGCACAGGAGTTTTAAGGATCTGAATTTCAAACCTGGACCTCCAGGTACTTGTGAAGCTGTATATGGCAGGATAGTAGTGTGGGACATATTTTCATAGAACAAAACTTTAAAATATTTAATCACTGGCGTCTCCATTGCACTCTTACCCCAGGACGGCAAATGTTTAGAAGCATGCCTGCATTGCAAAAATCCTTTACTCTCTTTCCAGTACCCAATCCACAAATTGAGTCAAGAAATCCCATCGGTTATGCCTTCAAACCACGTCTATATTCTGTCCATTTCTCTCCACTTCATCACCAACTTGATCATCTCTCCCCTGAAATACTGCCATGGCCTCCTAACTTTGCCTCCCTGATTCTACCCTTGTTGTCTTACCATCTATATTATAATCTATTTAAGACATCCCAATCACTGTCTTCAAGTCTTTGCTCAAATGTCATCTCAGTGAGGCCTTTCATAATCACTCTAAAACTGCAACCACCCAATTTCCCTTAATTTTTCCCATAGCATGTATTACCTCCTAACACAACTGAGTAATTTATAATGCCTATTGTTTATTTCTGTTCCCATTCCTAGAGAATGTCAGTTCTTCCAAGAGGTCAAAGATCATTGTTTTGATGTGTCCCAATCACCTAATACATTTCTTGGCACACAGAAGCTCAACATATGTAGAAATTTTAGGTTGACTCACAAGCCCACATCTGTCATAAAAAGATAATCAATGTCTTCAAATGCTTGACAGATTTTTCATAATGCATCCTACTTTTTAAAGTTTTCAAACTGTAACAAGAATTTATGAAAAGACTTCTAAAACTTGCCATACCAATACATGTATTTGGTAATAGTTTTTTTTTAAACTAAGTTTATTTACTTTATTTTTGGCTGCGTTGGGTCCTTGTTGCCACGGTGCGCGGGCCTCCCACTGAGGTGGCTTCTCCCGTTGCGAGCATGGACTCTAGGCGCACGGGTTTCAGCAGCCGTGGCACTAGGGCTCAGTAGTTGTGGCTTGCAGGCTCTAGAGTGCAAGCTCAGCAGCTGTGGCACACGGGCCCAGCTGCTCTGAGGCACGTGGGATTTTCCCAGACCAGGGATCGAACCCGTGTCCCCTGCATTGACAGGCGGATTCCCAACCACTGCGCCACCAGGGAAGCCCTGGTGATAGTTTTAAAAAACTGAATTAACTACTGTACATGCTAGGCCTCTCTGAACTTTAAATGCTCCTATAGTCTATAAATGCTATCTAAAATACATCCTACAAACCCTTCTTTTCCTGAGCAGCATGCAGCTTAATATTGAGAGGTATTTATACATCATCCTATTGCTTGCTAGTAAGGGTAATCAAAAAAAATAAGAAACAACACAGTAATGGACTGAATTGATAGCATTTTCTCTTAGTTGGCAGATACCTGCTTAGAAGTTCATTAATACTGGCTTAAAGACATTTAACAGAAGTTAGAAAGTTATAAAGTGTTTACTTTCATTTACAAGTTGATTACAAGATTATAAAACTTTTAATCTATAAACTTCCTAATTTGCAACATAAAGTAGAAACTCACGAAAAATATCATTTTTAATAATGATTTGGATAAAGTTCAAATGTCTTTTAAGAAATAGTTAAAAGCCAAGTAATCATGAAAATACAAGTCACCTTCATTAGTGCATAAAGGCCTGCGTTCAGACTGCAATTTAGACTTCTTAGCCATTCATCTCTTCATTTTTAAAAATTCTATTCAGTAAAAATATTTTATAAAGATTCTTATTTCCAAAACGCTGAGTTGAAAAGGTTAACAACTCTTCAATTGAATACAGAACTATTTTTCTTCACAGATGCATCCCTCTAGCTGCCTTCCTTTTCGCCTAAAGTGGATGAACTATGCCTCCTAGTGACCAACTTGTATAACACAGCTTAGAGCAATTGAGAATAGTGAAGTGTTCAAAAAACGGCTGTTACAACCCATTTACAGATCAAGCTCTGTCAATCAGCTGTCTCTGTCCTTTCTATTGTGCCAACAGCCTAATTTTAGGTTCTCATTTCTCTCATTCATGCTCTTGTAATAGCCCAACCACTTGAATCCACACTAACACACTGCACTGCTTACCACTTCCATTCCTAAATTATGATAGAAAATTTTCAGTCTCCCCCCATTCATATAAGAGAACATCCCAACTCCTTACTCTAGCATGAAAAGCCCTCCACAGAATTGTAAAGCCCTACCTGCCCTTACAATTTAGACTCTCCTTCCACTCAACCCTAAGTGAGCTCGTCACTTATCTACTTTGTGTTTTTGCTTTTCCTAATCCTCAGTAACATCTGAGCAGGCAACACTGTACTGATACTCTGACTTCTGGGTCTTCAGGGATGGCAGTAGAGAAGCACCAGGTACTTCAGTGACTTGACAGTGGAAGCACCGGTAAACTTGTTTGCAGGTTTACTTTGAGCATTGCCCTGACAGATTAGCATTCAAGCCTCTGCCTTCCAGTAAGAGCCCATAAACACCTAATATCCTAAATCTACTTCTACTCAAGACTAGGTAAATGCTCCTGTTGCTTGCAACTCAAATATCTGACGGATAGCCAGTGGGCAAATCTCTCCTTTTAAGGGACTAGAATACATGGGGAAACTCCCTCTTTTGCAGTCTTCTTTTACAACATAGCACACAGTCCGAGAACAGACTTCAGTTTGATCATTATTGATACCTGCAAAAAAATGAATAAATCAGTAAATGAGCAAAGGCCTTTTTTAGGTGGTAGAGGAGGAAAAGTAAAAGCAGTGAGTATAGAGAATTCCTTCCAAAAATTCAAGGATAAAGGAGAACAGGTGGTATGATAAACTTGCTTGGGTGCTGCTGTAAATGGCAAGGTTACTTTAGAAGAGGAACTCAGGTTTCGAAGACCAAGGACTGGAGAGTGGAGGGTGCATCACAGATGACAGCTGACAGAGAACCAAGGAGCAAGAGAGATGGAATAAAAGAATTCTGTGGGGTGGCCAGGCCCAGAAAGATGGAGGAACACTTTTTACCAAAGATAGAACCCAGGAAACCTTTTTATGGCAAGCTTCCACACTGCCACTAAACCTATCAGGAAAAGCAAGGCCCCAGGTTAGAGGCAACAACAAAATCGCCACACAACTCATGACTACAAACTATTTAACAATCAGCATCCTTTAACAGATCAGAAACTGGAACATTTAGCAGTTCTTGTTTCTAATGAGATTCTATTTACACTTTCGCTTAAGTCATTGTCTCAACTTCACTTGTGTATGCAGGGCTTCTGGGAAAGATTATCATGTAAGACAAAGCGAAAAACCCGGAAGATGGATAAGACTCCAGTCAGAACTCATCTTCAGGTTGTATTCCTAAATCACCTTTCTGGAACTGGTTTACGTATTTCTGAAATGCAGCTGTTTGCCTCCTGTTTTCCAGGATATCCTCAATCCTTTTCTAACCCTGAAGCTCTTCAGCATGCGTGGCTGATGTGGCTGTGACCCAGCCTTTGCTCTACCCAGGGTCTACTATATTAAGCAGCCCCCCTTTTGTGCTGAAAGCACAAATCATAAGCTCATCTCTGAAGATGGCTGGATGCCAGGAGTCTTTTGCCTCCTTCAGCCCCACCTGCTGCCTAAAACCTGCAAATAATGGGTCAGAGTGGCAGCAGCCATTTCAGACGATAAAGCAACTTTAAAGGTGGAAGCCATACGTCAAGGAAAACAAAGCAGAGGATGAAGCTCTCAGAGCAGGTGGGAGCACCGGCAGAGGCCAAAACAGCTGCCATCAAACACTGACTCCAACAAAGATCAGCTGGGCGGCCCTGTTATTTACCTTTTACCCTTACATGTCGAGAGGGAACAATTACCATTTTCAAACAAGTATTAAGAGTAAATAAAACATTATTTCATTACCTTAAATGGCTGAATACACATTTGGGGTTTTTTTTTTAATGCTGATTTAGATTTATAATGCAAAGTCCCACCTAGTCTGAAATACAAATAGTAGAGCAATGAAGCTTTCTTCTGAACCCCAAACTATGTAATACACCCAACCTTTGAAAAGAAATATGTACTTAATGGTCATCATATACTTACCATTTAAGGTTCTTTTACTAATCAAGCTTGACATTTTAATGACTCAGAGTGAGCTAATTATGTGTACATTTGGTAATCTCAATTGTCCAGATAAATTCAAATGATAAGATTCCAGTATGATAAAGTAAAACATTCTTTCTCCATAAACAGGCATACAATATATAATTTAACCTTTCCTGATGTTTCATTTTGGGAAACTACTGTAGCTTTTGTTTTATCAATACTGTTATAGCCAACTGTATTTTCCAAAGACAAACTGTGGCCACTACAAGATTCCAGTTCCTCTCCCCTTCCCCAAACTTTATAATTCCTCCAGCAGGATATAGAGTCCTCTCCCATTAAACCTTGGTGGGTTTGACTATAACCAATAGAGTACAGAAGTGATGACTTCCCAGGGTAGGATAAACCTTTGCATAATTCTTGGAACCCAGCCACCATGCTGTGAAGCAAAGTCTAGGTAGCGTTCTAGCCCCAACCCAGCTGAAGTCTCAGCCAGCACTGACCACCTGTGTATGAAGAGCCTTCAGGTGAGTCTCGTCCCCATCCTTCAAAGTTGCCCCTAACGACGCTCAGTAGAGCAGAAATGAACTGCCCAAGCACAGTTAGCAAAAATAAATCTTGTTGATGCTTTAAGTTTGGGGAGTAGCTTTTTTATGCAATACTAGGTAACTGCAACAACAACTGATTCAACTCTCCACATTACAGAACAATATACACAGTCCAGTTTTGTGGTTTTATTGGTTTTCTCAAAATAAGCAACTCAGTATGCAGAAACGTGACAACTACAAAGGAACTTGGAGCATCTTGGTTGACTCAGGAGATTGAACTAATGAGAATCAGTCACTTGTTACATGGCCCCATACGGTATCATGGCTGGTAAATTGGAAGGAGTCCAGATAAACCCTACTCCATCTACGCATTGGCTGTATAAAATTTCCTGTACAGCTACCATCTTCCTGTCCCCACACTGGAAACTAGAGAATCCAGCAGTGAACAAGCATTCCGAGAGTCCTTCTTGAACTGGCAAAACCAGTTCAGAACTAAAGAACCAAAAAAAAGTACGTGTTAGTTCAAAGAAAAAGAGACTGTGCTGAGCTAATAAGGTACGTGCACAAAAGACCCAGGAGAAGGACGTGAAAGAAAAGACAGCGAAGCATAACTGAAACAGTACAAATGTAGGTTAAACAGGGCAGGTTGCTGAGGTGCAAGTTGCTCTAAAGGTTCTAGGTCCACTCACCAAGCCAACTCAACAGCAAAAAGACAACCAGACTAATCCAGGTCTAAAACCACCTCTGGCCTGAAGACTGACACGTCTCACTGTCCACCCCTAGACGGTCCACCCACAATGTCCAGGGATCCCGGTTAATAAATGTTTGGGATGGAAAGGGATGGGCTAAGTAATGACAACTTGGAAGTTTTGGAGCATGAGGTATCTAAATACAGTCAAACTTCATTTAGTTTTACCCTAGATGATTTCTGGACTTCACAAAAGAAAATAAATCAGCATTTTTTTTTAAATGAAATCAGATTTTAAAGACTGATTTTAGGTAAGGGGGATAAATTATTCTTTTCTTCTATTTTTCTTCTCTCTTTATAAAAAACATCAAAAACCTTCAAAATGGGGGCATAGGTTTATATTTATTACCCAGTTTTAGTCTCAGGGTTCTTTTGTACACCAAGTAGGGACACCTCTTAGCCAGGAGCCATTTTGCCTTTAGAATCAACAACAAAAACAGAACAAAAAAACCCCAACTAATTCTGAAATTAACTGCCAGAATCTATTATAAAAGGTGATCCCAACCACAAATTCTAGGTTTTCTTATGTTTAGGAAGCATGTTTACTAATTGCTCATTACATATATCAGGTTCTAAGTACTCCTGAACTACTTCAAGAACTAATGTGTTCTCTCATCAGTGCCCACTACCATCTTTCACAAAACATCAAAATAATGAAGCTAAAAGAACAAGTGGTAGATGAACTCCAAAGCTTATATTTAACCATTCTACTATCCAATGTATCAACTATTTTATTTCCATATTCATTAAAAACAGATGGTAAGGGTCGTTTGTTTAGGGCTGCCAAAGTTTCAGTCTAAAATCTTTTCCACTTTTATTCGTGGTTTCTTATTCCTATAGAGCAACCTCACCTACAATTCCCAGTTGGATCAGCTACTACTAACCCCACCTGTTTGAAGGTAGTTACGAATATGTACTGGGGTTAGGCTAGAAAAAAAAATCCTATTGTGTTGGATTAACTTTGAAATATTCAGTGTGTACTCAGTTTTTAATATATTTCCTAAGTCTGTCACCTGAAAAGACCTAGAAATAATAAGTCACCTGAAAAGACCTAGAAATAATAACATCCCAGGAACAAGCAAACCCATCACCTAGACTTGATTTCTAAGTACCACTCCCCATTAAAGGGAACCAGGGATCCTTGGGGAAATAAGTCAGTTTCAGAGCTGGTACAAAAAAGCCTAAGATGATCCCAGAAAATCTTTCTGAGCTATAAAGTATGCAAGAGCTCAAATGATGCAGGACACACCAAAAGCACACAGGAACCAATTTTAAAAGGATACCACTGATCAAATCTGAGATGACTGAAGCATCAAAATGAACTATGATTACACAGTAAAACTTCCTGATTTTGATTAATCATACTGTGATTCTATAAGAACGTCTTCCTACTGAAAAAATACAGCACTTAGAGGCTAAAAGGGCACAATGTCTCCAACTCTGTCAAGTAGTTTAGAAAAAAGATATATGCGTGAATATAGAATTATGTAGCAAAAACAATAAATGGTGATTTTGAGCAAAGAATGTACAGGAATTCTTCCAACTACTGTAATTTTAGAGTTAGAGAAAAGTTGCAATATCCATAAGGGCTTCCTTGAAAAAAGCAACCTGGAACTTAAGAGGATTCATTGCAGATAACCTTGAATCTATTATTTAAAAAACAAAAGAACCCAGAAACCTTCATCCATCACTTTGACACTCTACCCTACTTTTAGACTCAGCCTCTAACCAGCCGCAATGTTCTTACCTACGAATGGTTGACTTAGTCTTAATCATGTCTTACTTTAAAGTTATCTTCATGGAAAGGTCATCGTCACTTGAAAACCCCTTTAAAAGGACTTCTACAGCTAAGCCTTCCATGGCTTCACCCCTTATGTCATCCATTCTTTCACTGCCTTGAAAGTGCCATGGATTGTCCTACTTCAGGACCCTCATGGTGTGTTTCCTATAATACCTTCACCTGAACTGCTCTCTGCTCGGAGGCTCCATCCCTCACTACACAAATTCCTACTCATCCGTGAATTCCCAGCTAAAAGCTCTTATATGAGATTTGAGTATTCTGGCAGAAACTTTTACCACTCCATGAAAGTTTCTGAGCAACAACTGCTTAACTTCATTATGAATGAAAAAATGATGAGTATTAATACTACTAACTCTTGATATGAAATCTGTCCACTTCTGGCACTTTCATTTTTCAACACATCCCCAGTTCCTTATTTTCAAACGTAAAATACATGAAGACCTAACCTTTCTTAAGAACCGACAAAATAGCAGAAGTGGAAAGCAGCAGCAGCAGCAGACCTTCCACGAGCTCACCTACTGTGGCCTGGACCTCGACCCACCGCTGCACATATCCCAGGAGCAGCTAAGGCAGCTTCACGGCGCGCGAGGCAGTGGCGGCGGCCGCACCGCCGCCTGCGAAGGAAGCCGCACTGGCTGCCGAAGCGCCTGCGCAAGGTCAGGTACGCAAGGTCAGGTACGCGGCACCGCCCAAGGAGAAGCCCGAGGTGGTCAACGCACCTGCGCAACATGATCATCCTGCCCGACATGACGCGCAGCATGGTGGGCGTCTAGTCTACGACGGCAAGACCTTCAACCAGGTGTAAATCACGCCTGCGATGATCGGGCACTACCGAGGCGAGTTCTCAGTCACCTAATAGCCAGCCCGTGAAGCACGGCCGGCACAGCACGGGGCCACCCACCCCTCCCGCTCCATCCGCCTCAAATAGCCTGCCGGCCAATGAAGACAACAGACTTCTCTTTAAAAACAAAAAACACCCACACAGATGAAGAACTAAGAAGTACTGCTTTTAACTAACACATCCCCGAGTTTCAAAATAATAAAACTCAAAATAAGAGATCTACAAAAGCTATAAACTCTCATTTCTCAATATGAAAATTAAGCAATTTGATTAACTTATTTCCTGCTGGCAATTTATTATTTCTAAATTGTTATGCTCCGTTTCTCATTTACTTCACACTTAAGAAAATTAGTCAATACCTCAATTTTTTAAAAAACTGAAAAAGTATGGTATATAACGTCAAATGGAAGAAACACAAGATACAGCGTATATTGTATTTTTTGAAAATATAATTAACTGAATACAAGTTTTCTAATAAACATTTATCCTTAAATAAAGTAATTCCACACTCCAACAAAGATGTTCCCATTTCTCTGAAGTAATCCTTAATCCAAAAACTTGGCTTTTTCTCCAAGTTATATTTTTAGCATCTGGATTTTTAAACCAGTATACAAAAATCACCACTATATAAGTTAATCTCAGTTAATTTCACCATTATCATTTACATTTACTTTTCAGCTATTAGAGACTTAGTGTTTTAAGTAGCAAACTACCTAAATTATAAACACGGATTTTCAAAACAAAATCCAGTTCACAATTACCAAGTATATATACAGTGCAGAAGATTAAAATCTACGTTAGCATATGATTTCTCTTTCCTAAGGTTCCTATAAAGAATGTATGTTTCTTCTAAACTATCCATTAATTCTGTACATTTAAATAACATTTGGCTTGATTTAAATAGTCAAAAATATAAAGGCTATAATTTTTATAAGACTCATAAAAAAGGACTCAAATTCTAAACCAAGCCCTAAAACCAAGAAAAGAATATTTGAATATTAAATAGTTTAATATTTCTGCATGGTACAATGAGGTTTTCACAATGATTCAGTTTTATTTTTATTTTCAATGATGGGAATGGCCTACAACTCAGATAACCCACAAATTCATACTGTCTTACAAGCAGCAGTAATATACAGTTAATTCAGTTACCTTAAGGGCCTTATCATACACCAATCAATACCATTAACCCGTTCACAGAATAATTAAAATGTTTCTATCAAAGCTAATGTGTCCTTTTAAGGTTTATGTGTTGTTATTAAATGTGTTAAAAAGGAAACAGAGGTAGAATCCCACGTTTTAAAGCACTACTCTGTAAGCCAATTCCACACAATTAAGACATTTTTATGTCACATAAACACTAATACAGCTTCAGTGAACTACATAAAATAACGTTGAGATCCATGTTAAACTAAAAACCAATCAATTTATGGAACTGTTGTTCTCTGCTTATAACCATATTTGAATAAAAAGATAGAAAAAAATTTAAGTATTACTTTACAGGTGATCATATGAGATTTTACCATTTCTAGAGAGAAACAGAGAACTTCTTGGTAGTCACTGCCTGGGCTAGAGAATACTATAAACTGAAAATGTAAAGACGAAATTCGAAGGGCCTCAAAAACATCTATAGTTAACTCAGAGTATAATCTGTAGAACCAGGGAATCCCTTTCTGTCTAGTCTTCCAATAACAAACACAATTTAGTGGGGCTTGGGAGGTTGCTCTTAAAATGACACATTTTACAGGCCATCATGGCCTAAGCATTGAATAGCCTACTCAAAACATCTCTACTCTCCACTCTTCCAAAAAAAAAAAAAAGTATATACTCATTCTTTTTTAAAAACCACCCAAAATATCACCAGTACATTTTATAAAATTAAATGCAATTTTATTAAGGATTTCAAATTACATGTCAAATTTCTAGAATGGAATAGAACCATTTTGAAACTGGAGAGATGGCATAGATGAACACTGATATCCCTTGAAACTCCAACTTTATTTAAAAAAACAATTCCTCTGCAAACCATATTCCCCCTTATATAACAAGACGAAATAGTATCTACCTCTTCACTTTGGCAACAGCTATTTCCTAAAGAAATGAAAAAAAAAAAAAAGTAGTGATTTTGCTACTTTTTTAAGCTCATTAAAAATGGGATTCTATCTTTAGGTTAAAAATTTTAAGTTCAGAAAAAGCTGTGTTCAGATGAACTACGGGTACAAAAGGAAAAAAAAATGTCACAGAATGTCTAATCAAAACAACCAAAATCATTTTGAAAATAAAGAGGAAAAACAGGTGTTTTCATGGCATTTTTCCCCCCTATAAGCTACTGCAATTGGTTAAGGATTTCCAGTAGTTAATTAAAATCTCAGGAGAGGAATGGATAGTACTATACAAAGAACACAATGTGTCTACATTCCAAGACCTTAATACTAAATTTTTAAAACAGAAGCTCTATCACCTCTAAAAAGGAACGCAGTGTAATTTTATTAATATAGCAGGAACTCTAAGGCCTTCCTATAATTACAACCCAATTAGTCCATCCTCACTGTCAAAGCTTTAAAGTTCATCCCCCAAAGTAACAGTAATTAGCCTGAGGTATTTTAAACGTGGCTCTACAGTCTCTAATTTAATGGCATTTCCCCCCTCTAAAAATGGTCTTATTTCTACTTTAGTCCCATGATATCTGCAGTATTTACTACAATATAGTCATAATTAAAAGAGCTGGAAAAAAAATTCTTGGACCTTTTCAAACAGTTGCTCGTCCATCCACTTCTATTAAAATAGGAGGCACACAAAGATCTGCAAGGGTTGCCTGACCGGATCCAGAATAAAGGTCCTTAATCTTTGTTTTCCAGTTTAACTATCAGACCTTGGTATAAATAAAATGCTGAATATCACATACTTGTGGTACAAATAGGTCCAAACTTTTGAGTTTTTGATGAGACTGAGAAACATTTCATAAAATTTAACTTAATATGCCTTAACACATCTGTGAGGTAGTTAAGTAAACAGTACTACCCATTTTAATACATAGTAAAACAAAAGGCGTGGGTAAATGACACACTCATACTTTAAGGAATAAGAATTGGAATTAACTGTAGAGGCTTGGGGCCTTTTGTCTAGTTCTGACAAAAGGAAATAAAATTTACCCTTTTAATCTTCCTATTAAAAACATTAAATCATTTAAGATTTTGTTTTCTTTTTTTAATCCTCTCTCATTAGTAGATGTAGTACCTCTTGCAAAGTTGGCACCCTTTTCTTCAATAATGCGGTAAACTGGGTACATAATTTAAGCTAGGCCTCTGCTTCTACCTGAATTAGTACAAAATTAAGACATTATCTCTGGAGAACTAAAATTATATTTGACATTTTTATTTTAGGCTGCAAAAACAAAAACGAGCAAACAAACAACAAAAAACTTGAAATAGGCTTGTCAAATGATGTAAATTCATCCTTTCCAGGGAAGCAGAAGGTAGACCCTACCACAAAGAAAAGATGCTTAGTTAATGGAGGTTAAATTTAAAAAGTACAGTTAAAATAAAAATAATGAGACTTAACTTCTGAAAATACTAGGTTTTATTCACCTCCCTGTGGTAACCAATAACCATACTATTAGTTAATAAGATTTCTTTATAGTAACTGTCACCTGAAATACAAAAATCCATTAACAATCTAAGTTATCAGGTGTGGTCTTACTGGAAATTCTTAACCATATACTTGTCTTGACAAGTGTTGTTTTTTAAATGATGAATTGTCTTAGTATAAGTCACTGTATTCTGTAACAAAGTAATGAAAGGCACAGCTAGTGCAAGCGAACTTAAACCCATTCAACTACCCGCTGAAAAAATACTTTGGTTCTTCAGGAAAAAAATTAGCAAGACAAAAAATCTGGTTCATTTCACAGTTCTGTTCATTTTCATAACTGTAATCTAATAGTTACAAGATAAAAATACCCCAGGAAGAACCAAATATGTAGCAATGAACAAACATGCGTGAGAGAATTTGTGCATTCAATGTATCTGGCAGAAAAACTAGTTAAAATGCTAAGTAGAACAAATTTGGTCTTTAAAATATCAGTTCCTTTCCTTTAAAAAAAAACTTGAGTCTACCAAGAAAATACAAAACCATAAGGCTGTAAGTAAATAATAGTTGTGTTTAGGCTATTACAGTGCAGGTTATCCTCAAGGCCACATACATCCTGCTTCACTGCTGCTTGCACTCTGCTGGGTTTTGATCCTTCTGTTAAAGGAAAACAACAAGTCAATCTATCTTTTTCTACCTGCTTCAGTTTATTTTTCAATAGTAGTTAACTATCTTAATTATCACATTATCTCACTGTTCTGTCAAAATTTCTGCCAAATTAAAAAAAATAAATGATGGCAAATTATTTATTCAAATATTACCAAGTCACAAAAATGCTAAAAAATAAAAGCCCCAATTTTACATTGTAGAATGAACTCCATAAAGTGAAACACATTAAGCTATAATCTGAAAATAGCCAAGCAATTTGTTAAGTCATATTACCAATTATTTTTGCCTTTTAATAGGTCAGTTATTCTAAAATACTAACTCCATTCATATTTAGCTGTTAACACCAATTCATACCTATTAGAATATTTGATTTTTTTAACTACCCTCTCTTACCTGCTCACTAGGTTAAAGTATCTTCTGGATATTTTTAAAGCATAAGCAAATGAATAAATACATTAAAGAGAAACCAGAAGTTCCAAATGAATTCTGATAACATACTAAGCATTCTGTGGGAGATAAAGTCCTTTACTAACCGTGATATGACAACTTCCCAGGAATAAGAAACTGGGACTCTCAGATATGGAGCAAAGAGATGACTGGGAGAACCTAAGAGTATTGCTCCCCTATTCCTGTGCACTCCTGCATTCAGATGATTTAAAAACTGACCTAATGTTTATAAGCTTTCCTTTGGGGAGAAAACAACCTAAAGAACACAAGCAATAAGTAATTTCAAGTGCTTCTAAAAAACAATTTAAAAAGAAATGCCCAAGATAATGTGCCATTAAAATAGAACCTAGGGTTATTTAGCCTGAAACTAGGAAAAATAAAGGTCAGAACCAAAAATAAACGTTTCTTAGGAAAGGTGCATTGAAATTACATGTACTATTGAAATGTCAGTGAGGAGAGATTTATTAAAGACTTGAATAGACTAAAATAAACTTTACATTCAGAAACACTAACTCATATTTAACCTGCCTTAAATTTAACAGAAAGCAGCACTAATTTTGCTCACCTTTGGGTCATAGTCTGGATCATTTTCCTCATCTCCTTCTTCTTCCCCTTCCTATATTAAAGTTCAAAATGCATCCATGAAGTAGGTACATAATAGGAAGAAACGGCTCATAATGTAGGGAGAATTTAATACAAGTTACTCTATAAGTCAACAGATTTTCATGATTACAGAGTTTGGTGACAATGCAATTTAATTTGAAAGCTTCTAATATGAAAAATTTCCCAACACAACTTGAGACATCCAGACAGGTTTTATTGAAAAGATTTACTGCAGCCAACGTTGAAAAAGTTTACTGCAGCTTTTGACTTCTTCAAAGAGCTGATAACCCTGCAGCAGAACAGAATTATTTGAAATAAAAAAAATGTTCTGAGTTTTGCAATTTATTTATTGAAACCTCATACATACATTGTTTGGCTGTAGAATTCTAAAACCATATTTTTTTCCAAAAACATTTTTATCCCGTATCACAGAGTAATGATTTATAGCAAAGGAATACATAAGTCACTCAATTTGCTTCTCAATGTGTTAAACAGAATTATTTGCTCATTTGGTAAACATTACCTCATCCGCTTCTTCACCTTCTTCATCATACTAAAAAAGGGAAAAAAGGATGACATTTGAATGAAGCTAACAAACATCTGAAAGTAGCATTTAGTTAATATCCACCATTGTATCCCCTAATATCTAAAGAGAGGAAAAAATACATTCCCTACAGTGACGGATTATAAATTAAACAAGGACAATAGCTTCAGGAATCACCCAGCTCAGTGCCATTATCTAAACCTGACACTTTAAAAAATTAAAATAAAGAACACAGTACAATCATGGATGAAGTATGATCAGATAACTATGACTGCAAATATTACTTGCCTGTACAAAAAGGACCTAAAGGCTATGTGAATGACTGCCATTTAACAAGAAAGATATCCAAAATATTTGAGAGCAGCCTAATTTTACCTTAATCGTTACTTAATATTCCTATGGATAAAAATTCCATGCTTCCTAATAAAGATTTTTATCAGTAGTAGAAAATGTACAGGGTTACGTTTTGTTTGGTCAAAGACGTGTAATGGACTTACAACACTAACCCAACATAGTAAAGTTTTACTACTTCAGAGAAAGTAGCCTTCCTAATAGCAGGAAAATAAAAACTACAATAAATGAACCCAAAGATCCTAAAAGGACCTACTTAATTCAAGGAAGTTATCTAAAAGGACATAAGTAATCAGCCTAATTTGAATTATTCTGTCTTGCTTTTTAACAATTGCATCTATTCATTAAACCTCTCACCGATCCTGACTATCACACCCTCACCAAACGATTTCACTGCTGGATTCAAATTCACTCACATCATCATCATCATCTTCAATAGCTTCTCCAGTAAAGTATAACACTGATCTTGGGATTATGCGCTCACGTAAAAAGTGACCAATTTCAAAGTCCGCAGCAAGGATAGCTTCAGCATCATCATCCTGTTAAAGAAAAATAAAAGCACATAATTTAATAACTTATTTAATTTGGCATATGTGAGACTTGGATTTAAATAATATGCAGAAACTCTCAACTTCACTTTTAACTTTAAACTTTTAAAATTATCTTACATGTGCATGATCAAATAGTCTCTACATATGCCCTAGGTTTACAGGTTTTTAATAAAAAGAAAATAAGTTAGCAGGCCAGTATACATACTGGTTATTGCTTAAGCTTTCTCTAGCTTAAAAGTTACAAAAGCAACTTTGCTATATGACAACTTTCTTTTTAAAATATTAATTACTGAAAACACCAACTGGAATAACAGTAAGAATCTCACACTTTTCTAAGTAACATTATGTATATGGCACATAAGACCAGAGAAGATCATTTCACACTTCCTAAAAGACAGTATCCAAGCCTCTGTGTAATGCCAAATGAGATGTTGTCCTACTTGATAAAGACTAAGTCAATCTAAGATTTCTACTTAATGGCAAAGTACAGCACAGAAATGCTGTTGATATTATTCAAAATTAAAATTATTCCATGATACTAAAGTTCTAGTTCTGTGATACTAAACACTGAGTAACTATTCTGTGAATTCCTGAATGTTTATTTTGACTCATCAACATAATCCACTCTAACAACAACAACAATAAAACACCAAAGGGTCGTGGGGGAAGACTCTGAAGGAAAGAATTCTAATCACAGGCAGAGGTGTTCTATCCGTAACTCAAGATTGTTTTGCTACCATCAATATTTCGTAACAGACTTAAGCCAAATTCAAAACAGACCTAGCCTACCTTGCCTGTGTAGATTTCTTTAAGGCAGTTCCTCATTCCTGGCTGTGTGCCAGGCATATTTCACAGTTTTCGGCAATATGACCACATATATAAAACCAAATTTCCATCGGAATAAAAACCACACAAAGAACTCTAAGCAGAATGTGGTTAGTGTTTAGTAAATAGTATAAATGATTTAATACATTCTATTTTCAATAAGGAAGAAAACTAGTTTTGAAAACTTGAATCCCTCACAGAAGTATTTGCAAGTCTCAGAAGAAAGGACTATCTTTAGCCTTTCACCATTTCTCAGTAGAGGCACCAAAAGCATTTTAAATGGAGTAATTTTTCACACGCGTAAAGGTCTTCCTCTATGCATTGCAAGCCTCAGAACAAAATACTAGTAGCAACTATTCTACTCCATACATTTAAGAACCAGTCCTTTAATTTCATATTTAGTAAACAATTCAACAAATAAATAACAATTCAGCTTACCAGATCTCCACTCTCAGGAACTGCAAAATTGAGAAAAGAAATTCAAATGAATAAAAAGTAAACAAAGCTTACAATAAAACCACCATAAATACCCAAAGTAAAACACTATTTACCTTCAGGAGGGGCAAAAAAATTAAAGAAAGAGTCATTAGAAACTGTTTTGGTCACAGTACGAACTGTCCCACGTCCCTTGTGTTTCTGCTTCTTCTTAATGGTTTTCAAAGTGACATTCTTCCCTTTTTTCCAATCTATCTGGCACCTTCCAAAACAAAGGGGAGAGATGGTCTATCACAATTAACACATTACTTTCAATTGCTAGGAAAGCTGAGATTTTTCTAATTAAAATTCTATTTAATTTCAAATTTAGAGGGGAAATTTGTGCTGCTTTTTGTAGCAGTACAAAGAGAAAATTTTTATTTCTAAACAAACTTTTTCAATAAATATATTTACAATTACCACAAACTCACAATATAATAAATTTAAATGTACACTCCTTTGGAAAAATATCTGTAATAGTCTATGGAGAATTCTAGGAAAATGAATAAGCCTTTCTCAGAAAACATTTTACTGAAATGTTTGGAGATAAATATGTATGTATGTACTAAGCAGACACACTAGAAAATACCAAATATCACAAATCATAAGTAAAGCAAAAACAGATATAACATTCTGTTAAAGTAACAAAATTAAACTTACCCTGTACAACCCATAATTTCTGGTCCATCAAAAGAAAAAGGATCAGAATCATCTGGTTCTGACCTCATCCTATACGTCTTTGTCAACACTTCATTTGTGAAATATTCATTGGGTTCAAAGTGAAATTCTAAGACAAAACTCTTAAAAAAAAAGAAAAAGCATAAAAAGTAATTAAATTCCTACATGATAAATTTCAATGCTTCAGTAAATAAAGCTTAATCTATGATTTCTATAAACATATAAAATCTTAAGTGACAAAGTCCTACTCTGGGAAAGAAAGGGTCATATAAATCCCAAAGTATCTTAAAAGCAAAATGTGGCACAAAATAAACTGAATAAAACTTAGTTCAGCTAACACTACTATTTAGTAACATGTTTATGACATAGGTTAGGTACAGCTGAATAAACTGACCAACCCCCCACCCCCCCATCTCCACAGAGAGGGTTTTAAACCTTAGACTAGAACCTAGCTTGACAGAGAAAAAGCCCAACCTTATCACATGTAATATAAGAACTAATAGCCTACAGAGCCTTTGCCCATGCTTTACATAATACTGATGGTTTTGGAGAGAAGCCGTTGGCTGATCTTTCATAATGGGGAAGTGGGAGCCCTCTAACATCTTCTGTTTTATTTAATTCCCAGACACATGTCTTTTAATACAGAATAAGCATTTTCTTATTCATGTTCCTTTGCTATTATTTTTATATACATTCTTAATCTAGGATCAAAAATTGACTATATTTCAAAAATAGTTTACATTCAGAGGGAGGAAAAGGAATAAATACTGCATCACAACTGTCAACGTCCAAACATTTATTTCCTACCATCAATTAAGTATCAGTTTTAATTTCTTCCCACTCCCATGTCTAACCGTTGAATGTCACCTTTCTTTAGAAAGTTCCATTTATCTACTTGTAAACAGTTGTTACAAAATTGAAAATATTTCAAAATTCTTTTACCATAGGCTGACCAGCATCTGAGAATTTCACTTTAATATCTTTCAAGTGCTTCAGAATAGGTTCATCATGTTCCTTCAAATTAAAAAAAAAAATTAAAATGAGTATCTGAATGGCATTAAGACTAGTGTTCTGTTATTGGACTAAGCACTTAACTGACAGACATTTTATTGTTCAGTTTTATGTACGATTATGAACCATAAAGACTTAATTCTCCAGGTTATGCCTTATACTGAAGCTAGTTTACTTAGTTCTACCTTCTGTCACCACTGGCTGAAAAAAGGTGACTAAATAGAGAACTACATCATTATATAGACTGAATGGGCTGAAAAGTTCAAAACCAAGTCTAAATAATTCATGTTTGCTTTAAGAATGTTTCCAGATCTGGACTTCCCTCGCGGTCTGGTGGCTAAGGCTCTGTGCTTCCACTGAGGGGGCAAGGGTTCGATCCCTGGTCGGGGAACTAAATATGCATATACCACGCATGTCATGTGGTGCAGCCAAAAATATTAAAAAAAAAAAAAAAAAGTTTCCCCGATCATAATTGCTGCCTTTTCCAGATGCTTGTTCCTTTTCTACTTTGCTAAAAAGTAGAAATGCAGTAAGCAGTCATTGTTTTGAGACAGTTTCTTTTTCTTGACATTAACATCCAACAATCACAATACAAGGTAACAAGTACTACAATCCAGATGACAGGGGATCAAGAAATGATTCAGTTTAGGAGAGGCAAAGTTTCCCAGAGAAGGTGACATCTGTGTCAGTTTCCCAGGGAAAATGACAATTGTTAAAATAGGTAAATATTGGGCTTCCCTGGTGGCGCAGTGGTTGAGAATCCGCCTGCCAATGCAGGGGACACGGGTTCGAGCCCTGGTCTGGGAGGATCCCACATGCCGCGGAGCAGCTGGGCCCGTGAGCCACAACTACTGAGTCTGCGCGTCTGGAGCCTGTGCTCCGCAACAAGAGAGGCCACGATAGTGGGAGGCCCGCGCACCGCGATGAAGAGTGGCCCCCGCTCGCCGCAACTAGAGAAAGCCCTCGCACAGAAACGAAGACCCAACACAGCCAAAAATAAATAAATTAATTAATTAATTTTAAAAAAATAGATAAATATTTTTACAGTATTCTTTTAAAATGCAAATGTCCCTTGGAATAGTTGTTTCAAACTGAAAAGGTCACTGGGGTAGGACAACTGAAACTCCCCCATCCTACCACCACACTCCACATCTAAAAACAGAAGGCACAGGGATATATGAGAAAGCATCATACAGTGAGATGAGCAATTACCAAAGGGACTATTTCATTATCTAATTTTTGAAAACAAATTATAATTTATTTGATTACATTAATCAAAGCTGCAATTTTCCTTCTACCAATAACAGTTCTTTCAAAACAAAGCAATCATGGGAATTCCCTTGTGGTCCAGTGGTTAGGTCTCCTCGCTTTCACTACCAAGGGCCCAGGTTCGATCCCTGATCAGGGAACTAAGATCCCACAAGCCGCATGGCACGGTGTAGGCCCCCTCCAAAAAAAAAAAAAAGAAAGCAATCATTCTATAAAAATCAATAATAAAGAGACTAGTCATCAGAGCCATTGAAACTTCAAAGGTTTACCCTCTGAGGTAAACTGGTGTTTTTATGAATAAAATTACCTGAACCATATCACTGAGCAAGTCAACATTCTTAAAAACGGTCAACCAAAATTCAGGAATTCCTTTGGGGTCTTCTTTTTCTTCATCCTTTTTCTCATCTTCAATCTTGGCCTTTTCTTTTAGCTCCTCCTTAATAAAAGACAGCATTCATCATTACTGGATACCTAGATTAGACATCTTGATAAAATTTTTTACATCCCCTTAACTTACATGCAGTGGCAGAGAACCCAACAAACCCTCAATGACTAATTTTAACATTTAGCCAAAGAAGTTCTAGTCTAATTGTGTAAACACTGCTGTCACCCATACCAGACCTTACTTCCATAATATTTCTACTACCATACCCCTTCCAAAAAGAAAGCCACTAGGACCATGAGCTGTAGGAAAAAACTTTCAGCTTCATGGGAGAGAAGAGAAAAAAAGTAAGACTTAAGCACAGTAAAGAGGAAAAGCAAAAGAAATATAAACCTTGTCCACTGCCTCACCCATTGGTGTTCTTAATCAAAATATATTCTCTTCATCACCAACATTAAAACATCTATCACAGCTCTGCCGTCTATAAGTTGTGGGCAGGACATTTAGAGACCTCCATTTGCACTTTAAAAATGCGAACAATCCTTTTGTATGTCATCATTAAGTTCAAACGAAAAGTTTATATGAATCTATAAACTTTAAATTCTATAAAAATGCAAGGAAAAGGTGAATTTGGGTACAGATGGAGCTGGGCTAACAGTGGCTCATCTGCACTCACTATCCATCTCACAATAAAGATAATTATTTCCAAGGTATAAAAACACACTAAATTAGGGCTTCCCTGGTGGCGCAGTGGTTGAGAATCTGCCTGCCAAGGCAGGGGACACGGGTTCGAGCCCTGGTCTGGGAAGATCCCACATGCCGTGGAGCAACTAGGCCCGTGAGCCACAATTACTGAGCCTGCGCGTCTGGAGCCTGTGCTCCGCAGCAAGAGAGGCCGCGATAGTGAGAGGCCCGCGCACCGCGATGAAGAGTGGCCCCCACTTGCCGCAACTAGAGAAAGCCCTCCCACAGAAACGAAGACCCAACACAGCCAAAAATAAATAAATAAATAAATAAATAAATAAATAACAAAAAAAAACACTAAATTAAAGTTAATACCAACCGAAATTTCATCTTCCTCATCTGGTTTCCATTCACATTCTTCTTCTGTAGGTTCATAAATGGCATTAATGATCTCAAATCGCTAAAATGATTAAAAAAAAAACTTGCATAAAAACACTGGCATCGAAGCTAAAAACTAGATGTCCCTCATTAAGAATGCTTAAATATTTAATTAATTCATACAACTTGAATTGCTATTATTGATAGTTCTCCCAAATTCCTCTAATAACCATTTTGCTGACAGTTCTAACAGAAGTTTGTTTATATTTCCAGAGCTTTATTATCTTCTTGAATTTTACATTTAAAAACAAAGTATTAGAAAGCATTACCTTATCAAATAGAGGTTGATAGAGAACAGCATACTTTCTTTCAAGATCATGAACTTCCTCATAGAACTTGGCTTCTATCTGTGCACATTTAACTTGAAGGTTTTTGAGAGCATTCACGCGTCTTTTAACTACCCTAGGCAAGCTGAAAGGTTAGAAAGCACCAGTTATATAGCATCACAGTAAAACCCAAGTAACACTTCTTTTAGCATACTGAAAT
This sequence comes from Eschrichtius robustus, assembly GCF_028021215.1. NCBI lineage: Eukaryota > Metazoa > Chordata > Mammalia > Artiodactyla > Eschrichtiidae > Eschrichtius > Eschrichtius robustus. The sequence continues at coordinate 63,761,751 of NC_090836.1, forward strand.
TGAAGCATGGAAGTTAGTGAATAACAGGTTTCCTACTTGAAGCAAAAGGTACATTCAAAGTAATTAAAATTCAAGAGATATAAATACCCAGACCTCTTGACCATAAAACATTTCAAAAGAGGAAATTTAACCAGGTACAGTAAATTGATAAGAAAATGTAAATCGTATCACCAACCCTAAATCTTTCATTGTAATCAAGTTCAGCACTGGGCTTGTCAGTGCTGGCATCTCAGGTGTAAAATGCAGTCTAAAAGTTAAAAAGTCACGGACTGACCATCCTAACAATGATAACCTGAATTATTTTTTTAAAATATGTACAATTGAGGGAATTCCCTGGAGGGCCAGCTGTTAGGACTCCGAGCTCCCACTACAGGGGACACAGCTTCAATCCCTGGTCAGAGAACTAAAATCCCACAAGTAGCAACAGCACGGCCAAACTAAATAAATAAATAAATAAAATAAAATATGTACAGCTGACACTTTAACACAAGTTTGAACTGCATGGGTCCACCGATCTGCAGGTATTTTTCAATAGTAAATACTAGAGTACTACACAGTCTGTGCTTGGCTGAATCCATGGATGGAGGAATCGCAGACACAGGGGGCTGACTACTGATTAACTCCTGTGTTATTCAAGGGTCAACTGCATATCTCACCTGTATCAATTATTAGGGGAAAGAAGGGGAGCATATGTGTTTTTGGAAAAAGAATGGTATCCTACACCATTATTTTCTTTTTAGTCTTAGTATTTAATTTGGAATTTGAAATTACATTAAATAAGTATGTAACATTTTATGAAGAGGGGAGGTAGATTTTTAAAATAACAGCTTTTCTAAGATATAATTCCTATACAATTCACTATAGGGCATAGATTTTTTTTAAAGGTTATACACACCTAGTTTATGAGCCCCTCGAAAAATGATTAAAATTATGAATCCCTCTACCACCCAAAAAATGTTCACACTCAAAAGTTCCATAAGTTCATGGAATCTGTACAACAGATCCAAGATCCAGGTTAGAATTTCCTGCCATACACAGATTGGTGTAAAGCAAATTAATTCTCTACTTAACCACTTTAGTTAAGGTAATCAGAAGTAAAAATAAACAAACAACAAAAACAAAAACCTAAAATACCAACTTTTATTTCTTACAATTAAAATTAAAATGTTCTGTCAAGGTGGTGAAATAGCTTGGTCAGCTAGCCTCCCTGCAACTCCACATCTCAAAAAAAATCAACCCTGGAAACTTTAGAACCATGAAGCAAACAACTATTTCTCACACACACACCCCACACACACACCATCACACCATGAGCAATTTCTGAGTAAGACTGAAGGTTGTCTTTAACTGGTACAGACAGGGTGAGCTGCAACTTGGAAAGCAGGGATGGGGGTGGGTGGGTGGTGGTGACCAGAGTGGGTAGCAGTGAGGACAAGGTGGAAGAAAGCTTTTTGCAGAAAAGCTTTAAAGTTCTACACCTGCCTTCAACACTCACTGCCTGTCCCCTTCACCCTTCACAGAGCCCAGTGCCATTGCTCCTAGGATAACATGAAGAGCTGATGAAAGCTGGACTGGCTCAGAGCCCATAAGCACTCACTCTTCCACCCCCTCCAATCCAGAAACAACGGATTACAACCAAAGGAGACTGGCTCCTCCCAAAGCAGCCAAGAAAACTGCCTGTAATTGTCAGTCAACTCTGAGTCTGAGGTGACTGGAGCTCTCCTTAGGCTCATCCAGTCGCCTTTCTCTTTCTTTCTCCATGAGACTGTCACAAACTGAAGTCTAATCTTCATTCCTCCCTCAATACTCATTACTAGAGTAACTGATATCACCCAGTGTGCTGGAGCTATAAGGCCAAAATAACTAGACACTTGAAGAGTACTATGAAAGAATGAAATATTTAGCATCTGAAGCATTATTAAACAAAGGATTTAAACAAGAATGTAAATATATTTAAAGAGTTGAAGAAAGATAGATCTTAACTCTGAAACAAGACCAAGAAAGCTAAAACAAGGTGGGAATATTAGGTATGAAAAATATAGTTAACTAAAATAACCAACAAATAGGACAAACAAGATATGTTCAACTGAAGAAAAAAATCCATGAGGTTTAAAACCTCTTCAGAAAGGCAGCAGGAAAGACAGACAGAAAAGCTATGAGACATGGAGGCACTGGTGCCAAATGAAACAATAGCTGAAAAAGAGAAGGGAGGTGGATATCTGAGGAAATGAGGGTAATGAATTTCTCAGTTACAGAAACGTGAAAGCCCTTATTCGAACCACTAGACACGTTAATGAGATTGATGACTATCAAAGAAAAAAGAAAATTCTAAAGATATCCAAAGAAAAAAGCAAACAACCTACAAAGGAAAAGGAATCAGAGGGATATCGGGTTTCAAAGAGAACACTGTAGACAAGAAAAAATGAAGTGAATTTTTAAGATATTTAAGAACTTTGAACTTAAAATTTTCAGATATGAAGGCCAAATAAAAACTGTATAAGGTATATGAGGCTTTAGGAAGTATGCCACAGATTATTATATTCATGAAAAATATTTTGAGGAAGTAAAAAAAAAACCCAGGAGATGCTATATAACATATGGGTGAATCAAAAATATCTTGATAACACATTTCACTGTTGCCTTGAAAGAAAAAAAAAGAGGCCTAGAGGAAGTATATTATTGGTAAATTTAACAGATCAATAGGGGCAAATAAACTGAGGTATTAGGTTATGATCCATTTTACCATAATAACAAAAAACAGAATGCATTAACTTTGAAACCAGCAGAAGACAACTTGATCTTTTCAATGGAAAACAGAAAAGGAGAAAAAAGTACCATAAATTAGATAATAAGAAAAGAGAAGAGCAATTAACTCCAAAAACAATACCACTTCTAAGAAATGTAAAGAGTTTGAAATTACTAATAAAGAAGAAAACAATCATACTAGAGTAAGATACAAGGATGGAAAAAGACATGCCAGATAAATAAAAACCAAAACAAAGCTGGAGCAGCTATCTTAGTATCAGACAAAACAAAATCTATGACACAATCCACAACTGACAGAATTATAGGACAAGAAAGATAAACTAAGAAGATTTTTTATACATTCATCCCAAAAACTGTTAGATCAAGCAATCAATACGCAAAAATAAAGAGAATCTGAACAATACAACTAATATGCCTAAGCTATTGATTTCGGCATATAAATTTTCATACTTATTCACATAACATTTATAAAAACAGTTTTATGGCCGTAAAAGAGACACATTAATTTTTTTTAATTAAATGAACTAAGCAGGCAATTAAGAAACTGGGAAGGGAATAGAGCAAACCCACGTAAGGAAATAACATTAAAGCCAGAAAAAAAAAGCAATAACAAAAAAATATGCAAATGGAAAATCAAAACATTAAGATTGAGACAACTGGCAAAACTAATGCAGATACAAAATACAGAATATGAAAGGGAAAAATCAGATTTTTAAAAATATGAATTATACACTAATCAATTAGAAACCTAGATAAAACGCATACAGCTTTAGAAGAACATAAAACTCCACAATTGGCACAAGAGAAATTGAAGAGGTCAGTTAGTATGTTATAAAAAAAGAAACAAAAAAAAAAAAAAAAAGGATAAATTCCCCAGGACCTCTAGTTCCCAAATCTCAAAGGCCCAAGTCAATTTTTAGAAGAGTTCTACCAACTGTTCAAGGAATTCCTACCTTATACAAGTTGTTCCAGAAAACAAAGAAAAAAGTAAAAGCAATCTTGTTCATTTCTAGGCAGTTGAAATCTTGACTCTAAATCCAGGGATAGGGATAGTGTGTGTGTGTGTGTGTGTGTGTGTGTGTGTGTGTGTGTGTGTGTGTGTGTGTGTGTGTGTGTGTGTGTGTGTGTGTGTGTGTGTGTGTGTGTACAGGCACACACAAGCTCTTTTCACTAATAAATGTGTGTGTGTGTGTGTGTGTGTGTGTGTGTGTGTGTGTGTGTGTGTGTGTGTGTACACAGGCACACACAAGCTCTTTTCACTAATAAATAAGGACCCCAAATAAAATATTACTATCCAGCTCAGATTTCCAAAAACATATTTAATATACAATTAGTAGATTCAAAGAAAAAGTCAAAAGACCATCTGAATTGATAAAGGAAAAAAGGTCATAATAAATCACAAATAGACACATTAATGAAGAGATTACATACTCATTCCTGGTTAAGATAAGAAATGAGACAAGGATGCCCATTTTTAATGCTAATGTTTAACACAGTATTGAAAGTCCTGGCCAATGTTACAAAGAAAGAAAAATAAACATGCAGTGTGGTGTAATGTGGAAGATTAGAGTTAAAACTGCCACTTGCAGATAAGATCCTTTGGGCTATGGGAGAAATAACAGAACAAATTACTATACAGTAAGAGTAGCAAGGTTTCTGGACACAAGATCAACTTTAAAAAAATAATAATCAGTAGTACTCCTTTATCAAGAACAGCCAACCAGAAAATACAATAAAAAATACTATTCATAACAGCAACACAAATATAGAGGAATTAACCAAGAAGAAAACTTTGTAATAAACGATACAGAATATGATCTGAATAAATACAAGGATATGAATGAGAAAATTTAATACTAAAAAGATATTGGAATTCTTATGAAAATTCTAGTTTTTTGTTTGTTATTTTGAGGGGTTTTGTTTTTGTTTTTTTAAGAGAACCCTGATAAACTTACTCTCAACCATACATGGGATAAAGGGCTACAGATGGTAAGATCAACCTTAAAAGTGTGTTCCATGGTGGGTGAGGGGTGGTAGAAGAAAGCAACTCACCCTGCCAGATATTAAGACATACTATAAAGCCAGAGTAGTTAAGTGGGACAATGACAAAAGAACAGGCAAAAAAACCAATGAAGAAGAGTGCTGCTCAGAGACAAACAAAGGTGTTTATAAGAATTTGATATATAATAAATAAAGGTGGTAACACAAATAAATGGGGGAAGAATGAACTGTTTAGTGAAGCATTATAAAAACTAGCTCACCAAAAAAGAAAGGAAAGAAAGATGCCTATTTAATATGAAATACAAAGGTGATCTCTAAAGGGATTAAAGACCTAAAGGTAAAAGGTAAAACTAGTCAATAGGAAATGTAGAAGGAGTAAGGAAAGACTTATCTTCAAAAGAACAAGCCGTAGGTCAAAAAATTTAACAAACATAAAAATTAAGGATTTGTTTAATAGAGGACACCACGGACAAAATTAATAGAAATGACACAATAGATTATTTACAAAGTCTAAAACTGATAAGGGATTAAAACCTAGAATACATAAGAACCCATACAAAACAAGAAAAAGACAGTAAACCAGGGCTTCCCTGGTGGCACAGTGGTTAAGAATCCACCTGCCAATGCAGGGGACACAAGTTCGAACCCAGGTCCAGGAAGATCCCACATGCTGTGGAGCAACTAAGCCTGTGCGCCACAACTACTGAGCCTGCACTCTAGAGCCCACGAGCCACAAGTACTGAGCGCGTGAGTCACAAGTACTGAGCACACGTGCCACAACTACTGAAGCCCACGTGCCTAGAGCCTGTGCTCCGCAACAAGAGAAGCCACCACAATGAGAAGCTCGCGCTCTGCAACGAGGAGCAGCCCCCGCTCACCACAACTAAAGTAACCCCACGTGCAGCAACAAAGACCCAACGCAGCCAAAAAAAAATTAATTAATTAAAAAAAAAAGATAGTAAACCCCAAAATGTGAATGGGCAAAAGGGTACAAAATGAGCAACCTAAAAGGCTCATTCGCAATCATTATGAAAGGAAGCTCAACTCATTAGAAATCAGAAAATACAAGTAAAACAAAATGAGCCTGCACCTCTTAGATTGGTAAAAACAGAAAAACTATAAAGCTGAATGATGTCAATTGTTGGCAACGACACAAGGGTAAAGCAACCTTCACATACTGGATATAGGCATTGCAGAAAGCACCTGGAAGTACTGAAGGCCTGCATATCCCGTAATTAACAATTCCACCGGTAAGTACATATCCCAAAGAAATTCCTACACAGCTCCTTAAGAGGACATACACAAGGGTGAACAACATCACAACTGAATTCGTGTTGATGAAGCTTGGAGACAAACTGGATGACCATCAAGGAAAAAGCATATAATAAAGCATGGTGGACACACATCACAGAGAACCAGGAAACATTTAGAAGCTAGAAACTAATGACGAGAGATACATATAGACAGCAATGTGGATAGATCTTAGAATTATAAAGTTATGTAAAAAATTATGAGCAGAATAAGATATTTGGGCTATTATTAGTGATTTATATTGCCAATGAAATAAATAAGAAGTCTGTATTTCTTCTAATTCTGTGCATTTCTAACAAATCTCAGAAATGATTTAAGATCAGTATACTTCCTACAGAGATGAACCAAAATAAACTTTAAAAGACCAACTCTAAATCTGTATTCAGCAAAATTTTAAACTCCCAATAATCCTAAACTAGATACTAATGAACATTAGCTTTCCACTGTGACATACATAAGTCCCAGATGGCCTTAAAAATATACACTTGCAACGTTGATTATAGAAAGATAAATAAGGACTATGAAAAAGAAGAACTTGTACCTTTCAATGTATCCTGTTGGTGTTTCTACCAGACCATCAAGTCTTTCTTGAAGGGCTGCAAGAATCTGAGGATTTTGCATCATCTGAACAGTCAGCTGACGCGCTTTAAAAAAAAAGGGCATTGAAAGAAGGATTTTATGAAAATGTATCATGCTATTTGAATAGGACAATCCAATCATGAAGCTTTCCTGACTAGCGCATAAATTGCTGGTATGAGTAGAGACGAGCAGCAAGCTAAAGAAAATTCACTCTAGGAAAACCCAGTGTACAGGAAAAGTTCAGATTCTAATGATGTCTAACGTACACCATTTCTCAAGGCCGCTGCCACAACTACTATGAACATTATCCTTTCTTTTCCTACTATCTTGTGTTTTACCCACCTTGTGTTTTGGGAAGCTCAAAGATTCATCCAGATGCCTATCTATGATCCTTGATAACCCTTTGAAGTCAAACAACACATACAAGAAAACTGCAAATATAGTGACAGTTTCAAGCCTGGGACAAAGATGGTCAAATAAATCTGAACGTTTCATTGATGCTTGTATAATGTGCTTGTGGGTATCTGAACAGAGAAAGTTAACAACTGAGATAGTCAAAAGTTGTAACTCAAGCCGAATAAAATTTGGTTATTAATGGCATCTAAAAATTATATTAAATCCAAAAATAACCTAGATTTATGCAAAACAAATTATCTTGCTATCTTATTTTCTTCATCAATACAGACTTTACCAAAAAATTACCATTAATTTTCCCAATTTATGTTTTTAAACATCAATTTACTTCTAATACTGATTATTGGATGATGTACAGTTGTGATAACCAACATGCTTTCAGAAATACCAATATTGGCCACTAAAGAGACAGTCCTGTATCTTTTAAAAAAACGCTGCACAATGAAAGCTGAAGCTAGAAGTTCAGCAGTCTTTTCAGAATAAACCTCACTCTGGCTTAAAAATGAGAAGTTGAGTCATCTGGTACGTTGATATTCTTGGCTCCTAAGCTACAGGGCATATCTTAAAGCAGTATAATTCCCCACTACCATTATTACCCCCTTTAAAAATAATTTGCTAAAGAAAATTTTGAATGATTTTGTCTACATTTAATAAATGTCTCTTTTTGATTGGTTGGAATGGATTAAAAAACACAGACATACACTACATATTTTCTACATATTAAATACTAAACATTTTCAAATAAGTCTAAGCTAGTGTTATTTAGAAGCACCACTAGAAACAACTCCTACCACCACCTATAACATACCTAAATTGAGACAAATCTCACAGGCAACTGTTTGACAAGCTATGACATCACCTCAGTAGTAGAGGGTACACACAGTGACTTCTGCTGGTTCACTACATCCATTCCCTCCTCCCTTACTACCACTCCTCTCCATCTCCAGCTCCCTCTGCCCCTCCCTTCCTCCCTCACCGCCCCCCACCCCAAACGTACATTTACACACAAAACTGTTACTGCAGGTTTGGCTAGTCAGTAAAATGGACAAGTATCCAAAAAGAGAATGGTATTTACTACTACCCTCTAGAAGACATGTGCCAGCAATCACTGGCTCCTGAAGGAATTTAAAATAATACCTTTGATTTTTGTTTCTTCACCAGTTTCTTCTTCTTCTACTTCTTCAACATCATCCAAATCTTGATCAAGTTCAGACTGTTCTTTGCTATAATATTATAATATCACACCAAGGTTCAAATGTACCAATTACCCAAAAAAAAAAAAAAAAAATTATAGAAAACTTCAGTTCATTTTCTAGGTTAATATTCCTCTTTCAAAAATATGAAGTAGGAAATCCAAAGGGTGATTTAGTTTTCTAACTTCATATGTAAACAAGGACAAATTAGAAATACTTAAAATTTCATTTAAAAGCATATGGTCTAATATAAAGTTTATACTTTAAGCTTTAAAAATGTGGTTTGATAGGTTGTGATTCAGAGGATGTAATGTCAGAAAGTATGTGCTTTCTACCCAAATCTATTGGTTTCATTCTTCCTAGTAACAGCACTCTGATTTTATATGAGATGGTAATACACCAAGCTAAAAAGTCTACATATCCCAGCCTACCTTTCAGCTAGATGTGGCTATATAACCATATTTTGGCAGTAAGGTAAAAAAAGAGAAGGAATGTAGAATTTTATATATATATAAAGCCTCCTTAATAGAATGGTAAACAGCTGGAAGCCTTTTCAATATTGCACCCTACCTAGAACAGGGATATGATGGCCATAGCTCCAGCAGCCATGTTGGACCATGAGGCATCCTAGAGAATGGAACTCACCAGCTAAGAATAAATTAAGGAGTCTGGAAAAACAGAAGGATCCTGGATCCCTGGTGGCTGTGGAACAACCGCATCAGCCTGTACTTACTATCTTTGGACTTTCCTTTTTCTTCACTTCATAGCGGAGATGGGGAAGAACAGTAAAAGTTAAGAAGACCTGAGTCTACTTCATGCTTAGAGTAAAGCCAGGAGGATGGACCATTGAAAGAGAAGGTAAAAAGTAATAACATTCTTTCCATTTCATCTTAAAAATCTAGTTTTTGAACATGAGATTACAATCAGCATTAAAATGGGGAATTAGGATATCTAACTCAACATACAGATCATCATACAATTCCTTGTGTTATTTTACATTTTAGTACGGTATTTGGTTTAGAAAATTAGTTGCTTTCGTGTCTAGAAATAGCATTTGAAAAATTAATTTTCATATAGGAACAACTATAGAAAAGTTCAACTGTATTCTGCTAGAAAAATCTGTTTCTGTCAACGAAGGGAAAAAAAAACAGCCTTCCCATCAGAAACAATACAGATTATTTTGGGAATATCTTTTACTCACTATAAAGTTAAGCATAAAGATAACATGGAACAGCTCTTCCTCCAGTACCATCTCATTCAATCATTTATTGAACATCTAAAACTTAAAGCTTTAAAACAGAAGTCCACAAACTGTGTCATATGGCCAAATCCAGCCCAGTCTTATTTTTATAAATAAAGTTTTATTGGAACACAGCCACATTAATTTATGTATTGTCTCTGGCTTCTTTCACACTACAACAGCAGAGCTGAATAGCTGCAACAGAGACCTCATAGCCAAAATGCCTAAAATACTTACGATCAGGTCCTTTAAAGAAAAAGTCTGCGGACTCCTGCTTTAAAGAACAAGGATCTTCCTCTTCCTCCTACCCTCCTAAGAGCTCACAGGCATCCAATAGTAAATAATGGGGTGGGAAGGGTAGGGCAGAATCAAGCTATCACAACCAATTTACTCTTTTTTCAAAGTTTAAGACAAAATGAAGGTTAGATGGCAGACTGCACATACTCATCTGATCTTAATCCTTCCAAAATCTCCACTAAAATTATGACAAAGGGGTTTTTAAACAAATACTGAAGGACAAGGAGACAAAAAGCAGCAAATTCACCGAGAACTGAAATCAAAGTCAGCAGTGGTAGAGCTGAGAACCAGCCTAAATGCAGAATCTTAAAAAGGCCACTTCTAGAACTAGGGCTTGGGTGTGAGGGTGGATAAAATAGGGAGAACTAAGCAAAAACTAATAAACAGTTAAATCCTTCGATCCTCTTTCTCCCTCCAGCAGAACAGTTTCTCCTCTGGAAAGGGAACTGGAAGCTCAGACTAGAGGATCACAGATACATACATACTACTGACAGAATGCTGAATGCAGAGACCCCTCCCCAGCTGCCTTCTCCCAAGTTAGTTCCCAAATGTATGGAAGCCAGATCTTTACCCAAACACTCTTCACTGGGGTATGTGACCAGCCCAGAAAAAAATGCCATTCTGACAGTGGGGAGTCTCACAACAAATGTCTGCCCTGGTGAGCCCACATTAAAATCCTAAATTGAAAGCACTCCCTCCCTCCCAACACTCAAATTCTCCAATTAACTTTTAAAAAACATCCTTCAACTATGCATTTTCCCCACCCAGTCTTAAGGAGCAAACAAGTATTACCTCCTATTTGAGGAAAGCCTCCTACATGGAGACCAAAACAGTAAAGAAAAATTTAAGACCCAACAGACTATACAGGGGAAAGAACATCCAGAGAAAAGATATTACAATCCGTGAAATAAGAACAAGATGCTACAAAAATAGGAACAGAGAGCAAAGGAATGCTTGAAAACTAAAACAACAGAAATTTAGAAACTCAATACAAGAGTTAAAAGATAAAGTTTCTTCAGCTTTGCCCAGAAAGAAGAGCAAAGAGACAAAGATGGAAACTAGGACAAAAGGTAATCACAAGAACCAGTCCAACATATAACAGAAAGAAGCTCCAGAAATAGAAAATGGGAACAAGACAATCAACAAAATAAGTCAAGAATATTCCCTAGAACTGACAGCTATCAAGTTGCCAGACTGAGAGTGTCCACCACTGAATGCCTAACAAGAGATTTAAAAAAAAAAAAAAAAAAAAAGACCTAACAATGTAAAAATTTCTGAACTCCAAAGCCAGAGTAGCTTCTAGAAATAGATATATATGTCTACGTTTTTAAAAAAGTGTTACATACAAATGATCAAGAATTATGACGACTTTGAACTTCAACACAGCAACACTAGAAGTAAGGTGACAATGGAGCAATGCCTTCAAAATTCTGAAGAAAAGTGATTCCCAAATTACAATTCTACACCCCAAATATCAAGCAGAAGGGTAAAATAGTCATCTTCAGTCATGCCATCTCAAAATAATTTACTTCCCTTGTACTCTTCCAAGAAGGTACTAAACCAAAGAACCAAAAAACGAAAACATGGGATATAGCAAACAGCAAACCCAAGAGAGGAGAGACAAAGGAAACCCCAGGACGATAAAATAAATCCACAACGACAATTGTGCAACCAAGGTCAAGCAATCCACACTGGAGCAGTGTGATTCAGGAGACAATCACTTTGACAGCCATTATCACTAAAATGTCTGCTGCCACTCTTCTTTTTATGCTGAAGACAGTATACATGGGAGGATTGGCCAGATTCTTACAAATACTTGAATGTGTTGCCTTTATGATAAAAGTTTCCTGCCCTCCCACCTCCATGTTCTGCTGCCTACAACAGCTGTGGATAATCATATCATAACCCCTTCATCCTGAAATGTTCTGTTTTACCTATTCCTGAGTTGGCAGACTACTGTGAAATTACAAATAGCAACAAACAGTGCAGGTCACCTCATTCTCCTTCACCATACTTCTGCAAGACATCCATCCACATTAGAACCCTGACAGATGCCAACTTCAATAAACCTAGGTTTCCAGGATGTATGACCTTGCCCAATGACTTCTCCAAAATAAGCCCTTGTAAAGACTCAGGAAAGCTGAAGCCAGTCCATGACCCAGATAGTCTCTTTTACTTTTTATTTTCCTACCTTGGACCCTTCAACTAACACTGCTTTTTTCTTTACACAGCTAAGTTTGTAACTGCTATTCAGATTTTCAAAAGTAAACACTGATTAAGAATTTGTAGGTGGTAAAACTCTAAAGAAAAACAAAGAAGTGAATTAGACAAAAGCCAAGATAGTACTGACACCTCTGGAGAGAAAAGAAGGATGCAATTGAAAAGGGGCACACAGGGCTTCTAAAAGTAATGATCCATTTTTAAAAACTTGTACACAAGTGTACTGTTATTCTTTAAACTCTACACATACGTTTCATACACTTTTTATCTTGTATGTATGATACTTTACAATGCAAGTAGTAAAATCTTTGAGAAATGGTAAAAATGAATTCTCCAAATATTTTTGACTCATTATCGTGCTCAGCACTTCCCTAAGAATACTGACAAACGGTTTACTATATTTATGACAGTGATTATGTATACTATATTTTGTCTTGAATACATTGTACCCAACTTTTAAAATAGCAGGCACTAAAGCATGTCATTACCATACATTTTCATAGTACATAATTTGTACCACTGTTAAGTACATCACACGGTACAAAGTGATGCCAAATCTGAAAAAGGAACCAACTATCTGCCACTTACTTGTCGATGTCTGCCATGTTGTATGAGCGCCAAATATCTATGGAGAAAAACATCAATGTTAAAAAAAAAAAAGAGCATACGACTTATTTATAACCAATAAAAATATATGAAACCAAAACCCTTTAAATGAATACCACGTTAAAACTATTCCAAGAAAAAACATGGAACATAGACACTAGTCACTGAAGTAATTTTTCAGAGGATGCTGCTTACAAGTTACTACTTGGCATTCAGAATCTATCGGGCAAGGATTTCTACAATAGCACTGTTGGTGAAAATCTAATGTATGCTAGAATCACAGGAAAGGAACAATACAAAGAGTCTTTATTCAAATTCCTTTAACAACCATGAATGGTCAATTTTTGCTTAAATTTCTGGGCTGCTTAGTACCTCACACTTGATTTTTTTTTTTTTAACTTTGACAAGTTTTCACGTATATATACACCCATGAAACCATCATCAAAGTCAAGATAATGAACATATCCATCACTCTCAAAGTTTTTCCCCTGCCCTGTTAGAACACCTCCCTTCTCCCCTTCCTGCTTCCCACCCCAGGCAACTGCTGCTCTGCTGTCACTCTAGTTCATACTTTCTAGAATTTTATAGAAATGCCATCATACAGTATGTACTTTTTTTCCCCCGGTTCCGGCTTCTTTCATTCAGAAAAACTATTCTGAGATTCATCTATGTTGTAGTACTTATCAAATAGTTCATTACTTTTTATTGTATAGTGGTATTCCATTGAAAACATATATTCTATTGTACGTTTAAATATTCAGCTGTTGATGGACATTTGGGTTTTCTTTTGGCAGGGGGCTATTATAAATAGAGCTGCTATGAGCATTTGTGTATAAGTCTTTGTGTGGACAACTGCTTTACCTCTCTCAAACCCACTTGATTTTTAACAGTATTAATTTTTATCAAATTCATGTTAGAAAGTCAAAATCTGCCACATGCTGTACTGTACTCATTATGCTCCCCCTGGAGATCTTTTTTTTTTTTTTTAGTTTAATAATTCTTGTTATCAAATGTCAGCCCTTTAAACTATTTAATGGCAGTTTTAAAAAGCTCTGGTCCCAATCTATGTCAAGTAAACCTTCCTCATCTCCGTGAATGTACCTCATGTCACATCACTGAATACCACCATACCCCCAGCCTACCCCGGATATGCTGGCACATTGTCCATAATGTTCTTGCTTATCAGACCTGAATACTGTTAGGACTGATCAGAACATATCCTAAGTTCTTTCGCACTATAAAATTAGTATTAACTTAGAGAATATTGCTTTTAGAAAACCAAAACCTTATAAAATAGATAACTAATAAGAACCTGCTGTACAAAAAATAAATTAAGTTAAATTAAAAAAAAATGGAAAACCAAAACTTAAGACAAAATGTGTTACACTGAGCCAGAAAAATGGCTGAATGCCATAGGTAATGCACAGATTACTTTTTTAAAAGTTAAGGTTAGAATTCCACATTAAAATCAATTTTTAATCTTTTAAAAATTAAAACCTTAGTCTTTAACTCACAAGATGCTACAAGATGTGATTCCTCATACGAACATACTTAATATGCTTTTCACTTAAAGAATTAAGTTACTGATTTTAGCAGTGAAGTGCTATCATTTGGAATAGTATTGCTGATCCAATACCCACCCTTTAGACAATTTAGGAATATTTCTTCCTAATGTATCCTACTCTATTTTATACACTTTCTGTTTGCTGTAAATAATTTCTAACAGCACTGATAAATTTCTCTAGTGATGCTGGTTAATTAGCCAGCATTAACAAAACATTTAGCAAAAAATTATGAAGATACTAATTCAAAAATAAGAAAAATATTCAATCAGTCAAAGAAACACAAGCGGGATTCAGATTTGTCTATGAAATCAGAGTAAGGATTTTCTTTTAATGCAGGGAAAATTATGGTGAATATGCATTCTTAAATATGGCTAGTGTTCCTATAAACCATTACCTTTCTGGAGAGCACTTTGGCCATGGGAATAACAAAAGCCTTAAATATGTCCATCTCCAGCCTTGGTTATTCACTTATGAGAACCTACCATGAAAAAAATTAAAGGATCTAAGGGTTTGTAAATGTCTCATGCTCGCCTAATAGGTTCTTCCCAGTCCTATACATTCTTTGGCTCTCAGCTCAAAGATTTACTTCTTCAAGACAGAACAGGCTGGCATTTACTTCTTCAGAGATGCCTTCTCCAACTTGTACATCCTGGCTAAGTAAGACTTCTTGGTTGTACACACTCCTATAAAGCTCCATTTCTTTCCCTCATAGGATGTCTCAAGTTTGTAATTATAAATTATCGTGATTATTTGACTAACGTCTGTCTCCCCCAACTGACCAGGCCATAAAATTCATGATTACAGGGATTATATCTGCTTTTTCCAATCACTGCATCATATCCTTCAGAGTAGTATACAAAGTAGTATACAAAAAAAAACTTAGTATTAATGTGCATACAATGGAATGCTTTGCAATAAAAAAATGAAGCAGATCTGAGTTGATATGGAAAGAGCACCAAAGCAGGGGTAAAGGATGTATGGCAAAATCCAATCTGGATACATATGAATGTGCATACTCATACATGTACATACTTTCTTATGAATAAGACATTTCTGGAAAGATACACCAGAAACCTAACAGGAGCTACCTATAAGAGAGAAAAGACTGGAAGTAAATGAGAACTTACATTTCATTCTGCATTATTTTGTTTTCCTATACAGATACTTATTTAATAACATTTTAGAATTTGCTGGGTTGAATATACAGTGTAGTAAATTCAACAATTATCAAAAGTATGAAACAAAAAACACCCAAAACTTCTAAATTCAAATTTTTATAACATTTTAACATGTTCACAGAAAAATGGCTACACTTCTACCCTCAGTGTCTACCTTGTGGCATTACATTTAGAATTCAAACTCTTATAATGAAATTCTTTTGATTCTTTATTACAGAGGATTCAAGATAGAACAGGATGGCATTCACTTCTTCAGAGAAGCCTTCTCCAATCTGCTCATTCTGGCTAAATTAGGTTTCTTGGTTGTATACACTTTTGTTTTTTAAAGAAAAGTATGCCTAATTTTGCAGTCAGATCATTTGGGTTGACGCCAGCTTTGCAGCAATCTAGCTCAGGCGAACAACTTCTGGCCTTATTTCATCATCTTCAAAAAGCAGGAGAAAATTTTTCCCTCATTGGATTTCTCTTATTAAGAAGCAAATTCATGTAAAAGATTCGTGTTTGACACCTAGTTAACACTCAATAAACACATACAATGTTTTTTATTCTGTCCATTTTGAATTATTCTTTACATGGGGTCAGTGTTTCTGCAAAATAATTACCTAGGATGATGGTTAAAAACAGCTTCTTTCAGTTTCGACAAATGCACAGACTGACCAGTAAATGCACCATGGTAGTATAAGATGTTAACACTAGGGGAAACTGGGTAACGGGCATATGGGATCTCCGAACTACAACTTTTCTGTAAATCTAGAATTACAAATAAATCAAAAAACTAAAAATAAAGGAGCTATTCCCATACCCAGATTCAAAACCAAGGAGTGGACGCAAAAATCTGCATTCGAAATAAGAAACCCAGCTTCTGAGGCAGGTGGTCTCAGACATTCAGATCACATTGAGAAACACAAGTTTAGGTTAACACCTACATTGATTTTTTTTTTTTATTGTAGTCAACAACATTAAGTAAAATCAATGAGAATTTTATTTATCAGACATGAAATTGCTTTCTAAGAATTCTGAAGAATTTCCACTCCTGGTAGTGACAAGCTAGATTATGCAGACCAACTCTACCAATGAAAACTAATTAAAAGTACAGAATAAAAAATTTGTTAAAATCTTAAAAGCATGGAAAAATGTTAATAAGATATTAAGAAATTACTAACCCAAAACTGAAGGCAAAACAGGAAGCAAAAGGATAAGTAGAAGGAAGCCACCTTTGCCCTGAGGGCAACTGCCAATCTCAAATTTGAACTACTGTCTGGTGAAACCAAAAGCCCTGGACTTATTCAAGGTAGGAAATCTTTATAGCAAACCTCCCAAATTAAGCAGGAACATCAAAGTGCTATATTCTCAGAGATAATAAACAGGTCCTCCTGTTCAAAAGCCCAAATTCACCTCATCTGCATTGCACCCAAAACCTTAAGCTATGAGCTTAAAGCCATCTCAGCGTTCCTAGGCACCTGTATATCCAAATGTAAATGAAAGGTGCCTTCATCCTAGACCTCAAATAATTCATAAAGCAATTTTCGAGAACAATAGGGGCCCGTCCTATGAATGGACTTGAATACTGTCAAAAAGACCACAAAGAAAAAACAATCATGCTTATTAAGTTTGAAAATACAGTGTCTGTAGCAGTACCTACAAGATACAGTCATTTACTAAAGGTGATAGAGCAAATCTGACAAAGAACTAAACAGAACTTCTAGAAATAAAAATAACAGAAATCAAACTAAATGGGCAGGTTTAACAGTAAACCAAACACAGCTGGAGAGAGAATTAAGTGAGCTGGAAGCGAGCTTAGAAGAAATCTTCCACAGTATGGCAGAGACTAGAGGATAAAAAATACTGAAAAAGCATTTTAGGACACAATAATGTCTAAAAAAGATTCAATAGAAGTTCTAGGAGTAGAGGACAGAATGGGCAGAATATTTGAAGAATAAATAGCTAAGAATTTTCCAGAACTAATGAAAGACAAGCGCTACAAATTCCAATCAGGATAAATTAAAAACCCACACTTAGATATATGAGTGAAAATGTAAGACAACAGAGACAGAAGTCACCTCAAAAAGCACACAGAGAAAAGACTTAGACTAACTTCAAAGGCACAGAAGACTGGCGACTGTTTTCTCTTCAACAGACACCAAAAGACAACAGAACGTACTGTGTGCTCAATGTGCTGAAAATAACTAAGGATCTTAGAATATCACACCCTACCAAAACATCTTTTAAGAATGAAGGTGAGGGACTTTCCTGGTGGCAGAGTGGTTCAGAATCCGCCTGCCATTTCAGGAGACACGGGTTCAAGCCCTGATCTGGGAAGATCCCACATGCTGAGAAGCAACTAAGACCGCGTGCCAAAATTACTGAACTTGCACTCTAGAGCCCACAAGCCACAACTACTGAGCCCGTGTGCCACAACTACTGAAGCCCACGCGCCTAGAGCCCGTACTCTGCAACAAGAGAAGCCACTGCAATGAGAAGCCCATGCACCACAATGAAGAGTAGCTACTGCCCCCACTCGCCGCAACTAGAGAAAGCCTGCGCTCAGCAACGAAGACCCAACGCAGCCAAAAATAAATAAATTTTAAAAGAAGAATAAGTTTCCTTCAATTAAAAAAAAAAAAAAAAAGAATGCAAGTGTAACAGGTACTTTCAGGCAAAAATATCTCCAGCACTCTCATTAATAAATGCTATTAAGTATATTCTCCAAAGGCAAGTGATCCCAAACAGAAGATCGAAAGATACAAGAAGAAATGAGAGGAAATAAGGATATCAGCATATACCTAAACAAATATTTTAAAAGACATAATATCTCCACTGTGTAGTGTTAAATTTAAACTACCATAACATTGTCAGTGGTGAGAACAAGGGGGGAGGAAATGGATTATTCTAATGTTCTTAAGTAAGCATGTTATAATTTCTAGGGTGACTCCAAAATTTCAGAAAGAGAACACGTAGCTTCCAAAGTACAAGGAACACCAAGTAAATTATACCTATTTTTACATCAACCTAAAAGAAAAACAGGTTTTGGACAAATAAAAAGTACACACACACAAAAATCAGATTTAAACCTAATCATAGTGATTACATAAGTCAACCAAAGGCTCCCGTTTAAAACTGTCAGACTAGATTTAAAAAAATCCAACTACATCCCACTTATAAGAAACACATCTGGGGCTTCCCTGGTGGCGCAGTGGTTGAGAATCTGCCTGCCAATGCAGGGGACACGGGTTCGAGCCCTGGTCTGGGAAGATCACACATGCCGCGGAGCAACTAGGCCCGTGAGCCACAACTACTGAGCCTGAGCGCCTGGAGCCTGTGCTCCGCAACAAGAGAGGCCGCGACAGTGAGAGGCCCGCGCACCGCGATGAAGAGTGGCCCCCGCTGGCCACAACTGGAGAAAGCCCTAGCACAGAAACGAAGACCCAACACAGCCAAAAATAAATAAATAAAATAAAGAATTAAAAAAAAAAAAACACATCTACAACGTAAGAATACAAAAAGCTTCAAAGTGGAATACAATCCTTAACCAAAAGGTGGTTATCACTGTTTTAAAGTTTAAAGAGATTAAAGTTTACAATAAAAGGTTCTACCCACTACCCAATCAATATATGTTATAGAAGATGTCAATGGAAAGACACAGTTCATAACATGACTGAAGGCAAATCTTAACCCAAGAACTTGAACACGAAGAAAATCTTCCATTGGAAAAAGAGGGGGAAACAAGTGATTCAATCAGACCATCATTTGATTATTCTGTGGTCTTATAATAGCTAGATGTCCAGACATCAAATGACCTACCATTCCAGTATACCTGATTCTGTTCTCCTTACTTTCAATGAGAAGGAAAGAAAGCTAATATTCATGGAGCTTACTCTATAAAAGATTATTACATGCTTTCCTCTTATTTGCAGATTAGTAAGCAACTTGCTCAGCAACACACAAATGAAAAAACTAGGAATTAAAATCTGACTTCCAATACCCATGCCAATTCCACTATTCCAAAAGCCAAGGGGCCTCCCCTATCAGCCTACTGCTACATAGATTATATAGTAACCTATAGTTACATTCCTTTATAGAAAATGACTACTTCATGGTGAAACAGCCAATCATTAAAAACTACAAATGTTTTAGGAATTCCCTGGCGGTCCAGTGGTTGGTTACGACTCCGCACTCTTACTGCCGAGGGTGTGGGTTCGATCCCTGGTTGGGGAACTAAGATCCCACAAGACATGCGGCACAGCCAAAAATAAAAAAGTAAGAAAATAAGAATTAAAAAATAAAAATTTTTAAAGAATTTAAAAAAAAAAAGAACTACAAATGTTTTAAAGCAAAAGAGTTCAAGGGAACCAATAACATCCCAAGGAAAAAATTTCCCTTTACCTCAGAACTCATATCTCACTCCAAATGCATTTTAAACTAATCTGTATTTTGGACATTGCTGTTCTATTAACAATTTCGGTGGTCCAGGGGCTCAGTACTTTACTTGATTCCAGCACAACCTCACAGTTAGAACATCTCATTCTTTATGTTCACTTTTTTCACTTCAGGGATATCAAAAGTCAACCTAGAACTGACTTTTGTATTACACTCCCAAGCCAAATGAACTCCTATTTGAGAACACTATCTTCTGTTCAAGGGATCAAGGTATCATCTGACCCAACAGCAGAGAAACATACTGATATTTTGTGAAAATTCACTCAGCATTAACAAACCAGAACAACTTATTCACATATCAGACATATGTTGGAAGAAATCTTCAGGATTGTAAGTGCTTGAACTTTCCCTTGAAGCCCAGTGGAACCCAAGCAGAGTGCTTTTAAATTCCAAGCAGATGTGTATACAGTGCAACAGTTTAAGTCAAGGGAACTCCCTTTAAACCAATATAAAATCCTTATTATAAATCATCACTGCTCAGTTATGTAACCTTGGATAAGTTCTTTAACTGCTCTGTACCTCAGTTTCCTCATCAAAATGTTGATACTAGCTATCTCCAGGAGCATTAAATGTGTTAATATACATGCAGAGTAAAACACTGCCTGAATAATCATTCAAGAATATTTTCTGCCTGTTGTGCTCTTCTTATATGTACCCTCTTTACCTGAGAAAATAATTCAAATTAATAAACTCTTCAAAATTATAGCCTCCTTTCCCAATAAAAATCACAATATACAAAACTTCTGAGCAAGTAAAAATACATCAAACTATGTAGCAGTAAAAGGCAGAGTTGTTAACCAGAAGTGTAGAGGCCACTTTCCATGGCAAGCCCAGTAATGTGATCTAGTGGTCTGCAGTCAGAGTACTAAGCAACTTACAAGGATGAGTGAAAGCAACCGTGCTCACCTTCTAACCCCTACTCTGCCCAACAGGGAGAGAACTTACTCAGATGAAATTAGTATGAAATGGGTCTTAATGTTACTGTTTTAACAAATTCCTTCATGTAAAGAAGGTTACAGATACTACACTATCTCCCACTTCCCCGACTTTCTTTTTCTTCAGGGCACTAATCACAACTCAACACTTTATATCTAGACAAGCAATTTGCCTGTTTGGCTCATGAAATAAGGTGTATGTCCAAATAGGAGCTAAAATATTTACTCAAAGAATCAACTAAGAACACAAGTAATTACAGCATTGATTAGACTTGAGGATATGAATAGATTGATCATTAGTTTTCTAAATTGATCAGGATTCATCCCCTTTCATTAATATTTCAAATTTACAATCAAGCAGAAAATAAAGTAAGCAAAGCAGTATGTTGACATCTTCATACCTTCAAGTCAATCAGATTCTACCTTTTTTAGCCCCTTTTCCTACAAAAGGACGCTGTACTGAATACATTTTGGGGAGTTTAGAATCAGTCAGTCATCTCGAGGCAATATGGGCAAGTTGAGTAAGTAATAAAAAAAAAAAATAGCACCTGGATTAAATTAGTTCTGGTACAAGTGTTGGGTTTTTTTTTTTTAACCTCTAGAGGACAAGGGTGTCACATTTAGTATTAGCTTAGTAATTTTCCCTGTCAATAGGTCTTGTATCAAAAATAGGTACTTTGCAACATATACATTTTATTAAAGTTTTCAGACTGGTATGGAAGGACCAGTCTTCTTAAAAAGCAAATAGCACATTTTAGATTTGTGCCATTAATTTGAACTCAGAAAACTTCGAAAAAAGCGTGAGACTTCAGCCCCAGAAGATCACTGTAAACCTCATTTACCTCCCGTCAGCTTTAAACAAGTCATTCTAAATATAAGGTTTTTCCCTTAACCAAAGGTGTATTACTTCCTAAGTAAAGTACGTATAGAAGTAGTATTAATTAAAGCCGACAAGAAAATAGGAACTAAATACTAATTTGCAAAGGTATTTTGATGCTACGTATTTTCAAAAATGGCAAATTTCGTTTTCCAGCTCAGCTCTCCTGAAATCAGGCAAGCAGTTTTAAGTTGTGAGCTTTCAAAACGCAGTCCTTACAGAATCATCAGACAGTGAGAGAATAAAATTGGGGCTCCTTGAGGACATCATGTGCCTGGCTCTTCTTGTACTCGGAAAACCCAGCCCTCCCCTATAGGACCTCATTACCCGTCTCCCTGCCCTGCCTCTTTTTTTGAGGGCAAAGCGGGCGCACTGACAAGGCAGCAGACTATACATTTCGCTCAGTACGTTTGCATTTACGCCGCATTCCACCCCATAATACCTCCTCCACCATAACCCCACTCGTCTTAAAAACAAAACAACTGGTTAACTATCTTAGACTGGGAACGTGAACAAAGGAACTAATCTGTAAGAAAGCAATAGAAGTCCTAGAAAAATTAAAGAAACTGCAGGCCAAATCCTTTACTTCCACCTTAGAACTGTTCAGGCTTAGACTGATTAGGATCAATTCTCCCCAAATAAAAAACCCTGGTCAAGATATCCATCCTAATTCTAATTTGTACTTGAGATACACAAAAGAATCTCTTGTTAATAACAGCTAACGTAAGCGCTTTACACGTGTTAATTCTTTAAAATCCTAGCAGTGGAGGCCCTGCTTCATCATTCAGCACCTAACGTTCACACTTTCCTCCGGTACCAATAAAAAGATTAAGACCAAAGAGAAGCAGGGAAGAGTTGGAAACCCAAGGGCTGGACTTACTGGCTCACTATTCATTTTCACGTCCCACCATCTCCACAACTTTCAGTAAAGTAGGGACAACCAGACAGGGGTCTCCAATCAGGCCCCGCCGACGACCACGTGCGGAGGGAAGCCGCCGGGGGTTTCCCCTCCCAGACCCATCGCCGCCTACAGTGGGCGGGGAGCCCAGGAGCCTCGCTGCCTCCCCGCCCCCTCCCCGCCCAGGGGCCTCGTCCCCTCACAGCCCCTCCCTCCCATCGGAATTCACAGCCTCCGCGGTTCTTTCCATCCCCCAGCGGCCTCCCTCCGAGTATTATTTTTGAGTGAGCGGGGGCGTCGAGGCGGCGGTGGGCTACAGACCTGGGCCCGGGCCGCACCCCAGGCGCCTGCCGGTCCCTAGCGGCGCGGCCGCCGCCTCCTCCGGGCGCCCGGGCGTCGCCGCGGCCTCGCTCCCGTCCGCGCTGAGAAGCTGGTGGAGCTCAGAACCTCGGCGCAGACCAGCACGCGGGCCGCACCGACCCCCGCGCGTGTCCTGATCGGTTCCCCAGAGAAGCGCCGGCCGATCCCGCGGGCCCTCTCCGGCTGCGGGGTCGAGACTCCGCAAACGGCTCGGGCTCTGGCCTCACAGGACGGCCCCGGAGGCCCGGGCGGCCAGAGGCCCCCGCTCGCGGTTCCCCGTCCCTTCACCCCTTCCCTCCGCGCAGGCCGCCTCTACGTCCCCCCTTCCCCTTCGAGTTCCCGTCCGTTACCGGTGGCTAGCACGGGGAGCCAGGCGGCCGGAGCTGCGCAGGCAGTGACTCAGGGCGGCGGCGGGAGGAGCAGACGGCGGCGCGGCGAGCAGATGGCGCTAAAAAAGACCCGAGAGCCCGCCGCTCGCGCTCATATACAATTAGCGTCAGCACGTAGGGCCCCCTCCACCGCCCTCCCCCTGGCCTCGCCGTCTCCTAGCAACGCGAGAGGGAGGCGGGTCCAGGACAGGTTGCCTAGCAACAGAACCGTCCGTCTTCCCCCGGCGACCTCCAAACCTCCCGCGCCAAGCTTGGGTTCCTCGGGTTCCCGCCTCCGCCCCTTACTAAGCCTCCAGCCGTCTCTTTTCTACCCGCTTCGCTGGAAAGGAACTCGCAACCCCTTCTGTTCCCGGGAAGGGCCCAGGCCCGCCAGCCTCGCCCCCCGCTCACCTCGTCCCCCGCTCACCTCGTCCCCCTTGCGTGGTACTGGGAAGGGTGAGGGCAGGGGGCCAGCCACCGGGTCCCGGCTTGCTGCATCCTGACGGCGAGCGCTCCTTAGTTCCCGACGCTGTCACGGCCTAATTCCTGCAAGTCTCCGGTCCCCGGTAACCATTTTCTCTCCCCGCCCATTTTTCCCCCTCAGAACAACAGTTCTTTCCTTCTGACCACCTCGGCGGCGTCTTCTGCTGGTTTTGCTTCTCCTAACTCAGTGGGTCTCCCTGGCTTCCGGGGATGCTCTTCATTGCTACCTCTCCATCCTTTTACTAGACTTGCGATCCTTTAGGACTTTCGATGGATGAAAATAGCATGTTTGTGTATTGTCTGGATGCTTTATAATGAGGACAGTGTTGTTTCATCTTTTTGAAAAAGTAAATCCCATGTAAAGCCTCAGGGCCTGTGAAACCTCATGGCTATTTTTCAGTTGAAGCTGGATTGACTAATGTTAACTCTTAAAACAGTGGTTCTCGAAGTGTGGTCCGAGGGTCCCCAGACTCTTTCAAGGGGGCAGTCAAAAGTATTTCCATAATAATACTAAAATGTTATTTGCCTTGGCACTCTCATTCTCTCATAAGTGTAGAGTGGAGTTTTACAGAGGCTACATGACATGTGATATGGAAACACTGAAAACAGAAGCAAATATTAGAATCCAGTCATCTGCTGTTCAACCAGACGTTAAAGAGATTTGCAAAAACATGAAACGATGCCACTCTACTCAATTTTTTTTTGTTTTGAAAAGTACTTTTCATATAAAGATTATTTTCTGTTAAAATGAAATGAAATAACTAACGTTTAAAATGAAATAACGGGGCTTCCCTGGTGGCGCAGTGGTTGAGAATCTGCCTGCCAATGCAGGGGATACGGGTTCGAGCCCTGGTCTGGGAAGATCCCACATGCCGCGGAGCAGCTGGGCCCGTGAGCCACAATTACTGAGCATGCGCGTCTGGAGCCTGTGCTCCGCGACAAGAGAGGCCACGACAGCGAGAGGCCTGCGCACCGCGATGAAGAGTGGCCCCCGCTTGCCACAGCTAGAGAAAGCCCTAGCACAGAAACGAAGACCCAACACAGCCATAAATAAAGAAATAAAATAAATAAAGCATGACACAAATTAAGCAATGTGAATACCATCAAGCTTTTAAAAAAAATGAAATAACAAATTACTCTTAAAATTTCTTAATTTTAATTCAAATATGATAATATAGGTATCTATAATACACATAAAAGTTCTTGGAGTCCTCAATTTTTAAGAATGTAAAGGGGTCCTGAGATTAAAAAGTTTGAGAACTATTCTCTCTTGTATTCCTTGAAACTTCTAACTGCTTAGAGTTATCTATTGTAATTCTCACGTTTAGCAACAACCCCTATTCCATTTTAGAGTATATGGTTTTTTTCCTCGGCACTCCCCAACCTCATTGAAATTAGTTGCCCTTCCCACTCTATGCTACAGATGACTGAGTTTATCCATTCATTTTGGTTTTTCTTATGTGATTATTTTGTTTTTCTCAACCTTCTGTCTTCATATACATCCTACTTGACAATGATGTAAGGCTAATAAGGATTATTATAATCACATCAATAATGACTCCTCATGAAGAATCTACAATACACAAACTAGGTAGACCAGTGCCCAAAATGTCAGTACTCTTGGCACTAATTTCAATGGAGTCCTCAAGAGCACGGCAGCCTAATCAAAGGTAAATAACGTTCACCTCCTTTCCATACACTTTGGTGGTTTGAACGTCTGAGACCAAATTGAGAAGTTAGCCTTCATGATGGTTTCCATCCCACTCCAGGAAGCCCCACCAATTTCAGGCACTGATTCAAGGCTCCTAATTTCTTCAACCCCCACTGCCATATTTAAAGGCTTCATCATTACCAGTTTATATTCTCTCTTTCCCCTTTACTCCAGCTCCTTCCTCCAGCTTCCTCCTCCCTTTCTTTCAATTATCCTAGCCAATCTAAGGAATGAAACACGAATAAACTGCTAATAAGTCATGCCTTTTAATGTGATCTTTTGAACCACAGTTTGTAAATCTAAACCTCTACCATTTAAGACCCAGGAAGGGCAATCATTTATGCATTAATTCAACAAATATTTATATGTCAGGAACAACTTGACACACTGGAAATACAGCATTGAACAAGAAAGACATGGTTCTTAATTTTATTGAACTTGTGTTCTGGTGATGTGGGGCAAGTGATAGACAAGTAATGAAATAATCTTAGGTATTAGTAAGTGAAAGAGCTGTGGAGAAAATAAAATCACATAAAGGGGTAGAAGGTGACCGATCTGAGCATACCCTTGAGATTTTCTCATGGCTTAGACCCCCTTAGGCCCCCAAATCACACAATGTAGTTAACTCATGTAATCAATTTACAATAAATGGTGGCTCTGGTCACTGATCGTGGATCATGCTAAACTTTTCGTTAGAGTTCTTTTTTTCTTCATTCCCCATTAATTTCATTTGGTAGGTGCTTACAGCATTATAGCCCAGTGGTTTAGCAGTGTGGCTTTGAAGTCAAATAGCCCAAGTTTCATCCCTATTTCATTGTGCAATGTTAAACAGCACGTAAGTTGCTTAACCTGGTACCTGACAGATAGTAAACACTCCATAATAGTTAAACGTTATAACCCTCTTACTGAGGTTTTGTTTTTGTTTTTGTTTTGTTTAAAGGTTGAAGGGACTGCCCTGGAGTCTAATCACATCTGACTCTATTTTTTGCGAAATATTTTATCAAAGCTATCTTGTCACAAATTTGAAAACATATTTTCCTGAGCTGAAGTAATCCACACTGATAACCACAAAAGGACTATATTCCACATTTCTCAATATTGGGTACAGACACTGTAGAGCTCAACCAGAGAAGTCAGGGACAGAGATGCTGTCTTAAATATGCTTGTGTCTGTAACTGTCCCTAAGTGGTAGGAAAGTACATAGGCTTGAAAGTCAGACAGGCTTAGCTTAGTCCTAACACTGTGACCTTGCAAAAGTACTTACACATTCTGACACTTAGGCTTCCCCATCTGAAAAGTGCATTAATAATTCTAATAAAATTTGCCTCTTCAGCAGCATGAAATAGAAAAATATACGTAAGCCCCCAGAGCAGTGATTGCATTTAAGTACCCAATAAATGTTTATTTTCTCCCCTCACAATTAATCAATATGTAAAATATGGCACCAATCATAATTATCATCTAAAAAACTACACATTTAAATACCTTATCTTAGTTTTGAATCTGGCAAACATGACAAGTGTTTTTATGCCCTCATGACAAGTGTTTTTATGCCCTCAACATGACAAGTGTTTTTATGCCCTCTGCTCTCCCCTTCTTTTTTTTTTCCATTTTTTTTCCAGATTATTATATAATTGCAACATAAAATCAATCAAAATTCCAGTGAGGAATTGTGGAAAAGTTGCCTTAAATCTCTTCCTCTACATCCAAAAGGAGATTAATATATATATATATATTTGGTTTGAAAATATATTAATTTTGCTATCATTTTGAGTTGAAATTTTTATTAAAATGATTGTAGATTCACACACGATTGTATAAAATAACGCAAAGATCCGCGTAAACTTTACCCAGTTTACCACGATGATAACGACAATCCACAGTCTTATTCAGATTTCCCCTTTACTTCAGTCCTCTTGTGTGTGTTTGTGTGTTTAATTCTCTACAGTGTTATCACGTGTAAGTTTCTGTATCACGTCAGGCAGGATACAGAACAGTTCCTTCACTGCAAGGATCCCTTATGTTGCTCTTTGATGGTTGGTTTTTTTTTTTTCTTTTCTAACTTACATGCCAAATAAAGTTCTACTTTCCCAGATTTTACTTTTTTTCCTTGTTTCTCACAAATAGACGACTTAGGGAGAAAACAAGCCATTTCTATGTTCAATATTTCTTATCTGAACTATTTGTAATAGACTTGCAATTGGTCTCCCTATTACCAATCTCATTCCTCTCTGGCCTATATGCCAAAGTTATGGTTCTAAAATACAAGTCTAATAAACTCTACTTTGTTATAAAACCTTCAATGGCTCTTTGATGTCTACATGACAAAATAAGACTTGCAAAGCCCATCCCAATCAGAATCCATCCTATTTTTCTAGCCATACTTCCCTCTACCCACTTTCATGGACCCCATATTTTATAATTTTTGAACTACTCACCAGACCCTCAACATGACAAGTGTTTTTATGCCCTCTGCTCTCCCCTTCTTTTTTTTTTTTCTTTTTCTTTTTTTTGGCTGCGTTGGGTCTTCGTTGCTGCACGTGGGCTTTCTCTAGTTGCGGCGAGCAGGGGCTACTCTTCGTTGTGGAGCACGGGCTCTAGGCATGCAGGCTTCAGTAGTTGCAGCACGCGGGCTCCAGTAGTTGTGGCTCGTGGGCTCTAGAGCTCAGGCTCAGTAGTTGTGGCGCTCGGGCTTAGTTGCTCCATGGCATGTGGGATCTTCCTGGACCAGGGCTCGAACCCGTGTCTCCTGCATTGGCAGGCAGATTCTTAACCACTGCGCCACCAGGGAAGTCCCTCTCCCCTTCTATTAATCCTTCAACAACTAGTTCAAATCTTTATCTCCTCTGGGGAACCTTCCCTATCCCACCAGGGCAGAGCTGGCTGCACTCTCTTGCCTGTTTTTAAACAACTCTTTCCTGTATGTCTGTATGTATGTTCCCATGTTTCCTTCTCCCCCAACACACACTACACCAGATTGTCAGCTACTACAGGGTCGGGTTCTTGTTTGTGTATATCCCTGGCTTGAACAATGACTACTACAGGCAAAGGCCTTCAATAATATTTTTTTGAGGGATGAAATGAAAGGAAAGAAGCAAGGAGGAAAGCAAGAGAGGGAGGGAGAAAGGAAAGAAATGTTATTGAAAACAAACCAGAAGTCATAATGCTTTATTAAATAATCCTTTTTTGAAGATAATTGTATCAATTCTATATTTATCATAGAGTCTATGTGAGAAAATTTGAGAATCTAGTCTATGCAAGAAGATTTTTAGATATGGTTTGGATATTGTTTGACTGGATATTATTTTCCCTCATGTATGAAATAACTTGATGATGAAAAGAAACTAAAGAAATACTGAAATCTCTGAGATCATAATGAATAAAGAAAATAAATTTCATGGTATTATTTGGAGACAGTGGGAGTGTCTGTTATTGGGAGAATTGATAGTGAAATGTGGTAGATGCACATCATAGAGAATTATGCAGCAGAACATGGGATGTAATATGGCAACAGGGATGAATCTGTAAAATGTAGTGCTTGCAAAATAAAACCACAATCAGGGAATTCCCTGGCGGTCCAGTGGTTAGGACTCCACACCCTCACTGCCGAGGGCCTGGGTTCAATCCCTGGTTGGGGAACTAAAATCCCACAAGCCGCGTGTCGTGGCCAAAAATAAAATAAAATAAGATTAAATAAATAAAACCACAATTAGATATCATTACGCACCTATTACAACTGCTCAAATTAAAAAAAAAATAACTGATGGTACAAAATGCTGGTGTATATGTGGAACAATAGGAACCTTCATTCATCGCTGGTATGAATGCAGGATGGTCAGTCACTAAGTCAGTTTAGCAGTTTCTTATAAAGTTAAATATACACTTACCATAATGAACCAGCTATCTCATATCTGGGTATTTACCCAAGTGAATTGAAACACACACAAACCTAGAGGGGAATATTTATAGCAATTTTATTTGTAATTGCCAAAAACCAGAAGCAACAAATATATTTTTCCACAAGTGAACGGATAAATAGTGGTACAATCGAATACTACTCAGAAATAAAAAGGAAGCAGTTACTAATTTACTCAACAACATGTATGAATCTCAAATGCATTTTTGCTAAAGTGAAAGGAGCCAGATTCAAAAGGCTATATATTATGTAATTCCATTTATATGACATACGGAAAAGGCAAAATTATAGGTATGGAAAACATACCAGTGGTTGCCAGGGATTCAGGAGTGAAGGGTTGACTCCAAAGGCACTGCAGAGGGAGGGGATGTTTTAGGGTAGGAACTCTTCTATACTCTACAGGTAGTGGATACCTATAGACTTGATGCATTTGTCAAAATCCATTTGCTGTATTCAAATTTAAAAAAAATCAACCAAGATGATGAGGAATCCTGGGATGGAATGCAGGCTGTGACAAATTAATCTAACTATATTATAAATATATAACCTCATTGAAGGGGTAGTTAGAAAAGGAACTGACTTTGGAAAACAGTGTTTTGACTAGATATTATAAGGCTAAAGGCAAAAAGAGCTACACATAAACTTTGTACTCTGTTTGGTAAATCTGTTTCCCATAGGGCTAAGTATTAGGAATTTCAAAACTAATTTACCTGTACACCAGAAAATCTATATTAGTTTGCTAAGGCTACCATAACAAAGTACCAAGTTGGGTGGTTTAAGCAACAGAAATGTATTGTCTCACAGTTCTGGTTACTCACAGTTCGAAATCTAGGTGTTGACAGAGTTGGTCCCTGCTGAGGGCTGTGAGGAAAGGATCTGGTCCAGGACTTTCTCTTTGGCTTGTAGATGTTCATCTTCTCCCTGTCTTCTCATCTTTCTTCCTCTATGCATGTGTCTGTGTCCAAATTTCCCCTATTTTTAAGGACACTAGTCATATTGGATTAGAGGCCACCCTAATGATCTCATTTTAACTTGCTTACCTCTTACCTCTGTAAAGACTCTCTCCAAATAAGGTCACATTATGAGGTACTGGGGGCTAGGACTTCAACATATAAACTTTGGGAGAACACAGTTTAACTCATAATAGTAGACTCAAACAAATAAGTAAATAATTGTAGATAATGGGAGCCAGGTCTCTCATTATTAGAGAAAATGTCATAAATAAGCAAGAAGAGAAGGCTAAAATGAGCCCTGGGGTGCTGGATTAGGGCCAGAGACATCAGTAGAAATTCATGTTTATAGATAGATAGATAAATAGAAGATAGATAGAGAGATAGATAGATAATAGATAGATGTGTGTATTCGTAGGTTACTATACATACATATACTTCCTAGCTCTGTCCATTGAGAGGGCCTAGAAGCAGTGACATTCCAGCAGCAATAAGCATGCCCAGCAACCTGATTTTGATTTCTAAATACCATTTTCCTAGAAAAGGAGAAATGGCTGACTCTAGGACTGGGGAGGGAAAATATGAGTCTGGAATATCTTATAATGCCAAAAAGGAAGGAAGTCTGAAAAAAGATAAAACAAAAGTGATGGAAGCATGTCAAAAGGACACAGGAGCCAATCTGAAAGAGCTCCCAATGTCCAAAGCTGAAAAAATTTCAGCAAGAAAATAATTATGGCATTGGATTATAACCCAAAGAATAAAATAAATATCCATGAGTCCATAATGATACAAAAATTATTTAATAAATAAATAAATATTGGAGAAGTGACAACTTTTCTTTATAGAAGAATTCCAAAGAATAGATGTAGATACTCCTCCTTCCAGGAGGTAAAGATTAATTCTCTCCGCACCCCCTCCCTTGGTTGTGGACTGGACTTAATGACTCACTTCCAAAGAAGAGTATGGAAAGGGAAAAAAGTTAACTTTATAGTGGAGAGAACTGGCAAACAGCACCAGGTTTCAGATCAAGGTTAACACCATCAGTTATAAGTCATGTTACTGTCAAGTACTCCCTGATGTGGTGGGGCAGGAATTAGTACATCCATTTAATTAGTACACTGTACTAATTAAATGCAAACAGATAT